>NW_013550601.1:0-679024 GCF_000835555.1 Rhinocladiella mackenziei CBS 650.93
GTGGGAGGGAACTTTGACATCCTCCATACTTCTAGCGACGAAAAAAAAAAAAAAAAAAAAAAAAAAAAAATGAAAAAAGGGAAAATGAAAAGCAGGAATACACAATTCGGATACGTCGACAACAACAGGATTTGAACCTGTGCGGGCGAACCCAACAGATTTCGGTGTGTTCGAGTCTGTCGCCTTAACCACTCGGCCATGTTGTCCTCGAATCGAATTCGACACTATTTCGAGTTCGATTTTTAGAGGAATCAATTCATAAAATGAAATGTGCGAGACACACGCAAGCGCAATTTCTTCGGCGAATCAGTTGCGCAGTGAAGTATACACCCCAGATACGCATTAGTGACATCGGGTATGCTCCCAAATCTGCATCATACTGTAACAACCTGAAGCGAGCAATCAAAGTTTTGACGCCTTGCTAAATCTTACTCTGCAGCGAATGATAATACTGGGCCAGAGACGAAGACAATGAGACAGTGGCCGAGCAAAGTGAAGCTGCCCTTTACATATGTACCTAGCTCACACGACCTTACCTAGGGCACGGAGGTACCCAATACACATGTACCTGCTATTAAAATTTCTCCAACTCCCGCCAAAACTCGGGGTTGTGTTGCTGGGCCGTCTGGACTGGTCTTGCGCATTGGAGGTCGACAAATTGGGCACTAAGTATGTGGATTTGGGGAGGAAGGTGGCTGAGAACTTGGATTAAAGCTTGCCGCTCATCTCATCGAGTTTCAGTCTCCGGTGTGCGGTTTGCTATGGGCGTCTTGTCACTCACCAGGATCTTGTGAAAGGTCACGTCTGGATGAGGACTTTTGAGTGGGTCGCTTCGTTTTGCGGACGTAAAGATGTCGCGTGAGCATGGCAAACGACTCCAAAGGAAACGGCCGAGATTCTTCAGACTTTCGGTTCATTTATTGATGTCACGGTACATCAGTAGCGAAGATCGAGTTTCAGAAGTCGAACAGGGATCTGCCTTGTCCAATGTCAAACTCACATGGCACAACGTGAAGAACTCGTGCCCCACATTCCATGTCGTATAGAGGTTGGGATATGGGAGAATCATGCCAGTGGGCCACACAGCGCAGCTTGCAACGCAGCAGAAAGCGTTGTCTTGTTGAAATTCAGTTCAACGAAGTCATAGTATTAGATGTTCTGAAACCGGTATTGAGGATATCGTCCCGACGGTCTTCAAGTCTTATTCTTCTTCTGCTTCTTGCTAGGCTGATCATTCTGTGTTCCAGTGCCAGTGGATTCCGCATTTGGTCTCTTACTGCTCTGATTTTGCCGTATTTCCAGAGTCTTTGACGACGCCTTGTTGTCGTGCCTTTGCTTTCGCTTCTTGTTCTTTGGCCCTTTGACTCCATTACTGATCGAGGAATCGCTCTGTCTCTTCCGCTTTTTGTCCTGCTTGGCTTTCTTCCGTTCTTCTTTCGCTTGAAGTCTTGCTTCCACTCCGCGTAGGAATGAATCATCTGCACCCGAATCTTGTTCTGGACCCTGATCGCTTGGTTTTAATTTCTTCTTTTTCTTCTTGGGCGAGTCATGAGAAGCGCCGTTAACGTAGCTCAATTGCACTTGAGGTTCGTCGCCCTTGCGTTTGGATTGATTCTTCGATTTGTCTCCACTTTTGGAGTTGTCACGGAAAAGTTGTTCGATTGGAGTAGGATTTGTGTCAACGGTGAAGAGGCCGCTGGGATCTAACGCTGGTGTGGCTGGGACATGCGGTCTGGGCGGAGGGACATTATGTGGAGGAGAGCTCGTGGCCTCGAATATGATTTCCTCTCGTTTGGTGGCTTCTCTCTGATACGCATACATGTCAGTTCCATAGAGTCATATTGCATACCTGTCAGCATACCACTGATTCGGTTGATTCTTTGAATGTAGCAATCAGACTCTCAGTATGAGCCAAGCGGGCTTGTACCAGCTCTTGGGCAGGACTTATGTCGGCACAGCTTTGACACATTTCTGCCAGAAGGGAGGCATGAGTATCGAGCAGCGAGACAATTGACTTGTGTTGATCAAAAAACTGCGGACGGTGTCAGTACTGCCGTAAGAGAGTGCACCAGGTCGTTCACCTACCTTTTGCCATAGTGACTCTGCAGCGTCTGCAGCCATGGCGCCTATCCGCCTCTTTAGCCAGACAATACACTATCACCAACGCTCACACCTGTGCTGAACCGAGTTCGATATTCGCAATTTCGAAAATTCGGAGTCGAGACAAGGCTGTTCTCCGGGTGGAGTTGGGTTGAAGGTGATTCGCCGTACTAGATGCAGCGGAGCCGTCAACTTTTTGATCAACAAAACTTGACTTCATTCAAGCCTTAACTCCTACTGCCTGGCCGGTGTTTACCAGCCTAAATACTCGTGAAAGTGTTGAAAATCTATTCAAGATAGAAGCTCAGCTGCTCACACATTCAGCGGGGCTCTGCAGACATGGTATTGCGATGAGATGTGCTTTGAGAGCAAATGAAGAGATCATTGGCACAGACACAACTACCAAAGGCGTATGCCTCGATATTGCTACTCTACATGATCCAGAGTAGAGGTTTTGAATCAGAATCTCTTCCATTCTTCGCTGCTGGCTGTCAATCCGGGGCAGATAATCATTTCTGTCTGGTCCCTATGTTCGCGAGTTTTGGGTGGATATGGCAGAATCTAAGTGCTGTCTCTATTGATGGCACGAAGCATTGAGCATCGTCCCAAAAGGTGTTGAGTGGACATCGTTATTGCCAATGTCGACTGATTCTAGTTGGTTTTTTCCTACTGCCGTCGCTCTTGCCATTGAACAGATGCAGCTCCCTCCAAGCAAGGGTCTCCTCTTCCTCTCCTTTATCCTCTTCTCCTTCTGTCTCTCTTTTCTTCTCATTGCAACTCACTTAATACCCAACTACGACTTTGCTTCAACGCCTGCTGTTAGCACCTCCTCACCCTTATCCTGTATCCTGCTCTGCATCTCGGCTTTCTCATTGTACGATCCCCATTGTTGCCCCATTCATTGAGTCCGCCCCAACTTCTCCCATCAGGCCCTCGGGAAAAAAGCTTGAACCATCGCTGGAAGCTACTCTTTTGGCAACCGAACTCTAGGCAGGTCGACCCAGAGCCCTTCATTCCCTTGACCTTCGCACGATTTCTCCTTGTTCAAGCCTACTGATATAAGAGACCCAGAGACCATGTCTGACAAGCCTACGAGTCAAACCGCCCCGAGCACTACGCTCACTGGATATCCCCAGAATCGAATTTCATGCAGTGAAACAGGCTATCAACACTTCAACGGAGGTGAGAGATGGACTCGAATATGCAATAAACACTTGCTGATGGCTCTCAGGTTTGAACTTGCCTGGTCCAAACCCACCTGCCAACATGCAGAATCTCAAAGCAACTCTTCCAGCATGTGCTCCTGTCGAAAATAGTATGGGTGCAACCAATATACAAGGGTACAACAGCCCTCTCGTTGTTCTGCCATCGGGCCAGACGGTCCCACTCAACAACTTCTATGGTCAAAGCCAAACCTCAACAACAGATGCTGCTCCTCAACTTCCATACATCCTAACCGGAGTATTCCCAAACTTCATTGGCAACACCAATACGGCTGGAGCTGCCCTCCCAGGCTATGGTTGGCCCTATGGAATGACATCCAACGTTGCTAGATTTGATCCTGCTCGTCGAGGCTCTTGGTCTTCCAACGAAGAGAATGCTCCCAACAACCAAGCCACTGCCCTCCAAGGCCAATCGGACTACTATCCATGTTTCCCATACTTGTCAACAGCTACCAACAGTCAACACTACAACGCTGGTCCCATTCAGCCAATGAAGTGTCAAGACAACAAGTCATACGAAATGGTTAACGTTGACGAGCTGATCTCTCGTGATCCACCAATTCCTCATGCAGTTCCTGCTCTCTGGACCAATCAAGAAGAACTCAGTCTTGCAAAATGTCTTCAAAACCCCGAGGGTATTACCAATGTCTACATTCGTGGCTTTATGCCGGATACCACGGATGAGGATCTTGGGCGTTGGGCATCTCGCTTCGGTAAAATCGAATCTTGCAAGGTCATCATTGAGCAGGACACTAGAAAATGCAAAGGGTATGTTGAATGCCATGTCGATTGCGACTCCACCGTTAACAACTTTCAGCTTTGGCTTCGTCATGTACTGCTCTCCCGCTGCTGCAGAAAACTGTATCAGAGGTTTCTTTCACCTTGGTTTCCAAGCAAGCTATGCTCAGGTGCGTAGACCGCTCATTGATGTAAACTCATCTAAGGCTTCTAGAAATCTCGCAACTCTCGTCTTAAGGACCTCGAAGACAAAAACTCCACCAACATCTACTGCACCGGAGTTCCTATCGATTGGAATGAATCGGTCTGTCATCCCCATGCCCTCACAATATACCTGTCGCTGACATCTCCAAGGACTTGGCCAAACACTTCTTGCTATACTATGCCGTCTCTACCAAGATTTGCCGTGATGCATCCTCAGGGGTCAGCAAAGAGGTTGGCTTTGTCAGGTACATATCCCAGTCCAGAGACCTTTGATGGCCATTTGCTGACATGCACAGATTCGAAACTCGTGAAATTGCTGAGCGTGTCATCAAAGAGTTCCATTCTGTCCTCGCGGAACATGACGGTGTCAAGCTATTCCTCCGATTCGCTGACAGCAAAGCGCAAAAGCAACTCAAACAACAGAGTCAAGAACGTCGCAACTGGCGCAGTTGCGAGTACTGTTACTCAGTTGAGCACACCCCATCACCAACATTGACTCGACTTCAAAACATGAATAATCACGTCAGTCCCAATGGAAGCTACCAGTCCCCTGCCGGAACTAGCAATGCTTTCACCCCGGCGACGTCAGTCTCTCCGGCGTAAGTTCTTACTCTACTACTTAACATTACCCTTCGGTTCTAACCTTACGTTTTACAGAGAATTGCCTGGTGTCAACAAGGCCGCGAACATGGTTCGCAGCTCGGCTGGGCCAATGCATGGCGGACTCCAATCAAACACCAACACCACGACCGTTCGCACCAATGTTCCAGTCACGGCAGCTTCTCGTCCATACACTGAGGTTCCTCCAAAGACCGCTGCTAGCGTTCCCATTGTTCCAGAACCTAGTGACGCAACCAAGAAGACCATAACTCCAAGTCCCGAGAAAGTTACCATCCGACTTGAACCCGCCAGCGGTAAAGAGAACTTTACCGGCCCCTCGCAGTCCTGCAAGTGAATCAACCACGCAAAGGCCCACCGAGAACATCTTCCCGCTTCCAATTATTTTTGGTGTGCATCCTGTTCTTGGTTTGCTGGTACCCCATATTGTTCCCTTTTGTTCACTCTTACTTTGAACATGTGCAATCACCTACTGAAGTATGAGTTTTTTTGCCAACACAGATTCAGAATTGAAAAGAGTCGACATCCATCAGCCGCGTACGAGAAGACATCTGTACTTGTTGCATCGATGAAAAGGATAATATGAGTAGGAATTCCGTTGATATGAGAGGAGGAAGACAAAAAGTTGAAGCCATTATGTAATTGAAGGTTCATTGCTAGTTGAGCATCTCATATCTTGAAAGGGAAAAATTCCGATATTGTATCAATGTTTAACATAGAGGCATGATTCCCTCCATATCTTTTGTTCCAAATTCGGATCAGTGAGTATTTTTTGCAGTACGCTATTAGTACATTTGTAACATCGCTCTACACGTACGTGTGGCGGTAAACTCACTTCCCTATTTATTCATTGAACTTTTCTGCATGCTCGAGCAATGCTCCTACTTTCCTCTGCTCCTTGCTTGTTACTAGCTGCTGCGCCGACTCAGCGGTTTCGGCGTTGGGCCCTTCTTTCTTCTGTCGTTCGAAGATCGCACCGCTTCCTTGACTTGGCGTGTTTGTTCTGCTTGTCTCAGAGGCCGGATCGGGCTGCGACAAAAAGCTGAAAAAGGGGTCTGACGGAGATGAAAGCTTGCTCCTCGAGCTCGAAGGCGGGTATGGAGAACTGGAGATCTCTTTTTCGGCAGAATGACTGTCCATATCACCTCCAATGGATTTTCAATTTCACTCGCTAGTTTTATCAAGGGAATCGTCACTTGTTGCTTCCCGCGCTTCTGGGCTGCTATAAACATGTGTTGAAGTCGAGCTCTAGCGGATTTATAAACCACAAGTGTCCTCATGCCGTCCAGGTTTTGCTTGATGTAATGTTTAGCCTTGTCAACCACCAGCACCCAGAAATCTCTGTGGAAATGAAAATGTATTTTAAGTAGAATCACTATTACCGCAGTCAGTGGGGCGTGCCATTCGAGCCCAGCAAACTCCAGGCTGCCATGTCAGACTAATGATTGCTTCAGGTAAATTTTCAACAAGCGCTATCTTCATGGGTCATGTCGTCATGAACTTGAAAGGCCCGTCAAAGCCTTGGTAAGGCAAGAGACTTCTCACTGGATCAATGGCTTCAAGGTCATTTTTCCGAGTATGAGTTTGTTGCTTCTGTCCCGATATGAGAATGCTGGAACCAGAGAGGTTGTAGTTGGATGCGTCGATTGTGGCTGTCATCGCAGATATAAGTTGTGAAAATATTCCCATGTTTGCCCGGCTGTCCCCCACACATATTTAAGATGTTCAGCCTCGGAAGAACCATGAAAGTATAATATCGTGGTGGCTGATTCATGATTCCTGCAGCTGATCGACTTTTGAACTCGGCCTTTCCGCAATTTCGGACGTGGAGATGGTGGAATTAGACAAGGCTGAAGAGTCAGGGGCCAGAGGCCGCCTGAACTAAGACAACCATGTTGCTTTTACGGCGGCAAAAATATTATGTTCCGTGGATAACTCTGGCACGTAGTTGAGACATGGCCAAGACGTATATACTGCGGTAGAAACTCTGCGAAAATCTAGAAGACGCATGTTCATGATCCAAGAAGAAAGGTCCTTGCACATCCACATCAGAATTTCATTTTCAGAACATCTGCGTTACCTGCTACTAAGGGCGGATGAAAGGATTTACATCTTAGCTTATATACAATGAGCTTCAGAGTATCTCTTGTTCGCTTTATCTTTTCTTTTCTTAATTTTTTTTTTTTTTGGTTTTGGGGTGGGGATTTTCCCAGTCCTGATCCCAAACCCATGTCCATTCATAATCATGGATATGCATTGGGCATTTTTCAATCGAAGGCTTATTTCATGCATCAATCAGTCATCAATAATCGTGTCTTCTTCGGTATTCACCTGGGCGTATCACCAGAGTCGGCGTCAGCATCCGTCGCCATCGAGGAAGTCGGAGTCGCTGCTGCGGAAAATACTTCGCCAGATCTGGACTGAGGCCAGTCGTTTCCAGTTGCGAGAACGGCAGCGAAATCAAGGCTCTCGGGGAACCACTTGTCACGGCGCGTGCTCTCTTTGCTCCCTCCTTCAAGGGCGGCGCGAGAAGCTCTGGTCCTCCGCTGTCTTTTTGCCTGGGGCCCTCCATTTCCGCCTAGTTCGTTTCGGATTTGCTCTAATTTCTGATCATGCGCAACGATGGATCGGACGTATGGTGCCACTTCCGTGACGAGAGGTAGAGCTGTACTATCGAGTGACGGCGCCTTTCGGCCAGGGCTGACAGGTAAACCGATTCTGCTCTCCTCCATTAATGCCTCCAAGGCATCTGCCACCGTTATCCTGCTGAGACATCGCTCGCTCAGCTTCTCTATATAGAGTTGGACGAGGTCGTCTCGAGGGGATCGGACTGGCGTAGACTCCGATACTTTAGAGATTGTAGAAGCTGTTGCAGGAGCAACATCGACGTCAAGTAAATCCATCACGCTCCTAGCTTCGGCGAGGAAATCTGCTTCATCCAACACTTGCAAACCGCCCTGTCCGGTGTCGTTCGCACTATAATCATTCCTGGCCCAGTCCACAGGCGAGAGGTCCAGGTTTTCCTGAGCAAAGGTGAACAAGTCTTCTTGATCATCAAATTCCACTGGCAAAAGATCAAGACCGCTAACGAAGGTGTCTTGGCTGACTATGCGAGTCACAGAGCCATCTTGGTTGGGTCGGCATCTCTCGCTGTGAGGTAGCATCCAATCAAGACCTCCTTGCTGTGAGCCTACTGTCATCTGACACCAGAGATTTAGTTCAGTCAAAGAAGCACGCAGATCGCGATTTTTGCTGAGAAAGAGATTTCGAAGCGCTTCCTGGCCTAGAAGATGTCCCTCCGCCGCCGCGGTGTACGCGAGATGGTTCACTGCCAAGTTTGTTTCTGGTCGGTCGTATGTCAAAACAGTAAACAGGTCCAGCTCATCCAATGGAACAGGTGTGAGATCATTGCAGGTCAGAATGACCGGGCGTTTGGAAGTTCTGATGAGTGACTGTACTCCGCTCCAGAAACCCTTATCTTCCTCGAAAAGAATGTCGACCTCTTCAAAAAGAATAAGCGACTGCCTCTGAGATTTCATTTTTACTTCCTTGGTGTCGTTAGCCTCCGGCAACATTGGATTCCTGTTTGTTTTGACCAAGCGCATGAAACTGGCCACCGTCGGTTGATTCGCAGCCACTGGTTCAGGAGTTGGAGAGCGAACGTCCATGTCGTTGAAGGATACGCTCGACCTTCTGCTATGGAGATCGGCTTGTTGTACAAGATGGTTCTGCGTCATGTCACCAACTTTGTCTTGTATATCCTTTGCATTTCGTCGCATGCCAGGATGGATTTCAAATACTTCAAAACCTAGTTGTTGCGCAACGGCAAAGACGGACGCTGTCTTACCGGAGCCGGAAGGTCCTGTCAATAAAATGGCATTTTTCCCGGTCGAATTGGCATGATTGTTCTCATCATCCGAGTCAACAATGAAATCATCCAACTCATCCGGTCGTTTCTTCCGTCGTTTCTTAGCTACTGGAGGCCTCATCTTGGACTGCAACTTGCCGGTCTGAACTTGGTGGACTTCCAAATTGCTCAACCACTCGTGTAACGCCTGGGCCTCAGGCTGTAAGACCTCTTGCCAGCAGGTTGGTGCGTACTCTTGTGGCCACATTTGTGGACCCGCGGCTTTTCCCTGATCGAACGCGCTGGGAGTTGATTCAATGCGTGACTTCAATGATGTTAATGATGGCATGACAAGATTTGACTTCCCAGGTTGTCCATAGATCTCAGATGCCAAACATCGCGAAAGTTCTTTGCCGCTCATTACTCGTCGCTTTGGTAGATGAACAAGACTGGATTGGTGTGTGCTACCTTGCAAAGATCGAGCGAAGTTCCAGAGAATATCTTCATCTGGTTTGATTCTACAAGCACTATGCTTGCACTTGACGACGGACGAGGGAGTAGCTGGCAAGATTGTAACGGGCCGGCGTGGTTCCTGATTTGGCTGTACATCCTGGATCGAAGATGGTGGCCAGATTGGAAATATTCTGTATGAAATTTTTTGAAGCGGTTTTCGCGAGCTAAATATGACGCCCTTCCACGGATTTGGTGCTTTGGGGCTCCGATTCGCCTCATCGTCCGAAGTTGGTGCAATGGAAGAGGTTTCACTCGCAACTTGGGTTTGCTTTTGTGTCGGCACTGCCAGTTTCCCCAGGAAAAATGGATGCATCGCCTTTTTGTCTGAAGGAGCGCTTTGGGACATCTGTTTTTGAGGAACAGAGTTGCCGGGTGTATTCGACGGCCTTGATAGAATATCATCAATCTTCTTGCCGCATTCTTCCGTCGCATACGGCAGAGTAATTTGCAGTGAAGACACGAACCTCCCGTTCTTCATTTCAACCTTCTTTGATTTGCGGCCTGCCTTTACCGCTCCATTGCTTTGGCCTTTGTTATCGCTCTTCTTTGATCTAGGTGAATGTCGAGGTGATCCTTTGGGAGAGTTTATAAGTTTGCCATTGTCGTTGATCCCTATGTTCCTTTTTTTTGGAGTTGGCATTTGCGTCTCGTACTCGGGTATGGTGTAGATAATGAGAGGAGCAGAAGTTGAAAGTTCGTGCTCTGACGGTTTGTTCGAACCCAGGTCGTTTACACATGAAAGATGAGAGGGATCCCCAGTAAGAGTAGATCCTGCAGATCTATCTAGCGGAAGGCGTGCGTTCTCTTCCTCTGATTTCATCTGAGAAGGCACTATTGAGGTTTCAATCTGCGGCTCTTTAGAGGAAGTATCATCTTCCGCATATGACCTTGCTGCTTCTTCAAGTTGACCATGCCTCGTTTGTTGGTGTGTATTTGTGCAAATCTGCTCCAGGGTTTGTTGCTCCGGCTCTGACGAGATTCTACGGCGTTTTCTTCGGGTGTTGTTATAGTCACGATCATTGTCCTCTTCGATGGTATTCCAGCACTCTCTTCCTGAGTCTCCACTTATTGATATAGCAGATGAAGGCGCGCGATATGGGTTTGTGACTAGCAATTCGTGATGGGATGGTTTCTCGACGGGGTTTGAGCTGTTCTCTTCTACCGAGTCGTCCAGTCCTGGTGGGAGGGGTGGTGCATCATGAGGAGAGTCATTGTTCATGACCGCTATAGTATTGTCAGCGAACGAATATTAGTCGAATACTGGACAAAAGACTCACCTTTCTTAAAGAATGGATGCATTTGAACGAGGCGATCTGGTCTAGTGCCATGGTCGAGCACCTCAGCCATTCGTCACCTCGTTCGCTTCGCCGAAAATCCTGCCCCCATGGGATGTGCAACACTTGCTAGAGGTGAGATCAGTGTATAGGTAAAGAACACTATAGTGTGAATGAAGTAATGGCTAACTCCTTTGGACTTTGGTGATACAGGTTCGTTTGTGGAGGCAATATTCCTGTAGATCCGCGTTGAAGATGAAGTCTTGGATAGCGCGCGTCCGTGACGCGAGAGTCCTGGTTCACACAGTGAGTGGATCTGCCTTTTGGCGGGTGATCGACCGCTAATCTGCCTAAGAATTTTGGCTGCGGAACATCGACCGCCTGCATGCGATTTATTTTTTTTTTTTGGAGATGTGCAAAACCTCTTTCAAACTCTTTTTGGAATACCACTCTCCGCGATCAATGCATGATGTCGACGGCCTAACCATGGAAATAACGGCTCCTCATCTCCTGGTCAAACTCCCTCGCGCCACCAGACCTGATGCCGCAATTCTTTTCGGGTCTGTTCATGCTGTGCGCAAGGGAGCGAAAAGGCGGAGGAAAGAAATTTGTGCGGCAGTTGATGGCGATTCTCTTAGCATCTATGAAGTACGGACACTACTTTGATCTAGTTGTGATGATCCTAACATGATTTCAGGTCCAGAATGGCAAAATTCTTACGTCGTACCCCGTACCTCCGACTTCGCACTTCCTTGGACAGCCCTGCTCAATCTGTTCAAAGGTGGATGGGAGGACTCATCGGAAGATATTTTGCGCCATAAAACGAAATGACCTGCGAATAGAATGCTTCGAAGGCTACGATGGTGATTCGCGCCAGGCGACATCAAGCAAATCGCCCGAGCTACGAGATCAGAACAGCCCAATTGTTCTTCTCGACGTCAGGTTGAGCAACGAAAGAGATCAGATTCTGGTGGTACAACAAAAAGGCGCTCTCACTGTTTTCTCTGCAGACCTCAAAGATACAATATCCGAAACAGCATTATCTTCTCCTGACGAGCAAGCCATCCATGTTCTGGCTATCCAGCATCTTACCAAATCAGACGCGCAAAAAACTATTCTGAAACGGAGATCGGATTTACTCAGCGAGGCTTCATCGGATACCTCATACCTGGCAGTTGCTTACGGCAAGGCTGGATCAAAAGAAAGAGCGAAAAAGGTATATTATGGCATCTGGTCAACCAGTGGTGTTGCCCAACAGACAGTCCCTTCTGCAAAACCATTTCTGCCAATAGTTGAACATGAACTGGTTTTGGATGGTGCTGAGATGAATTCAGCAATTTGGAACCACAAAATGTGTAGTTTTGGGACCTTAGCTTCGCGACTCTACATGCGATATGGAGCCGCATTCCTCTCATACGACCTGTCAGGTTTACTGCCTGTTCTGACATCTGTTCTGCGCAATGGACTTCATGGAAGTTACGAAATCATGGCGATCACTCCCGCGTTTGCGATCTACTCATTCCAAGATTCTTTGCAACTCTATGACCTCAAATACCAATCAATTCAAGCACATATTGATACCAGGAGAATGAATCCGAAGCGGAAACGGATGAGGATGGCTTCTGAGCTTCAAAGCGGCACTGTTGAATTCGTCACCTACTTCCCCCAATCAGCACGCATTCTCGGTAGACGCCGCCACCAGCTACTGGCAATTGATATTTCTTCCACTGGGGGCTCAAAACGAGTGCTAGAAAGGGGGGGCAAACTTCTTCACAGCATTGGACGCGGGATCAGCACCCAGGACGTGGCGACTGGTCTTGTGGGCAAGCATCAGGAACTGACCATCGGCACCTTTAGCTTGAGCGCAGGATCCTACGTCGAATGGCAAACTGTACGGAAACGGCTCGATCACTTGGCACAAGCGGGCGATGTCATGGCATTTGAAGAAGCCTTTGATGATGACATTCGAAAATGCTCAATTAGTTCCTCCACCGGTCCCTCAAAGGCAATCCTCGATTTGCCTCGAACCCGATCGACTATCCCGGACTTTAAGATCCACTATCTTTTGTCCAAGATATTTCAAATAGATCCAAATCCACATGCTACAAATGTCGGCTCTGTTGGTACTACAAAGTCTTTGAAGGTCCAATTCCCGACATTCAAGCTCATTATTTGGCTGGCCCAGCTTGGCCTGCTCTCTGGTCGCAATCTACAAGGAGCAATTCCAGCTCTGGCTCCCGCTGCTGGGAACACGCTTGCTATTGATGCGGTTGCAGAGGCGCTGTATGCCGCGGACCCTAGCCGAGACCTTCTCATCGAGTGTCTCGAAAGTGGCTATAGTCCTTATGTGGAAGAAAAAGCTGCGATAGTGCAAATGCTCATCAAACAGGCCCTCGTCTTCTCCTCCGAAGCTGCCGGTTCTACTGCGGAGGGTATGGTGGACGAGGTCGAAGCCGGCGATACCTCGAAGCCGACAGATGTGCAAGTTCAGAAGCTATCTGCATCAACGCCTGACCCCACGCGGTTGCCAATGCGACTGCAACGGGCTTTGGTGGTGGCGTTGGATAGATTTGGAGCCTCTGCGAGTTCGAGGATCTCCACATGCTTACGGAATTCGTTTTCGCAGACAGAAGTGCTGGCTCTCATCCAATTTCTGAGGCAACAACTTTTCCAAGGTGGCCATACCCGGTCATTCCAGAGTCTGACTGATCCAGAGCCAATGGAAATAGAATCAGTCCCAACTGTCAAGCTCGATGCTGTCGTGAGTATAATGTCGAGCTGCATTGACGCCATCGGCCCTCTCGGTTTCTTTGGGGCTCTGGACAACGAGGATTTTATTGGAAACATTATCCCTGATATGGTTACGGAGATCACCCATACCAAGCAGAGCCTTGAGGACGTGGCGGAGCTTCAGGGGATCCTTCGCGAGACCCTGAGATACCAGGAATCGACCCAGAAATATCAAAATGCCCGGGTGCGGGTTCCTAGTCTGCTCCAGAGAACGGGTATGGAGCAGCTGCCTGGAAAATTAATGACTTTATACCCCGAAGCATCTGAGGGACAAGAGGGATTGCAGATTGGGGATGGGCTTCCTCTCAGCTCGCGCGCTGGCAACGTAGTGAACCCTATGAAGATCAGAAAGGGTGGAGGACAGATATCGAAGCGAAGTGATAGAGAGAGGGCTGAATTGGAAAATATGGGCAAGGGACGATACTCGTTTGAGAAACTGGTCCTGTAAGTTAGAGCAGTGAATGCAATGACTGATCAGTACACAACGGGGTTGCTGATGTCTCCTTTTTGGTGTGATCTCCGTTGTGGTCTTACTATGCAACTAGCTGCGCCGGCCTTGTGCAGGCCTTCTTCGCAGTAGCGAGATATGGAGACACATGCCATGGCCCAAAAGGTGCAGCGGTCTCGTCGTGTGATTGGGAGGTTTGCTGGGGACTAGGCACTAGCCATGTCGGGCGCCACTAATGTGACTTTGTAAATTCGACCATGCCCAAAACAGAGTTAAACGAAGTGCACCACTCTCTCTGCACCTGCGCAGCACATTGCCCAACTCCAACTTCCACCTCCATACCGTTTGCCTTGTCTTGTTTCGTTTCTACGCTCGTTCATATCCCTTGGAAACGGCGTGCTCTCTCTCTCGAGTCATTCACCTACATGCTCCTCATCTCCATCTCGCTATCCCTGAACCATTGTATCCACAGCCCACGTCGAATGCACCCTTTCCTGCTCGCGCCTGCGGACTAGTCCACGCATTTCGCTACATTCGTCTCCGCCTTTGCCCCCAAGGGGACCACCCTCCTAAGTTAGCAGCCCGGCTTAAAGAAGAGACCCTAGCTCTTATTGCGCAGTGGAATATCAATCGTGAGGAAGTTGCCATAGTCCGTAATTAGTCCCAAGCCTTCCCACGGCTGGGGTGAGGACCAATCCCCAAGCGCCGCATGCCAGCTGAACCGCAGGTCAACATGGCGTTTCCCAGTGGAACTACATATCACGCAGATTCTGATGCCGACGATGAATATGAGAGAAGTGTCATGACTTCACCAACCCAATTGCATACCGACTCCGAAACGTCGTCGGAACTTCCTTCAAATGAGCACACTCCCACCACCTTTGAGAATTCGGGCGAAGATCCAAATTTGCCTAGGACCATAATAACAGAATGGACGCCAGAAGAATGTGCGCAATTTGTGTCGAGTCTGAATCTGCGGCAGTATTGTCAAGCTTTTATCGGTGAGAAGACTACAACGAACATGGCTGACGCCAGACTGATTTTTTCTTCAAGAACATGGCATTGAAGGTGAAGCCCTTGTGGCGCTCAAGCATGACGAACTGAAAGAGATGGGTATAGCTAGTGTTGGGCACAGATTGACCATCCTGAAAAATGTCTATGACATGAAAGTAAACCAGGACATCCCCATAGAACCGGATGATTATGTACCTCCAAGTAAGCTTCCCTTTGATGGTTCATTGTGAGGACGTGCTAAAATAATTTCAGCTGCCGAGCAGAACCCCCAGCATGAAATGGCGACAAAAGAGGAAATTTCACGGCTAGCAAAATCAATCCTCCGTCTACGTGATGAGCGAATTGCACAAGCAGAGGCCCAGTTGACAAGACTGGCGGATGACTATCGCAAACTGCGTCAGGAGTTACTGCCCGTTTTCAAGATGGCCAAAGAACGCTCCGAACCACTGCCTTATGCACCTTATCAAAATGCCGCTATCAGCCCAGAAATGTATCAGCAAGATGTCTCTCCCCCCATTACCACACAGTCAGTGCCGGAGAAGACCAGCCTGACACGGACGTTCTCGAAAAAGCTGGGACTAAGCTCGACCCCCAAGAACAATTCTCCTACACACATACCTAACACGATTCATGAGGGTAGGACCCTCACAGAGAACTCCTCGCTGGATCCTTCAGCAGCGGCCAACCTGGCATCGAACTCACTAACGGCGTCAATGTCAGGTGGGGTATTACCGCATCCTTCTCCGGGAGTACCTTCGCCCACCTCACCTTTACCGTACCAGCATCAACCTCTTGCGCCTCGTTCATATCAGCGTGAAGGCAGCAGCGCCATCCCAAGATATGACGGTGTTGATGATGCTGCCGCGCGAATCAATCAAGTCACTATTGAACGTGATCCTCCCACCTCTGCCAAATCCGTCTCCGCGAAGCTAAACCCATCGAATTCCACGATATCAAACGCATCTACTCTAGTACCTCCCCGAGAACAGTCTGCTTCGGTGCCCCCTCAACTCCCATCAAGTGCTGCCACGGGTCACACTCCTGGCGAAGCTCCCTCGGTCGAAATATTCAAATCTTTCCGTGTAGGTCTTGAGGATCCATGCTACAAAGTTCTACCAGCCGCACTACGAAAATACAATATTCAAGCAGACTGGCGGCAATATGCATTATATATTGTTTACGGCGACCAAGAACGCTGTGTGGGACTTGAAGAGAAGCCATTAGCTCTGTTCAAAGATCTGGACCGAGAAGGTAAAAAACCCATGTTTATGCTCCGGAAACTGGCGAATCCAATAGTGGACATGTCCAGTGCCGCAGGAGGGTCGAAACCCGGAGGATCGGGCGGAGGTGGTACAGGACTCCCAGGCACCGGGGGTGTAAGAACCGTGCCAGCTCAGAATCTACCGGGCGGCGTACTGTGAGACCGATGTCTGCCAAAAGCTCAGCGTTGCATGTGGAACCTGTCTGACCATTCGATTGCTTCTTGTTGAACAAACTGTATATCTCCTTGGGAGTTTGGGTTCGTGAAAAGAGATGTGGTGGATACCTTGGGCTGCTAGACATACTGGTTTTGTGAAAGTCAATCCCCGTGCAGGTGTGACAGTTTCAAAATGTGAGGACCCAGAGATGATGAGACGAAAAAGAATCCAGAGCAGCCATCTGACTGTTCATTGCTTATTTGTTAAAGTATTCTTCGGTATGATGGAGCGAACATGCCAATTTCATTTGCCAGCCTTGGGAGGAAGGCGAGATTTTCGTCCTCATAGCAATACCGTTCATGATTCGCATCTTCCCGTTCCGAATAACGCCTCTCATCCGGTCGTGAGGTGTCTCGTAATGCTAGCAAGAGAGCGACGGTCCAAATCCAATTCAATATCGATTGTGCCAAGTGTAAGTCCTATGATCTGTCCCAATCCCGTACTAATCAGTCACCCAACTCCTTTCGCTATGCCAAATATCACCAATATGCGTTTGATCACTCTTCACGCCCCCGGACAAAGAAACACCGTCGAGCTAACGACGTCGTAGACGGCGGTCTAGGTAGTGGTTCAGTCACTCTCATCGTCCACGGGCTCAACGACATCTTTAATCTTCTCCTTCAAAAATTCCACAGCAGCTTCCACGGTCACTTCCGGTATCCTCACGTCCGGCAGCCCATCTGGCCCACCCGACCATTCTTTACTCAATGCAATTGCCCCGTTGCCGTTAATTCCGTTCGCAGCGGGCATGCTCGTACCATTCGCTGCGGTCGTCTTAGATGCCGACAAACCAGTCGCCCCGCTTTTGGCGTTCGTTTGTTGCGACTTGGGAATCTTTGCCCTCCTCAGCACCTCGGACATCAGCTCAGGGAATGTATCGCAGGTGCCATTCCGGAGGAGTTCGAGAGACAGTGCGCGAACGCGGTCTGTCCAGCCTGTGCGTGCCAAGGAGTCGGCGAGCAGGGTACTAAGTTCGGGAATGTTTCCTGTGGCGCGCAGATGGGCGATCAGGGCTTGTGAGGAGGACGGAGGAAGCGAGTTGGTCGTACTGGTGAAGGAGATGGGGACGGGTATAGAGATTTCGGAACCTGGTCCCCCATTGGGTTGCGAGGTGGGCATTTTGCAGAAGACTGTTGGAGAGGTGGTTTGTAAAGGGGTGTTGGGTGGCTTTTAGTGGTTTGTGTTGGACTTGTAGAGGGTATGTCGACAGAGTGTAAACTCACTGCTCCAGCTGCTGTCCAGCAGCGCTGCGGAGTCAAAGAGACAGAGAACGTATGCAGTCCGGTCGAAGGTGTTCCGATTACGGGGGAAGAAGCCGATGAGAGTTCTGAGGAGCAGCGCAATGCGCAATTGAGAAAACCTAGTTTGGTTCGAGCCCTAGACAAACTTGAGAAATAATTGTAGATATGGAGCAAAAGCGGCAGGCAGAGCGGATTTCCGTAATGGTCGATTACGGTCAAGGATTTGGTCGAGAAACGCAGAAATATTACCTGCAAAGTATTGCTGTCCTATTTATTGATTACTTGCAAGTCATGAAGAAGTGCCTCATTCATTCACTATCTAGGAGTTTTACATAAGATACATCGAATAATGCAAAGCGTTGCAAGCTAGAGAGCATGTAGGCCACGTTGTACTAGACATGACACGTGATGTCATCATGTGATACCACGTGACGGTAGACCTTGTGAATAAATGGGCACCTCACCAGCAACCTCGAGCTCGCGGCTGGGCCCTGTAGTTAACACCTACATAGATTCCAAGTGGCGGAAGGAGAGATTGGATGTTGCAATCGTCCCTTCACGATGCAATTCTCTGCGAGACGACTGTAAAAGTTGATGATTATGATATTGTTTGTTTCTCTCAATAAATAATGCATACAAGATGACGAAGGCGTGTAGCAGCTAGGCCAAAACGTAATCGTATGAGAAAGTTCCAGCTGATTCTTTTTGGGGATGGGCGAAGCCGTTGGCCAGGCGGCAGCAGGCGACGTGGATGGTTTGACAGCGTCTGACTTGTCATTTCAAACGCTGCCAAGCCTCATCCCTCATGCGGACATCTACACTTTAGACGGCTCGCCAGCAGCTTCAACTTTCTATTTTCACCACTTCACTTTTCATCACCCGCGCAACTTGAAAGGTTCTTCGTCACAGAAGTTCCTTGACATCTATCCATCATTTTCCGATTTTCTTGAACCTCTATCTCAAGGCAGATACTTGTCTTCGGGATACCGAACACATCGAACCTCACAACTTCCCCCCAAACCCGCCGAGATCCACCGGCGCTCTCTTCAGATCCATTCTTCTCAGACAACAAAGATGTCTGCAGAACCCGATCATTCCCATCACAAGGGGAAGGTGAACTTGCAGTATGTGGTATATCTGAAAAAATATTCATGACTATCTGTTGACGCACTCTGTAGTGATGCCTCCGGCGCAGAGAAGAGAGAGGTGCGGCCCCCTCCCAGTCTCAACAGCCTTTGTTCCGACGAACAAGAAACTAACATCCCACCAGGAACTCGATACCTCAACAGCCATTTTGAAGAAAAAGAAGAAGCCAAACTCACTGATGTAAGTTGGAGAAACTTTGACTTGGGACAACTCTCAGGCTGACAAATGATACCAGTGTAACGGATGCCACCAACGATGACAACTCCATCATTGCTCTTTCGAACAACACCATGGAGACGCTACAGCTCTTCAGAGGTGACACGGTGCTTGTCAAAGGAAAGAAGCGCAAAGACACCGTCTTGATCGTGTTGGCCGATGATGATCTCGACGATGGAAGCGCACGCATCAACCGTGTCGTTCGCCACAACCTGAGAGTCAAGCATGGCGATATCATTACCGTCCATCCCTGCCCTGACATCAAATACGTAAGTGCCACTCTTGTCCGTGTTCGAACACGGCATATCTAACTTCTTCCGTAGGCCAAGCGTATAGCAGTCCTCCCAATCGCCGACACTGTTGAGGGTTTGACCGGTTCTCTCTTCGATGTCTTCCTTGCCCCGTACTTCCGCGAAGCCTACAGACCTGTTCGACAAGGCGATCTCTTCACAGTCCGAGCTAGTATGCGACAAGTGGAGTTCAAGGTGGTCGAGGTAGATCCTCCCGAGTATGGCATTGTTGCGCAAGATACAGTCATCCATTGCGAAGGTGAACCTATTCAACGTGAGGATGAAGAAGGAAACCTCAACGAGGTCGGATACGACGACATCGGCGGCTGCCGAAAACAGATGGCACAAATTCGTGAATTGGTCGAGTTGCCTCTCCGGCATCCTCAACTGTTCAAGTCGATCGGTATCAAGCCTCCCCGAGGTATTCTCATGTACGGCCCTCCGGGTACCGGTAAGACTCTGATGGCACGAGCTGTCGCCAACGAGACGGGAGCTTTCTTCTTCCTGATCAATGGCCCTGAGATTATGTCCAAGATGGCTGGTGAATCAGAGTCCAATCTGCGAAAAGCATTCGAGGAAGCCGAGAAGAACTCCCCTGCCATCATCTTCATCGATGAAATTGACTCTATTGCTCCCAAGCGAGAGAAGACCAACGGCGAGGTCGAGCGACGTGTGGTGTCACAACTCCTCACTCTGATGGACGGCATGAAAGCTCGTTCCAACGTTGTCGTCATGGCCGCCACCAATCGTCCAAACTCTATCGACCCTGCTCTCCGACGTTTTGGTCGTTTCGACCGTGAAGTCGACATCGGTATTCCAGATCCCACCGGTCGTCTTGAGATTCTTCAAATCCACACCAAGAACATGAAACTTGCGGAGGATGTCGACCTCGAGTCCATTGCGGCAGAGACTCACGGCTATGTCGGTTCTGATATCGCATCGCTCTGCTCGGAAGCTGCCATGCAGCAAATTCGTGAGAAGATGGATCTGATCGACTTGGATGAAGACACCATTGATGCCGAAGTCTTGGATTCCCTTGGTGTAACCATGGAAAACTTCCGATTTGCTCTCGGTGTTTCCAACCCGTCTGCTCTTCGCGAAGTTGCAGTGGTCGAAGTCCCCAACGTTCGCTGGGACGACATCGGTGGTCTCGAGAATGTCAAGCGCGAACTTATCGAGTCCGTGCAATACCCAGTCGATCATCCCGAGAAATTCCTCAAGTTCGGTCTTTCACCATCTCGCGGTGTTTTGTTCTATGGCCCACCAGGTACTGGTAAGACGATGCTTGCCAAAGCCGTTGCCAACGAATGTGCGGCAAACTTCATCTCCGTCAAGGGTCCTGAACTGTTGAGTATGTGGTTTGGTGAATCTGAGAGCAACATTCGCGACATTTTCGACAAAGCCCGAGCAGCCGCGCCTTGCGTCGTCTTCCTTGACGAACTTGATTCAATCGCCAAGTCTCGTGGTGGCTCCGTTGGTGATGCTGGTGGCGCATCTGACCGTGTGGTCAACCAACTTCTCACCGAAATGGACGGCATGACATCCAAGAAGAATGTTTTCGTCATTGGTGCGACTAACAGACCGGAGCAACTTGATAACGCTCTGTGCCGACCCGGTCGTCTTGATACCCTGGTCTACGTTCCCCTCCCAGACGAAGCATCTCGTGCCTCCATCCTCAGAGCACAACTCCGCAAGACTCCCGTGGCTCCTGATGTGGACATCGACTACATTGCCAGCAAGACTCACGGATTCTCTGGTGCCGATTTGGGCTTTATAACCCAGAGAGCAGTCAAATTGGCCATCAAGCAATCAATCGCCGCCGAAATTGAACAGCAGAAGGAACGTGAGGCCGCTGGAGAGGACGCCATGGAAGATGATATTGAGGACCCAGTTCCCGAACTGACCAAGGCTCATTTCGAAGAGGCCATGCAGGCTGCTCGACGATCAGTCAGCGATGTCGAAATCCGCCGTTACGAAGCCTTTGCACAAGCCATGAAACAAAGTGGTGGCAGTGCTTTCTTCAAGTTCCCATCCGCAGGAGAATCTGCAAATGCTGCCAATGGCAATGGCTTTGGTGATGCTGGCAACGACGACAGCTTGTACGACTAAGTGACAGGATGAATTGCGGGTTATTGATATCGGATCATTTGGTTGAATGGTGGACAGAATAGCACTAATCTGCATTGACATGAGGGCGCAGGAGATGCAAAGGCGTGGATGGAGAATATAAGCCAATCCAGATTTTTGCCGATGGCAAAGACGGAAAGGTACTTACAGTACCATGGGAGGTGAAGCCTTGAAGGATTTCCTTCAAATGGCCAGACAAATTGTATTCTACCTAGACGATGAAGTGCGGACAAAATAGAGCTTGATTGAACAATTATGCCGTTACTGTTTTGGTATCCTATTCTGTAGACGTCTGACTGGCTATGCTTTTGTGTAGCCTTGTGCAGAATGACGCAAATAACTAAGGCAGGGGAACACCGGCTTTGTCGGTTTTGTATGTAAAATCTGATCCGCAGATCCCGGGGCTGCCGCCTAGGACCCTGCCTTCTTTCCGTATTTTTAATTTCCCGCCTCCACGACGCTTTCACCATCACTCTCTTTCTCGCGTGACGCTGTTTGAATAACCGTTGGGATAGTATTCTTTCCCGTTATTTGAACCTGTTGTATAAGTTACGGTCATCATGGGTATTTCGGCGCGTCTCCTGCGCCTGGGAAGGCCAAAAGTATGCGCCATAGATTGCATCCGAACTCTCCTTTGCCTCCAAGCTGACTGCTCGCAGAGATTCCTTTACACAATGACCCTTCAAACCGGTGCCAGCCTGATTACGCTCTCTCTTCTCATCAATAAACTCGCCGGTTTCTACGGCATTCTTGCACTGTTGACCGGATATCATCTATCGCCCTTTCAGCTCAGCATGTACGTCTACTCGGTCATCGCTCTAATTCTTACGGCCTACCTCGCGCCTCATATCAGGAAACAATCTCCTCTTCAATGCCTCGCCCTCGCTTGGTTTTATGTTCTCGACAGCATTATCAACGCAGTATACACGATAGCTTTCGCTCTAACGTGGTTCTTGGTTCTGGCACAGCATGAAACGGAGCAGACCGACAAGAAGGAACCTGGCGCTTCTACGATGGATGATGCAAGTGGATTCACGGATCCTCAGCTCAATGCGAGCCGAGTTGAGGTCGTTGCTACGCCACAATCAGGCTTTGGAGATGGTCAAGATGCTGTCGCCGCTGGTGTTCCGGCCTCCTCCCCATTAGGCGGCGGAGGCAATGGAGCTCTGCAAAATGCTGTTTTGGGGACGGAAAGCATGAACAGCATTGGAGTTATCATCACTCTGTGGACGATCCGCGCCTATTTCTGTCTTATCATGCTCGCATTTGCCCGGATGGTGATCCGTCAGCATGTCGTCTCTACTGGTACCCAATCGAGTTCCTACACAAGCGCCTCGCCCAACCCCCACTTGGCCGAGAACCCATTTGCTGAATCGAAGCCCGAGGGCAAGGGTTGGACGGGAAAATTGGGCCGGATTATGCTCAGCATTGGCCGAAGCTACTGGCTAGGAAGTGATGAAGATGATAGCTGGATGTATGGGATGAAATTCCGCAAGAGCACCGACACTGGCACAATGCTCAGCAAAATCGAATCTGGACCGACGGAGAGAGAACGAAGAAGACGTTCGGGAACGGGTCCGCCACTTCCGGGAACAGGTGTAGTACCGGCCAAAGAGGGTGACGGGATGACTTTGCAGGTTCCCACTCAGAATGTGTAAGGTTGAAGAATGGGGAAGCAATTGAACGTGGCCAATAGAAGAGAAGAGTGTCATGAAATCGTTATTTACAGCCCTTTGGAAGAAGAGTATAGGCGGCATGTCGAGGCATACTTTTGTGAAGCGTGCATGAGCGTGGAGTAAAAAGGGACATTGGGCGATTGGAATGGGAATATATGAATGGACATTTAATGCGTTCCCGGAAACTTACGTTGGGTATACGAGTCCCTGGGCAATGATAGAGTAATTTGTGACTTGATCGACCTGGCTCGATTCGTCGTAGAAATGTGCCAAGGAAAATTCTTACCACCGCCCATGGTCTTCATCCCGCCGGTTTTCCTCCATCCCGCTTGGTCTTTTTGTTTTCCGATGTCTCTTCCAGCAGTGGCCGTTTCGGCGCCAGGCAAAGTTCTCTTCGCCGGCGGCTTTCTGGTCCTCGATCGCCAGCACACGGGCCTCGTCTTTGGTTTGAATGCCCGCATTCACGTGCACGTTGAGGCATTGGATAAGAACGTACCCGCCACGTTGAAGCGCCCGTGCTCCCATATATTGGTTCAATCACCACAATTTCTCGACGCGAAGTGGCTATATGCTATTTCCACGACAGTCGGCGGGGATGAGCATGCGGTCGTGACCGTCGAACAAGTTCTGGGTCAGGAAGGGTTCACGCGGAGCTCGAATAAGTTCGTCGAGACGACGCTGAGATATGTCTTGACGTATCTCTCACATCTCGCTGGAGATGTATGGATGAGTGCGGTCAAAGTCAGCATTCTCGCCGACGACGATTATTATTCTCAACCTCAACCTATTTCGGGGGAGTGGGGATCGAGGTCTCAGGAGAGGCCACAATCACAGTCCGAGTTCACAAGCTTCGGGGTCAAATTGAGCGATGCCCATAAGACAGGATTGGGATCATCTGCTGCACTGGTCACGGCCCTGGTCTCTGCGCTGCTTGTCTTTTACGCAAGAAAGACTGGAGTTGAGTCCCCATTGCACCATACGACGATCCACAATTTGGCTCAGGCGGCTCATTGCGCGGCTCAGGGGAAAGTTGGGTCTGGGTTCGACGTGGCTGCTGCAGTATATGGTTCCTGCCTGTACCGAAGATTCACGCCGACGATCTTGGAAGCAGTGGGGGATGCTACGAGTGTTGGGTTCAGCGAACGACTTCATCGATGCGTGGACGATCTCGAATTAGAACGTAAATGGGACGTGGAAGTGGCGAGCCAGGCGGTGCGAATCCCAGAAAGCCTGCTCTTGATCATGTGCGATGTCGACTGTGGCTCGGAGACGCCTGGGATGGTGCGGAAGGTTCTGCAATGGCGGAAAGAGAAACAACAGACGGCCAATTTGCTGTGGAATACTCTGCAGCAAAGGACCGACGAACTCTGCACAGAACTATGTCGGCTGGCGGAAATCGAGGGGACTGCGAAAGAAGATGATGACGGTTTCAGGCGGCTGGGAGATATCATTCTCACGATTCGCAGTCTGGTGCGAGAGATGTCGAGCGAGTCTGGGGTGCCCATCGAGCCACCTGTTATTACTGAGCTGTTGGATTTCTGTACGTCATTGCCTGGGGTGGTCGGGGGCGTTGCGCCCGGTGCTGGAGGGTATGACGCTGTTGCTCTACTGGTGAAGAATGATGGAGAGGTGGTTAGGGAGCTTCAATCTCGATTGGAGGGATGGAAGAGTAAAGACCAGACAGATGGAGGCGGGATCGGGCATGTGAGATTGCTGGGGGTGAAGCAGGAGAAGCAGGGTGTGAAGATGGAGGATGTGAGCAAGTATGATGGATGGTCATGAAAGACTTAGGCATGCAGGTTCTGGACCTGAGTATTGGTACCTGAGTACCTGGTACCTGAAGTACCCTCACCAGGAAAAAAGTGGTTAAAGGTACATGATGACGTGCTGTAGCAAATATGCAGTACGGGAGCTGGAACCGAGCAGCATTGGTTGGACCTTCCCCTGGGCCTTGATTACGAGACTATGCAGATAGGATTCTCTAGGGGCCAAAGTGAACCTGGGTAAAGACCCGAGGGCCGCGCCTATTCGAGCACAGGTTGGGTGAGTCCTGACCGTGAGTTTTCACAGGAGGCATCACCCACCAGAACGTCCTCTCAAGCATCCGGCATCTAACAACAGACACAATGCTATGTATGACATAAGTCACTATGTTTTCTTCTTTTGGTTGAACTCTCAATCTCAGCATTAATCCCCAATTCTGTCCTCCCTCCTACGATTTCTCGAACTAGCAGCCCATCTGCGACTGCAACTAGGCCACATCAGACATCAGACTTCAGACCATCTGCAAGACTGCAACAGTTGCACCACAAGCTTCTAAACCGGGTGGCCGCTCTGTGTGTCGACCTCCGCTTCCATCGTCTCCCACCTTTTTGCCACCTCTGCTTTCCATTCCCGTTTCTTGACATCTCACGACACTTCGTATCTCGCATCGATATCTTGTTCTCTGCCAACTTGGCGCAGCCATACCTTCTTCCGTCATTTAATTCACCCACGATCATATACACAATACACGCAAACGCCTCATGCTCTGTGCCGCCTCCTCCAGAGCTCCTCAGTCTCAATACCTCAACTTCTCTCGCTCCTCCCCTTCCTCTACTCGTAGGAATCCTCCTACTTCCTCGGGAGCAATGAGTGCGACCACTGCCACTGCCACGAATCAGCCCCAGCCAGACCCTGCTTCCTCCTCTCCCCAAGATATTCCTCAGCAACAACATCGTGCGCAACAAGAACTACCGTCACCCACGCCGGTCGAGATGTCGAGTCTTGCCTCTACTTCCCAGCAAAATCCTTCATCCTCCCCTCCCGCTAATAACGGGGCCACCGAGTTCTCGGCGCCATCGCATGCTAGACCTGCAAGGACCGACACAAGTACGGCCATTGATCAGTCAATGAACCCTCCTCCACCTCCACCTTCTACAGTCGGCAATCCTCAGTCAGGAACGAGTATATATACCACGGCCATCGGCCCTTCATCGGATTCACCCGTAGTTCCGGCCAAAGATGGTGAGACCGCAGGACCAACGTTGACGATAGCCTTACTTCTTACGTCGGGCGCACGACATCCGTTCAGGTTGGACGGTAAATACTTGACCAAACGGAATGTTGACATTCCGGCAAATGATCCGTTCAATCTAAGTGTTTACAAGTTGAAGGAACTTATCTTGCGCGAATGGCGGGAAGAATGGGAGGCCAGACCTTCCAGTCCCAATTACATTCGACTGATCAGTATGGGCAGGTTATTAGATGATAAAGCGCCGTTAAAAGGTAAATCTAACCTACATGTCGGATTGATCATGTGCTCTGGCGTTCCGGAATGCTAACATGGAAACGCGCACAGATTATAAATTCAGCACCGAATCTCCCAACGTCCTCCATATGACAATCAAACCCCAAGATTATGTTGAGGAAGAAGATACCAAGGGACCCAAGTCAAACTACTCAACCAACCGAGAAGCCGAGGGAAGAAGTCCTGGATGTCGTTGTATCATTATGTGACATATTTCAACACCAAGGCAATCCTTCAAGATAAAAACATCTCTGGACTGTGGAGATCATTGAGCATATGAGCCTTCTCCATTAAACGAGTCTTCTCACCGAGAAGCACGCAAGCGTGGGAAATTCTTCGCTCATGCTTCAAATCCTTAGGGCCTTTTTTTTTCCTTCCCTCCCAAACCGGCGCGGCGTTGGTGGGTGGATAATTTGACCCTTCTGGGATGGCGTGCGTCCCTGGTATGGTGGGATCAGTTTTCCGGAGTTTTGTGTTGATGCAGATTTATTGTTCCTTCCCCCAGCCGGCTTTTGTATTCGATTGAATGGCATGTTGTTAGGCTGGGTTCGTCTCTGCTGTGTTTTGTAGATCGACTGTCTCTTTTTTGGGGGGAGAGAAATAGATACCCTTTGGAGGAAAGATGAAGAAGAATTCACGAGAGGGAAAGGAAAGCACTCGAAGCGGCATGAGATGATCTATCCATTCGAGCAAGGTTGAGAAGAGTCAAGTTCTGTGTATATATGGGCTCTTGAAGAAGTCTGGAGGCAAAAAGCAATGCTGGGGATGGCGATGATCGGGTCCGATGATGACAAGAGCAGGGAAGCAAAGCATGATTTTGCATCGTTGCTCGGAGAATATACAGGCTGAAATATCATTTTACAATCTTCGTGTCTTCACTTCCTGGCTCTCGTCTTCTGTTCGAATCTGACGGGGTTGCGATTGTGTTGTTGGTACAAGTTCATTAATTCGGCTAGTCCATCGAATCCTCTTAATTTCTATGAACTGAACCTTGTCCTTTTCCTTTCCCCATTGGCAGACAATGAATTCTCTTGACGTGTTGAGTTGTCTGGGTGTGTCTGTTCCCGTAATTTTTGGGCGGGAACAATTCCCGTGAAATCCAAGGAGAGGCGCCGGTGATGAATGGCCCGCGAGGGTGTTGATTGTAGTCATATCACCATGTCTTTTCCGTATCGAAATCTAGGCGCGACAGGTCTCTTCAGTTCAATTTTCCCTGACAGTGAGACTCAGCATCACGACATGGCATCCCCGAACCAACTCTTCCAACACCAGTGCTTCTTTACCAGCACCCTCAAACCTTACCACTTGCCCATTCCTACCTTCTTCTCTATCTCATCCAACCACCCGGCGCCGATTTCACCGATACCCCGGTCCATCGCGCCTCTCAATCCATCTTGCCCCTGGTACACATCTTCCCACGTAATCTCTGTATCCCGTCCTGTCAAAATTTCCTCGTGCACCCGACTCGGAGCCCCCAACACGCTCGGCCTAAACGAATCTGCTTCCCGCACCATCTTCAGCTCCATGCCCCGACGCAGCGGCTCCGCGATGCCAAAGTTCCGCCGTAACAGGTTCATCCTCGTCGACTCTTGTGTTGCGGTCCAGTTGGCCAGGCGTGTTTCGAGTGGGTGGGTGGATTTGATGCCGTTGTCGTGTGCGTGTGAGGAACGTAATGTGTCGGGGAGGCCTGGAGCCGAGGGAGCCCCGCGGTCCGGTGTTGTTTGATCGTTGGATTTGTTGGACGGGAGCAGTTTGTTGGTGCTTGTGTTGCTGGTGCTGACCGGGTGCCCTGAGGCGGGGGCGATGCGGAGTGACTGAGGTAGTCACAATGTTAGCATGGGTGTTGTTTTTTCTCAGATGGGGATTGTGAGGTGTATTGGATAGGGAGCTGGAAAGAGGACATGTGCTTGGAGATAAAGAGGAAGTTGAAAGAACACAAAAACTTACCATGATGGTGATCTGCGTAAGAGGTTGATAATTGATTGTCAATCGGCAGTCAGTTAAGAGTTTGAGCTCCCGCGAAAAACCCAAGTGGTCTGAGAAATTGCAGTCAATATCAGAGGCTCGAGGTCAGTTTGATTGTTGTGCCGGGATCGGAAATATCAATTTTATGAGTTGTTTTGTGGTTGCAGAACGAAGCACAAGAGCCGCAGGCACGATGAGGCCGCGTCGATGGATTGAAGCGTCGTATTGCATTGGTCTACTGAATATCCGACAGTAACTTGTACGGTGGAGTTTTAGCTTATCTACGCAGTTGCTATAACCAGGTCCAAGCTCCATTTTTACCAGCTTCGACTTTGTCGATACTTGTTTTCATACCATTTTCCTGCTCCTAGGATGCCCTATGAGAATGGTGAGCCCAGAAGAAACCAACCAACTACTCTCCCACTATAGTATCCTCTCGACTCACTCCGTCTCAAGTACTGGAGCGATTCACCCTGGGATGACCTTCAGCGGCACTGTTCTACTCTCTTTGCTAACTCTCAGCTATGGTTTGGTAGTGACAAGCTGGCCCAAATTCCTCAAGCATGCGATGCGCAGGTCCTAACTCCCATTCAGGTGCGCGTTCCGCTTCTAATAACTTGCGCTCCTCCATCAGCTACTCGCACTCTTCTTCCAACAGCTTTCTGTCCTCGTCGTGCTTCAATCAAATTAGCCCCCTATCCTCGTTTTTTGAAAGTCGCTTAGCTTACAGCCATTCACTTTCGAAACACTGCAGCCTCTGTATTGGCACTCGCAAAATTGCTTTAGATTGTTGACTACGGCGCAGTCGCCCCAACCGCACAGCAATGTAATGTGCAGATCGCAATTGTAGGCACAGGTGGCAACGTCTCGAGCCAGTCATGGGTTAGAATTCCGAGCCAAACCAGTTTTGGTCGACGATGGCTTCGCCGCCCTTGGTGCAACACCTCCTTTTGCCGAGGACACGACCCTGGCATTTATGTTTCCAGTGTGATTTTCCTTTGGGATCGCATAAGTCGCGCCTTTTCCAGAGGCCTCATTCTGCGTCTTTTCTATGGCTTCGTGGCTAGGATGGGATTGGCCAATCCACCTCTCCCTGTTTTGGCCGTCCACCTGGCCATCCACCAACGCGTACAGAGAGTTGTGTATAATTCGGAGATAGTGTATTTGCTTCCACCTAGCCTGTAGCGAGGAGCAACTGGTGATAATTAATGGTTCTCTTCAAGGCATCAGCTCCTATCATGGTTGATCAAGATTTCAGACGCTTACCGGTACACTGGCTGAAACAAAGACCGAGATCGAAATTGGGGCCCAAGGCGAGTTTAGACAAGACAACTATATTGCAAAAGTCTTTAGGTGTTTATCAAGATCCGTAACAGGTCATCAGTCTTAGAGGGATGTGCACCGGTAAAGACCGTCGAGGACCATGCAAACCGAGATCGAATACGTTGAAATCTGATTTGAAGAAAAGGAATTTCGTCGAAAGAAAAAGGCCGGAATTGTGATCTTTGGCCCTCCATCTCGTCTCTGGTACGCAAGCTCCTTTCCGCTTCGAGACTGGTCAGCTATGAATGGACATCCCGACTGCATGGCCCAGGGCTCCCTCCTTGCCGGCCAGTAAGAAATCAGGACCTTCTGTCTATTCCTTTGTGGGCGTTCAAGGTATTGTTCTTGGACCGAAGTATGGAGGTAGGCGTTTGAATTCAGAATTTCCTGATTAACTGCGTGAAGTTTCTCGCTCCACACTGTGAGATTGGCTAACAACCAAGGTATCTTTCTTCCACCCATCTCTTCTCATAATCATCGACAATATTGGCAGCCACCACTTTGATCTTGGGAAATACGGTCATCAACCTCTTCATTCCTCGTCCGCCTGCGAGACAGGTAACAAAGACAATTCTTTCTTCCGAGACTCCATGATCCACCAGAACCTTGACGGCCATGAGAGCAGCTCCACCACTAGACATCTGTGGGTCAAGAAGCATCACTGTTTCATGTTCTGCCAGATCGGGGAACAACTTCAAATAGTGCAACTCCGGCTCTCCTGTGCGAAGGTTGGATTGGATAAGTAATCGACCGGTCAAACAATCTGGAATGGTTCTTTTAAGACCAGTCTCCATACAACTTCCACCTCGGAGGATAACCACGGCCGAAACTTTCCCGGCAGATTTGAGGCCAGAATATTTGTACCCGTGAGGTGTTGTAACATCAGCAGAAACGTAGTGGTGACAGTCCAGAGCTTTTTCGATCAGAAGAGCTGTCAATCTATCAAAATAGAAGATGAAGTCCACCTGAGAAGTCACGGGATTTCTGAGGATTGTCGAGACTCCGATAATCTGTGGCTTGCCGGCAAGAATAATGGCGTTCTCTGAGAGAGTGTAGTCTTCGACCTGTTTGCCTAACTTTTCCAATTCGGCATTGTGCCTGATAGACTTCTCCTTCAACATCTGTCGCGTTTGATTGACGATCATTTGAATGGCCATCTTGTTCTGCATGCCACGAGGGACAATGAGATCGGCAATTTCCCTCTGTGGCTCAACGTAGCGTTGGAAGACCGGCTTGACGTAGCTGAACCATTGCTTGATAGTACCCTCAATGGTACGACCTCGTTCTCTGACATCACGAACAATTCGTCTGGACAAACAGACATCTGCATCCGCTTCAACATAGATCTTCAAGTCCAGCAAGTTGAACACCCTTGGGTCATTCAAGGCCAAGATGCCTTCAAGAATAACGACATGCGGAGAATAGATCGAGATGGTCTTGTCCAGTCTCTGGTGCTGCTGAAATGAATAAACCGGGATGTCGGTTCTCTTTCCTTGCTTCAGATCCATCAATTTCTCAACGAGAAGGTCGAAATCTATAGACTCGGGGGAGTCGAGGTCGTATTCGTTCCGATGGGCCCGGGCATTTTGTTCCGGCGTTAAGGACTTGTAGAATGAATCAATGGACAGAATAATGACCCAAGGCAAGTTCAGGGACTGAATGATTTCCACGGCCAGACTTGTTTTACCTGAACCAGAAGAGCCAGCAATACCAATGATACTCATGTCGGCCCACGGCGGGGAATAGTGAGCTTTTTGAGTGTCCGAAACATTTGCTGCTTGCTGAGCCGAGGCCACCATAGAGAGTTCTCTGAGGTCCATGACTCCTGGTATGATGTTCTTTAATGGCTGCTCTCCGAGGTGCTCCTTGAGGTATTTGAACGGGGTACCTGTCTATGGAATGACGGAACTCATACATCGTTCAACGAAGCTGGAAATTCATGTTAAAGAGTAATTGCATTGTACTGACATCGATAGCCTACGCCATGCGAAAATCTGAAAGAAAATGCCGTGCTCTAAGCTGTCAAGAAGGGGCGAAGAAATATGAGGTGTTGGCCTTGAGGGAGAAGGAAGTCATCTCGGAACGGGAAAATGTTGTTCCTTGCGCAACCTGGCAGAACTTCGGGCATTCATTTCACTGGAGCATAAGGTTTATTTCCTTTGCTCTCTCCATCTTTTGCGAGTTGTTCACTATATTTGGGCCCTTGCATCAGGCAATGGACCAAAGTAATCTTTCGTCAAATTGGAAGAAACTGCAGGCCACCTTCGAAGCTTCCAAACCCGATGCTCCTCCTCCCAAACCTTCCTTGCAAAATGGCTTGAAACGAAAACGAGATCAGTTTAGAGACACCCTGCCACAGCTGTCTGCGCAGCTCCCCAATCCGAGGAATAAGCAACGAGTACAAAAGGCTATGGCTCAGAAAGGTGTTCCGTCTACAAAACTCGGGTCAATTCAAGATTTAGAAAATCATGACGATGGAGTGCGTCCACGATTTCCAGACCGAGCATCTTCAGAGAATGTGAACGGAGGACTCTCTCCGTCGTCAGTCTCACCCCTCCCTGCAGCCAATCTAAGATTAATATGTCTACAGCGTCGAAGTCGGCAGATATGTGGCCATAGACTGCGAAATGGTAGGCGTAGGTCCCAACCCAGACAGAGAGTCCGCACTCGCTCGTGTCAGCATTGTCAACTACAATGGCGAACAAGTGTACGATTCCTATGTCGTCCCTCTTGAGACTGTTACGGATTGGAGAACGCCTATCAGCGGCATTGCACCCAAACACATGAAGTATGCTCGATCAATGAAAGAAGTGCAAGCAGATGTTGCCAAAATTATCAAGGACAGAGTGCTCATTGGTCATGCGATCCGACACGACCTCGAAGCTTTGATGCTCGGTCATCCAAAGCGAGATATCCGCGATACATCTCGTCACCCACCCTACCGAAAGCTTACAGGAGGCAATCCACCGCGTCTGAAGATCCTTGCGTCAGAGTTACTCGGCTTTGAGATCCAAGAGGGTGAACATTCAAGCATAGAAGATGCTCGGGCCTGCATGCTGCTCTTCCGGAGGGACAAGGCTGCCTTTGAGCGGGAGCATTCCAAGAAGTGGCCGATACGGACTACCACAGATTCACAGCGAGGCTCAGGTGATCAACAAAAGCCCCAGAAATCGGAGAAGAAAAAGAAGAGGGGGAAATGATCAGCTCGACCTGCTGCCATTGAACGCCGATGAAGAGTAAGGAATATGAGATTGATCTGGCAGTATGGTGCCTTAGCGGGAGAGCTAAAGGGGTATGTCCTCCATCATTTCCATCGCACCCTCTCTTCCTGCAGTGATTATCACATCACCCAATGTCTTGGTATTGAAACCTGCTTCGCAATAAGTGAAATAATACTGGTAATCTCGGTCAGTCTTCCTGGACTTTCCTCTTCATTGCATGACGAGCCTACCTCCCATTTCCTCCGAAACAGAGAAACATCGCTTTCGGTCATACCATCATGTTCCGCTAACAACGCCGGCCGAATCCACGCATCAAAATTCTTTTCAAAGTTTTCTCGCCATATTCTCAATGCCTTGGCATAGTGAGGACCGATATTCTCAACAGCATCAACAATCAGCTGGCCCTTACTCCCTCTGTTGATTGACTCGACCAATTGTGATACTGTCGGTAGGTGACCCCCCGGGAAAATGTATTTGCGGATAAAATCCTCGCCCTTCGCGTATGCATCATACCTCGACTCGGGCATGGTAATGCATTGGAAGACGGCTATGCCGCCATTCGTTTTGAGGAGCTTATGGATGCATTCAAAATATGTTACCAGAAATTCTCGTCCCACAGCTTCAATCATTTCAATACTGACAATCTTGTCATATGGCCCTTCTTTAGGCACCGGGAGAGCTCGATAGTCGCAGAGAAGGACCTCAATGTTTTCGGTCAGCCCTGCATCCGCTATTCGTCGATCTGCGAGGTCTTTTTGCTCCCGACTGAGGGTCAGGGAAGTTATCCGGCATCCTGTCCTTTGGACCGCTCTCATGGCAAAACTCCCCCAGCCTGTGCCAATTTCCAGGACATGGTCTTGTTTCTTGATCTTTGCGTTTTCAATGAATCTGTCCAGTTTTCGCATCTGTGCATCCTCCAACGATTCGTCCTTTTGGCCATCTTCTAGGTAGGATAGCGGCTTCCAGACGGGACACGAATATGTCATATCTTTGGAAAGGAAGGCAGCAAACATCTCATTGCTGATATCATAATGGGCGCTAATGTTCAATTGGGCGTTGGTCAAGGTGTTCGTCCGGCGCATGAGGGCGCTAGTGGAGGAGGATAGGTGGGAGATGAGCGTCGTCGCATTCAACAGCTCGCTGCGATTCAAAATGAAGACCTGTGCTCACGTCAACCGTATTGATCATCCAACAATTCCGATCCTAGCTCACTTGGAAAAATGCCGTTAAGTCGGGACATTCAACCTCACCAAGCATGAATGACTCGGCGAAACCCTGGATCGAATCTTAGTTGGCTACGCGTTGGAAATGAGAGCTACATCGCGAACCATGTCTGCGAATAATGCCAGACGCAACCAAAACGGATCGCGGACTACACGCAGCTGCGCCTGCGGATGGATGAGATCTCCCGTCACTTTCCCACAGGTTGTTTGTGTTCCATCTCTCTCCACCACGGTAAGGCGCCCGACCTTAATCTGTGATATCAAGGACAAGATGAGTTGTCGAGATGTCTTCACAAGAGGTTCCCACACGACTCCACCAGCATAACTGCGTATTCGGTCAAGGGCAGAGGTCACTAAGGAAGACATAGCGCAAAAACAGAAAGGGGGAGAAAGGCTACAGCACGCAAACGACAGTATGTTTCCTAGTGACAAGCAACGAATGAGATAAGCGGCATTGAGACGAAAATTGAAAGACTGCACCGGAACATAATAAGAATTAGGAAAGTTCCATGGCGTGAATGCTGGGTATATATATATCTACGCGAGTCCACTTGGGACGGCAGCCTGGTAGAGACGCAGAATGCACCATCCCCTGCACCCGCCGAACCTATTACACCTAGTGAGGGCATTCGACAAAGCTCAGGGAATTGGTGGGGCACAATGATATGAAAATCGGTTAACTCGCTTCCACGAAAGCTTCTTTGCGGTCAAGCAGCACGCGTCTGGGATCAACTGTTCCAGATTGATTTTTGCAAATCTGCTACACCCTATGCTTCACCATGACATGATATCCGACCAGGTCGGCCAGCAACAAGCCCCAAATTCCGTGTCCCGGTCAGGGCTAGGATCGGAAAGCTGCAGGGTGACAGCTGGATGATGACGATGACATTTTTTATTTTCGAATAGGGTTGTGTCTCTTTTGTACCTGACGACCCTTCGTTCGACCAGGTCTTTGCACCCACCGAGTCCATGGAGAGTATCGCGAACCGGGTTACCTGAAAGTATGATGATGCTCGTCAGCCCCATAGTAGCAGTCAATGCATATATGATCTGATTGGTAGTGCTGGTGGATTTTCTGGCAGGGTCTCTAGAGTAAAGCGGCCACTCCAGCAGAGAGGCTTAGTTAGCTCGGACATTCTTTTTGCGCCGCTATAACGATAGTACACGTCTACATCTTATCTAATCTGTTCGGGTTATGCTGCGGTATGTCCGATGCGTCTGCGTCGCGACGCGTCTCAATTGAAGTTCTGAACTTACTCCACGAACGAATTGCCATTGTCAGCATATATTTCCCCAGCCTGACATCATGCTTGCCCTCCAACATTCTTCGGGCTCTGCTGATAAATGCACCACCAATATCCTACCTTGCTGCATTCATCACGATGGTCCGGCGAAAGTGACCAAGAGATATTGGTCCCCTCAACTTCATAGAGGTCTGTGCCTGACGACATGACTCTTTTTCATGTTCATTTTTCCGTTTTCCTCGAATAGTTTGCTGACAGATTTGTTGTAGATGGTACGCAAACTTCGTATTTTCGAGGCCGAAAGCTACGTGGGAGAGTCATGAAATTACCTGAGGGATATCAAGGTCCGCCCCTTCACACTCTCTGACGATCATGTTTATCGACGGCCACACGTAGGTGTTGTGGCGAAATCCACGGAACGATATCTATCTCAGTCAACCAAAACTTCCGCTAGGCCCACGTACACCGCAGTAGACGAAAATATTGAGGTTCAAGACGAAGAAGATGAGCCTCCAGAACCCGTCCAAATACTTGAACAGGTCTCTTCCTTTGACGAGGTGATTGTCTGGGGCCACGATAGGTTACCAGCTTTGGAAGATCCATATGTGAAGGGCATCGAAGAATGGATATCGTTCGCCCAAGCCATCCATGGAAAATCCTCTCACCAAGGCCAGTCCCCGGCATGAAGGGGAGACGGCCGAAGCCAGAAGTTGATTCTCTAAACTGCGTCATCTTAAACCCTGTTGCAGATGCTTGTTCTTCGCCCCGGACCATCCCTACTCCAGCTAGAGATATTTCTCTGACCCAATACACTCTCTGCCAATACCCTTTGAAGATGTCACTGGCTTCTTCTTCAACTCTCCTCTCGCCGCCAATGTCCTCTTCAGCTCACCTGTCCAATTTCACAGCCTCTGGACCATACTTCCGACCCCCTTTGTGATTGGCGTATCGACGAGCACGAGTCATGTCCATCTAGAGGAATTTCCGTGTCATATCTGCACCAACTAGATCTCCACGTTCGACGTACGACTCAAAGATGGATCGAAGAGCTTCAATAGACTTTATGCAATTGGCACAGTCCGAAACGCCCCAGAAGGGCAAGATGAGGCTCTTGTATAGTTCGAAAGCCAGGAATCTCATATCTCCCGGTCATATTTCATAGGAGAAACATAACTCTAGTCGAAGCCTTGATCCTAAAATGGTTGAGAAGAGTTCCTTTTTGATATTCTCGTGTCCATCATCCTCGCCTCCTCCGGCAATCATTCAACTCGGACGCAGAAGTGTAGTTCCATGGCCACCCAAATCAGTTCCCGTTCTTCTGCGCTGGGCCGACTCGTTGACCTGATTGGTGGCCGGTAAGGATAGGGAGGCGTTCACATCACTTGTAGAGTGCTGTGTCAACCTCTACGATATACGGCCCGGCCCCGGCCCCCCTGGCCCCCGCGGAACCTTCTCGTCATGGAGAAGAATAGCTTCGATGTCATTATCGTCGGCGCCGGAATTAGTGGCATTAATGCCGCGTATCACCTATAACAAAGTCTCGCCGATTACTCGTATGCCATTTTAGACGAGAGAAATCAGTTGGGGGGACATGGAAGCCTGTTCAAATTCCCCGGAATCAGATCAGATTCGGATCTTTTCACCACTGGCCTCCCTTGGGAACTGGCAACATGATCGCGCCATTGCAGAAGCAAAAGCCATTCTTGGCTATCTCGGAAACGCCGCCACTGAACATGGGATCGACCAGCATTTCAATTCGGACATATGGTTGTATCGATGGATTGGCCGTCGCCATGTCAACATTGGAAACTTGAAATAGAAGTCACCGGAGCTGCCACGTCTTGCTCGGCACGGGCTATTACGACTACAAGCGTGGGCTCAGCCCTGCGATTGAAGGAATCGAAAACTTTAAGGGCACGGTCGTCCATCCCCAGTTTTGGCCAGAGGACCTTGATTATGCCGACAAAATGGTGGTGATCATCGGTAGTGGCGCCACTGCGGTGACCCTTCTTCCTAGCATGGCCGAGAAGGTCAAGTCAATCACCATGCTGCAGCGATCACGCGGATACCTCGTCCACATTCCTGTCGTCGACCCGCTCGTCACACTCCTTAAGAGATGAATTCCGCTCAAGCGGGCGAATCCTATGATCCGAATGATGTATTATGCGAGAGCCATCGTGCTCTGCTGGTGGTTCCCCGAACGGATGATCCGTTTCCTTCGCAAGAACACCGAACGGCAACTACACGAGCATCTCCCTTGTGACCCTCATTTCAAACCCAAATACAACCCTTGGCAGCAAAGAATGCGTATCACTCCCGGTGAGTCAAGCGCACGGTGTTCAAAATAACACCCTCTTCTTGACGGTTTCGCGGGAGGTGACTTCTTTGAATGTCTCCGAAAGGGCAAAGCCTGTGTCGTCACCGACACCATCGACACGGTGACAGAAACGGGCATCAAGCTCCACTCTGGATATGACCTCGATGCCGACATCATCGTCACTGCGACCGGTCCCAAGGTCCAATTTGGAGGCGCCGTGAAGATCTCGGTTGATGGGGTCCCGACCTACGTGCCCGACGAATTTATCTGGCGAGGTGCCATGTTGCAAGACGTTCTCAATCTCGTGTTCGTCTTCGACTTATCCAGCCAATCTTGGACTCTGGGTGTCGATGCCACAGCGCAGTTATGGGTGCGCGTCCTGAAGAATGTTCGCAGCAAGGGCATGACCAGCTATTGCCCCCGCGTGGACGTGAAGGACGGCATTCGTAAGAAATTCATCATCGACCTGCAAAGTTCGTACACCAATGCCGCAAAAGGAGGCGAAATGTCTACCGAAAGGTGGTGACCGGGTTGCACCTATGCCGGGTGTAGGAACGAGGATAGAGATTTCTATTGTAAAGGTGATGAACGGTTTAGCCCCTGAGTGTCTATCACGCAGGGAGGATGTCGGTGTCAGGACCGTGGAGCAACCACACACGAAAGTTGACTCGCTTGCTTCCTCTGTATAGACTATAAATCTCATCGCAAAGACGAACCACCAGAGAGAACTCCATGGACTCCAAGACTCTCTGGTCACTCGCGTCTCTTGACCCCCTGTTCTCCTTGCTTCTTGCCTGCCTGTGCGCTGTGATAACGGCATGCTTCATTACATAATCCAAGTACCTAGCACCCCGCTACACTGCTTCTCCACTACGCTAGGACAGCTCCACAGGTGAGGCTCAAAAGACATTCCCCACCTTTCTCCGGCCTCGGGCTTTCATGCTTGCCCTTTGGAGCGCCTTTTCTGAATTACTCCTGTCACCTTCTCTCTTGTCTGCAGCCTTCGTCCTCACGAATGCCACGATATCCAACTTCTCCGGGTGTTGACAGTCGGTTAATTTCTTGCTGATACGCCTTGATCTCCTGAGGTTGGGTGGAGTCTTCTAACGAGCGATAGGATTCGAGTAGTTTCGCACATGCGGAGATTGTGAGCATGAATATTGGTGTGAATATTATATCTGCTTGACAAGATGGAAGATCGGCGAGCTTGGTTCCAGATATACCCCGATAAGCTCTTTGTTGACCACCATCTGGCGGCAAGCCAGATTTGTCTGGGCGTATGGAGGAAATATGCGTCCGCCATCTGCGCCGCCGTAGTTAATAGTCTCTTGCTGGTTAGCTGCAAAGCTTACCCTTTTCACAGACCCATTAGCTTTCGAAATACCACCGAGCTGACCTTCTGCCGTGACGTTCATTTCTGTGTGATCTCCTGCTAACCCTTTCATGGGATGGCGTACGTCGAGTGTGAAGCGGAGATTCTGCAGCAGGAGGAATGCGAGTGACTTGGCGTCGTCTTCGCCTATGCTCTCGAACTTCGCAATAAACTTTGAGAGCGAGATGTGAAAGTGGTCTGCTTTCGTGGCAATGGAGAGAGCGCACACCATGATTTTGTTTGGGATGATATATCAGGGGTGAGTCAGTAAGATAGAGGCGCTGGAGATACTGGATTGGGGCTGCCAAAGGCAACGAGTGACAATCCAGCTGAAAAGAACAGAGAAAGCAATATTGATAGCGAGAACGAGATATGAATATATCGACTCGATGCATACTACAATGTTCGAGCGGATTCTCGGACTTATAGCCTCACCCATATCTTTGATCGTTGTACAACCCCATTCCACAATCTTCAACTCCTCTGTGGTGGATCGTTTGGACATGGACATGGGCATCAGCAATATCGGCCCAGCCGCCTCCGACTGATCCATCTTGACTTCTCCTTTGAAGCTGTTTTCGCAACTTGAGTTCTTCGGAAGGCGGCTCTGATGCGCTCAGAAGCAAGGTCGTTGTGAACTTGGTTTTCTTCGGTGTATGATCAATATCGAGGCTCTGTACGCATCGTTTCCAATCATGATTTTGTTGATTTACATATGTCCAGAGATCCAAAAGCACGTCGTGACTGCCGAATTGGATTATTCCTCTTTTAAAATGAGTGAGATTTGGAAGAATTTGTACAGTAGTGATAAAAGGGGATGGGCATTTCGACATCAATATTATTTTGCAAAAATCCACAAACTTGCCAAGGCCCGGCCGAGTCTTAGCTGCCCACCACCCCCAAACCGTGTGGGCACCTACAGTACAGACGGCACAAAGTTCGAGCTCGGCGGAGAATTCTCTCACCATTGGCTCTAATCCTCACGGACCGGTCATTGGAGACTGGCATGTTGAATATAATGCTTCCTCCACAGTATCCAAAGGCAAACCCCGGAGTGTACTACGTTTGATATTGAAACTTAAGATCTAGGAGATTCTACCGTCTCATCATCGACCAGATATCACGAACGAGCCCTTTAACATCACCCAAGGTCTCGGCCTTGTGCAATCTCGAACTCCGCCAACCAACCACCTCATACCAACCCGATGACCACCCCTCCTCGTCTCCACGCTAGAGTTGACTCCCATTCAGAATGGCATCTCAACCGGAAACAAAATCCGAGGCCGAAGCACTGGTGCCTCAATTCCGACTTGAAAAGGTGCTCAATCAAGGTGTGTCGGACAGTCTCACAGGACAATGATAGAGCATTAGTCTCACAAATATAATCCACAACCCAGATCAAAATGGCCGCCGCATTTCCCTCTTGGGCACCATCGCCTCTCAACCCGCCCTCATCACACTGGAACGAGCAGCTTTTCCCAGCGAACCAGCCCTCGTCTCATCTCTCCTCGACTCTCTGACCAATACCAGCAACTTGGGCGCCAACGATATCTACCGCTGGTACATGGCGAACCGGTCCATCAAGCCGTCCTTCACGACCACGACCACCAGCACCCCACCAACAACACCAAATCCAGAAATCCCCGACCTAAAACTCAACCTCATCTACCCATGTACCCCTCAACATATCCGCAAATACTCCGCCCAGCGCGTGCGCATGGTCACCGAGACCCCTGCCATCTACTCCGCCCATATCCGTCCGTACATGACTAGTCAACGCGCTCTGGGCCGTCTCGACTGGGTCTACAACATCCTCAACGGGATCACCGAGCAAGAAGACATTATCGCCCGCATTGAGTGGGATGACTCGGCCTCTCCCTCCCCCTCCAGTACTGGTTTCTTGCTCCTGCCCGATCTAAACTGGGATCGCAAAAGCGTGCAAGGCATGCACTTACTCGCCCTGGTTCAACGGCGCGATATCTGGTCTTTACGCGACTTGCGCCGCAAACATGTCCCCTGGCTAAAACACGTCCGTGACCAGATCGTCAACGCGGTTGTGACGAAGGTATTCCCTGGAGAAATGGAGGCTGATGAAATCAAGTGCTACGTACATTATCAACCGACCTATTATCATTTTCATATCCATGTGGTACATGTGATGTTGGAGGCCGGGACGACGCAGAGTGTAGGCAAGGCGTTTGGGTTGGCGAATGTCATTGCGCAGCTCGAAAGTTTATGGAGTGGCACGTCCGAGGATAGGGAGGAAGCCGGAATGCATCAGGTGGATCTGACGTATTTTCTGGGCGAGGAAAGTGAGTTGTGGAAGAAGTGTTTTGGAAAGTTGAAGATGGGTCAAGAGGTGGATTTGAACAAGCCCGAACATAACTTCGCACAGAAAGATAATAGGTGGTAGAGAGTGGCCAAAAGGATCGAAGAATCCCAGGGGATGTTCCCCGCTGTGAATGACATGTATTGAGTCTCGTGTTATATATCGCCTTCGGTGTCCTCTCACCGATATGCTTTTGTGTGCTAGCGTGCTAGTGGAGATAAATAATACAAGAACTGAAAAATAAATCTAAAAAAGTACACTGGAGAATTGAATCGGAAATGCGGTGCCAAACCACAGCAGCCGTAACCAAGATTCATGGGCGGCGAGGGTTTCGAGTTTGTTTCGCTTTGAGAACTGAGATACCATTCATCATCTTCCCACCAAAAAAAGAAAATTGAGATGCTGCGTACCCGGAAGAGTGACAAGACCTCGTGATGGCGAGGAACTGCGATTTATTCCTCAATGTAGCAGATGAATTTGGTGGACTTCCCAATGCGGCCGGTGATGGTGCTGGTGAAGGACACCGGACTGGTTCCTGTGGCGCCGGTGGAGGCGACTTCACTCGGACTTGGGGTTGAAGGGTTCTCGACGGGTTCGGGGCTCTCAACCGGAGTGGGTTCGACGACTGGGGATGGGGAGACGTCGTCGGAGGGAGTGACAATTGGGGCGGCGGGCTTGGTGGGCTTGGCTGTGATGGCGATCTTGGTGGATGTGGTGGTGCTATTGGAGTATGGAGCCGTGAGGGAAACAGCGGAGGGTTTGGTAGTGGTGGAGGAAGAGGCGGATGTCGTCACTGAAACGGGCGGTTGAGATTCAGAGGAAGATCCGTCCATCAGGGCAGGGCCAGGGATGACGTACGAGGTCAGTTCCTGGTAGATGTTGATGAAGAGACCTGGGTCCTCGGCGTTGTAGAGCTCGGTTCCCAAGGTACCAGTAGAGAGTGAGTTGGTGCCAGAGCCCGTGATTTCCAAGTTGATGCATTGAGGATAATTCTGGGCTCCGCCGACATCAAAGGCCGAGTGCAAGGCGATAGTTTCGTGGCGAAGTACGTATTTGCCGGGTGCGATGCTGGATGGGATGGTGACGACCCAGGAGTTGTTGTTTGCAATCATATCATCCGAGGCCCAGTGGCCTGGAGGATCGCTGCCATCGACGAGGCCGGCCTCATCAATTTTGTTGAAGAGCAGCTTGGTTTTGTCGACCGTTGTGCAGTCATCACCGCAGGATGCGAGATAGTCGAGCATAGGGCCATGGTGAGATTCAGGCCAGATCGTCCATTGAAGTTCGACGGCGTCTCCAGCGGCGACAGTGACATACGCCCCGCCAGGAGTGGCTCCCTTGTGGCAGATAATGTCAGGACTAGTGTAGTCACTGACGAAACCGTTGTCGAGATCCTCTGGAGCACTCCATCCAGCCACAACGGGAGGAGGATTCTGGAATTGGAAGCTCGGACTGTACCCAGAATACCAGACACCACCGGCGACAATACCTTGCACTGTACCGTGGGCGGAAACCTTGGAAAGAAAGGAAAGGGCTCCAAAGAGAGCAGTAGACTTGATGATGAAAGACATGGTTGATGTTTAAATCGATCAGAAGACTTTTGATAAAGCGAACATGAGCTGCTGCAAAGCTAGAATAGTCCGTCAAAAAGAGCGATGAAGGACTGGCTTCAATCAATGAAGACCTTGGAAACGAATGTGGGATAAAGAACGAATAGGGTGTCAATTTATCTGGAGGGGGAAAAAAAAAAGGAAAGACCTGCTTGGGAAGCTCTTTTGGGGGAGACCAATGCTCTGACGGGAAGAAAAAGAGTAGGATGGACGATGATGAAGAATGAGATATATACCATTTGCAATATGGGTCTCGGTAAAGCCGCCACCATTGGCAGGTTTCAGGTTTGGAGTAGCTCGCCGATAAACCATGAATGAGTTGCAGGGAACGAATAGGAGAATATGGATGCCTAAGTGCACCAATATGAACAGTAAATTGATGAGCTGGTTGGTGGGTATAGCTGGCCCCCGGTGGGGGAAGGGTTGAAAGAGGACATGGATTCTGGCACTAAGGCTGGATCGCAAACACTGAATCTATGGATATCAGATCTGCCATGGCGCCATCCAGATTAGCCAGGGAGTCCCGGGAACACATCTTTCTCATGATGAACGTGGCCAGCAGGGGTTATTGTTGATGATGGAGGAGACGTCAAAGTAGGACACCGACATGTTGGTGTCAGGTGGATGTTAGTGATCCGAGCCTGCTTAGCTGTGACAGCGTTCGGGGTCGGGAAGCACAGCATGTTCAGACCATCGGATAGAGATGTTATGGTGGGCAGAGGTGAGGATAGTCAGGTAAGTTGACATTGAAAGATGTCAGGAATTGTCGAGTGGAGCCCAAATTGAGGACGTCCTGCCAAGGCCGGTTAATGTTTCAACCCCCTAACACCAGCACAACTATCAGTATTCTCGCCCGTGTTTCTCCTTTTTCCATGGAATGATAGTCTCCAGAAAATCGCTCTCGGTGATCCAGGATATCCCAGCGATCCGCTCATTCTTCCCCACTCTATCGCTGGTAAACTTCGGCGAGCTTAAGATCACCTATACCATCACTGCAGCCCTAGGCCAAAAAAGAAAAAAAAAAAAAACAAAAATGGAATGATCCGTCAAGAACATACAAGACCGCCTCTAAAATCAAATGAATCGTAATTCTCGATCTGTCTGCCTCACTTGCTTTGAAAGTTCCGGTGCCAGCAAGCAGCCTGGAAGAAAAAAGGCCCAACGACTCGCCATAGATATTTGGACTCTCGATATTCTTCCAGTCGGGTGATAGTTTTTGTCCAGGTAAGGCTCCACGGGTCACCTGTTTCGCCCAGACTGACCGGCAACCAACCGGCCCGCTTCCCTCCCCCCTTTCAATCCCCACTTCCCTTCTTCCCCATGTTCAGTCTCTCTTGGGAGAATTCTGCCTGATATTCTATCACCCCTTGGAATTGACACGGAGCTGTTCGGCGAATGTAGAACAGGCACAATACACGGAAGGCGGGAAGTGAGCTCGCCCGCCCTGGTGAGGAAGCAAGTTCGATGGATCCCCTCTCTTATCACACCATGATTCTGCGAAGGCCACTTGTCCCGCCCAGGACTCGTCGACCGGTGACCGCACAGCGACCTTTTCCACTTTCCCAGCTACCTTCACGGCTCTTTCGTTCTTTGCTTTTTGAACCGTCGGGTTTCCCCTCTTCCTCCTCATCCTCCCATTCGCTCATTTTCTCTCCTTTCATAAACGCTTCTTGTCTTTCATGAGAACCCTCAATCCACTGGAAAATGCACTTATAGTCAAAAACATATCCCGTTTGACACGCAGCAGGAGTCGAAATTGGATGAAGACAAATAGGACATAAGTCGCTCGATGGTGGAGGTGCAACCGTCAAAATTGGGAGATATGTTATGCTTGAGATGGGTGGGCTCCGTTTCGCAGCGGTGTTTGCGGTCTTGCTTGAAGAATCTGGCTTCGGCGCAGGTTTCTGAGCGACACCCATCCCCGACACGATCGGTGGCGGTAATTCCAATCCTTCGGCTGCTTTCCTGCTCAGTTGACGAGAGAAGTCGCTCGCATGCCACCACTCCAAGAACTTCAATGCAAATATACTTGCCGGGAGGAAAATCCTGAGGCTGGACAACAATCGTGGGTAAGCAGTTCGCGGATTGAGCAAGCCACTTAGTCCCTGACCAGGTCTTCCGGCAGCCGTGGCGGCTTTGTCGGCGGCTTCTCTCGCTGCATCGATGGCTCGATAATCGGCCGCTCCCATCCTTCGTATTCTGGTCCCAATCGCCCATAGGAACGGATTGGGATATTTCGTTCCATCAAACAGATATCCCAAGCTGAAAACTAATATACTGAAATAGTATGCCGCATTCAAACTCGGATAGACGTTCCGCAAAAACCATTTATAATACCACAGGAGCCTTTGCTGAATCGTCGGATTCGGTGGAAGAGAGTCTCGGTTCAAGTATCTCGGACCCCCGAGACTGCCGCTCATGAGCAGACTCGCACTCGGGGCAATATGAATGTCGTAGCTCTCATCCAACTTTCTCTTTAGATAAGGTATGCCGACAAGCACGACCAAATTCTTCCAGATGTCTGTGCCGCTCAATTTGAGTCTTTCACGAACCTCCTCCGGCACAGCCAATTGCGTTCTCTTGATCTCCCCCCCATTGATACTCAAGACCTTTTCTCTTTTCAAGCCATAGAAATTCTCTGTAAAACTACCGCCGAATGTTTGGAGGTAATATTTCTCCACCACCAGACTAAGAACGGCGTAGACTTCATCGTAATTGTTCAGGATCCGAAGGAGATAACGTGGATATCTGTGGGTGGCAACTGCAAGGAGGTATCGCAATGTCGGTGGGAGAAGGGCTGCAAGTTGTTGTTCAGAGAGCAGTTCGAACAGAGACGGCTTGAGTTCGTCGACAGGCGACTGGAGCGCGCCGAGATATTCCATGGCTACTGCGATATCGTGTTATTGGCGCATATCGAATGGGATAACTAGTAAGTGGCTTCAAACAGTATCGACCGTAGAAGCAGAGCAACCTCCGTGAGACACGGGTTGTCTAAGACGGTGATTTGGAATGTCGAATGTTGATTATTCCGGCACACGGCAGGATACTGAAGCCAGCCTCGGCTCTATGTCGGAGAGGAGAATCCCGACCGTCACAGGCCAGCTGGGCCTGTATTGACTACGATATTGAAGCAATCAAGAGATTGCAGATTCGATCCCTACGTCAGTCAATCTATTGACAAGACGACAAGTTTGTGATTTTTTTGGAGGGCACCTAAGGGCAGAATTTGCTGTGGGGCTTGGGTTATGAGGCCCTCGGACATTTGTGCTGTCACGTGCCACATGCTTCAACTGCCACCAACCGCAGCCTGATGGTCATTTCTCAGGATTCACAGCTCTCACACCTCCATTCTTTTTCCTCACTATAGCTATGCATGTAATGCACTGAGAAAGAAATCCTTGGGCTGTCACAGACAGTCTGCCCTATTTTTGCCTATCTGAAATAGACCCGAAATGGTTTGTTCCTCAAGATGATCTCTTTGCTCAACTGCTCACTTCCCTCAAGGCCGCTGCTACAGCCCATTCGTTTGAGCAACGAGTCGCCGACACTCAGATCTCCAAGTCGTACGTAAACCTCGGCCCGAAAGCCCTTCAACTTCATAGGATGTACTTCTTGACAAAATGGGAATCTCTCTGAAAGCACTTGAGGAGAATAATATTTTTTGGCTTTCTGAAAAAATTTCTTGAACATCAACAATATACATGGATTTTGGTGGACCGACATTGACTGATTTCTCACGGTGTATAGGGATGTGAACAACCTGATTATGGACTACCTCATCACAGAGGGATACCCTTCAGCTGCTGAAAAATTCGCTGCCGAAGCCAACATACAGCCCAAGGCGGATCTTAGCAGTATTCAAGAAAGAGTTCAGATTCGAGATTCGATACATCGTGGTGATTTGCAGATGGCCATTGAACTTATCAACGAACTCAACCCAGAAGTAAGTCCTTGTCTTTCTTTGGTTCGGTCTGCTCCATTTCCATGATTAGACTTGTTTTCATGCACCACTCATAGCCTTCGGGCAGAGATGAGAGCAAAAACACCTTCAGTCCTCAGTATGATTCACCGAAATCTCCTCTCCGAAACCACTCAGCAGCGTCGTCTCTCTTCAAACACTGACCTTTCAAATTTAGCTCCTGGATACCGATAAAAAACTTCATTTCTCTCTTCTACGCCTTCAACTCGTCGAGCTTATACGTCAAAGTTTCACCTCTTCCGACCCCGGCCTGGTGGGGAAAGCGATAGAATTCGCCCAAAACAACCTCGCCCCATATGCTCCACTAGAAGCTCAATTCAAAAACGACCTTGAACGAGCCATGGCACTGCTTATCGTCCCTAAGGAATCCTGGACTCAAGCAACTTCATCAGGCTCTTCGGGCTCGTCGGCGTCACAAGTACAGAATGATTTTGGTGCCTTGGCTGAGCTTGTTGATCCTTCATTACGACGCAAAGTCGCCAAAGAAGTTAACGAAGCACTCCTGCAATCCCAGGATCAGAGAAGAGAAGCCAACATTCGCTATCTTGTCAAAGCGCGCGCGTGGGCCGAACAACTTGCGAGGGAGAAGAATATTGATCTACCGGAGAATCTCAGTCTCGGTCTTGACGGCGACGAGCCCTCCAAAGGGAGCTCAAATGGCCACCATGGAGATACCGAAATGACAGAAAACGGGGCGGAAGATAACACCGTTGGTAGTGATGCTGAAGCAAGATATACGACCATTCCATCTTAAACATCCCATCAGCTACCGGGATATGATTTACAATGCGCCCAATGAACAATGGCTTTGAGCCAGGGGGTTGTGAGCGTGGACAACATTCCCTCACTGGCTGACGGGTATCGTCCACACCATTAAATTCCGTCCCGAAGCCTTCCCCTAAGGCTATCTCAAATGCTGTAATGTGTTCCACTCCGGACCAAATTTCCGCCAACGCCTCGCTAATGTACAGAAGACAGACAGTCCATCACCCACCAAAACTCTCCTACCAATTCCACGTCCGACTGCTAGCTGTGAAAACAGGAGGTTTCCAGTTTAACCTACTTGGATCGATCCTTCGAGCTCCCTTGGCTTTCTCCTTGGCCAGCCGTTTCTCCTGCCACTCGAGCAACTCGTCTCTGACGACGATGATCCACGCGCCCTTGTGGTAGCGCAGCAGCTTCAACACTTCGAGTTGTTCATGGACATCCTTCTCCGTCATGGCCGTCAGACTGGCAATTTCGGAGATACTGGTCGAATATTGTGACGAAGGAGCCGCGAATCCTAGAGATGAATGAGGATGCAGATGGTCGGACGTAGGCGTATGTGTGGCCGACCCGGGAGGAGGCAAACGCGCCGGATCCGAGAGAAGCTCAATCAACACCTCTTTCCAATACTGTCTGTAGCCGAGCAGGCCGAGATCTGAAAGCGGCTTCTCAGGCGACCCGAGCTTGCCCTCGCGTTTGCTCAGCTCGTATGAGAAGGCAATGAGCAGTCTTCCTAAACCCTGGCGCTGGTACTGTGGCAGCGTCAGAATACAGGCGACGTTGTACCCTTCTGCAGATTCTTTCTCTTTGCTGAAATACCCGACGAGATGACACCCGTGTTCGTCACGCGTGACCATGCAGTAGAACAAGAACGGGTCGACATCGTAGTAGAGCGTCTTATGGTCGAGGAACAATTTGGAGAGGAGACACAAGTTCCGACACCAAGTGCGCTGCCGCCGCCCGTCGACCTCGAAGAAACTGACAAAGTCGTCGCGGTAGATCTCGTTCCCAGGCGGGTGGCGGAGCTCGCATTTCGACCGGTGCCGCTCGAAGGCCTTCTTGGACGAGAAGTACGAGAGGCAGAATTCATCGATATACACGAGGTCCGCGTCGGAGAATTCCTGCGGGTATGGCGAGAAGTACCAGGGTTCGATGGTATATTTGCCCATTTGGATCTTGTTGAGGTTGCGCACGAGATGAAGTTGAGCGTGGTTCTGCACCATGGAACCGCCTGTGCGTAGCTTTTCGATTTCTTCCTCCGGTTCCATGATGGGCGCGACTTTCTCTTCCATCTTGGTCACGTCCGGCATGTCGACATCGATACTCTCGCTAGTCAGCCCGTTGCTATCTTCATTGCTGAGACTGGGGAGAGGGGTGCCTGCTTGGGTGGTGACGAGCGAAGGGTCGCCATCGGGTGCGAGTGCTTCGTCGCGGTTTTCTTTGCCGCCTGCTTTCGAGGGCACAGGACGTTTGCGGTCATTGCCAGCTTTGGAGCCTAGGAGATCAGGTGTTGCAGAGCCAGGCCGGGAGTCTGCTCTGGGTCGACCGGCTTTCGTGGTGACGGGGGCTTTGGATGGGGGTCCTTTGGTGGTGACGGTGGTTTTTTTCTTCTCCGGCTTCTCCGGAGCCGGCCATTCGACTTCCTGTGAAAGGTCGATTCGGTCGGCCGAGACCCATTCTAGAAGTTTGAGTCAGTTTCCTCCGGGAAGATGGACATGACAGACATACCGTCGAGACGCTTGTTGAATTCGACATAGTGAACGCTTTGCAAGCAAGTTAGCCAACATGTGCCAACCAACGGGGCTTCCCTCCGACGTACTAGAACGTCAAAGCATTATTTCTCTGCTTGATAGACAAGATCTCTGCCTTTCTAGGTTCTCCGTTCTAATGTCCCCAACGTCAGTAGGCTCAAGGTGAACGAAAACGAAGTCACGTGTCTCAAGTTGGCACGGAGAAAAGGTGAAAGAGAAGATAAATGCAACGAAAAAAGCCCTCACCTTTTCGACAAAAGCCTTGACTCCGATCCTGAAACAGAGATCAGCATCAATCTTATAGGGTGATGTTTTCGAGAGATCTCATCTCTTAGAAGACTTACTGCAACTGATTCAGCGTAGCAAAGCTCTTTACCACGGGTTCCGGTGTGTCGCCTGACTCTGTGCTATGATCTCCCACCATGATGATCGGATCGATGATGCGACAAAATCTATCGACGGAAACGAATTGATGAGCGAAAGTGATGGAGTCGTGATGAAAAGATAAATCTTGTCACTTAGGCAAGCTGTGGTGGTTGGAGGGTGCGGGGGGAATCGCTTGGCCGCCCCAGCAGACTCTGCTGCCTAAACCACAAGAACGCATCACAGACGGTAAACCTCCCTCCACAACGACAAATTGTGAGTTTCCTGGTTTGTTATAGAAATTATGTATTGTTGGCATTCATTGCCACTCAGTGCCAAATATAATCCTCCAAAGAACAATATGAAAATACGGATCCCAGCAATTCCCGGCTTTGCCGAACAGACTTACTCTCCTACAGGCATACTTTCGATCTCATCAACCAAACTTCGCCAATTGCTCGCCTGTAACTCTGCATACTTGACTCGATCTTGACCCCATTCTTGGTGCATACGACTGATGGCATAAATCGTCGTTTGAAAGGTCACAATCTCGTCCCTGATGCATTCCTTGATGAATACTCCTCGAGCATGTTGCTGAACAATGCTCTCTTTGTCTGACATGATGCTGCTTTCAACTTTCTCCATTTCGCCTGGTTTGACCTGCCCCGGTGGCTTTTGTCGCAGCTGTTGTAGTTTGTTCTCTGAAGCCTCAATTCTTTTTTCGAGTTGAGGGATATTATCGCGAGCATATCGGTCCCGTCGATCGAACATGTCGCGCATTGATACAAAATGATCCCGGATCACTTTGAAGTCCTCGAGCACTCCTACATCCCAAGCCTTTGCTTCATCCTCCAGAAGTGTCTGAGATGTGGCCAGGTGTTTGGCGGTCGAGATGATCCCTTCGTTTAAAAGAGGCACGTCGTTGGGATCGATGGCGTAAGTGTCATTGCTGCTGTCAGTCAGGTGAGACAACGCAAGACTGAATTTCGCATTGTCTGCGGCAAGTCCTTCATTGCGTTTCACCAACCTTTCCAACAACACGCACAGGTTGATGTATATTTCCGCGGAGCGTTTGACACCAACACGAACTTGGTCAAAAAGGTCCGGAAGGGAGGATGGGAGGCTGTCCTCAAGTGTGGGAGGTAAGGCCTTGCCAGTAAATTCTTCTTGGACCGATATCGTGGCTTGTTTTCGCCATACTGCGAGTTCCTGGGATCGGGATCAGATACGAATCCTAAGACTAACAAAGGCAGAGGAGAGCTGGCTCACAGTTGGTACAGTCAAGAACATCACCACCAAAGTCTCCTGACTCAGGACCGGATGTTGGACAAGTGCATTGGCAAATCGGACAAGCCCTCTCCTCCGTTTCTCAAGGAAGACAGCTACATCGGCTGATAGGTGTGTCCCGTTGACTGTTAAATTTGAATCAGCCGGAGGCTTGCTTAAGCATCTCCAATCTCTCACCTTGAACTCGCTTTGGTGGTAGCAATGGTAATCTTCTGAAAGGATATCTCTTTTGCAAGCAGTCAAGTAGCCAAACAAAGTCACTGTACCGTCTGACAACACTGCTCCCTCTTCTGATCGTTTTGACCTCGTAATTGTGATGTTGGAAAAGAAACATGCCCTCCTTTTCTGGTAGCAAAGTTACGGTAACGTTTTCACCGGTCCCAGGTGGTAAAGTGACACTTTGGGCAGCGCTTTGTGGATCCTGTCCGGGACGATTTGGTTGTTGATCATCTCCAGGATCCCCAAATCCTCCTCCTAGCATTGGCTGCTCTGAGAAGCCTCCCGAGTTGCCATTGTAGCTGTTCCAACCGGCGGCAGGACTGCTCGATGAGTCGTTGGGAGAACCACCGTGGCTGCCAGGTTGATCACCACCTGTAGTGAAAGTACTGGTTGTTCTCACAATGCCGTTTGGTGCGCTCTTCGCGCTGTGATTGGAGGTGCCATTGGACAACATTGTGTGAGCTGCGGTGGACGGCGGTGGTGATCGGTTATTTGACGGGCTGGCCCACGGATCTGATGTCGGATCACCCCCGAAGGAATCTCGTCGGGGCTTCTGTGGCTTCACTGGAGTCGGATTATTGGATCGAGGAGTATTTGCCGGCCGATGAGCATTGGACCGCAGTTGGTCTATATAAGCGATTTTCGGTTCAGGTAGTTCTGGCAAAGAGTCAGCTGTGGCGGGAGTCAAAAGATGTTATCAACTCACTCCTCCTCCTGTCATCGACGCCGTCGAGGGTAATGTCTTCACCTTCTTGCCCCAAGCCAACGAGAGCGAGCAAGACATTGAACTCACTCCTACCGACTCCATTGGCGCCTTCCCGGCCTCCTGGGATCACAAGGTTGAAGATTTTGCTCTGTTCTTGCTCGCTTAGATTGCTACTTTGGAGGACATTCCTAATGCCGCTCAAACCAATCCCAACCCCAGTTCGCTCGTTTGCATTCAAGACAGTGTCGTATGCGTCAACATAGCCATCCGGCACATCGGTGGCGGAGAGCAGATTCTTGACCAAATTTTGTCTGGCAGCCTTCTTGGGCGTGGGCATTGACCATGGCGATTCACCACCGTCGTCGGCAAAGAGAGAGGAAGTGGAACTAGGACGGGCAGGCTCGTCGCCAAACAAAGACTTGGAGTTCAGTGGCGAAGATTCAGTGGGAGAAGAACCGAACAACGACATGGTGAGGACTGTCAAAACGAAACGATAGAGCGGATGAAATCAAAGGACGAACAAACGCAGACTACATTAACTGCGAATTGCACATGGAGCTGTGACGATATGGGTATGACAAAAAGAGGCGAGCAGATTGCGCTATCGCAAACTTGAACCTGGAATTTGATTGAACTTGGGGACGGAGCTACGCCGGGCGCAGGCTTGGCACTATGTTGGGCAGGGGTTGTAAGGGAAAGAGGGGAGATGAGCTGCTGGGGAGAGGGGGGAGGCAAATCGTGGCATTTAGAACCAATTCTGATATTTTTGACATCGATCATGCTCCAACTACACTTTGATGCTGAAATCCTTGTACGACCATTTCTCCGTAAACGTTCTCTTCTTCTTCCTGTGCTGCAGTACCGGTTTCCGAGCCTCGAGTTTCCCGTTCACCAAGAGGTTTCTGAACCGATCATTCAACAAATTTCCCTCTGGCTTCAATCTTCGCAAAGAGTCTTGAAGCTCATCCGGTAGGACAACCTCAAGCGACTTTTCTGGGATCATGATATTGCCCCTCTTCCGCCGTCGCAAGACTCGATCATCCCCCTCTTCAGGCTCTTGAACTTGACTGCCTTCCACTAACTCCGGGCTTTGCTCGTGGCTCTTTATCAAAGCAGTCAGCATTTGTTCAGCGTGTTTGTGCTTATCTGTCATTCTTCTTTCGTGCTTCGCAAGCCTTTCTGCCTCCTTTCGTCTCTTCATCTTGTTTCGCTGAGCCGGTGTCTTCCGCCGCGGCCGTTTTTGCTGCAATACTTCTAGATCATCATTGTCTGTCTCAAAGCCTTCCCAGGCGCTCTCATCGTCTGCAGGGTTCGGCTCCGGGGCCGCAGCTATAGCTTGAATTCTGGCTCCTTTTTCTGCTGCAGCTTGTGCTTCACGGAGACGGATTTTTTCTATTTCGATCTCCTTCTCACCCTCTTTATTCAGAAGACAATCCCAATCTTCGAACGACGGATTGTAACTTGTGCCCGCATCAGGTTGCTGTACGGCTCGGACTGGTCTGCCGTTTGCGGTCATGGCAATTGGTGCCCTCCGAAGAGTTGATGGGGCGACTTTGGGCTTCGGTTTAGGTAGATATTCCTCGGCTTTGGTGAGCTCGGATTTTGCTGGGACAGTGGAAGCCCAGAGATCGAATCCAGATGTCTCGCCATCGATATTCTCAGCATCCAAATGCGAAGTCGTATTCAAATTGTTTCTCAATCTTTGTACTTCCTTCTTGCTCACCCAGTCGGGCTTTTGTCTTTTGCTGGGCGGCTCAATAACTCCATCTGTGATTGCGGAACCTTGTCTCTTCCGACTGTCCACTGCAGGCACAGCAGATCGTCTACCGAGAATCACGTCGACTTTCAGTGGTTTTTGTAGCTTGTATTTCCTCTTGATATCTTCCGAACCTTTTGTGTCAAGAGCAAATAATTCTTCGGATGGCCTCTCTGCTATCGGACCCCCTTGAATGATTTCGTCTCGTAGAGTTTCGAGGCCTTGTTGAATTTCGGTGAGGTCGACATTTTTGCGCCATGCCTTCTTACCCTTTCTTGAGGGTTGCTTGCGCTGCTGGGGAGCTCCTATTGAAGAAGACATCGTGAGTTTAACCTTCGTATCTGTAACAATTGGCTTGCCCGGTCGAAATCTTGAAAAGGTACTCCGCTGCGATCAAAACTTTTTTGGTTTCTCCGCAGATGCCAAGCCCTAGACACAAAGAACTCTGACCATCCACACCCATAGTCAATCATCAAGGTATCATAGAGACAATCTACAAGGTAAAAACTCTTACTGGGATCATACTATGCTAATCGCAAAACCTAAGATCAGCGAAACATAATGATGTACCATAAACCGCATTCTGAGAATCAAACACCGATCGATCTCGCTCTCAAGTGCTCAACAAGAGATCTCAAAGTTTTGCTCTCCAGAGCCATCTGCAAAGCCCCCATCGACCATATCAACCGCATGCTCCATCTTGTAATAATCTTCGGATTCCATCGGTTGTTGTGTCACCGAAAGACGTCACTTCCATCATATCACCGTGTCCACTTGTATTGTCCTGAACGTAAACCAAATCAGATTCATCTTGCTGCAGATAATTATTAACAGTCTGTTGTGCCATGGCAGTCTGTGCTTGCGCAAGGAAGAGGGCCTGCCTGCCTGCCTGCCTGCTGTTGAACCATGGTCTGATTTTGCTCAATGAGAGTAGTCTAGCCCGAGCCTCCTAGATTCCGATCCGCACTAGAGGACGATGGATCTACATAATATTGCATAAATCGTTGGTCCTCATAGGTTGTTTGCTCGGGAGGAAGCATCACATGCTGCTGGTTATTCATAGGAGCACCAGAAGAAGGGGTAGCAAGAACTCTCTGTTCTGTTGGAGCTGTGCCAGTGTGCGGAGGAACTTAAGTGCTTTTTAGCTGAGAGTCACCAACACTGGCTGGCGGATTCTTCCGTAATGGTGTAGATAGCGGCACAGATGCAATTTGCAGCTCGGGGCAAGCGGTGGACGGTTTCCAGCAGAGTTTATTGCAGGTAAATTGATAACTTGTGCATAAGTAGGAGGATCGGTTGCATCTTGCGTGGACACGTTTCCAGATGCTTGGTTCGGAATTGACTGGGCTCCTTATGGTTCTATTGTCCTCAAGAGAAGGCTGAACTGGCTTTAGTGGATCTGATTGCTGTCCAGTGCCTGAAGATAAAGGCTGACCCGCATTCGGTAGTACGGGTGTATTGGTATTGGATCGAGAAGGTTTATCTCGAACAGTGGTGGATTGACTGTTGGTCTTGGTGCTGCCGTGGCCTGATTTGTCAAGTCGTCAGCCGCCGGTCCTTGGACGGAGGGTGTGGGTTGGCTTAATGTCTGGTTATTGGGCGTGAGCGATTGAGACCGAACTGGTATTTGTGCAGGAGTCTAGGAAGGAACAGGAGTTGTGAGCCATAGAAGGTTGTTCAGTTGGTGGAAGCAAAGTCGGGGCATTCTGACTCACATCGATCACTATGCTGTTGTGAGGAATCATCTGCATGGGCCTCGGTCGGAATGGGAGGCTGCGCGTAGCCATACAAAGGTAATAAATGGCATCCCTTTATGGCTGATATTTGCCCCTTGACTGCATGTCCAGTCTTCATGCTTAGAGCGCCTGTATGCATGGCTATTCTCCTAGATGCTTTCCCCAGCTTCTTACGGCTGACAAGTGAACTTCCGACCATTCTAGCTTGTCCCGTTGCAAACCTTGCTGCAGTAATGGTTGTCTCTTTCATAGCGGTGGCTGTTTGGGCTAAATCTGAGGCGAACTTCTGTGATAGAGCATTGGTGTTATTACGTTCGCAGAGTTGATACACAGTATATGCTTCTTCAGACCCAGGGACGGCCTTCCTTGCTATGGCGGTGTTGACATTCATAGCAGAGCAAGAGGCACATTCGGTAGTTACGAGACTGGGACAGTCTGGCTTCGAACTATGGTAGGTTTAGATTGGCTGGGATAGTTCCATGAGCTCGGATGTTTCTGGTGAGTTGGGTTGTTGCGCTGGGCAGAACAATCGGCGAGGGAGCCACTGCGCCTTGCTCCGGCCATCGAAAAGAAACATATCTACGTTTCTGAATGGAAGAAAATCGTCTTTCCATCTGGCGTTTGCGACTTAATCCATTCAGGTAGAAGGACACGAATAACGGGCCGCGCCCAAGGCGTTTTGCTCGCGGATGCGTTGTAACACAAATGTTACCCCTGGTCCCGAAGGATTCTGCGCCCCAACCGGCCTTGTGGAAACGGGTATGAAGAGGGATGGCCGGGCATGGCGGCAGAAGGTTGACGTCCCGCATAACAGCCTGACTGCATTGACGCGGAGACTCCACGTCCCTGCGCCTCGGCATGAAGGTCCATTTTGCGCAAGAGCAAGTGGTTTTCGGCCCAGATTATGGGTAGGAAGAAGAAGGCAGCGGAAAGGAAAAAGAACTTTAGGTAAGGAGAGACCAGCCCGAGTGAGATGGAAGAGCTTCATATTCAGCTCCGGAAGCCTCGCATATGCAGCCAGTCATTCAAGGACCTTTGTTTCACACACCAAGAGCAACAACAGCAATTGAAGGTGGCTTGAATGGTGGGGGAGGCAATAGAAGTAGCTAAGGTGGAAAGTCGCGTAGGGCTGCATTAAGCTAACGACCGAAGTCAACCAGAGCCGATTGCAGCAGATTGGTATCGACACCAGCCAACGTCCATTCGCTTCTTTTGCCGGTGGATGGCGAGACGCGAAGGAGAGAAGAAGAGAGTGGCGAGTCATGTGTGGAAAAGCGACATCTAAATAAGTATTCTTCCGCAGACGAGACATAATGACTCCCGTAACGGCCAAATTTCTTATCACGTGTTGTCTTATATTTGTGGTTGTAGCGGCGGGAAGAGAATGTATGAACTAACTAAAACTATCTGCTGGGGGTGGCCGCTTCAGAATCCTTGGCAGAAATCTACATATTAGCAGGCCCCTCGGCCATACCAGGTGTCACTTTCGGCCTCAGCTCGGCCATTCAAGCTCGGTTTTACGGTATCAGGCAGGATCAACAATTGATACCATGGATCCAGCTCGGAGATTCGCGTCTATGAAGAGGGATAAGAAGTTCTTTCATCGCCACTCTACCTGGTCTTTTCTTCAGCAATCAATTGAATCCGTTCCTATATCTTTCGGCAACCCGTGAGATAATAATAGCTCAACTACTCTCACCCACGCCAAAAGTCTAGAAAGACAATATCTCCAAAATGACTCCAACCCTGACTGAAAGGTACGAGCAAGTGGGTAAAATTGATGCTCAGGCACGCTCCAGTCTCTTGAAGCCCAATCCACAACTCGATCATGCCCTGAGCAACTCTGCTGCCAACGGTCTACCCCCTATTTCCGTCTCGGACCTCCAAGGCAAATTCCTCGCTCTCCAATGCCAGCTCATCAACGCGAAATCTGTTCTTGAAGTAGGAACATTAGGGGGGTACTCCACGATCTGGTTCGCCAGCACTGGTGCAAAGGTTACCAGCATCGAGATCAATCCGAAACACAGAGATGTTGCGCTTGAAAACACCAAGGGAATGGATGTTGAGATCATTCTGGGTGCTGCACTGGATGTCATGCCTAAGCTTGCAGCTGCGGGGCAGAAGTTCGATTTCATTTTCATCGATGCGTCGTGGCATGAACAATGGGAGTATTTTGAGTGGGCAGTGAAGTTGAGCAGGCGGAATGGCTGCATTTATGTCGATAATGTGGTCAGGGAGTTGATGGAGAGTGACACGGTGGACGAGGGTGAGACGTTGGTGACCAAAGTGGGTAGAGACGACAGAGTGAATGCGACTCTTATATCCACGATCTCGAGCCACAAGAAAAATGCCGAGGAGATGGTTGATGGGTTTATCCTAGCAGTTGTCAAGGATGGCCAGTAGCGGAGAAAAGGAGGGGTTCGATGCTGGCGACTCCGCGAAGCAGTTCGTTGACGGAAAGGAAAATGCGGAAACATGATGATCTGTTACGAGCTGCTCGTAAAAGCCATCTATGTCAGAAATTTCCTATTTCCCCATCGTCTTCCTAAATGTGAAAAGCGTTTTGTTTTGGTCCGACGCAGCCTTTGTTGGCAGACCCGGCCCTAAAAGATGGCGGCGCTAGGCATGTTTCGGCGCCAAGATTTTCCGCTCCGAATAAAAACTGCCTGCGCCGGTGTCGACTCGGACTTTCTTTTGATTACAAATTCCAACGCAACAGCCATTGCCACTTCGGCGTCGACAATATGCCTGTTGTCAAAGGAGGTGTGTGGACCAATATCGAAGACGAAATTCTGAAAGCATCCGTGTCGAAGTATGGGTTAAATCAGTGGGCGCGAGTTTCTTCGTTGCTCGCGCGAAAGACGCCGAAACAATGCAAGGCAAGATGGACAGAATGGTTAGACCCAGGCATCCGGAAAATAGAATGGTCTAAGGAAGAAGATGAAAAGTTATTACACCTGGCGAAGTTGATGCCCACGCAATGGCGAACAATTGCACCGGTCGTCGGACGAACTGCCACTCAGTGCCTCGAACGTTATCAGAAACTGCTCGATGAAGCTGAAGCGCGGGAGAACGATGAATTGGGCCTGGGTGGACCAGAAGGAGGAGAGACCGCTGCGCCTACAGGAGATCAAGTCCGAAGACTGCGACCTGGAGAACTTGACCCAGACCCCGAATCCAAACCTGCATGGCCGGATACGATCGATCTCGACGAAGATGAAAAAGAAATGCTCAGCGAAGCTCGTGCCCGTCTGGCTAATACACAAGGAAAGAAAGCAAAGCGGAAGGCGCGCGAAAGACAGCTGGAAGAGTCAAGACGCCTTGCTGTGCTACAGAAGAGACGGGAGCTCAAAAATGCAGGCATTAATATCAAGATTATCACCCGAAAGAAGGGCGAGATGGACTACAATGCCGATATTCCGTTCGAAAAGCAGGCAGCGCCCGGCTTCTACGATACGCAGGCGGAACAGGCCAAGAATGAGCGTGAGCGAGAAATGTTCGATCCACGAAAGCAACAGTTAGCACGAAAGAGACAAGGGGATCCAGAAGAGAATGTGGATCCAAAACGGCAGAAACAGGACAAGAACAAACCCTCGGCTGCCTTTATCGCGGCGGCAAAGGCAGGACAAATGCAACGAATACGTGAAGCCGAACAGCGAAGCAAGCGCAGAGCATTAAACCTCCCGGCCCCTCAAGTTAGTGAAAGCGAGCTGGAGGAGATCGTCAAGATGGGAATGGCTGGTGACAGAGCAGTCAGAGCCGTCGGAGACGACGAAGGAGACGATCGTGGCCTGGTGTCTAATTATCCAAATGTGATCAGTGCCACTCCCATTCGGACTCCTCGTGCACCGGCGCAAGAGGATCACATTGCCAATGAAATCAGAAATATCAGGGCTTTGACCGAAACGCAATCATCTTTGCTGGGAGGCGAAAACACGCCTCTACACGAGGGCAGTGCCTCGACCGGATTCGACGGTATTGCTCCGCGCAGACAACAAATGGTTACGCCCAACCCGATGGCAACGCCATTCCGTCAAACTGACGCTGAAGGTCAAATTCCTAGCGCTACGCCACTACGGACTCCTCGCGATAATTTGACCATCAATGAGAAAGGAGAACGCCAACTAGTAGCGCAAACACCTCGTGATTTGCGATCGGCCGAGAATGCAGCGCGCCAATCCCTAAGAGCGAAGCTGGCCTCTCTGCCGAAGCCCAAGGAAACAGAATGGGAACTAGAAGTCTTGCCACCCAAACAAGCCGAGTCAATTGGCAAGACTGGTCCGGAAAGGGAGGACCAGGATGAAATTGACCAACGTGAGCGTGAAGCTCGGGAAGCGGCTGCCGCTGCGGAGTTTCAACGACAAACTCAAGTTTACCGGCGAGCATTACCCCGACCGACTACCATCGATTACAATTCCCTTGTTTCAGAAGCCACATCTATCACCGACCCAATCAGGGCCATGATCGCTCAAGAAGCAGCTCTGCTCATGGCCAACGATGCTCGAAAGTTTCCTCTCCCTGGCTCTCGGCTGATAGGCAAACCCGTCCAGCCGGCTTCATTATCAGACGATCTCTTAACAAAGGCTCGCCAACAACTAGCCGACTCATGCAACGCAGATGACCGACAAGCCTACATTTCCGCCGTGGAGGCCCTCTACGCATCCTCTGAGCCCGATGCTCTCCCTCTGAAATTCACCACAAGCACGACCCCGGCCGAATACAGCAAAGCGTTCGTAGCTGCGCAGAAAAATCTCCTCGCCGCCGCAGAAGCAGGCAACAAGCTCGAGAAGAAACTCTCACTACACCTAGGAGGGTATCAGGCGCGGCAGAAGATGCTCAAGCAGAAAATCGCCGGCGTGTACGAGCAGATCGAGGAGCAGCGAGCACAGCTGGATGGTTTCCAGACGTTGCAGATCAGTGAGGAAGGGGCACTGACGAGGAGATTAGAAAGATTGAGAGATGAGGTCGGGTTCGTGAGTCGAAGAGAGCGTGAGGCGCAAGAGGACTATCGTAGTGCGAAGGAGGAGTTGAGACAACTGGAGGAAAGGAGCGCGGTCAAGATCAATGGAGTGAACGGACCCGAGTATTCTTGATAACCACGATCTTAACCGATACTACTAGTAATAGCTGGGTTCGAGTCTCTGAGGGCCCATCCCTCCTTCACGCATAGAGTGAGGGTGCCAGTGGAATCACCAACCGGCAGCATTTAGCAGAACTCAACTAGGACCAAAGAGAAATTGAACCAACCTCATTCGAACCTCCTCTAGCCAAGACAGCGAAAACTCTACGAGATAGAGAAAACCTCAAAGATCCTGTTTTCCTTTTTCCTTTGCAGGTCATACCTCACTCACTCGAACTTGCCGTAGGAAGAGGTCAGACACTATAAGGGGGTCGGTCTAAAACCACCAGCTCAGAGCTTTGCTATGGCTGGATCTACAGCACTTACAATCTGTCCCGGCTCTGGTTGTCGGAGAGACTTCTGCGAATTTATTTGATAGTGGTGAATTTCTGGAACTAAGAAGGAAAAGCTAGTCAAAGGCCCGATGCCAAAATACATGACGGGTTATGTAGTGTATATACCTTACGTTGCGAATCAATCTCGCCCTTGCAAACGAAGTGCCAGTGTAACTGGGCAACACGAGGATCGGTTTCGCAAGTACGCGGCCACGATGGAATGAGGAAGTTGAAGAGCTCTCGTTTCGGCCCATAGCAGGGTAATCCCACGTACTGGATGTTATTTCGCGTCCATAGCGCATCTTCAGTGAATGCCTCGTTGAAAAGGACACGAGATGGCTGGGGAAATGATAGGTGCTGATTTATAGAGTGTTGCTGGACTCGGTTGCGATGCCGGTAATGATTTGGCGGGGGGGAAGGACCACAGTGGAAAGTAGCACGACCGCATTGTTTGCGCCCTTAGAGACTCTTGATGCTTAATAGAAGTGCGTAGGTCTGGGACAGCTGGATTTGCTGGAATGGAGTATGCATTTGTAGCAGCAGGGGAGACACTAACCTTCAGGAACTCGCATTTTTAACTTGTTGTTCTTGCAAGCGAAGCCCGGTTAAGAAGGGCCAAGGGACAGAGTGTTTTCTTCATTCGGATGGTCAAATCTGTCTTCATTGGGAGAACCAATTTTGAGACTTGTGGTCAGCCAATCACGTTAACCATACCTGAAGTCATCGTGGTAATTTGGGGCTTTTTCAGTCGTTCGAAGACACTGAGATCCTTTGCCATATGGTCACACGGGAAAATTCCGCAAATATGCTCTCCGGTGAAGCATTCGGCTGCACTCGCAAACCTTATTTTCACTTCGAGCAAAAGTTCAAAAGTCCTTCCATATCCAAGTGGTCAGCACTCCAGTGACTTGATGGAAAGCTGGGATAGAAGAATTGGCACGGACATCTCTCTGCTTTGTTGCCCAGAAATCTTCTCTCAGCCTATGCATCCCATTGGAGCATCAAAAGTTTGCCTTTGTGCCCGACCGATCCGCTTTTCCGCTTCCCTCTGAGACGCGCCGAAAGGTACTCACTTAGCCTACGCTGAGAATGGGCGTTCAGTATGAGCAACTCCAGAAGAACCTTGTCTTGATTCAGCTTGGGAACCTGGACAAATGGGCGTCAGTCTGGCTTTAAGCTATCGCTCACGGCGCGGGACGATGTCCTCTGGCTTCATGGTCATAAAGCCGCCAGTAAGCTGATCCTACACAATATCATATCCTTCAGTTCTTCATTCTTCGCTCGTTGGTGTCGCATTTCTTAATCTCGACCTTCTAGAAACGTTGCTATCCCTTTTTTGACTCCCACGACCCCATGGTGCGTCGCTCGTCATAACTTCAACCCTCCGTGTTCTTTCCGATCGACTCACAAATTCTCCCAGACACAGCAGCTAATGAACTCGATCACCGAAGTTCTTGTCAAAAGCAATGAGTTCCAAAATTCGGCGCTTCCCATGACACTTCAACGGCAAAAGTCCGCCAAGCAATGCTGCCGCCCGAGGGATTCTAGGTCGAGTTCAAGGAGAGAACAATGGGACCTTACAGTCCGGACCTCACCGATTTTCAAAAGACATGTACCGTATCCAGGACGACTAGACACCTAATCCACTTCGTAAGAAACCCGTCATCCAGAGACCGATCATGTGGAATGAACCGCCAGAATGCACTAGACGCTGATCTGATATTCTGATGCTTTTGATGGAGAGTGCGGATTACAGAGTCCTCAGATTTATTGCAGATATAAGGCATGGTGTGACGCATTCGGCCCACTTGTTCCTCTGCCTCTCTCTTCCTTTGAAGCGAACGGAAAGCAAAGCGGTTCTTTGAGTATATATTACACTTAGGCACTCCATCGGGCGGTCAGGTGGTTTTCATCAAATAAGGCAGCATATGCAAATTGCATATTCATGGAGAAAGGGATTCGAATCTGAGAGGAGAATGGGTTTCAGATCCGACGGACTATACAAATAGGCTACATGATCTAGAATTCTGAAGTTGTGATATTACTCTGCGGTGGATCTTTGCATTTCGACGTTCTCTTCCCAGTTTCAAGCAGAGGTGCAATACAGGTCATTGAGAGTGCTCTTAAGGCGCAATACATGACTCTACCTCATGTGGCAGAGATTGTATCGCCATTTGTGCAGGAACTTTTCCGATGGGAGACTCCTATAATATTCTTTGGCAGACTCAGCAAGGCTAGCAATCATATCCTAGATTCGGCCAAATCGTCAGCAAACCCCAAATAGTTCGACAAATCTGTGTTTGTAGAAAAACGATATGAACATGAACATACCAGTTTCAACTCCGTCAAGTATGATACTGTTGATTGTGATCCTCACGGATACGCATACTCCAGGGCAACGCACCGGGTGAAATGTTCGACTGCGGCCTTGGGTGCAGCATATAATGTATATGGACTGGGCATGGCCATGCGAGAAGTCTTTGACGAGACGTGTATAATTCGTCCACCGGGCCGGACAACTTTCAAAATGGCTGGCGTCATGGAGATGACACCTCATACACGCATGCGGTCTCGAAGCCAGCAAAAATCCAGATCCCACTATTGAACTCAGTTAGAAATTCAAATCCACGGAAAAGAATCTTCGGGCGTCGCCGGCGACGTGTTCCCTCCAAGACGGCCACCTCCACGCTGGCTCATCCTCTGGGCAGACAATAAGATGCATACTGCCAACGGTTTGGATTTAGTAAAGCAATAGGTAAGTCGGTATAAGGGGAATCTAGTACTTGCAGGTAACGGCAACACCGAAATAGTAGCGACTTACCGTCGCTACGAATCTATATTATGCACGTCAGCACGAAATCGCCCATCACCAAAGAGCGGAAACACTTACAGAGTCTGAACGGACACAGCCTGGAGAAGAAAAAGAAAGGAAAGATTGTAAACGCGCGAGCGCGAGACAGCAAAACGGCCGACAAGAAGCCCCCGAGAAGGGAGGTCGACGCTCGCGCCTACAGGTGCAGGACATATGGTGGACAAGGGAACGCAATGCACAAGGCTGAAGATGAATATTATAGCCTCCTATCGAAGAAAAATCGATACAAAGGGGATTTGAAAAGGGCAAACATCTCGATTCGAAACGCGAGTCCACAGCCTAGGTTGGACAGAAACGACCTCCTCGACCCCGCGCCCAACGAATGCCCTTCGATGCTTTTCTGCCCTCCCCCTCACCAACACGAGTTGAGCATCCATTGGCCTCTCGAGAGCCTTTCAGGGACAAATAAAAGGAGAAAAAATGAACAGAGGAGGGGAAGAAACAAACTGCCTACAAAAAGAGAGGAGCGCCTCCGCATGAAAGGAGCCAATCATGAGAGAGCAGCATGAAAGGTACCAAGGTGGTCTGAGAGTCGTGAGATCCAATGAATGACCGCAAGGGCCCGGGAAAATGACTTTTTTCAACATCACCGGATCCGCAAGCTTTGCGGGTGGACCCCCCTCTCAGAATGAAGAGTGATATATGATGGATACAGGAACCGAGACAAAATGGTCTCAGCGCCCCTGCAATCCCAATCGTCAGCATTGTCGGAGAAGAGACAAGAAGAGAATAATCGGTTGATAAATTGATCAATCACAACGATGAAAGCCCTCGTCTATAAAGGCAATGGCCAATGTGCCCTTGAGGAACGCCCGGTTCCAGAAATCCAGGACCCAACGGATGTTATTGTGAAATGTAAGGCTCGTTGTCATCTGTGAAAGAGCTGGAGGTCTCACTGTTACAGTAACATATACGACAATCTGTGGAACAGACACGCACATCCTGCATGGAGACGTCCCGACTTGCAAACCAGGACGAATCCTGGGACATGAGGGTACATCTCTTAAAGTGGTGGAAAAATTAGTCCGAAGCTGATATTGGACAGGTGTCGGTGTTGTACATGAACCGGGCCCAGCAGTTTCCCGATTCAAGAAAGGAGATCGCGTGCTCATCAATTGCATCTCCAGCTGTGCCACATGCACATACTGTCGAAGGGGAATGTATAGTCACTGTATCAAGGGAGGTTGGATCCTCGGCAACACCCGTGACGGTACCCAGGCTGAATATGTCCGAATCCCACTCGCGGATAGCGGCTTGCACCTTGTGCCTGAAGGAGTGGATGAGAAAAGCCTCGTCATGTTGTCTGATATTCTTCCCACAGGACTTGAGTGCGGTGTCTTAAACGGCAAGGTTCAGCCGGGATCGAGCGTCGCGATCGTTGGCGCAGGACCAGTCGGGCTCGCGGCGCTGATGACTTCGAGGCTCTATTCTCCCAGCTTGATCGTGGTGATTGACAAGGACCCAAACCGTCTCAAAGTCGCGAAGAAACTCGGCGCAGGCCATACAATCAACAGTGACGAGTCGTCGCCTGAGGAGGCAATCATGGGCCTCACCAACAAGACGGGCTGCGACACTGTAATTGAAGCCGTTGGTATTCCTGCCACGTTGGAAATGGCCCAGGATCTCGTTGCGCCAGGCGGGACAATCGCGAACGTCGGTGTGCATGGGAGAAGCTGCACGTTGAAGATTGAGAAGTTGTGGGACCGTAATATTTCCTTGACAACGAGGCTGGTCGACACTGTCACCACCCCGATGTTGTTGAGCTTGTTCGCTGCGGGAACAATTCAGCCAGGAAATCTGATCACGCATGAATTCACATTCAAGGAAATGGAGAAGGCGTATACGACTTTCAAGTCGGCGGCGCAGCATGAGGCTTTGAAGATGTTGATTTCGATGTAAGGTACGTCCGGGGGCCTGCAAGATGTCCTATTGCGTGAAGAAGATGAGGAGGCTTTCCTGTCCAAGATCAGCAGCCATCGTTTGGAGAATGTCCCAAAACCAATAATGTCGGTATCAATACATCAATTTGTCGTTATCCATGTTTTCCAGACAATTGACCTCGCCCAATGCGCTGTCACCGTGTCTCTATTCATGGTCTGCGTTCCAGGTCGATCAAGCATTGAAACCTAACCCCTTGACTTCACTATCGCCCATCAGCGCACTCTTGACCTCCTCCTCCCCAACCCTCAGTCTGATCTTTCCCGCCCTTTCGCCTCTTCCTCTCGCTTCCATCGATACTATGCCTGCCTCGACAAGCTCCATCGCGGCGGCACCCAGAGCGACAACCCGCGGCATCGTCGTGCCTTTGCCGGCCGTGTTGTCGACAAGAAGGAAGTCGTGGATCGCGTGGTTTTCGGCGACATCGGCAATTCGTTTGGCTTCGACCACGACGTCGCCGAGTGTGGATTCTGCAACGCCCGTGCGGCGGGCACGTGCGAGGACCGCCGCTAGGAAGAGTTTCGAGGCTAATGGCAAGGAACGCAGGTGTTGTGCTATGGGCGAAGAAGTTGCTTCGTTGATGGCTTGTTTGACTGTTGCGATGGTCACTCGGGCTAATCGTTTGGCAGGCTCATTTGGCTGGGGAGCAGATTGCGTAGCATCTATTGGAGTATTCCTCCCTTTGCGCGTGGGTGTGGTTGTCTGAAGTTCATCTTTGTTGTTCTCGCCGTCCGCAGAAGCCACGTTCAGCTTTTGCTCGGATTGCTCTGCGATCTCCACGGCGCGACGACAGATATCGAGAGCGCGACGTGCATCACCGGACACGGCTGCGACCTTTCGGCTGGCGAACTGTACAGCGTCCTGATCGACAATATTCCCCGGCACGGCCTTCAACCTTGACGAAATAATCTCCATTAGCTGCATGTGCGTGTATCCCGGAAACGTAATTCTAGTCAATCCCAGCCTGGAGCTGATCTTATTCGACAAAGTTCGCTCGGGCAAGTCCATCGTATTCGCGACAGCGAGCACAATAAGCCGCGAATGCCGCATCGCTGGCCAGTTGAAAAAATTATACATGACGCTTTGGTTCTTGGTGACAAGTTGGTCGAGTTCATCCATCAGAACGACACACGGGATGCGGCGTGGAGAAGGATGTGAAAACTCCTGCTCTAACAGGCTCAGGGCGTGGTTGGGGCTGACCCGGTCACCTTTCAGCGCCTCCCACAGGAGCGAGTAAGACTGGTGTGGTTCCGTAACTTTCATCCCGTTAATCTCGACGAAATTGAAATCATCGAGTTCTTCATTCAACACGGTTTGGCGCAGAGAGGCTATCACTTCGCGAACTGTCGCTGTCTTTCCCGTGCCTGGTGTTCCTGAGATGTAGATGCAGGCGCCTGATCCGTCGGCAATTGCTGAGCAAAGATGAGAATAGACTGCGTTGAATTCGGTTGAACGACAAGGGAGCGACGCTGGAACGGCAGAGACGTGCAAGGTTGTGCGTGCGTGGGAGTACGGCGTTGACATATACGGAGACGGGGAGAGAATTCGACTTCCCAGAGGTGTTATCTCAATGGGCTTCTTGATCATAATCCGCTTATGAGTCGGAGTGGTGTATTTGGATGCCTTGGCTGAAGACCTGGAAGCTGGTACAGTGGCAATCATCTTTCGTCGTTTGTGTGGAGTTTTCGGCTCATCGTCAACATCCTTTTTTGGCTCATATTCTCGATCTTCCTCCTTTGTGGCTATTTGCTTTTTCTTCCCTCTGGTCTGTTCCTTGACCCAGTCTATGAGGTCTAACAAGTCCTCAGGACCCTTATAAATCTCTTCCCAGACCATGTCCTCGGTGAACTGAAGGGTTCTCTGCTTGACTCCTCGTCGACACAAAATCGTCTTTGCATATTGGTTCGCGGCAGACTTGGATTTCGGTGGTGCTCCGCCCGGATACTTCTCGAAGAAAGTGTCTTTTGATAAGATTGTTGCTTTTCCGTTTATCGCCGTTAACGGGTTCATGTTGAAATCCGCTGTGATGTAGGACTCGTTGGGTAGGACGTCCGATCTTACTTTGGATCGCTTCCCGAACGCCAACTCCTCGGGAGTGCAGAACCACTGAATATAAACACACATCTCGTCTTCTCCGTCTTCATTGACCTCTGAAAATGAGCAGATCAGTCCGACCCAATCTTTGCCTTGTTCGGGTGATTTCAAGAGGATTGGGTCTCCTATCCGTACAGAAAAGGAGCCCATACGCGCTCCAACGATGGTCCGCTTCTTCGAAGGTTGGCTCAGAGCACTGGATTTTCTTTTCTTGGAAGGTATCTCCTCCTTCTCGAGAGGCTGGGTGTTCTCGTATATCCATTCCCAAGGGTGGTCATCATATCCCAGCTCATCATCCGAGTCTTCCCTCTGGAGTCCACCCTTCGTCGAGTATTTCTTTTGCCTGGGCATTATGGAAAAGGACCTGTAATCCTTGACAAATACTGGACAGTCACCTCCCCCTTTTTTTTCCCGGTGATGTACGTTCTTTGCGTTCTTTGGGTTCAGGTTTCATCTTTCACCTAAAACGCGTGAGGCGCGCGAAGACGCGTCCCCGACTAATTTAGCCCAATATGGTTAGTCTGCCTCGGCATCAAAGGATTCACAAATTTGAAGATTTGGCTGTGTCAAGTGTGGCTCTTCTCCACTCACTTTTTGTTCAACATCTTCCCAAAACCATCATCACCATCATGAGAGGTAGGCATGTTCAACAACATGCACTGTGACTGAAATAAGTTCACTGGTTGAAACATGAAATGCCGTGCGTGAACGGTGCAAGTCACTTCTTTCCACGGCGGCCCAATGTCCCTTCTCGCATTGCTGTCGCTATCTATCAACTTACTGCCTCAGATCGAATGTCTCTCAAGCTATCATTGATTTCACTGAATTTGCGCCTTGGCCTCATTTTATATTGCAGCATCTGCACATGGCCGAACAGACGTTGAAGTCTGTTCGTCTTCCATCTCTTCAGGCTTCTGGGCACCGCATTGGCAGGCTTTGACATTAGTGGAGCTGTCCGTGAAAATCACTACGACAAGCCCTTTCACAAAGGCTACCACACCAGTACCCATCAAGCAGGTCAGCCTGTTTTCGTTTTACTCTCTCCTTCACCTGGTACATGCAGGAGATCTGTCTGTCCTCCTTTTCTTCTTTGACCTGTCTCCATCTTCATCTATGAGTCACAGATCTTCAACCCTTCTGGACAAGAATCAGGGACTGCCATCATGAGCGAGTGAGTTTATCCGATCTAGCCTTTTCAAACATCCACAGCTAATTTGCGGATCTAGTCATGAGGGTGAAGGTCTTGACCTTGATCGTACGTGCAACTTTCCCCTTGCCACTTTTATGCTCCTGGACCAAAATCACGAATCTAATACTCTGCAGGATGGGAGGAAGCGAGCCTTCCCGGCGCCTCGATCTACTCATATGCTGCATCTGATGTGTTCAACCAAGGCATAGGCTCTGGCGAAGCCAATCTTCACCCACCAACAGGCCCTCGATATGGAACCCAACGAAATTACGTAGATCAAGCCCGGCGCATCAGATTTCCGGAGACGTCCCATCGGCCCCCGCAATATCTTGCCGCTTATGCCAACTCCGGTAGCAATGGCCTTCTTTATCGACCGAGACCTGTAGCAGGGCCTCCCGCCCCCAAGAGTACAGCAGAACTTCGATTCGAAGCCGGACAACCAGCGAATGGTGAGCATCAATTTGCTTCAACATGGAAAACATTTCGAACCATGGCGCTGCGGATTGATAGGGCAGCTCAACCGCATCCATTGCAGCAGCTCCAAGAGATGATGTCCAATTTTAGTACATTCATCAAGAGACCGGACGATCAAGACGACAGGATATTCATTTGGGGCGATCCACAGCCGGTGGAGGAAACCAAAACCGCACTCGCGCAATGGGAGGAGGATGTTCGCAATTCATTCCAAACAAACGGCGTCAACCGGACGGCCTGGGCTAAATCATATGCACTTGACGGTCGTGCCGAGCATCGACTTGAACGGCAGACTCGAAAGCAGGCATTTAATGAGCTATTGAAACAAGTGGACATTGACTATCCCGTCGAAGCAGCTATTCTTTGGCCAAAAGACCTTGACATGGAAGAGTTTGAAAGCTTTCACGCTGAAGTCTTCGACCAACTGAGAAGCAGCTTTCCCTGTCGGATCGACTTCCAGACATCAGACATGCAGTATATTGAGATTAGTGCATACACCGAAGTCCACATTGCCATGGTCAAGTCACGGATCCTAAATCTGGTCAAGGAAACCGTCTCTCGCAAAGATCAGCTCCTCACGGTCACTTTGATTCATCTCCCCGACTACTCAATCTACAGAGATAGGGTTGGTCTTCAGGATAAAGATCCACGCACTGACTCGTACCTGCCAACTTTGCACGGTGTGCCAGCAGCTGATGAGGAGGAATTGGCTAAGGAACGACGCACAACACATCTCAATAATCGGAAAAAGGTCAGAAAAACACTGGATTCTTCTCTTAAGCGACTGAGACTATCACAGCATCATGTGCGGATGAGAGTTGTATTTGGAGAGCTTGGGTTCACGTTGTTCCAGAAGCCTGCTGAGGGGGCGGACACATATGCCTTTGAAGACTTCTACGCAATGGTCACGAAAGGACGCACTAAGCTCAACATGAATAGCCTGCCTGTCCGCCAAGGTGATGTTATCGACTTACCCGATATCCTTGATTCGATGGACGCATTTGTGGACCGCACCGAATTCTACGGAGCTTTCCTCGACTTTCCTGCGGCAAGCAGCCACACCCTTCTTCGACTGGAGACCGTCATCTTCCCGGTAGGTGAGGCAGGTTTCGAAATACGAGAGAAGCGATGGGTCGAATTCGGTGACATGGTCTCCCGGCTTCAAATCGGTCTTATCAACTTTGAAAGACCAGATTACCAAATCACACTGGATGCATTCCCCTTGCACTCCAACAAGTCGCTCAAAGCCCACATGGCGGCTTTTCAAAACGATATCTCTTTTGAACGACCACCGGATGGTATCAAATCAGTCCCCCGTCGGCGCGTCAAGTACCCTTCGGGCCATTCCGGCTTGTCTAACGTCTCGGAACTCATTGTCGTGCGATGGAGATTTAAGCAAACGGACGGCATCTTCGAGCTTCGCCGAAAGGACGTCTACGATGAAAGACCAGGTCGACGCAGCCCAGGTCCGATCCGATCCAGCTGGCATGCCCTGTACTATTATCCCGAATGGGACAATCTTTTGGGTGAATTTGCAACGGTCAAACCGGGCGAGGACGTAAGTTGGGTCAAATCGGCGGCGACTTTCTTTCCTGAAAGCAACAATGATGACGGACGAGCGTTGCCACAAGGGTTCAAGAATTTCATTACGGAGGTAGAGGAGATTCAAGATCTGTTGGCCGAAGCGATCAGCAAAGTAGCCAAGGGAAACCAGAATGCAGAAGAGGAAGACAGAGATGAAGAGCATCAGAATGGCGTTTGAATATGATTTGGTCGGAGGGAGAACGTGAAAATGGAAACGGGACAAAGCAGCGATTCTATCGTTTCCAGATTGCACAAGGAGGCATAAACCTCTGCAGACACCTAGCCGGAGATTCCCGGAGTTTTGACAATCTGAGAGATATGCAAGGGGAATGAGATAAAGACAGGTGTGTGTGTGTGGAGATATCTCCAGTGGTATTCTTGCCATCCATTGACTCATTGATTGAGTAGATCAATCCGAGCTTGACAAAAGGAGGCCGGATTTGATTCTCCCACATATCATTGTTTGAACAGCAAAGCGGCCATGAGCTTCGCCAATTCCTTTCATGTTCTCTTTCTCTAACCGAGTCCGAACAAGCCCACTCAAAAAGCAGCGTAGCCTGCGTCCTTGTAAAACCTACTTTTTGATCAACTCCGCAAACCTCAACCTTAGCCCGCTCCCGCTTGCATCTGTGTCGGAGCCTGACCCGTTCTCGAACTCCCAGCCTGTTCCGAGAGCATTTTCTGCCTCAAGACTATCGAGACATATCATGGTCAGCCCCTTCTCTCCTTACCAAAAAAAAAAAAAAAAAAAATATGCCTACAGCATCTCTCTCTTTTCTTCTGGGTGTCAGTGTTGTTGAACTCACCATCTTCGATAACACGCAGATTCTCATTCTTCCCACCCACTACCTTCTCGATCTCCGACAAGTTTTTGGCGAGATCCTCCACTTTTTCTGTGTAGAATTTGATACCATCCGAGGGGAACTTTTCAACGTAGAATCCGGTCCCGACATCGACGAGGACGGTTGGTTTGGAAGACGAAGACGAAGACGCGGCGAGTGTGCCCGGGACGTAGAGGGATGTTGTCAACGGGATGAGAAGAGGCGTGTCTGTAGATAAGAAAGGACTGTTAGTGCATGTATCTGGTTTGTCTTGTTCTGTGCTTCCGAGACTAAACCTAAGAGAGCCCGAATGGCACACGACATGCATTTCATGGAATTGAGAGGTACATACCTCCACTCTTTCCCTGCACGCCGTCCTGGATGCTGCGTATGCAATCTTTAAATCTGGACTGAGCAGCTCGCAGCCGCTGGTATGATGCACTCAGGTGCTCGAGTTCCTGGGACAGGCGCGATTGAAGGGCTGAGAGTTGTTGGACGGAGAGCGTAGAGATGTCGATTGGATTTGGGGGCTGTTGGGACATGGTTGGAGACCGAAAACTGAAATTGATGGGTAGAGAGAATGTATGGTTAAGACGAAGGCAAGTCTGGGTGTTGAAAAGTTGGATTGGCGTTGAAAGTGCTGAAGCTAAATTGAGGCGAGGGTTGGACGACTTTTTTTATATAATGCAGACTGCGCAGGTGGGGCAGACGGTGAACCAGGCTGTAGTGCTAGCAAACAGCTTGTAGGACGCACGCCAATTACTATTCATACATTCCGCGAGTGGGATATCTACAAATATACAGAACACACTCAAACAGAGTCAAAGCTGCTCGAGCAATCCATGTACGCATTCCACTACGCCACCGATCTCGACGTCCTGCTTGATCCCCAGTCTTCGACACTGTACTTCGACCTTTCCCTGATCAAACGCTTTACCTATAACCACAATGACAGGATACCCAATCATGTCAGCATCTTTCAACTTCCATCCGAGTCCCTGGTCTTGTCGATCATCGAGGAGGGCATCGACGGCGCCGAACTTGGAGCTAGATAGGTCGTCATAGATCTGCACTGCAGCTTGAATTTTCTCCCTCTGCGATTTTTGTACGATAATGATGGTTTCGAAAGGCGCAATTGCTCTTGGCCAGTTCAGCCCAGATTCGTCTGCCAGACATGATGCAACGGCCGCAACTAGTCGAGACACGCCAATTCCATGACAACCCATCTGGACCGGCGCCGAATCCTTGCCAACATCGGGCCGGATAGAGAGGTTAAAAGGCAAGCTATATCGGGTCCCTAGATGGAAGGTATGGCCGACTTCGATGGCTTTTTCCAGTCTGAGTTTGCCGGTAGAGCATTCAGGGCACGGGTCGCCTGCTTGATGTTTGAGGAGATTGATTCCATTCGCGTCGTCCCGTGGTGCTCTGATGACGAAGAAATCGACACCTTTGTGGGAAAAGGATTTCATATCATCAGCGATGAAACCTCTTATGGCTTTCAATTCCACACGTGAGTCGAGGAGATAGAATATTGATTGGTTCGAAACATTTTCAGGGGTAGGAAGGGCCATCCATTCCTTGAAATATGTCAAAGGGTCTTCTCTGCCGGAGTCGACTTCCAGCACACCCCGAAGCGCCGCTTTAATAGCATAAGAGTTAAGTGGCCGGTCATTCATGTTACCCGCCGAAGGTGCATCAGGGTATTGTGGTGCTAGAGCACGGACGAGATCACGGCCGTCTGTACTCAGGAAGTCTTCTTGAAGAAATCGGTTGGAATGAACGGCTTCGGAAGCTTCGTATTCCGGAATGTCCTCGATGCGCTGCGGTGGATACGATTTTTGCGAGACAAATTCTTCATTTCTGGCATAATCGCAGTCAGAACAGGTAATGACAGTGTCTTCTCCTGCAGTATTCGGGAAGTGATACTCGTGGCTGAGTCTTCCTCCCATATCGCCCGACTCGGCTCGAGCTTCAACATAGTTGATTTTGAGTTCATCGAGAAAACTGCGGTATGCACCTCGGATTTCATTATAGGTCGTGTGTGCCTCTTCGATTGTTGCGTCAAAAGTGTAGAGATCTTTCATGAGAAATTCTCGGCCTCGAAGGAGACCGCCGCGTGGCCTTTTCTCGTCACGATATTTCCGGCCGATTTGATACAGCCGTAGAGGCAGTTGCTGGCGAGTGTGAACATGATCGAGCAGCAAAGTCGTGATTTCTTCTTCATGTGTAGGCGCCAGAAGCCACTCTGAGTCCTTCCGATCCTTCAACGCGAAAAATTCGGCACCAGGTTTGAAACGGCCAGATTTTTGCCATAATGCCTGCGAAGAAATAGAAGACAAAGAAACCTTGGAAGCTTTGATAGATCTCATATGCTTGTCGATGAGTCGTTCTAATTTCTCCTGAACACGAAGTCCGAGTGGTAGCATGTGAAATATGCCAGCATATGCTTGTCGAAAATAGCCAGCTCGTACAAGGAGCTGGGTCGCGTCAAGAGGAGCATCTTGCTTCTGCAGATTAACAGTCGGTATCCAGAAATCGGAGATGCGTTGTCTGCAGTCAGCATGGGATTGCCGAACGAAGCCGCGGCGCCCTTTAGCGAGACAACATGTGCCCCTTGTAGGAGCTCGGGCTAGGACATTATGCTTCATAAAGATAGGTTGTCAAAAACGAAGGTACATCCGGCCGCCACAATGTGATCTCAATCTAGATAGACCAATAACTGCAAACACTGATCTGCAAGCAATCACTGGTCGAAATGATTCGATCTTGAATTTGTCAGCGTGTCAGGTGGTTGCAATACGCAGATAAAAAAAAAGTGCGACACAGCCCGCTCGCGACTTTTGATATTGCGCTTGAGGTAGATTGCTTCACCGAGGCTGCTGAGGTACAGGGTACAAGCAGCTGATGCTGGGCTGAATATGGCCTTCCACACCCCAGCGCATTTTGATTAACAAATCCTTCCATCCTTACGGTGCTCTTCCTCGCGTTTTCCTCTTGTCCACTGACGGCCCCGGTTCCTGCATCAACCTGCATCACCCTGCAGTCTTAATTGTAGCGAATAGGAGGCTGCGTGAATCGGTCAGCTAAGGGGCAGCCACATTTGATTGGGTGTTTGCAAAGCCGCAACTTCACGACCTTTCTAATCTGGTTGACATTGCGCGAGCCGGTCATCACATCTCTGCAATTCTCTTTTTCAAACGACCAAGTGTAACCCCTTATAAATATTTAGGTTGACTATTCTTCGCTTGGTAATAACCCAATCTTGATTGGCAACATGGCTCACGTTGCCAACCCGGGGGCAAGGGGGTTTCTGGACTCATTCCCGCTTTTGGAAGCTTTCCACGAGCTGAAATTGGATTCATGCGATCTATGCCGATGCAAATATCTACTCCGGGGTGCGCTATGCAGATCTCTCTAACGATCCGGTGTTCTTGGATATCTTTTTCAATCGTGTTCTGTTGCCTCTTATGGCCGGCAGCCAGCAAGCACACGGGCCCCGGCCAGTCGCTGGCATTTAAGTTGCTGAATTGTCGAGGTTCTACTCGATTTTTCTTCCCAACCACGACCTTCTTCAGTCTCTTCTCCGAAATATACTCCTTGAGATTCGGACCTGTCTCTCTTCTGTGAACCAGCATGTTTGGCAAAACACTCTTTTTCCTTGCAACAGCGGGCGTTGCCTCTGCCCTTCGTCCCAACGACACCACCATCTGCGATTACTACACTCCCATCGTCACTGGCAGAGAGAACTCCCCTGAGAGCCAGTATGAACTTATGTTGAAGATCACCCACACTTTTATTCTCGGAAACTATACCACTCCCAACGTCGGAGTCCAGGTGATGGGGGTTGCTGCACCGGCCACATTTGAAGGACATCAGGTCAACCTTCTTCCATACTTCACTGGTGGGTATTACTCTACCAACGACGGAGGAGACACGGGCGTCGCCAAGAACTTCCTTGACGGTGGAGGTGCTGATGCTCTATTGCAAAATATACCTGCTTTTGGGAATTCATCTAATCAATAGTGAGTGACCTCATATTCGATCAGATCGAAGTTGCCCGTGCTGACTGGTCGATCTACAGCCGGCTTCTAACCCACGTGTACCAATATTTTGGCGAATTCTATGGCTGCTCTCAACAGGGAAATGACGTGTTCCCCAAATATGAGGGACGTGCAAGCATGTTCGAGGTTCATAAGTAAGAATGCAATCTTCCCCTTCCACCTTGGAAATGGCTCATGGACATCAGGTTCATGGACTCGGACAAATATGAAGCAGGTTTCTTCAACCAACAGATTGGCCTTGCAGTCGCGTCTGTAGGTTTTGAGGAGGCTGACGTCAACTTCACCCTCACGGCCCTCGATATGACCTTCACTCATCGCTGCTCGCCTCCTGCGGCCGTCATTCCCGCCTCTGCCGGCCCTCAGCTCCAATCCATTTGTGTTGCTCCAGACTGTCCGCTTGATCCTATGGCCGACTGCTCGGTCTATCCAAACAACGGCGTTATTGCCCAGCCTGCAATCGCAAATGCGACCCTTGTCGGTGACATTGCTAAACAGAATGAAACTGAGGACGGAGCTACGCCATCGGCAAGTCCTAATCCTTCGTCCAGTGCCAGTGCGTCTGCAGCAAGTGCTAGCGCTTCCAGCACGAACGGAGCCAGTAATAACGTCGTGCTGGGGAGTTCCACGATGACATCCTGCACACTAATCGCCCTTCTTGGAGTTGGAATGTTTGTGTTGCTTCTTTGAGTGTTCTCAGACATGATCGAAGGTAGAGCCGCACAGCGCCGTGGAAAGGGTAATCGTTGCACTTGATTTCAGGACGAGAGTAGAGATGACGATGGCTTTCGGTATTCATAGAGTCGAGACGGGCTGTTGACACGCATGATCTTCTCACCAATCTACCACGCTGGTTTGGTGAACATAGCAAGATAGAGTTTAATGTCGAAGCGGGTGATTTGAGAGTCTGCGAAGTCCCGTTATCGAATACCTCTTATAACTTAGGTATTGGAAGCGAAGATACTCCCACACCACATACTGCTTCGCCTGCAAGTGCCCTAGAAGGAGTTTTATACGGAGTACCAGGTCCAGTAACTAGCCCATATTTTGGTACTAGGTACCTAATATTGCTGTTGGTCCACCAGCGCAGGGTTGGTACTGGATACGAGTGCCTACGCAGCAAAAGGACTACGGATATAAAACTTGTCTTGGCGGAGTTAAATCCGGACCGAAATGTTTAATTTTCCAGAACTTTTTGGGGGGATCTTCTTCATCCACTCTGGACTGGCGCCGAACTTCACCAAATATCCTCATGCCAAAGACGAAATCCCATCCGCAGCGCTCTTCGGCCAAAGGGTCGGGGGTTCCCACCAATGAACTCCCCAAGTCGACAATTGAGTCTAAGAGCAAGTCGGTCGACAACCTCCGCAATGAGATCCAAACGCGGTTTCAGATCTCGAACCCGGAAACTCTTGCAGACAAGATGAAGGATCGCAAGACGCATCTGCTGCCCCAACATGAGAAGAAGGAAAAAGCCCACAACGTCGTATCAGGGCGAGGGAAAAAGCGTGATCGAAGTGGAAAGGTCCTGAATCATGATGAGAAGAATTCCATACGGCGAGAGAGCCTCGAAGGAGATGAGGAGGAACAATACGTATTCAAAAGAGAAGCACAAGCTCTGGGTGGTACTGCTGAGGACTTGGAATTCCTTGCAGATGCAGATTCTGAATCAGAACTGGAAGGGACGACAAACAAAACTCCCAAGGATTCTCATTTCTCTCAGACTGATTTCGAGGGACTAGACAAGGGAATGACGAATATTTTGAGAGAGATCGCCCTCGCTCGGGGTGAGCTAGACGAGGATCTGGATATATCAAGTCCTTCTAACGACGACGACGACGATGAGAATGATTCTCGCCTTGTTCCTGCCCAAGAAAGAACGCCGTTGTCCCAGGAGAAAGACCAGTCTTTGAACAAATTCCAAAGAGGGAAGAAAGTTCGATTCATTTGCGACCCGAAACCAGACTGGTTCAATATTTCCGAGCCCGCTGTGGATACAGAGACACCACCGAAAAATGTCGTCTCAAAGGACTCCCTCGATCAAATCCGAGAGTATGCGAAGTCCCTACTTGATGAGGAGAATCAAAGATTTAAGGACTCACAGCAGTCGTCGTCTGCTCAGTCCTTCTACAACACGATCATTGCTTCAGGTACGCTATCTGACCGGATCTCAGCCCTCACACTCGCTGTCCAAGACTCCCCCTTACACAATTTGCGAGCACTGGAGACTCTTATTGGGCTTGCTCGAAAACGAAGCCGGTCACAGGCGGTTGACGTGCTCCGAGCCCTCAAAGATCTTTTCGCCCAAGGCTCTCTACTTCCAGAATCAAGGAAACTTTATGCTTTCCCGGCCCAACCGGCACTGCCATATCTATTGGGCCAAATGAAAACGTGGAAGAGGGGACATAAGCTACCTCGCGGGCTCGAGCAGAGCCACCTGGTGTGTTGGGCATTCGAGAGTTGGCTGAAAGAACAATACTTTGAAGTCCTAAAGATTCTGGAAGTCTGGTGTAATGACGAGATTGAATTTTCCAAAGGAAGGGCTGTCAGCTACGTTTTCGAGCTGTTAAAGGAAAGACCCGAACAAGAATCCAATCTGCTACGGCTGCTGATAAATAAACTGGGAGACCCGGTGAACAAGATTGCTTCACAAGCATCATATTTACTGATGCAGTTGTTGATACGGCATCCGGCGATGAAAATGGTGGTGGTGTCTGCGATCGAGACAGATTTCATTTTCAGACCAGGACAGAGCATGCACGGTCAGTATTACGCGGTGGTGACGCTGAATCAGACCGCATTGAGCAGCAAAGAAGAAGATGTGGCTGCCAAGTTGCTGGACATATATTTCGGGATGTTCACGGGCCTGTTGAAAGCCACCAGCATGCCATCCCCCAAAATTGTGGACGGCCAGAAACCACCTCGTCGAAGACGTGGGAAGAAGAAACCCCAAGTTGTAGGACGAACCCAGACAGAAGAATTGAGGGAGAAGCTAATATCAGCCATTTTGACGGGGGTCAATCGTGCATATCCCTATGTGGGCCCAAGCGGATCGAGCTTTACCGACCATTTGGGAACATTGTTCAAAGTCACTCACTCATCGAATTTTAACACGAGCATCCAAGCGATGTCGTTGATCCAACAGCTGTCTACAACTCACAAGGCGTCGAATGACCGGTTCTATCGCGTGTTGTACGAGTCGATGCTGGATCCACGGTTGATCATTGCCTCTAAACAACAAATGTATTTGAACTTGCTGCATCGAGCACTGAAAGCCGATTTGAACGTCAAACGAGTCAAGGCATTCGTGAAGAGATTGGTGCAGATCCTGTCGCTGCACGAACCCCCCTTTATCTGTGGGGCTTGTTTCCTCATTCAAGATCTGGAGTCTTCGTTTCCATCACTCGCAGGACTGATCGACCAGCCTGAAGACCACGAGGACGAGGAAGAAGTATTTCGAGACGTGGATGAAGATGCTGACGTGACCGATCCTGCTACCATTGAAAAGCCGGCTGGTAACGTGTACGATGGCCACAAACGTGCTCCAGAGTATGCCAATGCAGACAACAGCTGTGTGTGGGAGCTTCTTCCATTTCTGGCGCATTTCCACCCTTCGGCGTCTGTCAGTGCCGATCACGTTTTGCGTCAGGCCAAATTGCCCGGAAAACCAGATCTGAGCCTGCACACACTAAGCCATTTCTTAGACCGATTCGTCTATCGCAATCCGAAGTCATCTTCGTCTGGATTGCGAGGGTCGTCGATTATGCAACCCATGGCAGCGAGTGACACTCAAAATGTGCTCATCGGCGGCACTTCAGGTGGTCAACGAAGGTTACCCGTGAACAGTGAAGCATTCAAGTCTCAGAAGAGCGAGGAAGTTGCGGCGGAGGATGTTTTCTTCCACCAGTACTTCTCCAGCCTTGGGAACGCAGCGGCCAAGAAGACGAAGGTCAAACAGAAACGCAGAGGCGAAGATGACGAGTCAGCTGATGATGAAGATGAAGTATGGAAGGCTATGATGGATAGTGCTCCAGATCTCGAGGGCGAAGAAGAGAGCGAGGATGATCTGGATCTTTCTGAGCTGGATTCGGAAGACGTGGATGTCGAGGAGGGGATATTTGATGACGACGACGACGATGATGAAGACAATTTGATGGAAACAGATGACGAGGCGTCCGACTTTGCCGGATTCGACCGGGCAGATGAGCAAGCTTCGGTCAAGAAGGGCAAGAATGATACCAAGAAGAAGACCAAGACGAAGAACGGGATGAAGCTGAAGAACTTGCCGACATTTGCATCTGTGGAAGATTACACAAAGATGCTGGAGAATGATGAGAATGCGGACGTGTGATTGCATCCCCATGCACTTTTGTTACGGTTTGATCGCCTACCCCCCAGCTCGCATAGGCAACGCCTTGATATTTATTTCCTTGGCATGAATTCTCGATTACGGCACTTGAAATTTTCTGCCGTGACAATTACTCGGCTTCCATCAACACGACGACATTGTCTATTTAGACACTTGATAGGAACGATTATACAGAACACATACTTCCTCCTCTTGTAAGAATCCTTCCTTCTCTTGGGCAGGACATGCCGACGTGCTGGCAAATCACTGCCAAAACTTTCTTGGCTGATGCAAATAGGATTCATCCATGGAGGAATACGCTATCAACAAGGTCCATCGCTTGCTGGAACCTGGTCCCGTTGTGCTATTAACAACTAGAGGGAAAGATGGCACAACTAATATTATGACTGTCGGCTTCCACATGGCCGTCCAGCACGAACCGCCTCTCCTTGCTGTCATCGTAGGGCCTTGGGATCATAGTTTCAACGCCTTACGCGCTACTAAAGAATGTGTCATTGCCATCCCCACAGTTCAGCTGGCCAATACCGTTGTTGATATTGGCAACTGTTCGGGTGCAGTCGTAGACAAGTTTGAAAAATTTGGGTTATCGGCCGTCTCGGGCAGTGAGGTTGGAGCACCTCTAGTCAGTGAATGTCAAGCCAACATTGAGTGCCGAGTCGCAGACATTCGGATGGTCTCAAAATTCAACATGTTCATCCTCGAAGCTGTTAAGGCATGGCTTACTCCTGAACTTCAGGGGCATCAAACAATACATCACCGGGGCGATGGAACTTTTGTTGTTGATGGTCAAGTTATCAACCTGCAGGAACGGATGACCAAGTGGAAAGAGTACCAAGATTAGTGTAATAACGTCCCCGAAATCGGACGGAAATGAGAATTGTTGACCCAAAATCCTAGATGTCATCATATCTAATGTGTGGGTTGAGAAGCAGGATGGCTTATATGCTGCGTATGACTGGGCGCTGTGACAATAATCATCTAGTGTTCTGCTCTTCCGTATGAAACCTACACCACGTTGTTGGTGGAAGAGGACAAAATAAACATCCGTGTTCAGTGCGGTCTGTATACAGTATACCCCCAACATTCCCAATCCGGACCTGCACGGAATCAAATCCCAGTCATACTGCGATTGCGCTCAGCGCTCACAATATTTAAATCATGCATGAGCGGAGAAGAAAAGCTGAGAATAGCCTACAGCAGTCACACGACCTGTCAGTCATCAATGCATTACCTTGTGGCAATCCCAGTGCGGACTTCGAATATGTGGCGACTAAGTTTTCATTTTGGGGTTAGACGTCCTTTGGCCTGTGATTCCCGTCCCTCAGTCATCTTTCCGGAAAGTAGGAAGCCATCGGCTGTATCAGGAATCCAGCCAATATCGACCACGGATCTGGATATGTTCAGGCTAGGTCCCGGCAGAGCCTGGACTTGAGAACACGACGACCTGATCTTCCATATATTTGTCAATTGGCCCACCAGGAAAATGAATTAGTTCGTGTACCAGTCGTATATCGATCCGTCGTTTGGCCACAAGCAAACGTCAGCCATGATATTTGCCATGGTGTGATATGTGTCCAGCAGCTCGCAAGCAAATTCATCAGATTCTTGGCCTTGCAGTCTTTCCTGGACGCTTCGTTTGTGTCGAACCACCGCGCAAGCTCTGCTTGAATGTATTGCTGATGCTCAAGCAGCGTAGAAGGGTGCCCGAAAGATAGGGATCTTGACACTCGTTGCTGAAGCCACTGTTTAATATTTTGTTCAACAACCGTTCTATTTGTTTCCAGGCCTCGTTGATGGAATGAAAGACGGGGAATGGAAGCTCAGATACAAAATCCTGCAGAACGAAGTACGGATGTTTATAATTCTGCTTGAAGAGCTCGGCTTGGATGTGCAGCCTAGAAAATGCTTCAACGATCCAATGGTCGATCAAATCACGAGAAGACTGTTGGCCAATCACGTGACTTTTTGCCTTGGCAACGTCACGTGAGGCTGTTTGGCTTGGCAACTTGCGCCCTTCTTTTCGTCTTGCTCTCTCTTAGATAGAACAACAACACATTCCTTCTCTAGACTCCACAGTCTATCAAAGACTTTAAGAGGAGAATTCCCCGTCATCATCGTCCACGCTAGAGAGTAATTGGAGCGAAGCGAACAGATGACTTATCCTCGGTTAAGAAATGCGGCTGAAGATGATCGATCGCCTTGACGTAATGTGGCAACATGAACTGGTCCTGCTCATATGGGGTATCATCGCTTGGCTTTTGACTGTTGACGTTGACAATCGCCCTCTTATGAAGGATTTGCTCCATTTTTCAATATTGCATCCGGAGCTTAAGTTGAGTACAATATGCAAGACGGCCAGCTCATTCAGGTACGCCTGGAAGAATAATATGTCTTAGAAAGTCAAGACGAATAGCCCCGGGATTTTTGCCAGTCCGGCACTCGAACCACTCAAAACATCGCTTATTCTCCGCGTCCGCAGCCAGGGAGTGACGGGAGAAGCAGGACACAGTTAGATACCGAGAAGCATACAATGTCATTAGAAGTTGTGATGGGTACTTTGTCAGGGCCTGTTTCTCTGATTGGAGTAACAGTTTCATCAAGCCATATCATATATAGCGAGCCCGAGGAGGGGAGGAAGGATGGATTTTTTGGGAGTGCCTTTGAAATGGATGCTGGTCTTGCAAACGTATGTAAGCGAGGGCGCAAGCAATTCTAAGATAGTCTTGGGAAACTCTTGTTGATAAGCTTGACAGGCGCTAGCCATCACAAACCAATGAAGGCTCATCCGTCCCATTGAGGTACTTCTATGCGCATTGGCTTTTGCACAATGTGATCACTGACTAAAATACTTGATTTTACTGCGAAAACCCAATTCTCATTACGCTGCACAAATGGAAAAGTTCTGTATTATGTACTCCAGGTGCTGGATCACGCCTTCTGCTAGAGGTTTGATAGGTCCTCGGCCCTAAAGTTTTAGTCTTGTTAGAGCCATTTAGCGGAGTCTTAGCGGAGTCTTAGCTGAGTCTTGGGGCCTGGGCGATCCACTAGTGATGCAGAAGCAGGTGCAAAAAAGGTGGAACATGACATAAGTTGCGAGGACTCTGGGGGTACATGTTCTTCACTGTGGCAACGAATGCTGCAGGATGTACCCCGGGAGATGGTGGTGCCTAGGTGTGAATGGTCTTATTGAAGCAGATATCCAGCCGTGTGGACCCAGTTGCTGTTCGCCTCTTCGCTCTCTGGCGCCTCCCCCACCGTCTCTATCAATTTACGACCACCACATAGGCACCTCATTACGACTCCGTATTACTGTCGCGGTCACACTACACCCAGCTTGGTAACTTTATACATCCGGCTACTACCTGGATCCCCAGGAACCCGGCTAGGTTTGTACCTTCATTCACTTCAGCCCACACGGCCCGTCAAGGATCATCGCAGCCTTTTCCCGCAATCCCCTGGGCGCCTTGTCGTCACCATGCTCCTGACTCTCCACCATCGCCATCCTCGATCCACACCATACACGCCCGCAACCCACTCGCGTGGCTTCGGGACGTTACTTCTGCTCTCTCATCATCATCACTATCTTAGCGGAAGCTACTGGCCATTCAGCAAAGCTCTCTTTAAATGCAACCCTTACCGCCTTGTCCAACCCTGTCATTTCTCTCTTTCGCTTCTTGTCCCTCGTCTCCTCCCAGGCAATCGCTCGTAACTTTTGTGCTCCTCGACATTGAGCTTCTTCCAACCTCATATGAAGGCGGTCATCCTTCTTGATCCCGATTCTTTGTTTTACGCCTGTTTCGTACGGGCCATTCGCGCAGTCAAGTGGCGTTGAGCAATTCATCCACCAGCTCAACCGACCCTGGTCAAAATCGTCAATTCGCCATGACGGAAGTGCGCGAGAAAGACGGAATCTTTGGCGAGCCTGATTCCTTCAAGCTCGGCCAAGATGTCGACATTGAACAACGACGCAACTCGACCACCGTCCATGGTCGCAAGATGAGTCGGATTGGTCCTCCGCCAAAAACGGGTTCGTTGGCTGGTATCGACCCGGATTCGGTAGATGAATATGGAAAATTGGTCGAGATGGAGGCCAATGATGCCATCAAATATAGGACTTGTTCCTGGCAAAAGGTCAGTACGACGGTGACCTGAATAGCGCCAGGTCTGGAGCATGAGGCTGACAAAACATTACATATCAGACGGCTGCGTTACTCTTCTCTGAGTACATCTGTTTGGCCATCATGTCGTTCCCTTATTCGTATTCTGTTCTCGGCCTAGTTCCTGGTATCATCTTAACTGTAGTTCAAGCGGCATTCGTTCTCTATACTTCTCTCGTCGTCTGGTAAGCAACCACGCCGCACCGAACAGTCCCCAAGAAGATTTTCTCATCGAGACGGATCAGGGAATTTTGTTTGCGTCATCCCGAGACCAAAGATGTCTGTGATATCGGACAAATGCTCTTCTGGAATTCGAAATGGGCCTGGTACTTCACCGCCGTCATGTTCCTGCTAAACAACACATTCATTCAAGGTCTCCATGTCTTGGTCATTTCGCGGTACTTGAACACCATGAGCGGTACGTATTTCTGTCGACGACAATTTAGCCCCCGGTGACTGAGAAACTCTAGGTCACAGCATCTGCACGGTTGGTTTTGCGGCCATTGGTGCTGTAGCTTCATGGCTGTGCTCCATGCCACGAACATTCCACGCGCTCTCCAAGCTCGCCGCACTGTCTGCCTTTTTCACATTCATTAGTGTAATTCTCGCCGCTGCTTTCGCCGGCGCCGAAGGCAAACACGGCACCGCCGGATACAACCCTGATCCGAACCACATCAACGCGGCGGGAAAGAATATCGGCGGCGAGCCACTGGTGCTGGCCGTCCCGCTCGCTGGCACCACCTTCGTCTCCGGAATGAACGCTTTCCTCAACATCAGCTACACATTCATTGGCCAGATCACACTGCCCAGTTTCATTGCCGAGATGAAGAACCCCTATGATTTCAGGAAAGCTCTGTGGCTCGTCACAATGTGCGAGATTATCCTTTTCAGCTTGGTGGGTGGTATTGGTAAGTGATTTCCTCAGACTGGCTTTAATTCAAAGAAAGTTTCGGCACGAATTCCAAACCAATGCTGACTCGAGCTTTTCAACAAAAGTCTACGGTTACACCGGCACTCAGTACAACACCGCCCCGGCTTTTGGCAGTCTAGGCAACGATGTGTACAAAAAGGTTTCCTTCTCCTTCATGGTCCCCACCCTCATTTTTCTGGGAGTTCTGTACGCTTCGGTGTCTGCACGGTTCATCTTCTTCCGCGTGTTTGACGGCACGAAGCATAAAACCAGCCATACGGTTGTCGGCTGGGTCTCGTGGGCAGGGATACTGGCTGTCACCTGGATCGTCGCCTTTATAATCGCCGAAGTCATTCCGTTTTTTGCAGATCTCTTGTCTCTTATGAGTAGCCTTTTCGATTCCTTTTTCGGGTGGATCTTTTGGGGCGTTGCGTATCTTCGCATGCGCAACGCGGATCTGGGCCCCCAGTTTTACCAGAAACGTGGTGTTCGTGGGTGGATTGGGTTCTTGATGAATATTTTCATCATCATTGTGGGGATTTATTTCCTTGGTGTTGGTACCTATGTAAGTGTTCCCTCATTTTGAATATGACCTGCCGAGGACTAAAGTAGACATGGCTGACACATTGACGTCCTTGTACTTCACAGGCTTCCGTCGACAGTATCATTCTTGACTACGAGGCAGGAAACGTCAAGGGTGTCTTCACATGTGCGGACAACTCGTTGTGAGAGAACAGAGACCAACACGGCCTCCTTTCTCCTTTCTTGAAGATTGTGAGATGAATACATCGGATCTAATCAAATGCTTCCGATCAAATTGGAATCTATTTCCGTCTTTCGAGATTAGAAGGGACGGAGATGAAGTTGATGCTTAACAGAATGTAAATCACATGAAATGAGACGCAGAGAAAGACGAGCATGAGATGCGAACTGTGCTATGGAATAGTATACATAAAGCGTCCTTAATACGAAAATAAACACGGGAGATGAAAGAAGGATGAGCAAGACTTTGGCTGTCCTCGGCGCGGGAATCTGTTACCGTTCTCCAAATGTTGGTCCTGCCCAAAGCCCCAGTCAGCAAACCCCCCTGCCGTCTAAGAAGGATTGTATATACCTCTGGGGAGCCCGAAACAATCAGTCTCGACTCCATGGAACGTGATTTCTCTCACCCTGATGTGAATCTCTACTTTCGCATGCTGTTGGCTGAGGTAAGCAAAGAGCATCCAAGGCTACCCATGTTAATTCAACCCCAATTGCCATCCTCCCCCCAGAACATCAAAAAGCTGCTTCAGTCGCCAATGAGTATGCATTGCGCTCCTTTGCCGATTCCGAAAGAGACATTCGTCAACGAGTCTCAGGACGGTGTTCGATTTCGTCCAAGATCGTTTGAAGGAAGGCGTCGATTACGTCAAAGTGGTCGCAGATGTATCGAGGCCTGATCAGGTCACGTTGAGTTCGATTGTCACCGAAGCACACAAACACCAAAAACTCGTCGTTGCACACGCAGCAGCTTTGCATCCATTCGGTAGAGCCCAGGGATGCTAGTGCAGATGTCATTCATAACTCACGGACCATGTGACAAAGCCCGTGACGACGAAGCATGCTTGCCAATGGCTCAAGAAGGATGCATATCTGCGCTGACTCTGGTCATGATGGAGGCAGTGACTACACCCTTGAGCTAGACATCCATTCTGAAGACACTGATGCGTCCCTTGACACTCTTGAGAATCATCGGAGTCCAGCGAAAGAAACCAACCGTAGAGGCAAGTCAAATTATCAAAATGCTTGAGGACTCAGTGGCGGCCTGAGACCGGGCAGGCGTACCGATTCTCGTTGGCGCTGACGTTTCACGAAGAACCCCATGTCCCCTTTCTCGGTCAAGCACGGTGAATCGCCGCATCGCGAACTTGAACTTCTACTGCCGAACTTCGAGGATTTGCGGGGTGGCGACTTCGCTGTTGGGCGGTATACTCTGGGCTCATGGACCACAGTGTCATTCAAAGGGGTAGTGCGAGCTGATCTAGTTCTTCTGGCGGAGAACCTGCTGGAGGAGATAAGAGCTACCCGTTCCATGGTGCTCGGGTGTTGAGATCGATCTGGCGCAAAACAATTGAAATAATTCTACCAGCCTTGAGCGACAACATGCAAAGGAGAGATACATTCAATGAGGAGTTTTGTTTTTTACAAGGCTGAATGTATCAAATCTTTGGTCGCGCCGCTTTTAGATTCAGTCCGTAAGAACCGGAAGGGAAACAGGGCGGCGTGAACCGCATCCTCAAATGGACTACACTTGGCGGCTTGTGGCTGTGACTGTGACTGCGTAAGAAGGTTCAGACTCTGGCATCTGCTTCTGACAACTGACTATGACGGCGTTCTCTCCTCTCCTCTGACTGATTACTTTATTCAAACTGAGCCGCGAGTTGTCAGTGACAGTGACCCAGGACTCAAGGGGAGGCCCTGGTGTGACTCTTGTCGGAGTGCCTGTCGATCTCACCTTTTTGTCCGTTCTCCAACAACTGCGGACGACAATCCTGTCTTCATCTCACTCAGACTGCCAAACTCTATCCTGATCCATTCTCTGTCGCACCTACGCCAGTCCTCTCCTTCGACAGTCATTCTCCCTCTTCTCGTTTCTCAACGTCCATTCACTCCCTCAATCTTTCGACGTCATAAGACCCCCATTGTCATTCCTCCTTGTCAACCGGTTGATTAATTGAAGCACGACCTGTGAGACTACTGCGGGACAAAGAGTCGTGCAAGTCAAACAAGAAAGTCTGAGGGGGGTGATGAGGTTGGAGGGATGAACAGGCATCACGCCTTCACCAACGGCTATGCCGTCAACAAGAAACGCGACGATGATGTCCATCACCCCTATTCCGACAGGTCCGACCTGGAGAGTAAATACATCTGGGGCATGCATGATCTAGTCGAGGATGAAAAATCAGATCCCCCCTTCAGCCGCAAATTCGAACCTCGACGAAGAGCCCTTCACAGCCGTTCTCGTCTCATCCGTCTTGGTCTGATCGCCATCGGGGCGCTGGCCCTCACTGTCTGGTTATTTTTCCCCTCCGCCACCAATCTTTCGCTTCTGTCGAGTAGTAGCTCACCTTCGGAAGAATATTTCGACATTGAGACACTACGGTACTATGACCTTGAAGATGTGCAAGGGACTTCGGTGGGATGGGAGAGAGAGGAACGAGTCTTGCTATGCACTCCTTTACGAGACGCCGCACCTCATCTGCCAATGTTCTTTGCGCACCTGCGAAACTTTACCTACCCGCATCATCTTATTGATTTGGCCTTCCTGGTTTCGGATTCGAAAGACAACACCGAAGAATTGCTTTCGCAAATGCTCGAAGCACAACAAGCCGATCCAGACCCTTCGCAACCATACGGAGAAATTTCCGTCATTCATAAAGATTTTGGACAAGCGGTTGGTCAAGACGTGGAAAGCAGACATGGTTTTGCTGCGCAGGCCGGCCGAAGAAAACTCATGGCGCAGGCAAGAAATTGGTTACTCAGCGCCGCTTTGAGACCTTATCATAGTTGGGTATATTGGCGTGACGCTGATGTTGAAACATGTCCTTTCACCATCATTGAGGATTTGATGAGGCATGACCGAGACATAATCGTCCCAAGTAAGTCCATCGTGGCGGTGGCTAGAACAACGGTGAATTGACCAACCTTCCAGATATCTGGCGCCCGCTTCCTGACTGGCTCGGCGGTGAACAACCATACGACCTAAATTCATGGCAGGAATCCGAAACGGCAATTGCCCTTGCCGAGACCTTGGATGAAGACGCCGTCATTGTAGAAGGTTACGCCGAATATGCCACCTGGCGTCCTCATCTTGCCTACCTTCGTGATCCTTACGGCAATCCGGATGTTGAGATGGAGCTCGATGGTGTCGGTGGTGTGTCTATCCTTGCTAAAGCTCGAGTGTTCCGCGCTGGAGTACATTTCCCTGCATTCTCTTTCGAAAGACATGCCGAGACGGAAGGGTTTGGCAAAATGGCCAAACGCATGCAATTTTCAGTGGTCGGTCTGCCACATTATACAGTCTGGCATCTTTACGAACCATCCGTGGACGACATCAGACATATGGAAGAAATGGAAGCAGAGAAACGCGAAAGAGAAAGGCGGGAGAAAGAAAACGCAGAGGTGGCGAAGAAGATCCAAGAGGAATTCCGACAAGTGGATTCTCAATGGGAAAGTGACAAACAAGCCCTTGCAGATGGTACTTCCAAGCCCAACCCGAAGGATCAACCCCAAAAAGACAACCGAAAGAAAGAGACTGTGAAGAAAATTAACACTCACCAAGACGAATCCGAGAAGAAGTCCCAGGGTAAGGAAGATGTCAAGAATGAGAAGATTGTGGCGGCACCTAAAATGGAAGACGAAACCAAGCGAGCTGCACGGAGCTACGGCAACAAGAAGACTAAAAAAGGACGACGATGATGGAATTTACTAGCACTTGGTGAGTTAGGGGAAACGGAATATGGGATATGGAATAGACCGCGAGCAAGCACCTCAACAGCATGATGCATCAGATACATGGCGTTGATTGAGCATTTCGGGCAACTTTCGGAGTGGAATGGTGAGTTTCTTTGATGCACAAAAGAAAAGAATTCCAAAAAGTCTCAAGCCCGGCCTGCTATGGAGCAGATTTGTTGAGGGACCGGCCGTGGATATGAGACACTAGTATGGGAATGGGAGGAACTGTGCTTGAACCATGGTGAAATGATTCAGTGCAGGCAAGATGGAGGATAAATCAAGCATCGCAATGAACTGCACTTCTTTGAGATGGCCGTCACTAAACACGCATGGCATGGCGTTGTACCACTATTCTAACGCAAAATTCAAAGAATTCCCGCTATTCCATGTATCATTCTTTTGTCAATAATTGATTGTAAGAATCAGTCTTGTAAAGTCTGACAACTTAGAAATTGACGTCGTTCGATCAAAACGCGTCCCAGCCCAGACGCGTTCCTTTTATTCTTTGGCGCAGGCCCCGTGTCGCAATGGGAGATTATAATTCACATCCCACCTCTCAGGCATGGACTTATGTTCAATTATCAGATAACCTCCAATTAGAAATACCAGACCTGAACCACCATGACTTCGTCGTCGCAGGCCTCCCAATTCCCTTCCATACCTTTCTCGGCGACATTTCCGCAGCAGGGTTTCCGATTGCTCGAATTGCCGTTGGAATTGGCGGATTCGATTGAGAAGCAGCGGGAACTGGGCGAATTGAGGTGAGATTGTTCGGCACAGCTTTGGCGGGGAGGCATTTGGCATGGACAATTAACTCCCTTTTTGAATCACAGACTACGCTTGCAATTCAAATCTGCACCCGCTCTAGAGTCTCCTGGACATCCCGGTTCAAGGTTACAAATACAAACTCCGTCGTCATCTCCGTATGGGGAAGGGCAAGGACATCTGCATCTGTGCAGCGACGACAAAGCCTGGGCCGTCAAGCAGGTCAGTACGAGTAATAGCGTCTATATCACGCAGACACGGACACGAACACAATGGATATCAGAATCAGAGAAAGGAACAGAAACAGAACGAGAAAGGCGGAGGCAAAACAATGAGCAACAGCAACAAAAGGATGATGATGGAGATGTGTCTATGGATTTGGATTTGAATATGAATGGAGAGTCAAGAGGCTATGAAACATCTGCCTCGGGGCATATTGAAGCAGATAGGGATTCACGGGGCGACATAACGATCATTTCCCAAGTCAAGAATATCCTCGAACTCATCGAAGTCAAATCAGACGAGACGGAAATCGAACGACGGATTCGCAGCATGGTACCTTTATATCGTGGGAACGACGATGAACGTTTACGGCCAGAGACCGGTCCTATAGTGACACTGAGAGATGTCTTCAGCGATATTCCCGCGCCTACGAACGTTATTTCATCCGTCCTGAGGAAATTATTCGTCTTCACGATCCTAGTCCCAGGACAAGCGCAGGATAAGGAGCTGCAGGTGTCGGCAGCATATATACCCGGCGCAGCCGTTCTGCTTCAGAGCTGGAAGTCGTTCATCCAGCAGTGCGCGATTTCAGGGGTCAAAGTCGACAGGGTCAGAGACTTAGAGGTCAGAGACCTGCAAGATGTCCTAAGTGCGCTGAGGGCACTCGCAGATGTCGAAGACGGAGGGAACGAGCTTGTGGCTGTCACGACGGCAATTCTTAGACGCTTCACTGAAAGGGCCAAGGTCCCCTGCATTGAGGGTGAAAGCGTTACCGACCTCGAAACGGATCTAGGACTGATCCTAGATCTTGAGTATGACAGCGACGAGCAGACGTCCAAGTGGAACGAACCCGAACTCCGAGACGCCGTTGGCATCTGGCTTCTCGAGACTCTGCGCGACGACGCTTCTCCAAGCATGAGCATATCCCCCGACGAGTTCCTGACTCGATGGACAGAAATCCTCCCTGACTCATGGGCGAAGGGCTGTGATGTTCCTGCCCTCGTCGCGGCCGTCGATGGCGTCGAACTTGGGAACGTCGAGACAGGCAAGCATGTGCTGAAATTCAATTTAGATATTACTGACGCCTTCGGAGCAAGAACGGGTCCTGACACGGCATTCACGAGTTCTGCTTCAAAGGCGGCAGCAGTAGCGAAAGGACCCAGACATGGTGCCGATGCTGATGCCAAAGCGCAGAAAAAGAGGAAATGGCATGAAAAGTTTGGGGCGCAGAGGAATGTTCGTGCTGGGACCCAAAGATGATGAGATGGGATACGATACGACACGATATATCATGTCATACACTTTCATGCGCGAGACTATGGAGGATGGTGAACGAGCGATCTGAGAGGGTAGTGTTGTACTCCGAGGTGGCTGTACGACTCTTGATATTATCTGGATGATAAACCCAACAGAAATGAACAGCTCTCTCTGTATTCGTTCATGATAACAGTCTGCGTTCTGCCTCTGGAGTGGATCCCCGATGACCAGTACCTAGGTACGTACACAAGTATATTTTGACGTCCTAAGTGCTACCCAGAAAGAACTTCCATCCTCAGAGATATTGGGAAGGGATCTGATTCGCTAATAGAGCAGAGCACTCTGAATGATACCATTTGAATAACGTACACGACATATCCGTCTATGGGCTTAGATCTGGATAGTCTCAATTTCAATCTCAACCTCGCCTTCCTGCTTCATCTATGAGTTTTCCTCATTCGGATTCGGATTCGGATTCTCACTCTCGTGTCAAATAACACGCCTTTTTCATCCTCGATGTTTGATATTTGATGCTTGATATTTCCTTGTTCCCTGCACTTCGGACGATTATAAGCACATCGACAACGCCGTGGTTTTGTTTCCAGCCCACAATTCGAATGCCAGTTTAAGACGAAAACAAGTAGTGACTGAGTTCATGCCTTTCCCCCACTCCCTTTTTAGGCAACCAACTCACGCAATCGCCCTTTTTCCTCTTCACTTAGCTGATCGAACAAGGATGCAAACCCTTCCTTCTCCGCCTCCCCTTTGAACCACTGCAAAAGATACTCGGCCGTTTCCTCATCTCTGGCGCGCGAACCGGTCGGACTAAGACCAGCGCCATCTCCCCCTACGCCACCTTCGCCGGCCAGCGCCATCAAATCATCCCTCACACTCGCGCTGGCTAGATCAATAGCCCCTCCCGTCTGAACATCTTCCCAATCACCGGCATCTTCGGCCTCGGGGTCTTCTTCCTCCAGTGCCTCCGCGGCGGCCTGTGCGGCTGCCAAGTTAGGGAACTGCGAAGTCGCAGCGGACGCAAACTCGTCGACCATGATCTTTAGAATCTTCAGGTCTGCAGAGACACTGGTCCAGCGGTCCGGGTTGAGTTTGGCTTGGGATCGCGTCTTGATGCGGCCGTCGGTGCTGGCGTCGACGATTAAATCGCCCTTGACGGTCACGGATTGGACGCGAGGGTCTTGGAGTGAGAAGATCTTGGAGAGGGCCACGACGTTCTGGCGGACTTCGTCAAAACCCGCAAAATGCACTGAGTTTTCGAGCCATTTGGTCAGCACCACGGTCAAACCGTTGGCGCCGTTGATGTTAACTTCGGATAGGAAATCGATCACTTCTTTGGGGGCGTCGAGCGATAGGCCGACGAACACCATGCATAGGCTCTGGATGAATTGGATGCGGTCGGCGGTGGCGAGTCGAATGGCCAAGGCGCGCAGGAGGTCCATCAGGTAAGGGCCGAGTTTGTCGGCACCAAACTTGTGCACGAGCGACAGGGCTAGGCCGCCAACTTCTTGGGCTGCGTTCTCATCGACGTCGGGAGAGTTCAGCAGTCGGTTGATGATGGTCAATGTCACTTCGATGGATGATTTGCCCTCGGGGTCTATCCAGGTTTGGAATTGCGTGGTGCCTTTGCTGAGCATGTGTTGGACGGCGACAGTGGCTGGTCGAACAATTTCAGCTTCGGTTGCTTCCATCAGCACACGCTGCAATTTTGGCATGACCGTGTTGACAAAGCCTGGCGGCAGAGGGTCTGAGCCGAATTCTGCGAGTGCAGAGACGAGTTCGGCGGCAAGGTTTGCCAATGCCGATTCCTCAGTTAAGTTGGCGACGTCGAAGGCTCCCGTGAGTGAGGGAAGAGTCTTCGCACATAGACGCATGTAATTGTCCTGGCCGTGTGCAACAACGGAGGAAACAATGTTTTCGAACGCTTCAGTCAGCTGGGCGAAAAGCTGGAAGTTAGCGGCACCACTAGAAGCAAGTGTGAAGAACAAGTCGATGGCTTTGGTCTCCGTCACAGTTCTGGTGTCGAGAAGAATTGTGTCGCGAAGAGATTGTATCATTACCGCTTTGACGTCGTCGGCATCCTCCAGGTCGTATCTTAAGTCGTGGGATGAAAGAAACTCGTCGATCACGTTGATGATTGCGCCGTGCATTGGTTGTGTCACATTCGACGGTAGTGCGTCAAGGTAGTCAGGGATAATGCTTAGACAGGCGACTTTGACAACGTCGGAGGAATCGGTGGAGCAGGCGTCAATGGCACTAGTAAAGGATGCGGCACCGGCTGAAACGTATTCGTCGCCTGCGATCTTGAAGAAGGAGCCCAAAACAAGGTGTGCAGCAGCCCGGGGGAAAATTTGTGAGTCCTGTAGTGAGCCGGATACCTCTGCGAGTACCGCCGAGGCTGTGGCGGATTCGAGTTTGCCAGAGATCTCGCCGACATCTTTGAGACATTGGTTCAAAAGATAGAGGAGAGCCTCGCGTTCTTTCCAGGTAGATGTTACACTCGACAACGTCTTTTGGTTGAAATGAAGCATGGCGACAATCGGGATCTGTTTCAACCACTCTCCGAGGCTTCGTACTGCCAATTCGGCGCAGGCAGCTCTTGGGGTGTAATTTGCAGTGAGAGATATGGCTTCACACAGATAAAGATTGGCATCGAATTCCCACAATTCTTGGTCCTCCTTTGGTATTCTCGCATACAGCACCAACACGCGGATGAGCTCTTGTAACCAGGAAACCGTATGTGGTGCGTCGCCTAGTTGCTTCATTTGAGTTGAAAGTTCCGAGCGAACCGGTGGAGCTCTGATGGTGATTTGCAGAAAATCGAGTTCTTCGAGTACCAAAGCGTCAAGACTGCAGGGGAGATTGTCACTGTCAACTAGCTTTCCTTCTGCATTACCCTCGATGAATAGTTCGGCATAGGGAGATGCGATCCTCGATAATTCTTCCCAGACAATCTCGAACAACACTACTGCGTGAGGTGAGATGGCATGAACATAGACTTGTCTGAGTTTATCAAGAGTCTATTATGCAAATATTAGTCTAGTGCCGCCTCGTCAGGGTAAGGAGATACATACTTTGACAACCTGAACTTTCAATGCCACAAGGCCTCGTAATTGGCCATCATCCTGGTCAATTCTGGATTTCCCTGAGTACGGTAACGGCTCTTTCAGTGTCTCCATGAAGAACGGCATCCAGTATTTCATAGATTCATCCAGAAATGCTTTCACCGCAGCCCCATGGTCTCCCATAACCATTTCCAGCATCTCGAAACAACCTCGGAAGACATTAAGAGCCATGGCTCGAACGATCAAACTACGATGGTTGTCAACGGTGACATGCTGCAAGGCATTGACAAGATCCCGTGCAACCACGAAGAATTGTTCTTCCGTCAGTCCGGAGTCAATCAATTCTGCAAGAACTCTGAGAGCGCCATGGATTGGGTCGTCATTGTTTGATGTGTTCAAGATGGTGAGGAGTGATGGGAACAAGGATGGCCAGGCGTCTGGGAAGTCCACGCTTGCAATCTTACAGACGACACTGGCTGCAAGTGCTTGGATCGTGGCGTCCTTGGATGCCTGGTCACCTTCGGCTGTGCAAATAGCGTACACCTGATCGCGTACTCGAGCTTTGGCTTCGTCATCCAAGTATACTGTTCCAGTAAAAGTTTCACCAAGCTGGGGGGACCATGTTGTGGCGACATAATTCTTAAGAGTGGTCAAGGCGGCTTTTCGGGATCCAGACTCGATGTCGTTGTGGGTAGCGACGGCCAGGAGGGCAAGGGGGAATTCAGGTTGAGGATAAAGCCCGAGAAGACCCTTCTCGGCATCCTTAATGGCGGCAGTATCGGGTTGGGTTGTTGCCCGAAGAAGTAGAAGAACCGTTTGCTCCATAGTGGCTCGATGCTGGGAGCGGAACGAGCCTGGAGGAGCACAGGCCTCAGTTTGGTGAAGGTAACATGAAGTTTGTCCCGAACGGTGGACGTAGAAGGTCAAGGTTGGAGTTGTTTTCAGTGACACCTTCGGCAAGGGAGAAAATCGGTCAAGAAGCACTGACTACAGGAGAGAAGTAACTAAGAAACCGAGACGACGGCCGTTGAACTGGAATGAAACGGACGCGGGTCGATCAAAAAGCCCTGCCCACGTGACTTCGCGGCGCGTCGAAACCGCCCAGGCTCGACTTGATTGGCTGTGCGCCCCTCCCGAGACAAACGTCAGACTCAGGCTTCCGACAACAAATACAAAGTGCTTCAATTCAAGGGCCGTTGAGGCATTTGATACTACGGTGAAGGGTGTGTGAGTGTATCACGCTGGATGAGAAGGGAATGGTGATCTCGTTCAGGACTGAAAATTTCTAAACTTTCGCCTGGATGGCTTCCACCTTTGACGACGACGACTGGTGATTCGAATAGTCGGTCCACTATAGGCTTCCTGATCCTCTTCCCCGGCCGATGTTGTCGAGGACAATCTCCAGGCTTCCGTTGCCAGACCTCCCAGACTGTGCTGAGTCCTCGTTGAACTCCCATTGCAGGCTCGAAATATTGATTTAAGTGGAGGGTGTCTTGACCATACTTGCCTCAACGGTAGCAAAGACAGGCCACAAAACAGTCATCTTTGATTGTCAAACCTCTTCCCGCAAGTCAACCAGTTGTTGCTGCTGGCAATTGGTAAAGCATGACTTCATATTGAAGCTGTTGACAGGTATTCAGTATATGCCAGGGAAATGCGCATGAACAAATTGAGGAGTGGCAATGAAGAGAAGCTGAATTGTCCCCTTCGATGGATGACTGTGCTACGTTGAAAAGATGCTGGTATAACTCGATTCGAACCTCTGCAGGAAGATCCAAAATGTTGCAGGGTCAGGGACCTCAATGAAGAATCAGCCATGACTGTGAGTGTATTGACCCTGCTGATTTGTTTCCGAGACTTCCCGACACTTCGACAGACCGGGGGATAGAAAAAGGACCGGAATGATTCGAGTGTCACGTACCAGACCCTAGAAAGATCTAATCACATCAGAACAGGGGCAGGCTGTCGGACATCTCCCTCTCCTCAACCAGAGCGGAAAGACGCCACGATCCCTCCGCTTTGGTTGTCTGTCCCGCTGCAGAATGCATCAATACAACCGGCCAATAAGAGACTCCGAGAATCGGCCGCTAGAGGGATGCCTCGTTCGTCGAGTATTGTCAGGGTTCAAGCAGAAATAGTGGCTGGGAGACTCAAAGAGACTTCGAAGACATTCTTGGCCTCTAGGAAGCGGGATTAACGAGAACAAGAGCAGCAGTATCATGCTCCATTGCTTGACAGCAAATGAAGCAACAGCGACAACGGAAGTGTAATAATTATCAGAAGGGGATCGCAAGTTGCTTTTGAGCTATTCTTTCCACAAAAGTAATCGACCGAGGTTCAAGGTTGCACAGAGAATGTCTTTTGGGCATGTGGCCATCAAGAATGGGTCGGTGTTCGATTATTTGCTGTCTTGAACATCTGCATCTGCATATCCTGTGCTATCCACTGTTTCAGGCTAAAATTGAAGGAAGAAAGTCGGTCGGGATGGTCATTCGATATACAAGGCTGAAAGTCTCTCAGGGGTAATAGCCCATCCCGATCGGAGGTCTAATTAACACAGGGGCAGGAGACGTAACCGTTATCGGACAATATATTCAATATGTGGATGTTTTCATTCATCACGACCTTTTCCAGGGTATCGGTCATACAATCATACAGATATATTGCTGATCAGTCTTCATCCATTGACTCCCAACCATTTTGACCTCCTTCACCTGTCTCTATGCTGCCTTCATCTTGGTCTTCTTCATCACTCTCCTCATCACTGCTTTCGTTGACGCCAACTAGTCTTTCCTTGCCATCTGACTCAGGCAGCTTGACTCTTCCGGCAAACACTTTCCTTATGCTAGGATTGGTACTGATATCCCACACCTGCATTTGTCCGCGGCTTCCCGCAACTGAGAGTCTAAAGGCCACCTCTGGGTCTGGTGCAAACTGGACTGAAAATATCCGCCCCACTTCGAGATTTCTCGAAACAACCATACGAGGCTTGTTGTCCTCCACGTCCCAGAGCTTGACCTTTTTGTCATCCGACCCGGTTGCCAGGAGACCAGGCACAGAAGGACTGATATCAAATGCGCTCACAGCACCATCGTGAGCTTGTAACGTCCATATAGATTTGCTTGGCTTGTCATGAGAAGTGGGAACAATGCGAGCGTCAAAATAATGCACCGTGCCAGCTTCCGTTGTGACCCAGAAAAAATTGGGATCATGGCTATCCCATCTCACTTTCTCCACATCAGCTTCGACCACCCATTTTGGTGCTATCGCGTCTGGGGCTCGCATATCCGTAGCGATAACGGTCCGATCATAGCCTCCACTGAGTAATACAGTTGACTGTGTGGGATGCCAATCCAACGCACACACTTTTCCAGAGTGCATTGTGTATGATTTTGCACATTTTCCAGTATTTAGGTCCCAAAGTTTAACAGTCTTGTCGGCAGATGCCGAAGCCAGCAAATTTCGATGATGCCGATTGGCAGCCAAAGCAAGAACTGCGTCGACATGATATTCATCATTGGCCTTGGGCTTCTTTTTCTTCTTTTTCGACTTCTTCTTGCTTGTAGAGCTTTCTTCGTTCTGCTCCTGTTCTTCAGCCGATGGCTCTGGTTCTTGCCCCAGTATCGCGTTAGGGTACATGCTATCCACGACATCGAGGTCCCAGATTTCGATCTCGGGGCTCATGGTTCCTACCGCAACGAAATTCCCTTCGGACCGACTCCCCGCGTCTTTCCCGACGGGAACATTGATCCATTCAACACACAGCGGAACTGCAGGCAACATTATGTCATGATGGACGTAGAGGTTGTCAGCCTCATCTTCATAGACAAATACCTCCAGGTGCGCGACCTCATCCTCAACCTTGGCCGCCAGGATAAGATTGTCTGAGGGCAGTATCTGTAGTTCTTCTCTTTCGTCCTCTGATTCTTGCTCCCCTTCGGGTAATACGAGGTATGGATCTTTTTCATGCGGCGCATGATATGCCAAAGAATTGACATTGCCAAACATGGCAAATTTCTCGCCTTGTTCGTCGACAGGTTCGTCGTCGTAGTTGTCGAGATTATATTCTTTCAGGTCATCTGTCTCTTCTACGGTGTCCCTGTTGGATTGGGTAGTTTCCATTGCGGGCATGCCAGTGTCCGAGTCTGCATCTTCCGACTCATCGCCACCCTTGGGATTTTGAGCGTTGTCTAGATCCGCCTGGGCATCCTCTAGTTGCAACCGGGCTAATTTTGAGATGCGGTTAAGTTCTGCTTCGTCGACTTGATATTTCGTGGGGAATTGTGCGGCGACACCTCGCCTCACCCATGTGGTCGCCAGAGTCATCGACATTTTTGAACTGGGAGTTGGGAATTGTAGGACCACTGGATCTATCCAGTCTTGCAGTTTCACTTTTTGGGCGAGAGAAAAAGGCGGCAGAATCCGCGAACTTTTGGGCGGTGAGGGGCTACACTGGTCGAGTGCAAGGCTGCGTTTCCTAGGCAAGGCTATGCCTTGGCATCGACAATTCAATGCGGAATTTGATCCGAGCTGTTTGTCTCCTCAGTCCAACTTGTCAAACACCAATTTGAACCCGGCTGATCGCAAGTACATACATGTGGCCGTGGCTCGAACCGCATGATCAATACTGGAGGCGAGTCTCCACCAAAATGCATTCCCATTTGCACACCAAAGACAATGTTGGTATGTGGCAAGTCCCCCGGAGACTTGTTTGATGGTCAAGCTTAATTGCGCTTTCACCTTGAAAACCTCTGCATTATTGCTCTTGTCAACGATGCATGCGGATTAAAGTGTCGAATTCAAAGTCTACGACTCAAAGCTGACTATGTGCAGGGTGCGAAGAAATCATGACCGCGCTCGACGAGTGCCACGCTCGTGGATTCCTCTACAAGGCCATGGGTGGTTGCAACGACATCAAGCGAGAAGTGAACAAGTGCCTATCAGGCGAACGAAGCAAGAAGAGCAGAAGGAATCGAGAAACGAGCCTAGAACGTCGAGCAAGGATTGAGGCCGTTTGGGAGCAGATGGACCGAGGGGACTATTCAGCTCTGGAACGATTCACAAACCGAAAATGAATGATTCATGGACGGCGTCTTTTTGTCTCAGCCACTCGACTTGGGTTTCAGGTGGTCGGCGGCGCCCAGATTTGGCGCTCGCAAAAAGAATTTCTTCATGTGATGGACAAAAAATTGTACAGTACGGGTACAGCTTTGAATTTTCTCCGCTCGACAAGATGGCTGGCTCTTTTTATCAGCATCACGCCACTCTCAATCGCAATCTGCTTAGTCCACTGGGGAGACTATAAAACTATTTCTATTGAATCCACGAGCATAGCTCGTCCGCTGGTGCCGAGGATCATTGTCCCGTTCAATTGTGTATTCCGTTCCCCAATTCCGCCACATATTCTTTGTAGAGTATCTAGTCCAGTGTCTGAGGCGGAACAAGTCACCAAACTCCATCATTTCAAAACAGCTTCGATGATTACATCTCCTATTTCATTGGCCCAGATATTGGCCAGCTTCGAACATCAATGCGATCTATTTGGTTTCATTGCGTTCTAGAGATGCTAGAGCCCACATCATGATAATATCGAAGCCTTGCTATTGGAAGAGGGACTCCCGTCTCTGGCATAACTCTTTCCACGACTATTACCTTAAAATAGCCTTTCTTCATAACGCCGGCAATATTCTTCAAAATCACGGCAGCCTCCTTGTCGGACCAATCGTGTAGAATATTCGTGAAGAAATATATCATGGGCCCCAGAAGGATATACGTTGGACTGACTCAACTTATCTTTCATTGGCAGGGGCTCGAAGAAATTATACTTGGTAACTTCAGTGCCGCTATATATGGTTGGCCGGAACGCGATCGATTCCCTCCGGAAGATCTTGCAGGACGAGCTTCTCAGAGTGGTCTGGAAATTTCTTTTGAAAGACCACAGGGTCTGGGCACAACTCCCCGCCAACGTCGACAATTAACACACCGTCGGGAGAGCATTTGACTCCGGCGTACAACTCTTCTGAGGGAAATACGTCGACCCAGTTCGGTAGTCCAGCTCGATAGCTGGACATGAAATTATTGAATTGAGATGATTCTCGTGGATTATCCTTCATCCAAAGCGAAAAGACCCAGCGTTGAGATTGAGGTCTTCCATGGACCTCCGCTTTCGTCCACAGGCCATCAATCAAAGCAAACTTGCGAAAGCGCAGTTCTTCAGTGAGCCTTGCAGGAAAGGTTAAAAGTTGTTCCCGCAGGACTTGTAACGACCGAAACTTCCGTCTGTAGTTCAATTGTGTTCGAGACTTACCGCAGCCTGCTCACATGAGAATGGCAAAACAATAACGGCTAGCATCTACCTCAGCCACATCATTCGAAGCATTGAAGGCCAAGTTTCATAGGGCTAGCAAGTTGCAGCTGAGTTGATGCTGCGAGTGTGACGGTAGCGATGGCTAGCTGAGTTCTCCGTAAAGAGACCAGAATTGATGATGCTCGGCATCTCGCGACTTGAGACTTTAATAGAGTGGGTGGTGGCTCTGGATATAGAGTTGGGTACGATCATAATAAATCGAACGAAACAAAGCGGCTAGGAATGTCTTCATGGCTACGATAAGTCTGGAACTCCTTTTCGGCCTTTCACGTGATCATTGTAATATTTCACGTGATGAAGATCACTTCGCTAGATCAAGTAAGTTTTTCCGAGCCCTTCTTAAAGCGGCCGCGTCAAGAATTCCCATTCAGGTTCCGCTTAATGAGCGCAATTTGATCTGCCTCAATGCCAGTGTACGGCTGACACAAACAAAGCATCTGGAGTCAATGCGCCCCTAGCTTCATTGACCTAGCTTGGGGGCCTAGCACCGTCTATGTTTTATCTGTTCTTTGTCTTCAAACCGGAACAACAGCCAATACATTGTCCCAGTGCTTCATTCCCGGTGTGGTTTTGAGGCACATGTCTCAAGCTGACCACCCCATATATGTGGCATTATGACCGGCGGAAAAGAATCTCAGCAAGAAAATGCCGCTGAGGATCCCAAAAGCGAACAGCCACCAGGGTATAAACCACAGTCTTCTTCATCCTCTAGCGAACCCGAATTGGACGACTTTGGACTACCCAGAAGACCGGCGAGCGTATCTCGACCTCCCGAACCTGATGACAGCGGAGATGAGAGCGATACTTTCCACGATGCCGAAGCTCCTACAGATACGAACACCATAGCCGAGAAAGATGACAAAGATAATGTCTGCGAAGAGACCAAGCTCAACGGACACACTGCGGAACAGGAGGATCAGAGCAAGAGCCAAAATCCAGAGACTGGACTGTCCACAGCAAGCAAAGAAGCCGAACATGGAGAATCCCAGGAAGCGGAGGATAAATCACTGAAGAATGAAGGGAGTACAAGGCCCGATGTGGCCCTAAATATCCCCAAGATTAAAGTGCCTGTGGCTTCAGAGTCGGGGCAAGATTCTGCAACCGAAAAAGGCACATCTCCCAGAAATTCTCAGCTTTCTCCAGTTTCAGCCATAAGCAAGCGTGTGACTCGGGCACATGCTCCCGCTGTGTCCGAATGGTCGCATCAAAAACAAGTAACGCAAGACCATCCCTCCGACGACGAAGAGGAAGAAGAGGAGTGGCAAGCCATGCCAGCTCTGGACGAGTTTGACATCTATGATGACAATGGCCGACTGGTGGCAAAGGGCAACCGAGAAACCGAAGAGGAAACGAATGCTTATTCCGGAATAGGAGGCGCCGGGAAAGGATATACCAGGGTACAGCTCGATGAGGACGCTCAGTCTGCCACCAGCATGGACGAGGATACCAACTATTTGTTCCAAAATAGCCAGAAATCCCAGACATTGGATGGAGAGTTCCCAGGAGACGATGAACAAAGAGATGCTCTTACCCAATTGCAAGCCACAAAGGATCTTTTGACCGAGGGCCAGCGAATAGCCTACGTTGGTGTGGTTCGCCTGACGATTCATAAGATGCTTCAGGCTCTCAGCGACCTGGAGAGGACAAAAGCTACGAAGAGGGAAATCACCAAGGCCTTGGAGAGCATGGACATGTGGGGACAGAAAATGATGGTTCGTTTGTATACGCACATGGACATTAACCCTGCTGAACAGATCATGATCGAACAGCTTGCAGAACATGGAGTGCAGCCGTCCGATTTGGTCACTCCCTTAATGCTAAATGCTAAAGTCAAGAATCCGTTGGCTCATGACGTTGTTCCAGAGCCATCAAGGCCAGATATCTCTCGGAACAGGGACTCAACTGTTTCCAACCCTTCTCTTAAGGGCGACAGACCGGATCTGAAGGAGGGCAAAGATGGAGAAGAAGTTCCTGAGGTGCACGGGCCGGAAGATATGCCCCACACGAAGCAGATCGAACTTGATTTGCGCTGGACTGTCCTCTGTGATTTGTTCCTGGTATTGATCTCCGACGGTGAGTACGATGCTCGGTCTAGGAGACTTCTTGAAAGGGTAGGCTCGACCATGAATATTAGCTGGATCCAGATTTGCCGATTTGAGAAAAAGGTCATTGATCAACTGGAAATGCAAGAAGCAGAAGCCAAAGAAAATTGGGATGAGTCTGAAAACATGGAGAAAAGACGGAAACTAGGTCTGAAGCGAAAGTACATGGTTATGGGACTGGCGACCGTTGGTGGCGGTCTTGTCATCGGTCTCTCTGCCGGTCTTCTTGCACCGTTCATTGGAGCAGGCCTTGCCACGGGGTTCACAACGATCGGTATCACTGGTACCGCAGGCTTTCTGGGAGGAGTTGGAGGAACAGCACTGATCACCTCTGCCTCCACAGCTGCCGGTGGTATTATTGCGGTTCGAGCGTCAGAACGACGGACCGGACACGTAAAAACTTTCGAGTATCGCCCTCTGCATAACAACAAACGGTTCAACCTTATATTGACTGTCTCTGGCTGGATGGCAGGCAAAATCGACGATGTTCGTTTACCCTACAGTACCGTCGATCCAATCATGGGCGATATTTACTCTCTGCTTTGGGAACCGGAAATGCTTCAATCAATGGGTGACACCATCAACATTCTCGCTACGGAAGCATTAACTCAAACGGTTCAGCAAGTGCTCGGAAGCACTATCTTGGTTGCACTCATGGCGTCGCTCCAATTGCCGATTGTCCTGTCGAAGCTGGCTTACCTTATTGATAACCCTTGGAGTGTTTCATTGGACAGAGCCAATGCCGCCGGGCTCATCTTGGCGGACTCGCTGATGGACAGACATCTAGGACAAAGACCAATCACTCTACTGGGATTCTCCCTCGGGTCCAGAGTGATATTTTCCTGCTTGAAAGAATTATCCAACCGTGGAGCGTATGGCTTGGTGCAGAATGTGTATTTGTTTGGTTCACCGGTCGTCGCGAAAAAGGACGAATATCTACGAGCTCGTTCTGTTGTTTCTGGCAGATTCTTAAATGGCTATGCTTCTAATGACTGGATTCTGGGATATTTGTTTCGAGCAACATCGGGGGGCATCATGCGTGTTGCAGGACTTGCTCCTGTGGAAGGCATTCCGGGAGTGGAAAACATCGACGTTAGCAATTTGGTGTCCGGCCACATGGCTTACCGGGCAGCTATGCCTCAATTATTGCGCCAGGTTGGTTGGGAAGTGGAAAGCGATGAGTTCACTGAAATCGAAGATCCTGACCCCGACAATCATGCAAAACGGCAACGCGAGCTGATTCAAGAAATCGATGAGGCCCGCAAGAAGGCCGAAGAAAGGCCCGAAAAGAAACGATTTGGGCTGTTCAAAAGCGGGAAGCTGGCGGAGAAAAGAGGCTGGGAGACGTACAGCATGAATGACAGCAGTCATAAACGGAGCGACAGTTCAAGTCAAGAACTAGCACCTAGCCAAGATGGTAATGTCCTGTTCGACATTGATGCCATCCGAAAAGAACTGGAAGGTGAAATGATTGAAGTCAGAGAATTGAACAGCACGTTGCCGCCCATGCAGATCACGTCGGTCAAAGATGGAGAAAAGCACGTCGAGTATATTCGTCTTCCGCATGACATTAAGCCAGATGAGATTGCAAGGATGAATCTTCCGCCCCGGCCAGATGAAATTGACGTAGGCGTTGGTCTTGTCCAACTTCCGCCTGTACGACCTGCCAGAACATCGTCTCTGAGGCCTTCATCCATTTCGAGCCCCCATCGATCTCCACGAGTAAGTCCACAACGATCACCACAACAATCTCCAGACCCCAATCGACGATCACCCTATGCCTACTCAGAACCGAGAGAACTAGTCACTACTTTACCGCCTCTCAGTCTAACGCCTTCACAGCCTCACTGGCCAGAGAGCAACAAGGGGTCCCCAAATCTACGACCGGATCTTAAACCACATGCCACGGATCCTTCTATTCCGAGCTGGAACGGACAAACAGCAACATCGGGTAATAGTGCTGCAACGCCAATGCCAGACTTGGATCTGGAACGTAATGCATGGGCAGATGACGATGACGACTTTGATCAAAGCCGGGGGGGGATCAAGATGACATTTGAATAATGACTAAATGAAGCGGGCGACTTTGTGCAACACAGAAATTGCATGCATAGCGTGGCGTCGAAGAGGAAACCCATTTGGAACACTTGTTGTCAGCATATACTGGATTGCGTATAACGTCAAGAGAAGAAATTTGGGATCTTTTTTGGTATTGGGGCGGCCACTTCTCCTTTGATCCTTTGAAAGATGCACATATTTCGCCTATATCGGCATTGACGCCTAAATCGGTTTACGGACTGTATCCCTGGAATCCGCCAAAAGAAAAAAAAAAAAAAAGAACCTAATCTCATCGTATCTCAAAATCTTTGACATTTACTCCGCAACTTCTCCTATCTTTGCCATGTCTTTGCTCTGGCTCATCAAGATTTGTCTTGACCTATTCCACTATCTGGCTTTCATCTATGTTGAACAAGCCATGTGGTGCCAAAGTTTTATATTCTGCAAAATCTTTTTGGCCCTTGGTTAAGGTACGTCTGGGCACGCATGTCCTATCTAACAAGGAAACTTATTTAAACCGACAGAAACGAGCAGGACACCGATGGACCTTTGATCCTCAATCGGCATAAAAAAACTTGGCTGTGCGAGATAACCCCATGCTCAATGAGCCACTGCTTCCTGATACGATTCCCGTTGCTATCAATCTTTTGAAGAATCTCGAACCGGAGAGGCAGTTATCTTAGGCGTTCATGCTTTGTTTGCTTCTTTATGCTCCAAACGTATCGACGGAAGGTTTCCCACATTTCATTATCACCTTCATTGTTTACGACTTCCATACTGCTATTCTGAACATCTCACTGATCTTCTTTGTCCGATCATCACACTATCTACGTTCCATCATGATTATATTGATCTCAATCAACCACAGAACGCGGAAGAGATCTGGCAAAGTATCAAACTACTCGATCTGCTCGGGTGAGCCCTAATCGACGTTCTCGATCATGCTCGGTAAGCCCAAGCCTACGAAGAGACACTATCACACAGCGTTACAGAAAATTTGTCGGGCAAGTTACTGTATCCTTCCGTGATGGAGAAAATCTCTTCGTGAGAGCCAGCCAGGCGGACTGAGAAACTCTCGCAGGCATCTTCCATCCGATTCCAGTCCAATTGCGTCTACACCTGAGCTTCACCTACCTATTCATCTTCCTGTTCATCTTCCACTGTCTACAATTCATCGTTCGCGTCATATCTTTTGGCTCTACAAAACCGTTCCCATCCCTCGTGTGAGGCCCGTCATTGAAGAAGATTGCACATTCATCATTCCCGCCGTTGAGCCGGACAATGAGGACTTTCACGAGTGTCTCTCCTCGGTTCTCAAGAATGGCTCCCTTGGAAGTTCTGATTATCAGTAGGAAAGCACCGGCAAAATCTGACGAAAACAGATCATCAAGACGCACCAAGCTGCTTTTCCTTATACTCGAATCAAAGTTTTGGCTGCAAGGGCCAAAGCGTCAACAAATTGCCTGTGCCTAGCCTCATGGTTAGACCGCTGTCACTTTTCTTGTCCGCTACCATGTCTTCTGGCCTTCTATTGATTTCTCCAGAACAGCCATCGCGCCTTTCGAGGACTTCAGAGTCGGTAGTATATACACAAACGAGCGAATTCGTCGACTGAGTACAGGATATGGGTTTCAATCGTTCTTCAACGTGATCGGTGCTCTGACCTGAGCAACATAATTTCGAGCCACAAACGCCGTTGACGGGGTGTTTTCGTCGTCCCAGGTCGTACAGCAGCTTATCGAACTAGCGCTTTTCAAGACTCATCATTCTTGTCAGGCCACATGGACGAGCGATTCTTCTTCGGTAAGTTTGGGCCCTCAATGCCGACGTCGACAATTACACCGCCAGATGGCTAGTCACACGAGGCTGGAAAATTAAGATTCCAGTACTGCAAGGATGCCACGGACGAAACCATTCTAGGCACCTGCACTTTGCGGAATCCGAAGTTCCTCTTTCAGTATCCGATGGTGGATCTTTGCGACGAAGATGTTCAAACTGATTCCTTCACTTTTCCCGTCGTCCATCCGACTTGATCTATCTACCTTGCTATTTTTTTTGTTCGCTTACTTGCACCGCTTGATCGGGCTCTACGCCCACTTGATATTCCGGGCCACTACTTTTTGGTGGCCTGGGGGTTGGGGTTGGGGTGAAACGAATCCAGCGTCTATAGTCCCTTTTCGTCATCAGCGATGCGAAATTCACAGCAGTTTTATTCAACGACGCTGATGAAGAGGCGCTCTCGAGACACATTGGCTCAATTTGCATTGACCGGCCTACTTCAACCACCACCAAGCGCCTAGTCCAGAACCCATAAGGTCTAGTGACTCTAGAAACTTGACATGGTAATCCCGCCAACGTACGCCACGACCAGCACCCGAGAGTTCCAAGATCCATGGAGAGCTCCTCTCATAATCGCCTATCCTTCTCCCACGCAATCACTCACAGATCTCGGCGACGGTGAAGTGTTCATCTTCGACAATCAGCCTGACCGAGTGATCACGGATCGCCTACGTCCTTCGCAAACTCCACCACTAAGCACGCCCCCTGCTTCGCCTCCGTCTATTTGGTGTCATCAGCAATATCACAGCACGAGAGTACCAGTAACCGTCGAGATGATCTGTACAATCGCACCTGGGTCCGTGCGAATCCTTGCGATCGATTCCATTTTGAAGGTGAGAACAAGGGACGTCGCCAATGTCTATTGAACGATAAGCGGTTTGAGTATTACGGAGTTTGAGCTTTCAAGGTAAGTGAGGACTTCGCTCCAGAATGGATGGACGAATAGATAGATGGAGAGGTGGATGGATTGGTATGGATTTGTTGGCATGACAATATGAATGGTGTGATGCGATCTTCCAGATATTGTTTGCACCACATTACGAGAAGCACACTCATTTACGAACACAATCGAGAGCTGAGCAGGAAATGCACGGGGCGCTATGAAGCATCGGCCTTGTCAATGGTTGACAATCCAGGAAGGGAGGCAGACGTTTTATTTTCTTCATTTCATTCGATTATTACCTTGCACGTAATCTACAAATCACCGCGATTCATGGGCCATGCCAGAAGCATAATAATGCTCATGCGACGAAAGGATCCAATCTTGAACCAAATCTCCTTTGGCCTCAATGATTGATCCATTAACCGAAGTGGGCGAACGACCACCAGTACACAATATGTAAAGCGGCTGGATCCAAAAAGTGATCGGAAGACCGTGAGAGCGCAGGTCCAGCTCATAATTGCCAATAGTTCGTGCGTTTCTATGTCCCATCCAGTGGTGGTGTCGAGCATGGTCACTTCTAAGAATCAGCTCCATAGAGATAAGACATACGCATAAACAGACTATCGTGCGGAAATTGCAGCATTCCATTTCTGCTCGTCTCTCCTGTTTTCAACAGTCAGTTATACTGCCTAACGCAAGTGAAAGGCACAAAGTAGACAATTACGAGACTCACTGATCAAAATGCAACAACATGCCCAACACAGGAATCAACTGCCGCTGATGCCCTTTATCCTTCTGTTCCAAAAACTGTAGTAACACATTTTTCAAATAGACATAATCAACGGTGCTCTGACTTAAGCCCGCAATGGTTGTTGGCGTCTCACTTCGGCTCGTGGTCGTCGAGAGCACTCTCTCTTTCGGCGCTGGGGACCTCGCGCTGGCCGAGTCAATGGATGATCTCGAACTGGGGACGCCGGACTCCAACCCCGGGCCAGGTCGATTCGGAATCTTCACATTCTTCACGCTGGATTGAGCTGCCTTCAATTCTCCGGTGAGATTTTTATTTGCCTTGGCGAGTTTTTCGACCCGTTCTCTGGCCTCGTCGCCCGCTCTTCGTAGATCTGCCTTCTGCGCATCAAGCTCGCGAACTTGTCTCTCACTTTCGTCGAGAGCTTCCCTGAGTCCGTTCATTGCAGACCTGAGCTCTTCGACTTCCTTGGTCGCTCGTGCGGCTGCTTGCTCGAGATCATCTCGTCTCTTTTTCCAGTCTCGCTGGCGATTCTCCAGGTCCTCTTTCTCGTCTTCCACGATCCTGAGTGCTCGGTGTGCATCTCGAGCCTTGCTTCTCGCCTCTTCGACCTCGCGCATCATGCGTCTGTTACTAACATTTGCTTCGTCCTCGACGCGGTCACGCTCCTCAATCGCCGCATCCAGCCGCTCTTTCATTTCGCGGAGTCTGGCTTCGGTTCCGCTCTCTGATTGGTCCAAGAGCATGCGCATTGTTTGCCCCTCTCGTGTGCGTTCTGAAAGCATCCGCTGTGCTTCGACGAGTTCTTCTTCAAGGCTGTCGGCTCGAGTGACAGCTTCGCGAGCCTGGATATTCAATTCATGCGTTTGATCCCGCAAGGATTGGACCAGAGATTGGGAAGATGAATGTAGCGCTGTTTTGAGAGATATTTCTTCCTTTAGTTCGGTCACTTGCCGGGTATGCGTGAATATTTGTTCCTCTAAATCACGCAGTTTCGCCTTCAAGGTCGCAGATTCGTCTTTCGCTTTGGAAAGGTCCTTGGTCAATTGTTCAGACGAGGCGGCCGCTTCTTGACGTCGAGATTCTGAAATGCGAAGATCAGCCTGAGCTTGGTCCAGTTCTTTTTCCATCCGGGTCCTCGTGTTTGTTTCTTGCTCAATCTTTTGTTGAAGCTCTTTAATCTCACTGTCCTTATCACCAAGTCTTTTGCTGAGCCCCTTAAGCTCGGCCTTAATGTCTTCATATCGTGCTTCCAGTCTGTTCAGTTCGCCAGTCTTATTCTTGAGGTCTTCCTTGGCAGATTTCAGCTCCGCAACTTCATTTCTCAGGCTCCTTAACTCAGGTTGTGCCTTGGCAAGTAACTCCTTCAAATCAGTGATATCTTTGAATCGAGCTGTGGCAAGTTGTTCCGAGGCGGCGAGTTCTTTCTCCAATGTGGAATGCCGGCCTTTGAGTTCAGCGTACTGTTCAACCATATCCTGATGAGCTTTCTCCGTGTCGGCGTTGCTGGCGGTTGCTTTACGAGCCTCCATGAGTTCCTTCTCAAGTTTGTCGACTGCTTCTTGAAGCGTGCTCTTCTGTGCCTGAGCATCTTTCAGGGCATCACGAGCTTCGACATGCTCTTCACCTTGATGTAAGAGGTCATCACGAAGTGTTTCGATTTCTTCTTGCAAAGCTTCTTGGTCCTTCAATTGCTTTGAAAGTCGTTCTATGGTGTCCGCCTTGGTCTGCAGCTCTGCTTTCAGATCGGTAATCTTCTGTTCAAGTTTGGAGACATCTAATGCTGATAGTTTGTCATTCATAGGTTCAGTATCGTCCACTTCAGCCAAATTATCCGACACGGTAGTTGGTGCGTCACCTTCGGCGTCATCTCTGGTAGTATTTTGGCCTTTTCCTTTCTTCTTTTTCTTATTTTTCTTCTTGGAGGCATTGGTTGTCGCCTCCGAGGGAGCAGGGGAGGGTACCACAGGTTCTGTGACCGCCTTGTTGGTCGGAGGTTTTTGAAGACCGAAGTGCTCGGTGAGGAACTTAACAACATCTTCGCGTGAATCCAAGGTATCAGCATTTGCCCTTTGACTCTCATCAAGGAAGCCAAAGACCTTCGTAGACGGTCGGTTCAAAGACTCTTCCTGACTGCTTTGGATCTCTGCTTTCAACTCGGTAACGGTCGTTTCAGCATTGTCTAATTGACTGCGTAATGCGTCCATGATGTTCTGCATTGTGGCTAGTCTCTTCTCGCTGGACTGATCCTCTCTCTTTTGTGCAGTTTCTTGCCGTTCCGCAGATTTATACATGGCCAACGTATCCTCAAGGTCTTTGACGATGGAGTCTTTCTGCAAAAGCTTTTCGTTGAGCAGATTTGTGTCCTTGTTCGTGGATTCGATCTCTTCTCTCAGCTTGGTATTATTGGTCCCGAGTTCGCGTATCTGGCTTTCCAAATTCCGTAGACGTTCAGATGTGTCACTCTTTTGCTTCTGAAGCATCTCAATTTCGCTTTGAAGTTCACCCGTGCGCTCAGATGCTGAAGCAGCTTTGGCCTCCAAGGCGATTATCTGGCTTTGTAAATCAGTCTTGGTCTCATCAAATTTGTCCTTTGCTTCACGGAGAGTTTGTAGCTCGCGAGTGGCAGTTTCCAGACTCTCAACCATGCTTTCGGTCGATTCACGGGCCACATGGAGATCACCCTTTAGGCTGGTAACTTGCTTCTTCAAATCCTCGACCTCAATCTGGCGCTCGTTCAACTCAGTTTCCATTTTGGTGTGTTCCGAGTCAAAGGAGAAGAGATCCTCGGATGTCTCCTTTGGAGGAGGCGATAGAGCTTTCGAACGAGGAGAAAACAATGAAAAGCTTGCGATTCGAGAAGAAGTAGAGGTGGGAGACTTTGTTGCTTCTGATTCAGCAGGCTCCTTGGCTGAAGGGGTTTCACTTGGGACAGCAGTGGTCGGGCTTCCGATCGGAACTGATTTCTCGGATTTGCTTTCTTGAGCGATTGATACTGATTTCGTCTTTAGATCATTCACTTCTTCGCGCAGCTTCTTGGTTTCTTCCTCCGAGGCCAGGAACTTCTTCTTGTACTCGTCCCTGTTCGACGCCACTCTCTTCAACTCGTCCACCACCATGTCACTTTTTAGATTCATTTGGTTCAAGTATTCCACCAAGGCTCCTGGGTCGTTGATGCTCGTTAAAGGGGTATTCTCTCGCAAAGAAGACTCAAAGGATTCGATGCTTTGGATTCTTGCGTGAGCCGTAGTGTATGCCTTTAACAACTCTGCATATTTCTTTTCCATTCGATCGAGCTTGCGCAGTTTAAGGCGAACCTCGGTCGAGAGTTCTTCAGGTCGCAAGGAGCCAGCCGAGCTGCCATTCGCATTTAACATCTTCCTGTCGGTGGTGGCTTCGGCCAAACTCCCCGTTTCCTGCGCATCGTCACCAGCAGCTGGCGTATTCTTCTCCCTTTCTGCTTCATTCCCTGTGGCCTTTATTTCAGGCTTCGGCGTACCCGCCCTGCTTGGTGTTGCACTTTCATCTTCTCCAATCGCAAACTCAGGTTCGAACTCAGAAGGATGCGGGCTGTTCTCCGTGGAAGCATTGGTCTGCTCTCTCTGCCGTGAAGGGCGTCTGGGAAGGCCTCCGTTCTGGCCCTGGGCACGTCGTCGCGGCGGAGTTCTTGCGGCTTGGGCACTGAGGGCAGCCTGACGTTGTCGTGCCTGTTCTTCGGCAATCCGGCTGTCTATGGCGCCTTTGAGGCGCTGCAGTTGCGATCAGACAGAATGTCCCATGTTTTCTTGAGAGCTAGACCTTACCTGAAACATATCCAGGGTTGCGGTATTGGCTGGGACCAGTCTACCGCCAGATGTGATTTAAAAAGAACGAAAGAAAAGTGGCTCTTTAAGATAAATCGTGAACTCCAACATCGGAGTGGAGGTAACGAAGTCGGAGAATATTATTGCTCATATTTGTTTTCCAGGAAACCTACCCATCCACTAATTCGCAACACCTTCCAAATACTCATAACTTTGTCTGATATTGTCTATCTCCGCTACAAACATCATCCTCCGGCTGGTTTTTGTATGGCCAGCCCGATATGAGTGAACTCTGACTTCTACAGATCATCTGTATGGTCATATCTGTCTGCTAAAACTGTTCGCCTTGTCTTGCTCCGTTGCAACCTTGAATGCGAATTCGACTATCTTCCACGTCTTGCTCTGCGGATGTCCAGGCCAGCGTGGAGTGAAGCTATCAATTCTGCACAATGCGCAAATCCGCCTTGACCACAGCATTTTGATATTGCTGTAACTGATTCTGCTTCGCAATGAGGATTCGGTATCGTGTCAACCCGGCGAAGAAAAACTCTTTTACAGTCCACAATTAAGCCGGAGCACCTCTTTGAACTGTATATCGAAAGATAATACGGCGGGTGAGATGAGCTTGACTTGGATGGGCTGACATTTTGGACGGTCTGAATCTGATGAGCTTGTTTGTTCCTCTCTTGAAGCGATTTGTGTAGGATGTGGCCGTGCAATAATTGGCAATTTCATCTTAAAACCACGTTTGCTCCTCTGGCAGCCAGATATTGATCTGGCACTCCCTGTGGCAAGCTCCTTACCACCGCAAAGATTTCCTTGTCATAGTATCTCAACTTAGTCTTCGGATCCGTGTACTTTGCTGGCAAACCCGTCACATCGCAGTAATGTTTATGATTCGCAGGGTGGAGACTTGGAGCGCTTTCGATATTTGTGTATGTGACTGCAGGACCTCCTAACCCAGCGGCGAGTCCATTTACAGCCCTCTGAAGATTTCGTTCCAGAACCAGTGTGCTTAAACTTTGAGTCGCTTGCGCCATATTCAATGGTTTCGAGGGCGCAGTGGAATATGCAGGCGTCGCGGCACCGTCCGAAGTGGCTCCAGTGGCAGGGAGGGGGGTCGATGCACCAGAGTTATTCTGCGTTGCCAGGACGGAGGCTTCTTTGCGTTGTGATTCAGAGACAATCTGCTTGGTGTTTTTATTTCTTCGAGTACCAGGTTTCCAGTTGGGATTGCGAAAGGGCTTGGGAGTGTAGTAGATATCCATCTGGTCGAGGAGTTGCTGATGGGAATCATCCGCGGGCTGCGGCGTAGAGGGCGGCATTTTTATGAGCAGACTTTCCGCAATGGGGTTTTGGAAGGAGGAAGGCGTTATTCGCACCTTGAAACCTGCACTCGAAGAGCTCGGCTGGTGTCTGGAGACCGTCGAGGATAGCGATGTAAGGAACAGGTATGCAGCGTGCCTAAGCGAACACGAATCAAACTCTTCGATCCCGACAGCGTCGGACGTGAAAATTCTAAGGTCAGATCTACTCTTTCACTCCACCCAATCAAGTCTTTTGTCCAACTAATTGCTCTCTCTCACACAGGCCCTGAAAATATTAAATGCTAACATACTATATATATCTAGTCGTTCTGATATCCTTCCTTTCCTCCTGGCCTCACACCTGGCACGCCATGATGGCCAACAGAACCGCACCTTCCCGACAACCCACCCACGAAACGATGCCTCGTTGAATCTGAATCATTATGACCTCTATCTGTCGCTTCGACATCATTGACGCGTGGAAACGTGACATTTGGAACTTCCATATCGGGAGGCTCCCATCCATCCTTGATGTGGAAATACAATCGAACTCTGAAGAGACCCAGGCTAGCCAACATAATCTAGTCCGGGGCTTGGAGCTTGCTGCCACCGGAATACAGACAAAGGATAGGCGAAGAAAATATCCGAACGGCGATTTTGGCAACCCTCATATCGTTCCTCTCCGACTGTTCCACCATGGAGAATCATTTGGGAAGAGATTCCTGTCTCAACCCGTCTGAACCTTGATAGCTTCCGCAACAGCATCAGCCAGAGTGTCCATGACATTTTCTGCTTCGATGAGGTAATTGTCCCGTTTATCGTATAACGTGCCCCCTTCCGCCCAAATTCTTCTCAGTGTCAGCACAGTAGCAAAGGGTTTTCCAGTTTCCCATCCCTCTTGCTCAAGTTGTTTCAAAGTGTCGACACTAGTGTAGGATACTTTCCACGGTTCTCCACCAGTTTGCTTTTCAAATTCACGGAGGATTTCCGAATCGGTGGCTGTAAAAGAGTTGACTCGCAAAGCCTTGTTCCGGCTGGCCCCGGGATGAAGAGCTGCAAGAACAACCAGCTTGCCAACACTACCGCCGTTAAATTTCAAATATTCCTTCGGTGGATCAGAGCTTACTCACTCGTGCATCGTTGTGAAGCTGATCTTCAGGTTTCCGTCTCCCAGTAAAACCGCTTCTTTGTTCTTTGCATCGAAACTTCCCGATGGCTTAGCGATTGAATTCGCGCTGAAATACAGTCCTGGATCGCCATCGGCGTAGGGACCAGTAACTACGAAAGTATGATCCAAATGGTCACAGGAGCGGATTGCAGCTCGTACTTTCAGCTTTTTCTGGTGAGGCTTCTCGTTGGCGGATGCTGGCCCATACTCAATATCGGTACCATATTCTGATGGGAAGAATCTGTGAACAGTTGGGCTTTCATTCGCAAGGCGAATAAGCTCAATCTGACGTTCGATTGCATTTCTGCCAACACACGAGACAACTGTGTCAATACCTGTCTCAACACATTAGTTGTCTCTGTGGATATTGCACCATATGCTTCACCTTGATAGGCTTGAACCACATCAGTCGCACTGGTGACGTCTCCTACTATAACATCGACGCCTTCTTCCTTCAGGCCTTCAATCACATTGGCCTTTGTCTCCACAGTCGCTGGTGAAGTGAAGATAGCAACTCGGTCGAACTTGGACTTATTCCGGACGATTTCTCGTGTAATGCGGCTCCCAATCAAGCCCGTCGCTCCAAAAATAAGGAGCTTCTTGCATGCTAGAGACTCTGCAGAAGACATACCCAAACAAAATGGTAACTTTCTTTCTATCGTCCTGGGTCAAAATCGAAACAGACGGACGGGAGCAGAGAATTAATTGGTGCCCGTCACAAGGCGGGGAGTCAAACCGTGACGACAATAAGCCGACGGTCCCCGTGTTTCTCCAAGCTCGGTGCTCAGTCGAGTAATCTGCAGAGCGCCTCTGCAACCATGAATATCGGAACTCTCTCCGGTTCTATGAATCACAACTTGCAAATACTGATGGACGACAGCAAAAAATTTCTTTATCCGGCGGAAATCCAAAACCACCCAAGACACCTTCCGAGGCCGCAGGTGCGTTGCACTCTTGATGACTCAGCAGGGGCATCAGCCTTCTCAGACATCTTTGCTCTGCAAATACAGTAAAAGGTCAGGCGAACAGTTCTAGCTAGAGCTTCTGGTAACTCATCTTCGAACATTGAGCGCAAGTAAGCTATGTAGGCCATCGCCTCAACTGTACCTACCATCAAAGCTGTTCCATTGAATTTCAGAATAGGGGCAATGCATCCTGACCATGAGACTCTAGCGATAAGTACCGGATCCCGCTTGCATCGGATCCTGAGAACCCATCATGAGCACTACCCCTTGGCCCTTGATAAAAATTCTTGCATAAACCAAAACCGGCGGCAACTCAGTTGACGTGGCCCAGGGTGCGGGTCTTAAAGCGGCATGATAAACTGTTGCATTAGCGCAGCAGCGACCGCGTTCGTGCCCTCCCAGCGCGTTCGCAGCCAGAACCTCCGTCTGTCCATGTCATCGACTAGGAGATTGGCGACATCATGGTGAGTATTTGGTATCGTATTTAAAAAAATGGAATGCTCATTGGAGTGCTAGGAGAGCCCTCATGAGCAACAGCAGAGTCTTTTGCTCTCGCGGATCATCACCAACATTGTATGCTCTGCCATATCATGATTCCCAAACGCTTGTTGATTAGTGTCGACAGGAAAAATTGAACGAGGCTGTAATGATGATGAACAAGAACTTGCAAGTATGGTCAGGGAGCTGTTGCCACGAAGACAAAATGCTGAAGATGCTTTGCAGGAGGTTAACATCCAGAACATGAATGTTGAACTGGTTGCGCAAATGTTCAAGAATTACCAGTCCAACGTGCTCTTTCATCTTGAGGGTAAGGAGATCCCGCGATTCAACGAAGTTGAACACATTTAACAAGAATATAGCAACAGAGAATCTTCAAGATCCCTAATGAGAAAAGGCGTCGAGCGTGCAACAAGATAAATCCCATGGTGGCGATGGAGCTCATGATTTGATTTGAATAAGTCTACATGAATCGACGGGTCAAGCTACAAGGCCTCCTAAAATATCGACCAAGGAACCTGCAAGCATGGTATTCATGCGCTGATGGGTGCTGGACATTCCAAGGAGACGGTGACCCTCGGGGTCTTCGCAATATCTCTTCGTGGAAGAGGACAAAGAAAGCCCAGGTAACAAGCCCGAGGGATGAATTGGCTCGCAAAGAAGATTTGGCCGCTGTGGACTTGTTCCGTATTTGAGGATCATTGACAAATTTCAGACATCTTGTCTTCCTACGTCTCGCAGAATCCCCCGAAAAACAGGAACGACGCCTCTGATTTCCTTGTACATACATCTATTCAGTCATTGAAAGCATGAGACTGAGTAGTGAGCACATATTGTGATGAATCTCCAGGTAGTATATGTAGCAGGTTTCACATCAGTTGAGCCGTCTCGTCAACCCATTTTTGGCGGTGGCTTCTCCACACTGCGCCTCTCCGCAAAATTCTTTCTTCATTCTTTTTGGTGAATCTTCCCGTCAACACGACAGCGTAGGACCAGTATCTTTGAGATTTGCCTGATTGTGCTTGAGACGTTACAACTCTTCCACGGCCCCGGTCTTTGCAGACGTTCTAGGATGAGCATAGCATCATGACGATCATCTCCACGTCGCGCGTCGTGACCGAGCGTCGACTTCCTACCCCCCCCTTAGATGGGCAACAAGAATCAAAGCCACAAATATATCCGGCTCCAGACTTCCCGTTCAAGGGATGGCAGCCTCCGCAGCCGGAGGGATATCGACAAAGCGCCGCGACCCCCACTGAAAGTGCTATAGTTATCGACAATGGTAATCGACTCTCCACCACTACAAATGAAGAGACGAAACTAACAAATGATCACGATAGGAGCCAGCACCGTCAAGGCAGGTTTCTCCTTTGACAAGAACCCTCGCTTCCTCGTTCCTCCGATTGTGGCAAAGTTCAAAGACCGCAAATACAATAAGTACTGCGCATTCGTGGGGTACGATGCCTACGCCGATGCTACAACACGTGGCCAGATCAGAACTGCATTTGAGCAACATACTAGCATTCCGACCAACTGGGATATTATGGAAGGCATTTATGACTACATTTTTCTCAAGCTTGGAGTCGACAATGAAGGAAGTGTGGGAAGGCCTTTGGTAGTGACAGAGCCCGTGGCGAATTTAGGCCACAGCCGGAGAATGATGAACGAGATGTTATTCGAATGCTACAATGCTCCGAGCGTGACGTACGGCATCGACTGTCTATTCTCCTATCGACAAAACAAGGGTCAATCTGGACTGATTGTTTCTTCATCTCACACATCAACTCATATCATTCCCGTTTTGGATCGAAAGCCTCAGATGCAATCATGTGCGAGACTGAATTGGGGAGGGTCTCAAGCCCAGGAATTTTTGTTGAAGCTCCTGCGCTTGAAATACCCGACCTTTCCGGGGAAGATGACAACAGAGCAGATGGAAACCTACATTAAACAATACTGCTATCTTTCCAGAGATTATGCCGCTGAAATTTCCACCTATCTCGACTGGTCCGGTCTCGAAGAGGAGCGTGACATCATCATACAATACCCGTTCACCGAACAAGTCGTGGTTGAGAAATCCGCCGAAGAGCTTGCCAGGATAGCAGAACGAAAAAAGGAGTCTGGCCGTCGGCTTCAAGAACAGGCTGCAAAGATGCGTCTGGAGAAGCTGATCAGAAAGGAGCAGGAATTGGAGTATTACCAAAACTTGCACAATTCATACGTGAACGCTACCACGAAAAAGGAACAGCGACGAATTTTAGACGACGAAGAGCTCAAGGACGAAGCTGCGTTAGAGCGGATCATCAGAGACCTTGATAGATCGATTCGGAAGTCGAGGAACAAAGAATTGGGCGCTCCGGAAGAGGAGGAAAAGCTGGAAGAACAGCTGAACAAATTTCCACTTCTTGACGTCCCGGATGATCAATTAGATGAGGACGGAATCAAGGAAAAACGGCATCAAAGACTCATGAAGTCGGGAGTTGAAGCCAGGATCAGAGCCAAGGCTGAGAAAGAGCGCGAGAGAGCACGAGCGGCAGAAGAGGAGCGAAAGGATCTGGAAATGCGGGAGAATCGATTTGATGAATGGCTTGCAGGTCGTCGGGAGCAGCGAGACTCCCTCCTGGCCAAGATCAAGGAGCAAGCCCGGCAAAAGGCGGATTCCGGTAACCGCAAAGGCATCGCTTCCCAAATGCGAATGAAGACCTTAGCAAATCTTGCTTCAGACGGACCCAAGCGCAAGCGCAGAGGCGGGGGAGAATATGATGATGATTTCGGCGCAAACGACGACGACTGGGGAGTCTATCGTACCGTGGCTACTGACCCAGCCAGCGACGACGAAGAGCCAGAGGAAGACCCATTGGCCGCCTTGAAGGCCGTAGAAAGCGAACTTCTCCAATTCGATCCAAATTTCTCCGAGAAAGACACGATCGAAGCGCAGAATGACTGGACTAAAAGTATCTTGCATGCGTTTCTCCGAGGAGCACGACCCGCAGATCCCGAGAGTCAACGGGAAGCGAATCAGATTCATTTGAACGTTGAACGAATCAGGGTTCCAGAAGTGGTTTTCCAGCCGGGAATCGCTGGTGTTGATCAAGCTGGGCTGGTTGAGATCATCGAAGGTATTGTCATGGGTCGATTTTCCGATGTCGACCAACAACAGGCACTTCTGAAGGATGTATTTCTGACTGGGGGAAATACAATGTTCTCGACTTTCGAAGATCGACTTAAACGGGAACTTGTTGCCAATGTTCCAGCCGATTTCACGGTCAACGTCCGCAAAGCACACGACCCAATTCTTGATGCGTGGAAAGGAGCAGCGTCGTGGTGGAGTGCCAGCGATCAAGCCGACAGAGCTGCAGCCACTGTTACACAGGCCGAGTATTCGGAGAAAGGGAGTGATTACCTCAAGGTAACCGATTACGACTTGCCCCAGTTCCATTGAAGATTGCTCACCCGTTTCACAGGAACATGATCTGGGCAATTTAGCTCCACCATCGTTTAGTTTTGGGTGATGATTTGTCTAGCGAACCCTTCCTGCAGAGAAGTGAGGCAAGAAATTTGATTTCACCACCTCTTTATACTCGCAGGATGTTTCAACCACCAGATTACTCAACCCTCGATATTTTCCAAGGTCACAAGAAAACTTTGTCTTGTAACATGTCTTTGGGCTTTCACGGCAGAATCGCTCCATGATCACTTACCGAGGCATCATATTATCAGTTTCTCCCGAGCTGAACTATCACATAAAAGAGCAAGAACAGCACCCCACCCGACACCAGAACAAAGCCACAGGAAGTAAGGCCTGCAATGTAGGGAAGGAGGAAGATTCCCTGGTTCCACCCATAATATCTCGGCCAGACAAGGCGCAATCATGGACAGAGAAAGCAATCATTTTATCTCACACGACGCCAGGTATATATGACATTTTGTTGGGCTGTCATCGCCACAGCACGAAAATTCTTTTCAGTCTTGCTACAAGGCTTTCAACCTTGGCCTTCAAACGATTGGGCTTAAAAGAGAGAGAGAAACACGTCTCCGAACAGTTTTTCGTCGACTTCTGCCCACGATCGTATATGGCGACAGACCGCGGCGAACGCAAACGCCGAAAGATCATTATCGAGCCGGGGGTTAATTCAGACTCGTATCGCTGGTTTCAGCCGATATTGATGTCAATTCAACGAGGTTGACATATCAAAAACCGCCTAATCCAATCGACCAGCCGTACGTAGAACAACCATAGAATTCGTTCAGAATAACCGGGCCAGTCATGACTCGATTGCCCAGTTCCGGGAATTCGAACTCCTGACTAAGATCTTACCTCAATGCCGCTCACTAAGCGAAGCTCATGTGCCGGCGGAAACAACGGTTGCCTCGCGATTTGAGACCCTTTCCGTTCATGGGCTTTGGTCGAATTGCTGAGTGACAAAGGGTTTGCATAAACCCCATCTGGAAGTCCACCCCAATGATATTTTTGAGCGAGGAGTTCCGCCAAGATTTTACGTCAAGCGGGCGATGTATAACAGTCCTTGGCCGGATCGGACGAAATTCATAAGCAAAAACGGCAAAAAAGGAAATCCAATTTTCCAGGAGCTCGATGGCACATCTATTTGATTCTCGCAAACATTCACAAAAGGTGGCATTGGCAACCGGAGTTGAGGATATGTTGCACGCTGACTCGAGGCGGTTCGTGCTGGTCCTTTGGAAGCAGCATGGTGGGCGGGTGCGCCGTTTGCGGCCAATTTGTTGACAATTGGCCTTGTGGGCCTGCTGGTGCAGTACCCAGATAAGATCCGGTATTTGAGTGGGGGGAAAAGGGGGAGATTCTCCGTGCTTAGACGAGAAGCCCTCACTCCCTTGTAACCAAAGGATCGAGCTGACTCAATACTTCCGTAAGCGAGTGACCTTTTGGTTTGATCTCCCTTACGAAACCAAACTCGGTTCCCGAACGCAATACACATCTCTCGTTATCCAGACGGCTTTCCAAATCGAGTCATGCACTCTAAACCTGAGCCGCAGGCCGCAGGAGAAAGAAAACCTGTCAGGCCACGGCATGAGGCTTCCCAGTTTCGAGACCAGATGCCATTAGCTTCGAAGCTGAGTAGCAGGGCTCGGACAGAGACACTCCGTAATGACGCGATACGAGGTCATTCTGTATCGTCTTTACGATACCGTCTTTTGACGGTCTTTCCATAATAGGCCCCCTGCTTACTTCAGACATCGTCGTCCTTCAGGTAATCGATTAAACACCTCTCCTCTCCCAAGTTCCATAGTTGGGCAGAATCGCTCCCCCCTCGGAAGGGGCTTGTACAGAGCAGATAAGGGCAGCCATTAGTGATGCGCAATGCTTACCTGGTTTACTGCTTTTTGGCGTTCGGAGCCATAGAGAACCAGAGTCCCACACCGAACCTGGAACTTACACCAACCACTGCACGAGCGTCCTGCATCGACACGCTTCCTCATTCGACGTCAGTGGTCCATCACTTCAGAGCCCCTAGATGCTCGCTTCTCTTACAACGGCACTTATCGGGCGAAAGCAGCAACGAGCAATTGTCATTTTAGGGCAATGGTATCTTCTCAACTCTTTCCTTCTATTCACCCCATCTGGTGGTGCATAAATGCATATGCCCCATCATCAATGCCGATCATTTTGCCAATGGTCAGGTACCTGAAACCTTCGTCCACTAGGAGCCATCTTCTGAATAATAGATCGCCCAAGTGTAAGTGTCTCTGGAAACGGAAACTCCCCAAAAGTGGTGTGGCCGAAAAGCTGGTCTTTTCCCCACGACCCGACATAATGGAGTAATCTTGGTATGATCTTCCCCACGGACTACAAGTGGTGAGCACTCGGTCCTGCAAGCGAGACGCATGTTGCATACTCTAGGAGGGGACTAAGGGAAAGATACTACGAGCTATGAGTGCAGGCCCAACCAAGGCGAAAGCAATTGCTAGCCTGGGAATGCATACCGATGATCGCCAACGGTCAAGCATTGGAATCGGAATATTTGCTGCTCGTCGTCCCTTTACATACCGGTCAATCTGATTCCTGATTGTATGCACATCAGGGGCACAGGTCTGGGTATCGCCATGGCGATATTCGGGGCAGTCACCCACGCAGGGCTACATAGGAGGAGGATGGTGATAGGGAAGGATGCAAGTCTATCACTAATTACAACCCAGGCAGAAGGCAAACGTACTGGCTTGATCATGCCTCCACAGTCGGACGTCGAAAAAGAACAAGATACGCGTATCGCCATTCGTGGGTCTAGATATTTTCAGCCACCAATAATGTTTGGGAGGCTAATTACATCTGCAATCGAAACTCGAGAAGGCCTCTACATTCCAAAAGAGAGAGGGAGGGGGGTGTATCATGGTACAGTACGTGCAAGCGAATGCCGGTCGTCATTTTCAATGTATGCGCTATTGCTCTACCCGTGGTTCACGTCCTCCGTGACACGTATTGCCTTCATCACCGAGTGGGCGATGATTTTGATGGATTGGACATTGTCGTTGCTTCCGACGATGAATTCTTGAGAATGCAAACATATCAAGTCAAATGACGCTAAGCGAGACCATGCTTGTCAAGACCGAGCTTCCAAACTTTCACACCAGCGAGCCAAAGGTTCGTCCCATTTTTGAGACATCCTCAGTGACATTATTGGAATAAAATGGCTCATAAAGGCGTCGTGGCGTTGAGGCAAGCTGAGTACGCTATGTGGAAGCAACTATCCTTGCTGTCATATCTCAGGAGCATCATCTTCGTCACCTGCAAAGTCAGCATGAGACGATTTCATCATCAATTGTCTTCGTCAATATCGGGAGATTTCTATGAGGCTGGACATGAAGTCTTCTCCATCCAGACCATGAGATATTTTGCTGAGTGTTGCAGAGATTCCGGGAATGGGGATCTGAGATCTCATGGCTTCTGCTTTGGGCAAACCCTGGTTTATCAGGCTAAACTGTGGATCATAGTGAACGATTAGGTTCCTCCACCTGGTTCTACCGGCTTCTCAAACCACCGGCAGGTTTGAGAACCAACTGGTGAACTTCAGGCTCGTGCCTGGAAAAACAATAAGAGAGGCATGCGAGTCAGCACTTGCTCCCCAAGACCCATCCCGAGGGAGAAGAGGATCTGGCGCCATGCAGCTGATGCTTCTACTCGCATTCTCTGCCGCTGCCTACAGTCTTCTTCAGACCTGGCACCGGCACTGCAAAACAGGAGCTTTGTGACCTGTTCCGCCCATCCGAAATGGTCCATGAAAGAAAAGTTAAGTTCGAAGATAAGTCTAGATGTTCGACCCATACGGGCCAAGGATATTGTCAAGACCTTTAGGCCTATGGGTGACAAGATACCTTTACCAATCTTGATTCACGAAACAACATCCAGCTCGCCACGTGGGCAAACTTTGCACAAGGTAAATTATTCATTTGTATCTTTTCCGGACCCACCACGACTCAGAGCAACCACTCAGCGTTATGGCTGATCCCTCTGTTTATGTCGCCGGCATCTGCAAGCTGTAGCCAGCGATAGGGCCCAAAGGAACAGCACTGAATACTCCACTTCCCCCAAGCGCCGAGAAGGAAAAGCTACTCACCGCTGGCTGCCTAGGTTGTCAAGGTAGTCTTGCGCAAAAAATTTTATCTCCCTGTTCACTCTCGGCTCCTTGTACTATGACAGTTTTCCCGAGTACTTCTAGAGTCTTTCCGAGCCTCGATATTCCTCTTTGAGATCGTCAAAGGGGAGCTCTAAACAGCCACACAGGATAATCGCTAAGCAAGCAAGCGCGGCCTCCTGGACCGCTTATGACCTAAGGAACCACGAACATGAGAAGAGATTGGAAAGGGATTTCCATACCGGATCCTTGAACGGCAACAGACCAAACTCAGGCATGCGTCGATCTTCAAAATCGTCGCAAGGTCCAATTGCTCGAAACCCGGCCGCAATTCCGGGGATACCTCTCATAGCAAGATCGAAGGAGGCAAGGCTTGGGTCGTGTAAACTTGCTCAAGTAGATTATGGAAGTAGATCCCTATGACTGACTTCAAACATACGAAAGCGCTTCGTATTCAGGTGCGTTTCGAAGCTCGAGCTAAGAGGTCGTTTCCTAATAGCAAAGCTTGTTGAATTTTCAGAGTCCTGGCATTCATTCACGGTCTTGCCACGAAAGCTCAACTACTTCATAGCCATTCTCAACACCTCTCAAGGTAATTTGGTAAACAGTTCTCGTGTCCGTCGAGAAACTTTTACTCAATACATATCTTCAAATTCAAATCACTCCTCCGGCCAGTGTCTTCAATTAATGTTCCCAATCCCCGCAACTTGACGGTGAAAATATTCAAGTCTTGGCCCAAGGAGGACTGCCCCGGCAACCTTTTGCTTGACACCTCTATACCGGAGCAGGGGCCCGCCTCACCTTCGTTGAAGTCGTACGTGATTCCCTTCCCGCTCTTGAGTTCCGTCCTATTGGGGTGAACCTCGATTTGCCTGTCGTATCCATAGTACTTTGCAGTCTCCGACAAATATTTGGGCCATTCTTCTTGTGGCAGCTGCGGGTGTGATTGTTAGAAAGCAACATAGGCAAATTGTGACATCTGAAATATGTTCGAAGGCAAGGGCGAGTTACTTACTACTCGGGCTGTCAAATGCAGATCGGGAAGCTTCTCGACACCCAGTATTTGGTCACCGCACCCTTTGAAAATATATACCTTCCCATCCACCAGTCGTTCAAGGAAGAACAGCTCGCGTGCCTTGATCGTTTCTTTTCCGGATTCGAAGATCCTCTGCTCGATCCAAATATGTGGATTCCTTTCCTCTGCATCTTCCGCTGTCATGAAGATGTCACGTTCAATGAATGTAGTAGTGTCGTTACTGATGGGGCGGTCTGCATGACTGTTCTTAGAAACAAAGAACAGAATAATTGGTGCCGTCGCGAAAAAGCACACCTACCTTCGTAGAACAACATTCTCAAACGGTAACCACTAATCTCATTCTTCACCGTATCTCGGTCGGTCCCTCCAGAGAGGATTGTCATCGGCCAAGACCCATCATACTTTTGGACCGCCTCGACTAGAGGAACGGGTTCGCAAGAATGACAAATAATCGCCGCTGTAGCGCTTTTTGTCCTGCTCCGACCGAGGACGTCAATCGTTCTCTTCCGTTTTGGGGTTGGCCTATTGGGCTGGGTTGCTGTTCTTCGAGTATTCGGGATCGTGTTGTTGGTTTCGTCCGACACATCTTCCACAGACGCTGGTTCGGCCCGACGCTTCATTTTGCTAGCGATGGTATGGAATGTCGGAGTACCCGGTCATCTCTGGGAGAGGAGCGTCGGTGATATATTACAGCAGGCAACAGGCTTGCAGATTACCATGTGGCTCCTCTCTTACAATGGGGAACTCATTACATTGTACCTTGCGCCACAGTCTCAGTAGTATGGGATTCGTGTACGTACATGATTCAGGATGAAACACTTATGCGACAAGATCCTAGGATTGCGTCCCTAACGTCCGTCAAGCCCAGACCTTGCGGGGTGGCTTGGGGTTGATGGGCGGTTAACTCTACACCATCAACTCCTCGCGGCAAGAAGGGAGGTATTTTCACGCTAGTTTCTGATATTACATTCGCATTTTTGACTTCTCAGTCAAATCTCCGATGGCCAGTCTGCCAGAAGCTCGGAGAAAGAGCCACTTTGTGCCCGCGCATTGCAACACAATCGACGCCAAAGGGGCTGAGCGGTTACAGCTCTGCACCATCCACATGTAGGGGGTTTATGGAGGTCTTAGCTGTTTATGCTGAAAGACAATTTTAGCCGATCACCCAGGAGCCCAATTGCGCTCTCATAATAATAGCTCAACGAGTGTTCATGGAGTGCTCTTAAAGCGGCCTCCGCTCACCCACTAGGACCAAACCATCTTTGGCGAAGAGGCTTTTCACTTGCGAACAATATAGGTATCAACAGGTCAATTTCGATCTCATATTTGAAGAGACATTTTCACCGTGTACAGAGTCCGTGGCCATGACATACATTGCTACGTTACTGATACATTATGAAGCTACCCTCTGACTGGCTCACGGGGGATTTCACTTACTTTTCTCAGGCTGAGGGCTGTCGAACATTGGACACCTGACATGAGTTTCCCCTTGCTCTGCCATTCCTTTCCTATCCTATCCTATCCTATCCTTTGCACAAGATTCCCCATCTCTTTGACTCTGTTGGCTTTCGCAGCGGATCGTCCGTCAGCTTCCGTATTCAATACAATACTACGATCCAGATACTAAGTACCGATTCACCATGTGATTAGTATCTTGGACTCCCCCCACCAAATACGCGACATCGATGCCAATGCCCGCTGTCATGTCACGAGCACAGTAATCTAGCGAGGTTCCGCAATGGTTGGTTCTATTCCCTAGTTAAGCAATTTTCCCTATCATGTGATTTATCTGCTTCGTGCTCAGTACTCGGCGCAGTGCACTGTTGCGCATGTAGCTTCTGTAGTCACAGCTTCACCATAGGGAGTATTCGGGAGTATTATCGGTGATGGGTGCTGGGTAAAACACTGTCTGAGCAGATGTTCTGGCAGGTCCCTAGTTGGACGTATCTGAATACTCAATACTCGTAGAGAGCCCGGAGCCGGAGCCAGGTACTGGCACTCTGTACTATGAAACCGGTCGACTACCTGTAGGAGATATAGTGGAGCTACCTTACATACGGCTGGAGCATATACTAGGTATACTCTACGAGATACTATGTGCTCGTATACTGTTTATCCTCCTGGTCCGACCTCACTGCTCGTTTAGCAAGACCACTGAATTTATACCACGGGGTGTCAAGCCGTGTCGCGAAGGATCATGTACATAGATCATGTACATAGCATGCGTTGCGTAGGATACCCCCATTCGGCTTCCTCAGCGTTGAAGTCGATGTCACCCGGCACTTATATAGATGGATAGGTCCTCTTTTTGTGCACTCTTTGGAGCCTTCTAATGAGCTGATCCCTGATATCAAGAGAGACAATGATCAGGCATAGCTCCGTTGTGACTCTGCGGCTCAGAGTCTAGACCGGGCCATAGAATTAACATGCACATGGTCGCAATGGGATATTATGGTAACTTCCGCAATTGATATGAAGGCAAGCTACGTATCCCGTAGAGCGCCTCTTCGTTTTCTGGCGAGAGTGGAGGAAGAAGGAAATGAAGGATCTTCGTGCCTACTTTCCTGTCGTTTTGCGACGGAAGACCTTGCGGCCGTGACTTAGTATCTCGATGGGGCTCGATGGCGATACGGAGTGTGTTGGACTCAGAAGACCTGAGCTGATGGACGGTTAGGAAGATCGAGTCGTTGGGTCCGCCGAGCTCCAATGCTATGGAAATTTCAAGCTCTTTGCTTTCTTTGGAAATCCTAGAACAACCAGAGGACATCTTTCTCCCGTATATAGCTTTTTGTTCGCCTGAATGTTGGTCAAATCATCTCGCTCCTGGGTGTACAAGCGCACGCAAATTCCGTCCTTTTCGAGGTGGATCTGCGTAGGGTTGGAGTCCCCATAGAGGGGAGCCAGGTACCGTCAGGTAAACCGATTTGATGCAAGAAGGATGGAAACAAAGGGACCATATGCAGCGAGGTCGATGTCCCATGGTCGCCGATTGACAAAGGATGTGGTCAGCAGGAGGGTACCGAAACACTTTATGTGGGAGCGGGATACAGCCCCAGCATGGTACATGGTTATAAGGTTGTGGTTCGATCCGCAGCGCTTTTCAAAGCGGAAAGCCAACAATTAGGGAGCGCTGACGTACGTCGTAACGTCGTACAGTAGCCTCTGCTGAGACAGGATAGGATAGGCCCTGCCGTGATTGGTAGGGCTGGGAGATTCCGAACACACTATCTCGGGGCGCAGCTAATACCTATTTGTGAACTCTCTTATGTACCGTCATCTGGCTAGATATTCCGGTCATTTTGATCGTTTTTTCCGAATTGAGGTTATGTACCGTCTGAATACCCATTCGTTGTATTTATCACACCTCAGAACGCCAAAAGTGTCATACATACAAGTCAGGTTTCATGTTGTTACGCAACGCTGCGAACAATTACCTGCAAACTAGGGGCCCAGGTAAACTCTCCTCGCGCCCCTCTCCTTGTCTTGCTGGGTATACCCTACCGTCTCCTTCCCAGTGCTCACCCCTTCGAGACTTTGATTCAGCATCTAAGTTGAATGCAGATATAGGAATCTTTTTCTTCACTGGTTTCTAGGAGGCTCCGTTTCGTGCGCTCAGTCTGTCCTGTCCCCATGGGCAGTATCGACGCACTCCTCACCTGCGTATTCGGTACTTCTGTAAACTAGCACCACCCAAAGGGGAACTAGGAACAGAGCATTCATGCTGGCGGCACACGCTGACCCCTGTCCCGTTAGTGACGCTCGGCCTCACTCTGATTGGGAGTGATGCTCGGTTGGATCACTGAGTCGGCTGGAGTTAGGAAATCCCAATGCACGCCTTGACGAGCAGTTCGCTTGGCCAGAGGCATTGCTCTCGTCATGATGGCTCACCAAACCCTCCGAGCTGACTTATGATCCCCTCGTCTCTGAATTCGGTATGATTTCATACTTCAGTAATGCCCGCCTCGTTTCGAGTAGCACGGTGAGAGGGAGAGGGAGCCGTAAGAGATTACAGAACCCCGCAGGCCCTTGTTCTTGTACATTGGCCAGTAACATTCCTTTTGGAGCGGTACAATGGAAACGTACAAACTATCCCAGCGAGGGAATGCTGGCGGCATCCATCATCAACTCACCCGCCTCTAGCCCTTCCTTTCACATAAGCCAGATCCTCGTCGGGATACCAGTTCTGGTCATAAACCGCATTGCTTTGTCTCGACAACTCCGCGAGACCCCATCTCATCCCGTCCCACCCCAAACGCCAGTACTTTCGTGTTCAAACACAAGTAACAATGGTGCATACAGGGGCCAGGCCCACCCCGACCATGACGCCTTTCCGACATGCCGTGTCAGCAACCCGAGTTGGCAAATTGACCACAGTATCCGTTGTCGTCGAATTTTAGATCCTTGATGCGAGTGAAGAAATCAGCTTTCTATCGAGTGCTGGTAGACGACTGTGACAAGATGGCCGGGCCTTGCAATGCCGCTTGAGATGGAGTCATCTCAGATGATCCTGTCCGGACTCGTTTGTTGGCTGGGGATTCTGAATACGTCGGATCCGGGTAACCGCTGCGAAGAGCTTCCTGGCGTATACTGTCTCCCTGGCGGGATCCAATCTCTCCCAGTTCAGAGAGACGAGGTAGCATGGCCCCGTGTGATGGCTTGCCAGGTTGCAGCCCGTCGACATTGCTGGGCGGCGGGGGGACCTCGCCTTGCGATTCTAATAATCGGGATTGCAAATTGATGATGTAGTCTCGGAGTTGATAATTTTCGGCCTGAACCGCTTTGAAGTTTTCACTCAGAATTTGGTAATCTCGAACTTGCTCCTCCAGCTTCTTGATGTAGCCCTCTTTTCGTTGTCGAAAAGCTCTCTATTGGTTGATTTGTCAGCACCGCTTCGAAAGACGGAGAAGTGCAAGCCCGGCCGAGAAACTTTAACTTACTTGTGCAGCTCTGTTCTGAGCGGCCCTCTTGCTCGTGCTCAGCTCGCGCTTCCCATAACCTTTGCGGCCGTCACCGTTGTTCTCGCCTCCATCACTTTCTGCGCTTCCGGTGACGGCCTCGTTGCTGGCCGGGTCGTTGGGAGACGAAGGTTGGTGTTGAGGCATGGTGTCCAGGTGGTCAGGGAGGACGGCGGATTGAGGTGGAGGGTAATGTTGCTCGTGCAGGACTATTGAATGCTTAGAAACCGGCCATGGAGACAGTAGTTGAATGATAGAGGTCATGGCGGTGTGAAAGGGCTTGTGTATATGGTGACGTGTAAGGGGAACTCGTTTAGTATGATGAGTAAAGAAAATGAAATGGACGGAGAGTCAAAGACACAACCAAGTTCCAACACTGGACACAAGGCTGGACAAGGAGGGTGGTCATGGAGGATATATGTATACCATGACCAAGAGTGGGCCGGGGAGGGGGTTCGGTACCCTGGTGGTTAGGTACGAGATAAAATGATACAGCGAAACTGGGAAAGGGTAATATACGAGCGAGTATGGGGAGGAGTCGGGTACCAATACGGTATTCGTAGGACAGGAACCGCCACCGGGATCGACGATACTAAGGGAGCGGACAGCAGTGGGTGAGGAAAGATGAGAAGGGGAAGTAAATGGTGGAAGAGCAGGCTAGCAGCTAGCCAGTGAGCAGGAGGAGAGTCGACGGGTTTGAGGGTTGAGGGTCGGAAGGTGTCAGGCCCCAGGAGCCTTAGACGGGAGGCGTTGGTGCGTAGAGGAAGTGGGTCGAGGATTACTATACGTACGGTGTTCGGATTTGAGATGGTCCTATTGCTCAAATAGGTCAGAACGCTGGCCGTAATATTACCTGAGGATGGAAACGGAACATGCAAGATTCAAACCCCGGGGGGGGAAGGGGGGTTGGCACCCAATGCTTCGGCGTGCCCTGGTCGATGATGATGGTAATGATGACGAGGAGGTTGAAAAGAGTGAGGATGAGCTGGTGAGGGATTGGAGAGCAAGGTTGGAACAAAACTGGGAATAGGACTGGAATCGATTTGTTGATCATTGATGAGTGCAAGTCATGCGAACGTGGCGGGATGATGTGGACGGGGAGCATGGTTGACTGTGGTGACGGCTTACCTGAGGCATGGTCGAGGGAGAGCTAGCCGTGCGAGGAGCGAGCGCCGGGTGCATGGCTGATGGTGATGTTTGGTAGTTTTTCGCGGGGAGACACTGGTGGATTGGCGCCCGATCGGGGGTTTGGACGCTTAGAACGAGGCCAGGGTGCTGCACAGATCGAGCAGTAGCAGACGGGTTGAGATCGAGCAGCGCGGTTCGATTGATAAAGTAAGCAGAAACGAGGCGCTGGCTGGGGATGAGGATCCTGGGACGCTGTGGGAGACGGGACAAGAACTGAATCGAGATGAATCAATTTCTCATTACTTGGCCGCGCAGTGGCAAGAGAAGACGACTTTCAGGCTCCGGATGAGTAATAGTCAAAAGCAGAGGAAGAAATTGGCTGGCAGCAGCGAGTAGACTGGGGAGAGAAAAGTGAAAGAAAGGGAAAGGGAAGGGAAAAGCTGGATTAGCAATTCCTTACCTAATAACTCCCGTGTGGTGTGCCAGTGGTTTACAAGTGATCTCCACGAATGGCCCGAGGTAACTGGACTGACTGACTAATAAGTCGAACCTGAGACTAGCCTCTTGCCGTCGCTCCTGCCAATAAAGGAACAGTCCCCGTGCTGTCGCAACAGTTAACCGCAGTCGCATAACTATCTACTACTAAGATGTCTACGCGGCACAACTTTGTGTCTGTGGCAGTTCAAGGTCACTCAACCTGTCACTCCCTTGGCAACTAGTCCTGATCGGCTGAGGCCAGCTTTCAATCCCAGGTTCCTGGAGTTGAGGTACCTAGAATACCTTATGTACGAGTGCATCACCGAATACAGCACCCTTGACCTGCTCTTACTCTCTCTGTTCCGCACCACCAGCAAGGCGCAGGCAGATTTCACCACAAAAAACCGCCGGGCCCTGCAGGGCTCCGAGACGCCCTCCACCTGCCAAATTACCTCTTGCTTACCACATCTACCCACCTCTCTCGCACTATTCTCGGTTCTCCCGTTTCCTTCGTTCCTCTCCACCATTCAGGTTTCCCGTCCCACCCGGCTGTTTGCCTCTTCAGGCCTCTCCCTACATCCCTTCCCTGCTGACTGTTCTCTGACTGTTCCATTCAAAATCCGAACCTTCATCATCCCTCCACCTTGACCGAATTCGAATCGATCCCTCATTTACAACAATCCTTCCAAACGCCAATCCGCGCATCGCTCAATTGTTCATCGCTCCTCGCCACCGCCACTCCAACCCTGATTACGCCTGATTCAGGATCGTATCGGCTCCTTCTCCGACACCCACCGAGCCCTAATCTTCGACCTCTGTTTCGTTCTCCATGGCCTTTGTCGATTTCTATCATTAGCCACCATTCCAGGTTCCCACCCGACATTACCGTAGCTGCTTTAGACCACAAAGCCTTTCGGCCCCCACCTCCAGTTCAGATCTTTTTGGCTAAAGCACGTTGAATCAGTCACCAACCATACCGCTATTAGGAGCATTCAAGACTCTTCCTTTACTTCAATTTTGACCCGCTTAGGGGCACCTGCTCAATTTTCCCCCGCCGGCATATCTCAGCCAGATAAATCAACTCTATTTGTCCAGCATGGTCACTACAGATTCCTGGATGAACACAAATCCCTGTCCAACTTACGCGGGTAGTTGCTTGCTACTCCTAAAGCACCTTGTTAGGTCAGCATCTAACTACTCTACCATTGATGTGTCATCGCCTCACCCCTTTCCTCCGTATTCCCTGAATTTACTGTCGCCCTCTATTCCACCTCAAATGACTGATCTCATTGGAACTTGTCGCGGGTGGGTAGCTGCTAAGCTTGCTAGGCGGCCGTCAGCCCAACATCAGCTACTATTTACCCTGGACTTCGCCTGCCTATGTAGGGTGAATTCCCTTTCGCCAAAGCGATGGGCGAACGCCTACTGACGATCGGCTTGACCGAGACCTGAGCGAAACGTGTCTTTGCAGCGCGGATGTACCCTGCAAATGCGTTGGTAACTCATCGAACAACGCAAGAATTATCGGATGGACCTTTTCTGGATGAAAAATGCTCAATTCATCCCAAGGCAATTACTTTTTTGGGGAGGAGTTTCCAAGCCTTCATGCATCATGATCCGCCCAATCACGGTACGACAAAGAGCTATCAAACTTTTTGTGGCTCTGAAACATGAAAAACCTTCATCATTCCTGCGGACGTAGCCCGGATCGAATGCATCATTTTAGCAAGACCTGACGTTTGAATATGACTCTGCATATGAGGAGCATTTTCAACAGGAGCTCTACCTTGCGACTCTTTCGCAGAGACGGAAATTAATCTCGATTTGGCCATCAACGAATCTCAGCTCGATGATTGGCTTTCAGACAAGTTGCTTCTTGATCTTGGCCGGAGGCAGTGGGGAATGACCCAGTATCTAACCTTGTTATGTCGAAACTCTCCCCGAAGGTCAATAATACAATGCTGGCACCATCTCTTTTGGAACGTCTACCAGCAGACGAAGCTTTTCGGTGTGCTTGGCGGTTCGGACTTGAAGCACGAGCTGAGCTTCCAAGATGGGCAATGGGATCTCCCAGTAGCTTCGTCCATGGACCGTTGGATCCTCTTTTATTAAATCCACACTTTCGGTATAGTTTGCTAGTGCAAGTTTTGGATCGTTGGGTCGTCTCAACCTGGCCTAGTCGGGGAAAAGCTTGGATAGCTGTAATTTTCCCCATTCGACAGGCCATTTTCATCTTGGGGATATGTTTCGAGGCTTTGAGCTCCGCATTCTTACTCCCTTTACCAAACCCAGGCTCTAAATTTCGATCACAAATCATAAAGTCATCGAGTCTTGACAATCACTTTAGGGTGTCCTGAAGGTCTCTTCGGGCAGACACGTCAGTTACAAGGACCGCATTTACATCAATGAATCAGCAATTTATGCTGTCCGACTGATTTTTGGCAAATGATATTGTCAGCAAACCATTGAGTGGCCTCTTCGTGACCACCCAAGGTAGCGCTATTCAAACACCAATTCGGGATGAGATGTTGACGAGTCACAGCAGCAACAAGGTGAAATCCTCCCTGGCAGCCTCGTCCGGGGTTTAAGCAAGCCGTGGTCCTGACAACTGAGCTTAAGTGAGCCATGCCCTGACAACTCCGCGGCGAGGATGCACGGCGCAATGGCATGAGCCTTACGCTACCACCATGCTCAAAAGTCTAGCCACGAAGAAAAGTTCTCGCTCCGCAGTTATTTTCCATCCTTGCTGACAAATGTCTTTGTTCAGGCGCTTCATTGTTCACCGTACAATACGGTGGTTCCGCAGCTTCAGTCATTTCAGAACACGAGCTGAACTATGGTAGAAAGAAACGACAATTTCGGTCTGTAGTCCCTGGCTGACCTCGCGCGCTCTCATTAGTTCTCGGACCCGAACATCGCCGGATCACCATCTGGGACCTTTTGCTTGACACTCCACACGACCGGGTATGTTCCGCAAGCCGGTCGAGACTACATCACAGCACCTTTCTGATTGGTAGTATTTTACAATGCACGGAGAACACGGAGAACACCACCAGGACCATACTGAGGCAGAAGGCCGACGGGATATTCCATATGAAATAGAGATGGACCTGCTTTCCACGGGACTCGGCCGGGAATATTCGTTCGTTGGGCAGATGGTACAAGAACTGTATCTAGCGACCAGAGCCCGGAATTAACACCAAGAACAAAGGCTTTATACGAGGAATTCGGATTTATCAAGGCGCCTTTGAATACTTCCTTGAAACCGATCGATCCGCAGACGGTGAGTATATTTGCTGTGCAACTCTGCCGTTCGTCCAACTTTACCTGGAACTGGAAGCCTCCTGCTTGCTATACACTTGCTGGGCCAGACCGTTAGCTGCTGCCCAATGAAGCAACTCTTTTAGATTGCAGTTTTTGACTACCCTTCCTGGCATCTGTTCAGTCTTGCAATAGCTGGTCGCGATGATCCATATGATATTCAGTAACTGTCAGAAACGGTGGCAATATCTAGCAGAAAAGAGATCGGGACGCTCGATCCGATATACAAACGCATCCTGAACGTTCTTCGAAGACCGCGACAAATCATCACATCGTTTGAAATGACTAGATCAATATATTATTGGGGGGACTCTAAAGCGTCGGATGAGCAACTCGCTAATGTTATTGGGTATTAGTCGTCGGGCCTCACGTCTGGGACATGGGACGAATTTGTTCTATCCATCAATTGGAAAGAAAAAGTGATTTTGATAAGACCGTACCTGTGGTTAGGACATCGGTCACCAACCTGTTAATTGTTTATTTGGAATCATTCATTACTCCCTTTTTTCTTTTCTTCTTTCTCATGCCTCGATTTGACTACCAGGACATTCTATCTCCTTCTCACACGACAAATCCATGACTCAAAAGTCCCAGGACATAGACATATACAAATATTGTTGTCCTCGGCAGGCTATCCTTGAAAAGTGAAGCAGGGCCGAAAAGGCTGTTCTTGGTATGCGAAGACGCCGCATTGGTCGTGCTGGCATTGCTACCGCTGGACGTCGGCGGGACACCTGTTGCGGTATAAACACCGGTGGGGAGACTTGTCGTAGTTTTCTCCTTCGTTGTTGCTGTTTTAGTACCACCATTCCCTGTTCGGGTCTCACGACTGCGCCGTGTGCTTGGGAGAGTTGAAGTGTCTGGAGCCGTGGTATCTTCGGATGTTGGGGCACTCGTTATCATACTCATGGGCGCGGTCCCTGGTACGCCCGCCATCGTCACTAACCTCGGGTCAGGGGATTGCCAATCTGTCGCTTGGTCGTACAGGACCCCGTTAACAATGACACCGGCACTATTCGCGAGCATGTTCTTCTGGTCGGTGTTGCATGTTGCATTGACCGCTCGGAGGAAGCATGTGGGGTCGGCCACTGGCGGTGCAATATTCTGATGCGTAGCATTGCTCTCTCCAAGAGTTCCATAGTTCGATGAATCCACCCGGGTTCCCATACTGATGTCTGTACCTTCGATGATACGCGAAAAGACCGTAAATGCAGTTTCCGGCTGATAGGCAGGTACCAAGTGGCCAGCATCGTAGATGCGGCTGAAGCTGAGGTTTCCATATTCTCGAACCACGCCACCAACGTATGAGTTATTGGCCACGATGGGGGCGTACCCTGCAGCATACCAAGGCATATACGACCATCCCGCCGCACCAGCAATGGCAAAAGAAACTGCTTCGCCTCCAAGCCAGTTGCAAACGTAGTCTCTATCACCGTAAATGAGCGCAACCCTCACACCGGAGTGGAGCAGATCAACGAGATCTTGAATCACGCCGTCGCGGGCATAGTCACCCGTGGTGTTGAAAGCCGTGAAGACAGCCATAGAGTCTTGTGTGTAGTTCACTGGCACCCCAATAGCCTCTTGAACCGACAATTGGTTCAAATATTCGAGGTACAGAGAATCAGGAAATGGGTCGAGCATGTCCTGGGAGATGTCGTAAACGGATCGACCTGATACAGTGTAAGCACCAACAACGTAGAGTTGGCAATATAACTGCGCTTCAGCACACGCAGCGTTAACCGCATCCACATTTCCAGACCCAAAAGGGTCAAGAGCAGCCTCTTGCACCCTACAATTTGCCGTTCGCTGCTGGCATCCGTCCGCACTGTTGTAGGCGCTGAGAGCATTCAGTTCTTGAAGTTGAGATATTGCCTGTATGCCGTATGTGTTCTCATATGCGAATTTTGGATGATATGGAGTCTGGGTTAATAAATCGATCCAACCATTTATGATACCCAATGATTTGAGACTGACTTCAATGGTGCTGTTGGCAAATTCCACGTCCGTTTGTCGTCGAGCATTCTGGGCTTGGAAAAATGATCCCGTCGCAGGTCCATACTTGCCTCCGTAGCTCTCTGTGAAAAGATGTATCTCTGCAGTTTGTCCGGTGCTTTGTGTGCGGAGGGCCGTATTATATTGAGGAAATGAAGCGAGAAACGTTTGCACGAAATGCCATATTGATTGAGCCGCAATCTGAGAAGTATTTGCAGTGAAAGATGAGTTCCCAGAGCCAAAAGTGCCATTCAGAAATGTATAAGGGGGTTGTGTGATCGGTGGAGTGGTTGGCGGGGTGACCAGCGTCTCATCCAATAGATTGAGGGATACATTGGTGGTGGAGTCGTATGAGAACCCAGCCTGGACAGGTTGATCAATGAAGACAATGTTACTGCTGCGGTCCCAGCCCCAATCTCGCGGAATGGTTCCCAGCTGATCCTCTGAGATTTCGATGACTTGACAAGGTCCGACTTCCTGAAAGAGACCGACCATGCTACTTGAACCCGGACCGCCATTGATGAATACAGTCAAAGGGGATGATTCAGGCAACTGTCTTGCTTCGATAAACCAGAAGAAGGTATTGATGGTGTAATTCCCTTGGCTGGGATCTAACACATTTGGTGGCTGTGTGATGTAGCCAGCGAATTGTTTTTGAGTTGAGAAGACTGTTGTACAAGTGCCGATAGGGATGCTTTTGTAACTAATTGTGACATTTGGATTGACAGGCGAAGGCAGGGTCACCCGAGAATCATTGGCAACAGGCGGAGGAAATTGTGCTCGGGCAATTAAAGGGAAGACAAAGACCCCAAAGCATATATGGTGGAGCCATTGCAGACATGGGGCCATGCGCTGAGGAAAAGGTTAGCTCTAACAAGCTGGAGTAAATTTTGCGCATACCATGTTACATCGACTGGCCTTGTTTCAAAACCTCGATATTCAACACGACCTTCATGTATCTCCAAGCATGTTCAAACCCAGCAGCTCGTTCGACGAAGGTGTGGACGCGGTAGCCCAAGCAGACCAAATTTCGCAGGGAAGGTTGGTAGAGCGTACTCGATTTCCTGAGCGGAATGGGAACGAATGTTTGCTCGCTGGTGTAGGCAAAGTTTTCTGAAGAAGTAAAGTCTCTTTCCCTCCTTGTTATACACAGACATGAATTCAGGTCGACAGGTTTGCGCATGCGAGGGCGAGAGGAGGATCGACAAGGGCGAATTCACAAGGGAAAGGGAAGAAAAGAAAAATGCAGCCCGAGTCCAGAGGGATGATCTTGCAAGTAGGCTGCAATGGGATATTGCCGTTCAAATGAGTGTCCGAATGGTGTGTAAAGGAAGAGAGAGATACAAATTGAACGGTAAGGCAGGAAAAAGGGTGAAGTTGAGGCCAGCTGTTGGACTCGCATGCTAGTTCTGCAAAGCCTGTATTTCTAAATGGCGGAATGCCGATGGCATCATGTTGATTCTAGCTTGACGCCATTTACAGGAATTTTTCTTTAGGTCGATGAGGGGTGAGGGGTGCTCTGTTCCTGGTGCCAAGGCGATCTCTTTTAGCTACCGAGCACTAGCTAACATTCCCATCGGCGTGCCTTCGAATATTAAACACTAGATCCACGTATGGAGAACCTCCAGGAGGTATTTACTCAAGTGTATCAAAGGACAATGATGACCGGAAGCTATCTAGGCACTCAGGGAAACAAGAGAATTGCACTCAGGCTCCAGGAACTCCTTTATAGTCCGGCCGTCTGGATCCAGGAGATATGCACGTGACCGTCACTGCCAAGACTGTGTTCCGCTCCAAACTCGCAAAAAGATTCCAAAGTTCGCGTCTAGACTTTTGTCACCTCCGCTCCTCTTCCCCAAGTCGGCGATTCGCCCATCATCGCCATTCTCTTGGACGAAGCGAGATCCTTCGCGCAAAGGGACTGTTACTCATCATGGCGTACAATGGCTACAACGGCTTCAACGAAGATGTCATGGACGGCGTCGAAACCTCGGGCCCTAAAGTGACCGTCAGAGAAGTGAGCCACCCCTCATGCTCTTTCTCGCTTTGATCTGATCTGACGCGCAACAGGTCGAACAAGATCGTTGTGACTTTGTCCTCCAATCATGCTCTCTTGCTCTCGCCAACTCCCTCCGTCGAGCCATTCTCGCCGAAATACCTACCATCTCCATCGACCTGATCGACATCAATACAAATTCCTCCGTTCTTCCGGACGAATATCTTGCACATAGACTCGGAATGGTACCCCTCAACAGCAAGGGAGTGGACGAAGCCCTGAATTACCAGAGAGATTGCGATCGATGCACAGATCACTGCGAGTACTGCTCCGTCGTTTTGCGCCTCCACGCCCGATGCACCAAGCCTGGCACTATGATGGTCTACGCTCGTGATCTGATTGTCTCCAATCCTCATCAAGATGGTATCGGCATGCCAGTCACTCGTGATGCTAACGGCACCGGACCACTCATTGCCAAGCTGAGACAAGGTCAAGAGATCCAGCTGGAATGCATTGCAAGGAAGGGGATCGCCAAAGAGCATGCGAAGTGGGCCCCAACTGCCGCTGTTGGATTTGAATACGACCCAAACAACAAGTTGCGACACGTGGATTACTGGTACGAAACTGACGCAAAAGAAGAGTGGCCGGTCGATGAGCGTAACGCCACGTGGGAGGGGGATGACTCTGCCGCCGATGCCGCTTTCGATCCTGACGCCGTTCCCAGTGCCTTCTTCTTCGATGTTGAAGGCGTTGGCACTCTCGAACCCGACGACATTGTACGTGGAGGAATCGAGGTCATCCAGAAGAAGCTTGCCGAGACCATCAAAGCATTGGGAGGGGCAGAGGTGGCTGGTGTCGACGGGATGAATGGTGTGCAGAGCCCTGATGGATATGAACCTGCACCGGCAAATGGAGAATATACATCATATGGTGGTCTTCGAGGAGGCGCAACTCCCTATGGGGCGACTCCATATGGTGCCGGTGGGTATGGGTCATACTAGGGCCTCAGTTGCTTCCGGTGAAGGTTTGAGATTCATTCTGCATAGCGAGGCGTTGAAAGGTTCAAGGTCAGGAGGGGCAGAGTCTGGATTCCAAAAGCAGGCCGAAGTGAGGCCGATATTTCGCGTCAATTCGGGTTCAAACGAATTTTCAAAGTCTGCGACAAAGGGCGCAACAGAAACAGCATAACCATTCCTGAAACCACGCTGGGACTTGGCTGGAGGCGTTTCATCTCGAGAACAATAGTGTCTGTTTCTCATGAGATGCGATGGCGTCGATGTCTGCGAGCGTGGAGTGATGACCTATAGGAAGGTGCGAAATAATGTTCAATTGATTGCACGTGTAGCCATCTCCCGAGAAGTGGGCTCTGGGTGACAACGCCAGCAAGACAGCCAACTGGAACGGGCAAGTGGGAAGTGCTCTCCTGACTGGGCTCTCGAGTACGTAGTCAGCAAATGCGTGGGAAGATGCTTCCGTAATCGATACCATGGCGGGATGCCGCGGACGCTTTGGCATTGATATGCTCGATACTCTCCGTGGTCGTCGACGATACCCCTTTGATTTCCCTTCTATTCTTCAGCTGGTTGTGAGTGCAGCGCAAAGCGTTTCTGGTCCTTGGCCGAGACATATTCGATATTCAATTTGAGACTCGGCCCAATTTGGTGAAACCGAAGGAGGCGGGATCCCTCAGTTCAACACGAACAGCAACAACAGCCGAAGCATAAAAGGTCTGCTGGGCAGTGACTTCACGACCCTGCCCCGCCATACCCACACTGCCTTGCCTACGGTGCTCAGTGCTCAGGGCCCTGACCTGTCAACAGAAATCCGCAGGTGAACAGCTCCGGCTTCGTCCTCTAATTTTTCCTCAGCAGCTTGTTCGCCTCTCTGACTCTTTTTGTTTTCCTCTTCTCCATTTCAATTGTTTCCATCCTCGACTCTGATACAAAGCTGCCAAAATGGGGTACACAGATCTCGATTGGAAGGCCATCAACACCATTCGACTACTTGCGGTATTTATTTTACCCCACCAACCTATCCAGAATTGCCCCCTCCTAATTGTTCTTCGTCCAGGTCGATGCCACTCTAAAGGCAAACAGCGGCCATCCGGGCGCTCCCATGGGTAAGAGGGGTCAATTGTCACTGTGAATCAGGTTAGTGACTGTTTTCCAGGGTTGGCCCCGGCGGCCCACGTCCTGTTCAACAAATTCATGACCTTCAACCCCAAAAATCCTGACTTCATCAATCGCGACCGATTTGTCCTCTCGTGAGTCCATTCCCCAATTCCAGCAAATCTATACAGCGCGAAAAGCGGAAGGACTTTCAGAAAGACGCTTCAGATCACCTGCGGATGAACCATGTTCCAATTTTGCCGAATTGGGGTTTTCTTCTTTGGCATCATACAAAGAGATTGGAGATCACTCTGTTTTGACGCAACGACGATGCGGAGAGAACTTTTCTGACTTCGTATAGGAATGGCCATGGTTGCATGTTGCAATATGCTCTCCTCCACCTGTTCGGCTATGCCATCTCGATGGATGATTTGAAGCACTTCCGAGTATGTTCTGACATCCTTTGCCGTGTTTCCTCGAATTAACTGGGCTGTAGCAAGTCGATAGTATCACTCCAGGCCATCCTGAAGCTCATGATACCCCCGGGATTGAAGTCACCACTGGTCCTCTCGGTCAAGGTTTCACCAACGCAGTTGGTTTGGCCATTGCTCAAGCTCACACTGCCGCTGTCTTCAACAAGCCCGGATATGACCTCATCAACAACTACACCTATTGTATCTTCGGCGATGGCTGTGCCATGGAAGGTGTCGCGAGCGAGGCCGCTTCTACTGCTGGACATCTGCAGTTGGGCAACCTGATTTGCATTTATGACGACAACCATATTTCCATTGGTAAGCTGTGGTGTACAATACTTGGGCCTTAGAGATGCTGAGAATTCTGCAGATGGTGACACCAAAGTCGCCTTCACTGAAGACGTCGAGAAGCGATTCGAAGCCTATGGCTGGCATGTTCAACATGTCAAGGACGGAGATCACGATCTGGAGGGGATCGAAGCTGCCATCGCCAAGGCAAAAGAAGCCAAAGACAAACCATCCATGATCAAATTGACAACCACTATTGGCTTCGGCTCCAAGCTTCAAGGCACCGGCGGTGTGCATGGCAATCCTCTGAAGGCCGATGACGCGAAACAAGTCAAGGTCAAGTTTGGTTTTAATCCTGAAGAGTCCTTTGTCGTGCCTCAAGAGGTCTACGATCTGTATCACAAGCACGCTGCTGAAGGTGCTGCTGCTGAGGAAGCTTGGAATGAGCTATTCAAGAAATATTCGGCTGAATACAAGGATTTGGGCTCTGACTTCGGCCGTCGTTTGGCGAAGAAGCTACCGGAGGGATGGGAGAAGAAATTGCCCGCATACAAGCCTACGGATGCCCCTGTTGCCTCGCGGAAGCTTTCTGAGAAGGTCTTGGAGGACATTCATGAGGTTATTCCCGAGCTCTTGTCAGGCTCTGCAGACTTGACGGGAAGCAACAACACCCGATGGAAGAATGCTGTCGACTTCCAACCTCCCTCACTTGGAATCGGGGACTGGTCCGGACGCTATCTTCGATATGGTGTTCGAGAACACGGAATGGCTGGCATCATGAACGGCATTTCTGCGTATGGTACTCTGATCCCGGCCGGGGGTACTTTCTTGAACTTTGTATCGTACGCAGCTGGAGCGGTTCGTCTATCATCGCTCTCACACCAGCGAGTCATCTACATCGCTACCCACGACTCGATCGGTCTCGGTGAGGATGGCCCAACTCATCAGCCAATCGAGACACTAGTTCACTTCCGAGCACTCCCCAACATGATGGTGTGGCGACCTGCCGATGGGAACGAGACTTCTGCGGCGTACTATATGGCCCTGACATCCACATCGACTCCATCTATTCTGGCCTTGACGAGACAGAACCTCCCTCATCTCGAAAACTCCACGATAGAGAACGCGATCAAGGGTGGTTATGTTGCTCTTGAGGCCGAGAATGCTGATGTCACCCTTGTGTCGACTGGTTCCGAGGTCGCTATCTGCATTGAAGCTGTCAAGGTTCTGAAGGACCAGTACGGCGTCACCACCCGGGTTGTCTCAATGCCTTGCACAGAAGTGTTCGATGCCCAGCCCAAGGAGTACCAGCTCAAGGTGATCCCAGACGGCATTCCAGCCATGTCTGTTGAGGTCATGTCTACTCTTGGTTGGGAGAAGTACTCGCACGAGCAATTTGGCCTGAACCGATTCGGTGCCTCCGGCCCTTATAAGGACGTTTACAAGGTAAGCTCAATCTTTCTCGCGTGTGGAACTTTCGAGTCTAATATCTTTGCAGAAATTCGAATTCACTCCCGAGGGCATTGCCAAGCGGGCCGCCGCCACTGTTGATTTCTACAAGGGTCTCAAACCTCGATCCCCAATCAATCGTGCTTTCCAACAACTTATCTAGAGGCGAAGAAGCTTGCTAGACTCAAGACAGACAGATCTGTGGCAGCCGATAAGAACCTCAGAGTAAAGAATTTCGCGTACTTACAATTCAGCAGAAGGCCAAGGTGGTGGGCGATTCCGTGAATGAGGTTGATGCTATTCACATAGAACCGGGCAGAAAATGATATATGAAGAAAGAATAGACGTTGAGGCTCAACAAAACAAGTCGCTTCTTGCTGTGATCTGATGCATAGTAGTCAATCACCTGGCCCTATTTCGACCCTGGCAAGCTGAGCCCTTCAGATGTTAGCTCGGGAAATTTTTTTCATTTGCGAATCGAGCCAGTTGGGATTGACAAACAAGGATCGGCGACATGTGTGGCGCTCCCCCCGGTTGCTCAACTTCCTGACTCGATCATAAAAAGGTGCCTTGCATCTGTTGGAGCGGTCTTTGCCTATTTCTCCTCTCATTCTCCTCTTTGCCCACCTTGGGCTCCATGCTTCTCCTCCACCACGGCACTCATGGATCGTGAAAAGTGAAGGTCTACTCGAGGGCAGGCAGAGCATTTCCCGCCCAACTGTCACCTTTAGCCGACGGCTCGACCGGGTCCCATGTCGAGTTTCCACAAATTTTCCACTCTTGACCTCATCCGTCTCAAGCGTTCACTCTCACGAGTAAAACAAACTCAATCATGCTCCCGATAGCACTCCATGCGTCTCCCCCGTTCCGATCTGTCCGTTTCTTTGCTGTTGGCAAGTACGGAAGCATGACTGGAATATCTCCCAGAGCCTCGCTTGTCTGAGTCTCACTCTCCTGGTCCCGCGTTCTCTCTCTCTTTTTTTTTTTTTTTTTGCTTGTGCCGGCATGTTGCGATTGTCAATTATATCAGGCCAGCAATTCGTACCCTTGCCTCTTACTACACACTTCTACCGACTCCTTATCTCAGAACAGCGAGACGTCGATCGATCCCAAGGCAAAGACTGAACGAAGCTGGTTCACCTCGCTTGTTCGGCCGTTGAAGTTTCGCGGAGATGCCACCATCGACTTGGTTGGTCATCGGCGCGTCAAGAGGCATAGGCCTCGAATTTGTGCGTCAATTGCTTGAACAGGGCAACCAGGTGATTGCAGCAGTGCGAAATGTTCAGACAGCCAACCAGATTTGGCAGTTGTCTGCGCACACAACGAGGCCCGCTGCCTGTTTGATTGAGCAATGCGATGTCACGAATGAAGCCAGCATTGATGTAAGTTCATGAGCAGGGAAACAGCGCGGCCAAATGAAGGGGGCGCGCCCGAATCGAACGCGAACCATCTCATGATTCTAATTTGTTTGATAGAGTTTTGTGAGTCGAATGGCAGGACTTGTGTCTAAGGGGATGAGGATTGAAAACCTTGTGTTGAACGCTGGTGTCCTGAAATACCCCAATGTACGATCTTCTCTCCTCTCCTAACACTTGAAAGCTAATGCGACGGTCAGAGGGCCACTGAAATGTACGAGCGTGGCACCCGTCATATAACTCTACTGATCAGAGTGCTAATCCTCAATGTCACACAGATCATTTAGCGACTTTGCACTCCACCTGCACACCAACACGATCGGACCCATAATCATCGCCCAGAAGATGCTCCAGATCAGCAGTGCGGCTCCTCCTTCCAAGGTGATCTTTATCTCCTCCGACTCAGGATCGACAGCGCTGTTCCGAGATCATGAAGATGGGTTTGGTGCATACGCAGCAAGCAAGGCTGCGTTAAACCAAATGCTAAGACATATGGCCGCCGAACTGAAGAGAAAAGGGGAGAAGTGGCAGGATGTGTGCGTATTAGCGATGCATCCTGGGGAAGTACAGACGTGAGAAGCTTGCTGATATTTTCTTCGAGAAATGCTTGTTGACAATTTATTTTAGGGACATGGCGAACATTGACCTCGACTGGGAGGTGGAAGGCATCATCAGCCCCAGCGAAAGTGTGACGAAGATGTTGATGGTGATTGGGGAAAAAGATAGAAATGATTCTGGGACATTTTGGTGTTGGAATGGGAGAGTGAGTTTGATGTCACCGCAGTCTATTGTCTGTAAGCTGACTATGTCTAAACCAGGAGCACCCTTGGTAATCTTAGAAGCATGAAGCACAGGAGGAGGAGAAGATGTAGAACGTCTCTGTTCGGCTCCTCCATCATGTCTCAGCATGATGCCTGTACGCAAAAGAAATCTCAGATGGCAAGCAGGATCAATTTCCACTCGACACAATTCAGCTACGGGGCTCTGAGGGCGCAAGACACGAGCGCAAAGGAGAAACGAGATGTTACTAATCGGGCGAAAGACGAAGGGGGACCAATAAGTCAAACCCGAATGTTGAGCTATCCAGCTCATAGGACTCGGATGGCCTAGGCGGCGAGCCAACGGGAGGATACCTGTCTCTTGTAGAGGGAGGAAGACCGGCAACGGTATCGTCCTGGGATGATAATAGAAGATTCGAGTGCGCAAAGGACATAGACAGATGGCTTGCCTTGATATTAGTCAGTGCTTCGTACTCACTGGGAGACCATGTCTAGAGGTGCAGGACAAGACAGACGCCTTGCAGACGCCTGAACGGTGGCGGCAGATCGCGCTTACCGGAAACAGCATAGCGCCACCGTCCAAATTCTTTTGATTGCCTGACACTTTTTTGCGTCTGATTTTCTACCGCTTCGCTCTGCCTCTGCCATCAAACAACCGCATCTACACATCTCAGCTTCACCTTTCTCCTTTACATCTTCTGCCAGTTTTCCCTGCAGTCGATTGCTGTCCTGCCCCTCCCCCTGTCGAAAATACTCGTAAGTCGCAAAAAAAAAAAGAGAAAAGCCCTTTCAAAAACCTGCAAGTGATTCGGTAAGTCATCCAACCAAAAAGCGTGACCCTTTTTCTATCCACGCACTCAAACCTGTGCCAACTGAATTTCATCTAACTGAAACTTGTAGTGCTCGACATATTCACATATCATTTGCCGACGCCTTGTCGCTATTGCTCTGCATTCCTGTCCATACCCTCGTTTTGTTCCCCAATTAAACACATTCAAAAAAGTGAGCGCTCCTTATTCCTCCATTGTGCGGGCGCCAGTCAAAGAAAGAACCCAATCTTTGCCTGCGTGTCTGTGTCCGGGCGATATCACGATCATACCATCGCTAATACACCGTGCAGCAAGAATGTCTGCAGTCGATGTCTCCAGTGCCGCTCCGGCCTCTGCTGGCCAGAACGGGGCTTCAGATGCGCCTACCCAGAACGGCGCGCCCGCGATCAATACCAATGTAGCGCCGTCTGAAGGCCCTAACGACAACGACATCGCAACTCCTTTTTCTGCGACCCCCACTACGGCGCAGCACTCCGCCTCCCTCTATGTCGGTGAGCTCGACCCCTCTGTCACGGAGGCCATGCTCTTCGAGTTGTTCTCCTCCATCGGTCAAGTCGCCTCCATTCGTGTCTGTCGCGACGCCGTCACCCGCCGTTCCCTCGGATATGCCTATGTCAACTACAACAACACCGCCGACGGAGAAAGAGCTTTGGAAGATTTGAACTACACTAGCATCAAGGGTCGTCCATGCCGCATCATGTGGTCTCAACGTGATCCTGCTCTTCGCAAGACTGGTCAAGGTAATGTCTTCATCAAGAATTTGGATGCGGCAATCGACAACAAAGCGCTTCACGACACCTTTTCTCAATTTGGCAACATCCTCAGCTGCAAAGTCGCTCAAGATGAGCTTGGAAATTCGAAGGGCTATGGCTTCGTTCACTACGAGACCGCCGAAGCGGCCAACCAAGCCATCAAGTCTGTCAACGGCATGTTGTTGAACGACAAAAAGGTCTTCGTTGGTCACCACATCGCGAAGAGAGATCGACAAAGCAAATTCGAAGAAATGAAGGCCAATTTCACAAACGTCTACATCAAGAACATCGAGGAGTCTGTCACCGACGAAGAATTCACCAAGCTCTTCGAGACCTATGGAACCGTTTTGTCCGCCACCATCACCCGCGACGAGAATGGCAAGAGCCGGGGCTTTGGCTTCGTCAACTTCGCCAATCACGAGTCGGCATCCAAAGCTGTCGAGGAGCTCAACGACAAAGAATTTCACGGCAAGACCCTGTACGTTGGACGTGCCCAGAAGAAACACGAACGTGAAGAAGAGCTCCGCAAGCAATACGAGGCTGCTCGCATGGAAAAAGCTTCTAAATATCAAGGTGTCAACTTGTACGTCAAGAATTTAACCGATGATGTCGACGACGACAAGCTTCGCGATCTTTTCAGCAGCTATGGCACCATCACATCTGCCAAAGTCATGCGTGATACAGCTGAGCGTACCTCCTCTCCTACGGATGATAAGGACAGTGAGAACAAGAAAGATGATGATGATGATGCCGAGAGTGGCGAGGAGCCAAAGCCTGAGACTGAGGGAGATAGCAAGGACGAATCCAAAGACGACACCAAAGACTCCAAGAAAGATAGCAAAACCTCTCAGAAAGTCTTTGGCAAGAGCAAAGGCTTTGGCTTTGTCTGCTTCAGCAACCCGGATGAGGCCTCCAAGGCCGTCTCTGAGATGAATCAAAAGATGGTCAACGGCAAACCTCTCTATGTTGCGCTGGCTCAGCGCAAGGATGTTCGCAAGAATCAGCTCGAGGCTAGCATCCAAGCACGGAACACCCTTCGCCAACAGCAACAGGCCGCAGCTGCTGGCATGCCGCAAGGCTACATTCAGCCAACGGTCTTCTATGGTCCAGGTCAACAATTCCTTCCCCCCGGCGCTCAACGTGGGGGGATGCCGTTCACAGGTCAACCGGGCATGGTCATTCCCGGTATGCAAGGCGGCCGTGGGCAATTCCCTGGTGGATTCCCTCAACAAGGCCGTGGGATGCCTCAAAGTCAACAACTTCCTCCCAACTTTAGTTTGCCTGGACAGATGCCATTCATCCAGAATCCCGCTCTTGTCAACGGCATGTACAACAACCCTCAAGCCTTGGCCCAGATGCAAACTCAGATGGGCCGTGGTGCCGGTGGTCGTGGTCAGATGCAAGGTATGCAGGGTATGCCTCCCAACATGCAGAGCATGGGTGGAATGCGTGGCGGACCGAACTTCCCACAAGGCGGTGGAAGAGGCGGTGTGCAGAATATTCCAGGTGGCCAAGGTGTTGGTCGCGTGCCTCCCCAAGGTCGCGGCCAGATGATGCCCAGCAGAGATGATGTGACTACATCAAGCAGCCTCAACAACCTCGCATCATTGCCCCCCAGCCAACAGAAGCAGATGCTTGGTGAGGCCATCTACCCCAAGATCCAACAGATTCAACCAGAACTTGCTGGCAAGATTACTGGTATGCTTTTGGAAATGGACAATTCCGAACTTCTTGCTTTGTAAGTCTTTATCCTTCATCGTGGTTTTTACTCAACTAATCCTCGCTCTAGGGTCGATGATGACACTGCCCTTCGCTCCAAGGTCGACGAGGCCCTCAGTGTCTACGATGACTACATGAAGAGCCGAGCCAAAGATGGAGGCCCCAACGGCGCAAATGAGGAGGATACGTCGAGGGGCGACGGCGCTGAAGCGACTGCATAGGCGATTTGATGTCAGGTCCGCTTTCACTGTCTTAACAGAACACTTCTCCCAAATTGCACGATCACTGTATTCATCGTTGGCAAAAATATGCCTTTACCAAAAGTTTTGATACGCAACCATTTGACCAAGTGCTCTGCAATGGGCTCCGGACATGGGCCTGGGCTGGACTGGACTGGTGTGGGCAGGCGAACGGTGTCTTTCCTTGAGCTTGAAGGCTCGATTTCTCTCCGGTGGTTCGGGGATGATGAGCTTTTCACTGAGTATGTATGATAGACTGGCAACATGCTTCTTCTGCTTCCGCTTGCCTATGCAAGCAGGCAGGTATGTAGCTACTTATCCTCCGGGATTTCTAAATCATGGAAACTCGAGATAGGTTGTATTTTGCCCATTTGCATAGATAGATTCCCCCTTAATGCAAACAGACCATCCTGACTCTTTACCTCCGTTTCGTTCTTTGCTTCATTTTGATTGGGGGAGCAGCTCTTATTGTTGATGTTCGTCCAGACACAGTGACACCGGCGGTTGATATCCTCCTCCAGGTTAGTCAGGGCCACTGGCTTGATTGTTTCCAGAAAACCGCCATCATTTCGACAGGATTACCTGATTTCAAGTTTTCTTGTGCGCTCATATTAGTCTGTTTGATAAGCTCACAGTGTCCTCCTCTGTTCCCAGTTGCTGTGGGAGTCCATTCGGATTCTTCGCAGTTGCTCTCACAGCTCTTGCTTTCGGTCAATCACAAGGATCTTGTTCCGTCGTCATACTGATACCTCAATTGTGTTATTTTCTCTCCCTTTCATTCATATCATTTGTGTATTACTATTGCAGGCCATTTCTGGACGCTTCTGGCGCAAATATGTGTCTGTGACTCCAAACCCTTTGTCTGATGTATGCCATTCTAGCATTTGCCTTCAGTCCAGCTTTTTGGTAGGGTCGTTACAAGGCGCGAGACTTTTCCTTTGTTTTTCTTCTTTTTTCTTTTTTTGCTCCTTTGACGCCATCCAGTGTTCCTCGTCGTACATTCTCTTTAAAGTCATGAGTAAAAGGATCACAGAACTCCGGGCATACGTCATCCCTTTTTCCACTGTTAAAGGTATCGACGGGACTTGTTTTGGCAGTGGAAGAAGGCGTTCCCCAGCATCATTGAGCAAAACGGCCAGGTTCAATAGTTACATCCATACAAAGCAGGGAGCCTGAACATTCGTTTACATTGAACAGATGTGGATAGTGTCCACACAAAGGAAGATATGTGGCGAAAGGGTTGGAACACCCACGATGGGTTCAGGAGGAGTAGACTTGCCTCTATCATGCCCAGTATGCAAATCCACCATGTGAAAGTCCAAAACATAGCTCATTTTGGAAGATACCTGTGAATTCACTGCACCCAAGAATTGTACAGCAACCGCACAACCAAATCTCTCTTGCATTCTCCAACCTTCTCGTGACCAGAAAACCTTCTACATCATTTCTCAATTTCGCTTGGGGGGTTTACCAACTGGCAAGGGGAATCATGTCGCAAAAGAGTCCGTCACCTGAAAACCTGTTCTTCCCTTCGCCTCCACCGCCAACAGGTTTCCGAGTTCCAGAAGGTGAAATCTCGGTCTTGGTCCACAAGGCGCAGACCGTCAAATCCCTGAGCTCGGCCGTTTCTCAGTTCCTAGATCATCACAAGTTCATGTTCGTGGAAGTGCTCAATCGCCAAATCCAACTGATCAAGTCGCGCTCACAATCTCTCGATGACGGACAGGTGACAATATACGACAAGGCACTCCTGCTCCTGACACACAATGGAAATGAGCTGGAGAGTCCGGCGGCGATTCATTTCTATTGTGAAAAGTTCCTAGGTCTCAACCTCGATGGAAAAGTTTCAGAAGTGACCAAGTCTCTGCAAGCATCAGTGAAAGTCCCTCAGCTCTTGGATGAAGGTAAATACTCGGCCTTGCCTTGGGGTCCACAAACTAATTAATTTCAGGCTCAGCATTATCCGAAACGACAACAGCAACTGAGAAGCGCCCGGCCAAAAGAGATTCCTTCCCACGAAGTCATCGAAAGGACATGGAGCCCAAACTAGCACGCCTCTGGAGAGTGTATGAGACAGCGCGAGCAGATTACCTGGCTGTGGTAGACAAGGACAGCCAAGAGACAATTTCCACAGCCAAATTTCTTCGTGACACGGCCGAGAATACCCTGCAATACCTGAAAAACAAAAATGTCGACCCGATTATGGTAACAGAGCTGGAAGCAACCTACAACATGGCTAAAGCAGAGGTGGTGTCCTTGACTGGTGGCAAGAAGCGCAAATTCGACCTGGTGGAAATCGATGATGTCAAAGGAGTTCCGCGTGGCCCAAGTAACGAGACCAAGACACCAAGACGAGGCGAGCCAAAACAACCATATCTCTCAAGAAGCACCGACATTGCCAGTGGCCATCGTGAATCGAGATCTTCGCACGGGTCTTCGTATGGAGCGAGGGACTTGGACACTTCAATTGCTCGTTTCACGGAAGACCCAGGTTTTCAACGTGGCTACGGTGACCCACTAACAGATAGAGGTTCCTCTCGTGCAAGAGGCCGCGGCAGTGGCATGGCACCAACCTCAATGCGTGGTCGAGGACACAGCGGCACTCCCTGCAGATATTCGAGAGGAGTTGACTCGTGGAAGCCATACGGCGATAGAAGACCTAGAGGAATGTATGGCTAAGAGCTTGACCCCACAAGAGCTCGCCCGGGTAAGTCATGATATCGATTCCATAAAGGAATGGTAAGAAAAGTGTCTGAAGGTGCAAGATCAAGAGTTGGCTACAAGGTGTGAGCCGGATCGTGTGTGTGTGCGTACATACCTCAGTCATTTGCGAGCAAGAGCCGGCAATATCCCCGCAAAATGGGCTGCCAGGACCAGGAGAGAGCGCTGTCTCCTATTACTATTAGTAAGCAAGTGCCTGAATACGTTCTTCAGAGGCTCTGTTCTGAATGAAGGTTTGAATGTCAGGATGAGGACTCCATCATGCTTCCACTAGGGTAAGCAGCCAATCAAAGCAAATCACGCTGCTTTTAGAGACTCTGTGCCCGCCCCATCAAACCTCATACTCCAATAGTATTATATCGTTGCGTTTTGATCTCTTGTTCTCTAAGTGGCATTTTCTACTTGGTTGATTGGCATTTGAGTCCATTGCGTTTTTGTCTCTACGATAAGCAAAAGCAAGATACAAACGCAGGAGTACCACTACAAGTTGAAATGCGGCGAATTTTATACTCGAGGTCGGGCGATTTCAACGGGATTGGAGCAGGCAAGATTACGGGAAGGCATTCTCAGATCAAGGCTACACATTAACATTGTCAAGTCCATGTTACTAGGTAATGTGATACTAGTAGTATGATATGGAGCACTTCCAATGCTGCACTCTGGCGCCACCTTTCTCCGTCTAATAGTGGGCAAAAGGCTCGAAAAGCAAGGGGGGGGGGGGGGGGAATTAGAATGCGCACTAACTTGTTCTTTCTTAGAGCTTGAGGTTCCTGCACAACGTGACACATCACAATAGGCTCCTAACTGCCTCATTCCTCTCTCTATGAGATGAAGCTCAGAATGCGAACAAAGCAGCTGCGCCAGCGACAACGGCGACAGCGGCGTTCCAGCCGACTTGGGGAGCCCCGCCGCCAAAGGTCGATGCGCTGGCGGCCGGGGCGGAGGCAGATTCTGTAGATCCTCCTGCAACGACGGTAGTTTCGGCGGGAGCGGTGCTGGCGGTGCTGGCTCCATTCACGGTGGTGCCAGAGACGGTGGTGAAGGTCGATGGAGAGCCGCCGAATGTGTAGCCAGTAGATCCAGCAGTCAGGGTGGCAGTTGCGCTGCTCCAGCCGCTGCCAGTATAGGTTGTTGTTGAGTTGGATAATGATGACCAGGTGCCGGTCTGTTGAGCGGGAGGGCCTAGGATGATAGAGCCGTTGTCGGCAGTGCTTGTGACGGCGGTGCTCTTGGATGACGAGGAGGCCGATGAGATCGAGCAAGCCTTACCTGCTAGGCAGGAGAATTGGGTAGAGTCTAAAATGGTTACCAGGTAAGCGCTCTCTGTTCTATATGTATTGCGTCGGTTGGGCTGTCATTCTCACATTGAAACTCTCCGGTGCCGTCGACAATGATCAGCATGCCATATCCATTGTCGGTGCCTGCAGTGCCCGTTGCCAAGTCACAGGGAACTTCCCATTTGAATGATTTCTGGTCAGCGGGGATTCCAGAGGCGATGGCATCGTCGGAGGGAACACAGTTGCTGGAGGGGCCGTGGCATAGGACGAGGCTGACGGTGACGCCGTCGGTTGGGTGGTCTTCGGGGTCCCAGGTCACGGTGAATTCTTGGCCCTGGGTGACGGACTGTTCGAGTTTGGTCAGCCTATCCATTACAGTGCAGGAGTAGAGTTGGATATTGGTAACTGGACGTACATTGGACAGATCGGGGGTGAGAAGCGGACCCCAGGTGGCTTCAGTGGGTTTGGTGTAAGCCTGTGCAACCGTGATGAGGCCAGAGGCCACGAGAAAGGGTACAATCGAGTACATATTTGGTCAGGTGAATTATTCGAGATTAGAATAAAATCAGCCGGAATTTTGAACGTGAAATCGGTAATGACGGAAGTGAGGGAATGAGCGACAATTGGATCGAGCCCTAAATGAGTGACTGAAGTGAACAGTGGCGAACAAAGACGACAGACCAGCTGAGGATGTTGGAATTCTTTTTCGCAGCTCGACAAGAAAGAAGAAGAGCGAGAGTACGACCATATTAATGAGAAGGGTGGTACGGTAACGTTCTGGGTAGTCGGCTCGCTCTGCTCCGCCTCTTTGGTCAACCCCGTGTTTCATCCACTTGGGAAATTGCCCGCGCTACCAACATGAACGCTCCTGGACTGGTATGCTAGGCCGACGGATCGCTTTTCTGAGATCCAACAGGAACTCTTGACAGCTAGCCCGGCCCCATTGTAGGTCTGCAACTTGGCGATGAGCGCATTGAGGGAACAAGGGTGGTATTCGGATGTTCGGTATAGAAAAGATTTCTGCTCCGTAGGCGGCATTTTACGGAGGAGCAGCTGAAACCAGGAGATGAGTGTGGGCGAGCGAGACTGCCCGATTAACTCGACCGTTTCCAAAGCGGAGAATACGTTTTACAGACCTCACGAGTATGAACTGTCCAAGTTGCAAAGTTGGAATACAGAAAGTCTCTCAAGGATGGGCAGCAAACAAGATTGGAGGTGATGTTTGCATGGCTCGCGGAGAAAAGACTAGGCCCTCGGAAATTTTACTTTGGCAGCTAATGCTCTGTGATCCTCCGTAGACCAGTATATTCAGCGCTACGGCACAGCGAATCCCATCCTCTTGCTCACGAGGCTATGTGGCTCTATCCCCTAGACAACTTGGAATGACATTCTGCTCTTGAGCTCTCTGTCAGAATGGCCCAGCCCGGCCTTTGCAGTATACTTTCAATCTGATCTGATACCTCGCACGCGTGCAAATCTTATGGAGAGGTCCAGTCCGAGGCGACGTGCCTTTCGATCCAGTCATGTCTTCTCTTGAGACCGATGAAACATCTACCAGTTCCAAAGGCACTCCTGCGCCTACTCTTTTGACTCCAGACTCTGGCAGCGCTGATTCCCGCATCGCTGCTACTCGAACCTCCTACGAGGCTAGAGAAGATGCCGTCGAATTGAGGAGACTGCGCCATACCCTTTCCCATGCTGTCGACGAGCAAGAAGAGCTACTGGAAAGTGACCAAGACGACGGTGAGGACGAAGAATATATCAAGCGTTTGAAGAGAGTCTCAACTCAGTCCAAAGAGTATACAAATGAGGAGGAAGAGGCCGTCGTACGCAAGCTAGATCGCAAGCTGGTCACATTTCTCGGATTCCTTTACATGCTGAGTTTCCTCGACCGCTCAAACATCGGAAATGCTCGAATTGCGGGCTTGGAGAAGGACCTCTCCCTCTCTTCTGCCCAATATGATTGGCTACTTACTGCCTTCTACATCACTTACATCACGTTCGAGTGGATGATCCTGCTGTACAGACTTGTCCCCGCACATGTCTACATCGCCTTATGCGTACTGTCCTGGGGCTTGGTCGCCAGCCTGCAGAGCTTGACGACGTCCTTTATTCAGTTGCTCATTTTGCGTGGATTTTTGGGGATAACTGAGGCCGCGTTCGGTCCGGGGGTGCCCTTTTATATGACCTTCTTTTATAAACGATCCGAGCTGGCTTATCGTGTTGGTCTCCAGATTTCTGCGGCACCGCTGGCCACCAGTTTCGCCAGCACCTTGGCTTGGGTAATTGTCAAGCTCAGTCAAAATGGTCCCATTGCACCATGGAGAGCACTTTTTTTGGTCGAAGGCTTTCCATCCATTATTGCAGCTGTCGCAGCGTGGTATTATGTTCCTGACGCTCCAGCCCAGGCTCGGTATTTGACCCCGCGACAACGGAAAGTCGCTGTCATGAGGCTCCAGTCCGAACAACACCACTCGCATTTGGACAATGCCCCATCAACAAACAATTCGACAACCCATCGTATCAACGTCAAGGAAATCTTTTCCACCGTTCTCGATCCTAAATCATACCTCACAGCCTTGATGTTTCTGAGCGTGAATGTTTCTTTCAGCTCACTTCCTGTCTTTCTCCCAACCATAATAAACAGCATGTCTTTCTCGCCTCTGGCATCTCAAGCTCTCGCCGCGCCGCCCTACCTGTTATCCTTTTTCTTCGTCCTTCTGGTCGGCCGGTACAGCGACAAGATTCCTGATTCCCGCTCCTTGTTCTTAATCGGCGTTGCGCTGGTCAGCGCCTTGTCGTACGCCGGCATCGCTATTGCGGGGACCCTACACGAATCTCTCGGCGATGCGGGTAGCATCACCATCCGCTATGTCGCCGTATACGGTGCGGCGATGGGATTGTTTGCGTCGGTCACATTGATCATTACCTGGACACTGAATAACCAAGCCACAGCGACGGGCAAGGGCACTGGCCTCACAATCCTCAATATCGTAGGCCAGTGCGGTCCTCTTATTGGAGTACATGTTTTCCCAAAAAGCCACGGGCCATTTTACATTCCAGGAATGGCTGTTTGCGCCGGCTTCATGGCCCTGGGTGTTGCCGGTCTGGCAGGCGTATTAAGGTTGGTACTTCAGAACGCGAATAGGAAGAACGGATTTGCCCAACCTGCAAGAGGTGGTGAGTATGAATTAGTGAGCTCGACTGTTAGGAAGACAGAAGAAGATGATGAAACCGGGCTTGGGCCGGAAGATGTCGAAGAGACCTTGATTGGGGGTGTGAAGAAACTCAATGTAGAGAACGCTGGGTTTCGCTACATGCTCTGACTCGCCACACATTGGCATGGTCGGCTTGAAGTTTGGAAAATGAAATAATAGTTATGTTGGAACGACTTACGAATGAATGCAGTAGAAGGTATATCGGTGAGGCATACAGAAATTATTTGAATATGCAATCTCCCTCCCAGTTTGACAGACATGATGGCACATTCGGATGTTTAATCTGGAAATCTTTTCAGATCTGGGGTGTGGCAAAGCTATGGATACTGTGTACACATTCTATACACTTAGTTTGGCGTTGCTTACTCCCCGCACTTTTCATCCAAATCTACTGGAGCCAGCTTGGGGGAAGAGAGAGAGAGGGAGAGAGAATCATATTCTTGTAAAGCTCCATTCTATGGACACTTTCTAGATGTCACTCTCAGTTTTTAGCACCTTTTGATTTCTGTTCGCCCATCTTTTGCATCTGTTCCATCGTCATGTCACTCTTATCGCCACTGATCGCTTGTTCACTTTGAGACGCCAGTTCCGGTTTCCATTCTCCTTTGCCAGTCTTCGCTTTCTCGACGCTGTCTGACTTGTGTCGATCGATCTCTTGTGCTCGTTCGGGAATATCTGTGTTGGCGGTGCGTCAGTGGCGAGGCCTGGGGATTAGTTGAGAGGGTCATGTCTATAGAGCAGGAGGAAGCTTGTCCGAACAGGAAAGACGCTACTAGGGTTTGAAGGGAAGGGCGTGTAGTGCTGATGTAAATATGTAGCCGAAAGAGGACGAACCAATTTTATCTTCGCTCAACGCACGTCTGGCAGAAGTGGTATGAAAACAAGCAACTGATCTCAGAGAGACAAATCCGCTGGCTGTCCGTCGCGGGTTCAGAGAACGGCCAAGATATGGCATCATGGAGAAGGCGAGAGGATGACCGAGGGCTTTTTGAAGGTATGAATGTCTCAATCAATTGCTCTTAAAAAATGTTACCGTTCAGAAGCAGGAGGATGTCAGGAACGGCTGTAGAGAGGCCTCCATGCACGTCGAGACCACCGAGGGCCAATGCTTGCTTGCCATCATTCGGCCTGTTCCATATGACGTCGTGAAAACAACGTGAACTGTGGCTGGCGGTCATTGAGGCAAAAGTATTGCCTCTCGGCTTTCACTTCCGGAGTCGTAGTTAAAAAGTGAAATCTGCCAACATGCGATTGGCGGAATAAGGGCATCGACTTTCTGCTATCGCTAGCGGATAGTCACGTGAATGTTTATGTAACCCAGGTCGCGTCAACTTACGGTGCAATCTCCATCGTGACAAGCGCCTTCAATGCCCGCATGTCCGAATCTGAATCAAGACTTTTCTCAGCAACAGAGGTACAATGCCTCCGTCACCTGCAAAGAGACGCAGGGTAGCCTCGCACGATCCAATAGACGACACTGAAATTAGTGCAACGAGCATCAATGAACAGCCAACAACCCCCACCAGAGCCTCTTACCTTTCCCCAACCAAAAGTTCTTTAGCCCGCTCACATCCACATCTCATCCCTCGAACAACTCGTCGATCTCTGACGGAACCAAGAGGAGCGAGCTTAAGAGATGAGATCCGCGATGAAAAGTCCAGTGCCTCAGAACCGCCCGAGACGGCGTCCCGAATTAGCCAGCCTCCTGACCGCATGGTGAACGAGTCAAGACCAGCCCAAGGAGACAAGAACTTTCCCGACCAAGCCCCAAATGCGTCGCAGAAGGATCCTAGAACTGCAAATACTAGCCACCCTCCCATGACTTCCCGCTCCCCTTTGAGAGAGCGCCAGAAGCCACACATCAACGGCCATGGAACAAGAGGTTTCAGCCACGACTCAATGTCACCCGCCATAATGCCTACTCTGGTCCGGAGAACGGATCCAAGTACTAGAGCGACGTCTCACCACGCGAGCAACGAGCCCGAACTGCCTCCGACACCCGTTCAATTAGGCATTAGTACCGTGCCTGAGAGACCTCGAGGTTTGGCATCCAGCAGCAGTCCCAGAGGATCCAAGACGGGCAGCGGAAAAAGAAGAAAGAGAACAAGAGCAGATGGACCTATGACAAGCAGTCCATTGAAACCAAAGGCTCGATCACCCGGTGCGACTGGTAACGAGGCTTTGGAAAGTTCAACGGGATTTATCGACGAAGCAAAGGAAAGTGAACTTGAAGGACCGGAGGATGAAGATGTTGAGGATGTGTCAGCCAACCTGAAAGAAAAACAGGCCACTCTTCAGTCCCTCAAAGAAACTTTGGAACAATTGAAAAAAGAAAATGAAAGGCTTGGGACAGTTCTCGCGAACGACGAGGAGGTTGGCGATGAATACCTGTCGCTCCTAAGACAAACTTCCACCGAAGATCCTGCATCTCAACAGAAGCTCCCTGAATCATTTGATCTAGGAGACGACGCTTTAGCCTACCTGACCTTGTTTTCTCCGGGCAACCTCCAACTCAAGAGTCGGACTGAGACCAAGAAAATAAGAGGTCGACTCAAGATCATTCATTTTTTGGCCATTGATGCTCCACCTCCATGGTTGCCCAATGTGTTGGCCTGCGAATTTGAGGTTATTGTTGACGCCGAAGATGTACGAGTCGAGAGTGTTCGAATGGAAGAAGCCATAACGGACAAGCGGCGCGGAAATTCCACAAAGCCGGGAATTTATAAATGGATCAGAGACCGCTTGCAGCATCCTCTGCATTGTCTAGATGTTGGTGGAGTGATATGGGGCATGGGTCGATGGTTCAGTGCAATGGTGGAACGTGCCAAAGTCTTTCAACGACTGGAAAAGGTGTATCGCAATTCTTCGTCTAGCAGCGCCGATGATGAAGAGGGTGATGAAGAGTGGACTCGATCCAAGACTATTGAATTGAGTCGATACCTGGACATGACGCAGATTCAGATTGCCTATAAAGGCTCTAACTCCAAAAATCGTAGCAAAAAGGGCACAGCAACAGTCATGCTCATGTGGGACATCGACCTTGATTGGACTGGAGGTGTTACGTCTAACATCAGCATCGCCGTCAGCGGCGTTTCTTCCAAAGCGCAGGCAGGTTCGAAAGAGGTCTTTTGCTGCCTGATTCCAGCCAAAGGCGTTATCGGCGCCTTCAAAGGTGTTTGGGAATTGATCCATAGCGAGACGAATGACGGTACTGGGGCAGAGGAAGGGAAAGGCAAGAGGAAACGAACTTGACAGGCATTCAAGATATGCATGTACGACAAACAATAAGTTGACGGTTCGATGATATCCATGATGATTAATGATGAGAAGTCTCAAACTACAGGTACCGAGTCGAATATTCAGCTATTGCAGTTCCGCTTCTCAAGACTTCTGCATAGGTGCTGGCACGAATATAATGATACGAATCCCGCAACAGAAGAGAAAATTTTGTTGCTGTGAAATTTCATTTTCATTGGTAGTGCCTTCTGATTCCCTCCGTCACTTTAATTGACCGGTGACACGACGTGAAGGCCTTTTTTCCCCTCTCGGAATGAAGTCGACTGCAGACGCAAGCGGAACACCACGATACCAGACTTCCTGTCCAGACGTACTGTGGTTTTTCGATGTCCATGCGATCCATTCCCATCACCCATCATCTATCATCCATGCCATGAATCCGCAAGCTTGAAAATTAACAAGCCTCGAAGCGAACACGAGATTCTCCTTTTCGTCGCCTGCGGCTACCAACTCTCTCAACCAGACTCTCGTTCATTGTTCGTCTATTTCTTCTTCGCCTCCTCAGCCTCCGCCTTAGCCTTGGCTCGCTTCTCCCTCACGCCAACAAGTCTGGCATCCGACCTCGCCAATCTCAACTTGCGGTAAGCATTCTCCTCGCCCTCAGGCATATCACCCTTCTTGATCTCCTTAAAGCCGTGCTTGAGACCGACGCCGCTATCGATCGGCAGCGCGTCAGAGAGTTTCTTGGTTATCTTGCTCTCGTCCTCAGCCATCTTGACGTCCTCCGCAGAGCTGTCGAGTTTCTTGTGTTGACCGGATTTTCGGGGGAAGAGGATCAGACGGGCTTTGTACGCTTGGAGTCGTGCAACGTTGACGGCCAGGGTTTCTTGAGAGGTTGTTTGGCGGCGGGGGTCGACGGAGATGCCAATGGTAGGAGCAAGTTTGCGAGGGATGCCAGCTTCCTATATAGAGAACAGAGATGTTTGTTAGTTATCTTGATTTCTTCCCTTGGTATGGGGCGTGATTGTAAGCTGTGGCGCCAAAAGATTAAATTTGAGGTGAATTGAATTCCCCGTCGTTTCATTTGAGCTTCTGGACCCAATCACACTTCCTTTAACCCCAGATCCATAACCTGTTTTCTCCAGCCCTTTCACCACATTCACCCACGCTCCATCATCCCACGGATTGAAACACCAGGGTACCAATTTGGTGAAGTCGGGGGGAAATCATCATACCTTCAGCTCAGCCAGCGTGAAACCTCTCCCAGCTCTCGCGCGTCGGTTGTACTTGATGGTGGGACATCGGACGACGGGTCTCAACTTGTCGACAGGCCGGGGAGCGACAGCGGCGGCCTTGGAGAGTCGGGCAGCTCGTCTTCGAGACTTGCGGCCCGCTTGGTCGAAGTGCACGCGAACTCGACGCTGCCAGTCCTTGTGGAAGTGGTTGTTGGGCAGTTGTTGGTTGTGCTTGATCGCCATCTCTGCGAGGTCTGACACTAAAAAGGGTCCCTTTCACAGCCTCGAAACTGAAGAGAATTGAGAATTGGTGGTGCAGGCGCAGGTCGAACTTTCAGAACACATCCCGCGAGTGCCCAGTGTGAAATCGGGTCTTGGCATTTAACTTTGCCAAGATTTTTGCCCTAGTCACGTGATAAAAATTTTTGAAGTAAGCCCTGCATGGCCCAGCCTCGCCTTGGCTTAGCATCGCCAGCCCTTTCTACATGTCAGGCCGTTGATTGATCCGGATTTGGGCCGCTTGTTTCATGTTCTTCCCCGTTTCAAAGCCTTATACTACTCTGGCGGCCTGATGTGAAGTTATGGGCAACATGGATTATCGTTATTTTCATGCACAGTAGGAGTTTGTTATGGGCCTGATTCAACCAAAGTCGAGAATGTTTCTATACATCCATGAAAATGAGCCTGGGCTACTATCAACCGAAACATTCCATCATCTATCATCCCAACCTTCCGAATCAACGCCGGAATTGAGTGGGTATCGTTACAATCTGATATCGCAATGCATTGAGCCATTGTCACTTGAGATTTCCTAACTTTGACTCCACGATTCAATACCAAGCCCAACACCATGAGAAACTTTTGCCTTTTTGGCTTTGATGTCTGCCTCCCCGAAGCTGGCTCCTCGCTTTCTGAGATGACTCGATTTCTTAACGGGTCCGAAGAGCTTAGTTTGAAGGAGACTGCTTGAGCGCTCTGCATTCTGTGATAGTCTTAAGCTCTCCTGGCTTCCGGGATTTCTCCGTAACATGTCGCTCGCCAAAGAACTGGCCTGTGACTGAGGGATATTATCGTCACTGCCTTCTTCAGCATCAGAGATCGATATGGTGCTGTCTCGATCATGACGTTCTCTTTCTGCTGACTCAATCGCCAGTTGGGAAGCGGGAGCAGAAAATGGTACCATCGATTCCGAATAACCATTGTGAGTCATAGGGAGCGTTTGTGCAGGTGTAGTGTGAAGCGAGGATAAAGAGTGGGTACCACGAATGTGACCATGTTTAAATTTAGTGGTGTGAGTTCTGGTGGGAGTAGATGGAACACTGACGCTCTCTCCGCTGAGGACTTGATCGGCTGCCAGAAGAGCTGCAATATTCGCATGATTCGGCGCAGACTCTGCAAACCGTGGTACTGCTTTGCGCTGAGGGGTGGTATACGTGTCGCGAGGCGTTGTATACGTTGGGGACAAGCTTTTGAGCCGAGTAAAATGCTCTCTGTTCTCGCGAATGCGTTTCTTGAGCCGAGCATTTTCTTCCGTCAACAGCTCAACTTTGTCCTTCTCTAGCTCCACCAGTTTCTTAGCTCGCAATAATTGATGCTCTACTTCATCTCGCTCCTCCTCCAACACCCTACAGGTTCTGGTCAATGCATCAATCTGCGGTTGCGGTGGTGGTTGAGAATTTCGAGAATTCATTGAGAATGACCGGCGCTGTCTGTGCTCAGCAGCTTGAAGGACTTCAACTTCTCTGCGAGTCATCTGGTGCTCAACTTCAGCTCGTTGTGCAGCCTCCTCAGACTCCATGACCAAGAAACTGTGTTGTAATTTGAAGTGTGCGGCGGAGGTTCTAGCATCTCGGACAGCGGCGACCAACTCTTTGGCCATTCTTCGGAGTTCTTCAATGTCTGCTTTTGCGATCGCGTCTGGTGTGGGCAACGCAAGTAGAACATTGGTTCTGACTGTCATTGGGGGGGACGCAGGTAGGGTGTCACTGGGCCCAACACTTAAGCGGTTGATCGGCGAATGGAATCGGGGAGGTTGTGTAGAAGGCGGAGGGGTCATGCTTCCCGATATTGGTGGAGGAGATGCATAAGTGGATTTGCTCATGCTGTCTGCTGAACGTGTCCGCGCAGGCGGAGGAGTAGAAGCAATGAGAATGTCTTCCGCAGCCGTATCGGAATGGGGGCTGGCCATGGTGACCCAAACTTGAACCGTTGGACCGGATGGAGTTTATTTATTTACCGTTCGCGCTGAAGTTGATTGAGGGAAATAATGGATTTCCGAGCCCAATGCCAGAGAATTCTGTCGCTTGAGCTGGTATCGATAGTGGTGGAGCAGAGAGTTGATGGGCGGAGCGGTCAAAGAAGGGTTCCCGTACGCAGAGAGGAAGAGTGTTTTCCCGTCAGGTCGCAGACTGGTACATTGCGATGAAGGTCTGGGAGACAGAACTCTGGTTGCCGTTAAAACGTGGAAGATGGGACACAGAATAATATTTTGGCAGGCTGGTCCGGTGGTTGAAGGTCGAAGAAGGGGAGAGGCTGGGAGCGGTGGTGCTACGTAGGACGAGGAGGGTTGGTGGAGGAGGCGGCGGCGTTGGATTCTGACCATGTCCAGCGACTAGCCTTTTTACTAGTGCCAACGCGTCAAGTGGCAGCGCGTCGCTTAGCAACCAGTCGATCTTTGCTTCCACTCACCCCTTTCTCTCGTCAACATGGGGTCTTCGTCGTTAAAATTCGATCCAAGACACCTCGCACCTGATCCTGTTCGAACTTCGAACTCTATCTGCCGTACCCTGCAATCCCGGCTCTCAATGTTTGGTTTCCCAATTGTCTACGAATCCATGCAGCTTCCATGGATTGACGCATATTAAGACAATATTGAAGCATGGACCACGAGCAAGGATCCCATATTCCCCTCCGTGGAAGCATTCCACGCCTGTCACGGCTCCCCATTGCACGTGCGGTGGCCTCTAATGACAACCTGAAACTTGCTGCTAGGTCGTCCATCATTCCAGGAATTCACGGCGATGATTTGCGCAAGAATTCCCATCTTCCACGCCCATCGGATCCTCGGGGAGCGCTAGGCGACAACATCAATCAGTCCATCCGATCACGATACGGCTTGATCAACAACTCGAACCAAGTGAGAAGTGCATCCCCAGTGAGAGATGCCCTCTACGATGCACAATCTGCGGCCATGGACACCACTCCCCCTGGGGCAAATCTCGATGCTCCTGTATTCGAGGATGGTAACGAAAATCCGACCGTACGCAAGGACGATCTAGGACCGGGGACCAGGGATAAACGGAAACCTCGACCGTCACTATCCGAAAGGACCATCGACACCTTATCGCAAGGTTCGCCCTGCCCTTCGCCAGTCCCAAGAAGAACGAGTGTTTTCAGCAATGATGGTGCTATGGTTCCCCCGGCACGTCCCGGATTCAGCATGAGAGAATCACAGCCTTCGACGCCCACGGCTTCTCGCCCGGATTCGCCATCCAAGAAGCCTTTTCGGCCACCAGGGAGGATCTCACCTACGAAAGACATTGCGACCCTGCCACCGGTCGTATCTCCAGGTGATATCTATACCCCGCCAAAAGCGTTTGTTAGGGGCCAGCGCTCAAGGATAGCAAAACCACTTCATGATCCCGGGAGGTCCGTCAGCTCCGCTCTCGAGGTTCAATCCCAGGAAACCAATGGTTTGTCTCAATCAAGGACCATCGCCCAGACAATGAAAATCAAATCAACCGATGGTAGGAAATCAATCACTCCTAATAATTCTGGATCGAAGCCACCCTTGTCATCAATTTTCAAAGATCCTTCTCCCACGAAACCCGCCGGAAAGCTTGCTGTCTCGAACGTTGATGCCCCGCCGGCTCTTTTAAAACCAAGATCGCGAGGGGAGAACACAATTGCACCGTCGACACCACCTACTGCAAACTCAAGGAAGTCGAAGAGTTCCTCTACCACGGAGCAGGACCGCCTTGCTGCCGGCACCAAAGACTCCCCGGGGTCAAACTCCGCCAAATCATCTGCTGCTTTGCGGGAAACAATCTCCAAAGCAAAGGCCGCGAGGAAAAAGGCCATGGAAAATTCTACGACCCCCCTTACGCACCCTTCTGGAAACTCCGCCTGGGCTGTGGACGGTTTCGATGTCGAGAGAGTGGACAGCGGAGACAATAAAAGGTTGTTGCGAAACCGAATTCAACAAGCAGTCACTTCTGGTCATTTGAGCATTGCAGGGATGAGTTTGAAACGAATACCCCCAGAAGTCATGAAAATGTACGAACCGGAGAACAGCACAATAAACTGGGCAGAGATGGTGGACCTCGTCAAATTGAATGCAGCGGATAACGATATTGAGGAGCTTGGTGATGACATTTTCCCGGACTACACAGAATCCGACTTCGCCAACGACGATGAAAAGAGTAACCAATTCGGTGGTCTAGAGCAGCTTGATTTGCATAGAAATCAATTGCAGCATCTACCTGTCGGTTTGAGAAGGTTGGAAAGACTTCACACTTTGAACTTGAGCAATAACAAGCTTTCCGGCGCCGTTTTTGAAATCGTTGGGCAAATTCCTCAATTGAAGGAGCTCGTCATTGGCGAAAATCTTATCAATGGAACCTTGGAGCTTATGAGCAGTCATCTTGAACATCTTCAGATTCTCGACCTGCATGGGAATGGCCTTCAAAACTTTGGCCCAAGTGCCCTCTCTCAGCTCAGGAACCTCAGGAAATTAGATCTCGCAGGCAACAGATTTGAAACGCTCCCCTGGGAATCGCTCTCTATCCTACCGCTTACCGAACTGAACGTGTCGAAAAATCGATTATCGGGAGTGCTATTTCACGGATCGCCAATCCCATCTGATTTGCGCATTGTTGATGCATCGTACAATGCTCTGGAAGAGGTGACTGAGGGTGAATTTGATCTCCCAAACTTACGTTCACTCACCTTGGACGGCAATCGACTTGCCAGATTGCCCGACTTGACTCGTTGCAAAAATTTACAAACTCTTCGAGTTGCGGAAAATCAGTTGAATGAGATTCCTATGAACTTTTCCCAGATGCAGGCTTTGAAGAATGCAGACTTTGGCCACAACAATATTAGGTCAATTCCCCCCGAAGTAGCAAGAATGGACAGCCTGTCGAGTCTCACCGTGGTCGGCAACCCTCTCCGAGAGAGGAAGTATCTCACCATGAGCACAACTGAGCTTAAATCGAATGCTGAAAAGAAGCTCGACCAGTCTCTGGGCACCACCGCACCATCAGGTTCTACATCTCTCTCGGACAGCGATGCTGACAAACACTACCGATACAAGCCTTCTCATGGCATCCTCGACCTTTCTTCTCAAGGGCTCACATCCATCTCCAATGACGATATTGACCTCGGAGACTCAAATGCGCCGATACATACATTGAAACTCTCCAACAACGAACTTTCTACCTTTCCGGTCGACCTTCTTTCTCATCCAACTTTGAAATACTCGCTGCAATCATTGGATCTCAGTCACAACCCTCTTCTTCATCCGACCGAGTACCTCTCCTCTGAGCTCTTTCTTCCAAGCCTCAAGTCTTTGTACATAGTGAGCACTGGTCTCACGTCTCTCGATGGCTTGACAACCTACCTCAAAGCTCCAGAGCTGCTGGAGCTAAACATTTCATGCCATCGGTTAACCGGCCATGTTCCATGGGTGCGAGCCTGGTGGTCGAACTGCCGCACCTTGCTTGCGACAGATAACTGGTTTACTAGCGTCGATCTTGAGGGAGTGCGCGGTCTGGAGGTTCTTGACATCCGCAATAATGAGATTGAAACCCTACCGCCCAAGATAGGGCTCCTCGGAAATCATCCCCCAGGAGCCAGAATGCCTGGGAAGTTGAGAGTGTTGGAAGTAAGCGGTAACAAGTTCCGTGTCCCCAGGTTAACTGTGATTGAAAAGGGCACGGAGGCAGTCCTCAAGGATTTACGGCGGATGATCGCCGAGGAAGATGTCCCAGATGAGTGGAAAGACATGATCTAATGTTGAGTCTGACTGTCATCCTTTCAAGACTAGACGATTACCCATTTATGTATTGAGCGGGTGAGCTAAGTAAGTATTGACGCTAGGCCCATTTCTTGGGAGCATGCATCATCAACACCAATCTTCTCGTGTTGGCCAGCAGGAAAAAGCTTTGCTTATCTTCAGTTTCTCACGGTTGCATGGGACGTTTGTTGGGTCTGGATATTCATTCTCACTGAATTCGAGCGATGTTCGTTCGAAGCATTCTCGCATAAAACACCGGTTTTTGGACACAGAAACATAGTTGGAATATAATTTTTGCGTATGACTAGTCTTTATTCAATCAACGACTATTTTCTCGGGTCTTCCCTCATGCTTGCGGCAGACTGGGGTCGGGGTTCCCTCAAGGCTGTCGGGCTGCAGGTACCAGAGCGGTGAAGAACGGCAATATTCGATCTCGTTGTTTCCCCAAAACAAAAAGCTATACTTTCGCTCCTCAGGAAAAGACTACGACGACCACCAAATAACATTTGCTCTTGATTTCAAGATGTCTAGTGAGTCCATGCCCTGTCATAATATTTAAGTTCTTACAATTCTCTAGGTCAATTTTCTGTCTCCGATATTCCTGCGGATGCCATCTCTGCCTTGCGCTTCTCACCACATCCAGATTCCCTTCGCTTTGCCGTGGCCTCATGGGACAAGCACGCATACATCTACGAACTCGCTGACGGAAAAACATGTACTCAGGTTGCTAAATTCGAGCATCGAGCTCCGGTCCTCGACGTTTGCTTTGGCAAGGACGACAATGAAATCTATACTGCATGCTTAGACTGGGACGTGCGAAGGTGTGACATCCTGTTTGAACTGAAAAAAAAAAAAAAGGCTGAGACTGATGGCGCAGAATCGATGTGGCTTCCGGCACACAAACGGTATTGAGCACGCATGACAACGGTGTCCGGTCCGTTGTCTATAGCAAAGAACATTCGCTCGTCGTTTCCGCCGCCTGGGATTCAACGGTGCACATTCATCCTGGCGGAGATGCAGAGTGGTCGACCGCCACGATCAACCTACCTTCCAAACCTTTTTCGCTCGCCGTGTCAACGTCCAAGCTTGTGGTGGCAATGGCAAATCGCGCTCTTCATATCTACGAACTAAAAACACTCGCAAGTGAATGCAAAAGCTCGGCAAATTCGCTCCAAAATAGACTAGATATTGAACCATGGCAGAGGCGCGAGAGCAGTTTGAAGTTCATGACGAGAGCAGTCGATTGCATGCCAAATGACGAAGGGTACGCTTCCTCCAGCATCGAGGGTCGAGTCGCGGTTGAATGGTTTGATCCGTCGAATGAGTCCCAGGCTCGCAAATATGCATTCAAATGCCACCGTCAACACATAGATGATGTCGATGTCGTCTATCCGGTGAACGCGATTACGTTTCATCCCATTCACGGGACTTTTGCGACCGGTGGTGGAGATGGAGTGGTGGCGATTTGGGACGCCGTCGCGAAACGAAGAATTCGGATATACCCCAAACTAGCCTCGAGTGTTGCCGCCATTTCTTTCAGCTCCAACGGCAAATATCTCGCTACTGCAATCAGCCCTGGATTTGAGGACGGCAAGGATGAGATTTCTGAGGGCTCGGTCGGCATCTTCATTCGTGAACTGGGTGAGACCGAGGTCAAGAGGAAGGCAAAGTGATTTCGAGCCAAGCAATTCTATTCATACGAAAGATCATTGTCGATCTATGATCATTCACAGAGGTCTATCAATTTTCGACCGCAGCAGTCTCCACCGAATGCACCGGTATTAAGGGAGGATATTTGGCGACAACGGAATGTCGCTTTTCTCGGGCTCTTCGCAACGATACAGTGCCATCAGCCATGCCAAAATAGCATGCTACCGGTCTTTGGCCTCCTACCACTCCAGCCGCTTTGGCCTCGGGGCCGGTTGGACCACAGAAAAGACCTACGGCAAGCACACCATTGATATCCTTGATGGCTTTGGCAAGCTGCTCCACTTCCCAATAACCATGCTCACCGTCACCCTTTCTTTCTGCAGAAGTATCCTCGCCAATCAGAAGCGGGTGTGGGAATGGGGCGTCGATGATAAAGAAATCCTGGTCCGTCTTGACTGGGCCCGCTTTGGCCATGTGGCCTTCTCGGATCAATGGGCCTGCTCCTGTTGGGCTTACGCTTCCCAGCATTCGCAGTCGTTTCATGACCTGCCGGGCAGCCTTTGGTTCGACTTCTACGGGAATGGTTGGCCACTTGGTGACTAGTCGGGGTTGAAGTTTTCGAAAGTCTATCATTCGTTAGTGGAAGTCAGTGCAGGGAGACGGTCGCGTACCGGCAACACAAATGAACTGTTCCGCCCGCATGGCCACGAGTTTCTCCTGGTACAGACAAGCACCTCCTCCTTTGATGCAATTCAGCTCTTCGTCTACCTCGTCCGCGCCGTCGAAAGCAATGTCAATCACGGAATCGTCCGGAAGGGCGTCGAACTCAATGGGAACAAGGCCAGCGTTTATGATGAGTTGCTTAGATTGGTATCCTGTTGGCACGAAGCCCACTCTGGAAACGTCCACTCCGCAATTTTTAATAGCCTCCACCACGTAGACAATTGTTGTACCGGATCCGATGCCAACGAAGCGCGGATTCTCAGGAAAATGATTTCGTACCGCTTCTATGGCAGCCGCTTTCTTCGCCGCCTCAATCTCGGCGGCCATGTTGAGAGCTTCGGAGAGATTGGTGTGGAGGGATCTCGTGGGGTTGGGAATGGCTGCAGTGCCGCTGAACGGAGCAAAATGGCGAGCCTCAAGTCGATATATAGTAGAGAGAGATCTCAACTTCCCAGCTACACGGTATTAGCTGAGAAAAGGTGGCATGACCGGGGAGCATGTCGGCGACTCACACGCGCGGACGCAAAGGCCTGTAATGGTTCTCAGGTACATATATCGAAAGCGTCTAATTGAGATTACGTACACGGAAACAGATGACTAGCTGGACAGGGCCAGAGCCGATGCTTGCCGCTATTGGAGACTGTTCTGTTTCTGGTCGATCGAGTGCCGTTGTGGCGGTTATATGGATGGGCAGGCAGTTTGCCTTTTCGTTGGTACAATGCCCGTGCTCAACGCGGGGCACAACAATTGACCCGAATTCCGGTGACGTCGATCGCTGAATTTTGCTCACCAGGCGTCTTCCTGCGGTGCCAGTGCACCATGAAAATGTGTTTACAAACAGCAACCCGACATGAAAGTCTCCTAGGAATGTCTGTAGCTTTCGCATCTATTGGACTGCCAATCGGAAACGAAGACTCATTCTTCACCAGCCGCTCCTCCTCGTGTTAAGCCCCAGCCATGACCCAAATCGCTCCACGCGAAGTGACTCCTGTGCCTCTGCAAGCACCAAGCGCTAAAGAGAAGAAATATGACCGACAGTTGAGATTATGGGCCGCTTCAGGTCAACGTGCTTTGGAAGAGTCTCACGTTCTTCTGATCACCGGCGATGAGCACCATGGCTCCAACAGCAGCGTCGCTGGCGTCGAGACTTTGAAGAACTTAATCTTACCCAGCATTGGAAACTTCACAATCGCAGATTCTGCCGACGTTACTGAGGCGGATCTTGGGGTCAATTTCTTCTTAGAATCAGAAAGCCTTCACAAGTCCAGAGCGGAAGAGACAAAACGTCTTTTGTCAGAGTTGAATCCCGACGTTACAGGCCATGCTATTACTGCTCCTCTGGCCGAATGGCTTCCGGTTCCAGGATCCCTCAAACCCTACAACCTCATCCTCCTGTGTTCCCCGATAGCTCAGGAACCTCTTACACGAATATGTTCTTATGCCCAGCAAAATTCAATACCGGCGATTTACATTCAATCCGCTGGCTTCTACGCTTCCTTTTCGATCCAACTCCCTGATGAATATCCCATCGTCGATACGCACCCCGATTCCGAGAGTACGCAAGATCTTCGACTTCTTGCACCTTGGCCAGAATTGAATTCTGCAGTGGATTCACTCGGCGATATCTGGTCATTATCAGATCATGACCATGGCCACATCCCTTACATACTCCTCTTACTACATTACTTAAGAGAGTGGAAGACAAATCACAACGACACATACCCCTCGACGTTCAAGGAAAAGACCCAATTCCGCGACTTGGTGCGGTCCGGGGCAAGAACAGACAATCCGGAAGGCGGCGAGGAGAACTATGATGAAGCATGTGCTGCGGTCCTGAAAAGCATTGCTCCACCTCCTCTAGGGAGTGGTTGTAAAGAAATGATGTCCATGACTTCATGTATCGACCTGAAAAGTGACTCGGCAAATTTTTGGATCATTGCGAACGCGATCAAGACGTTCTTCGATTCCCACGGTGTGCTTCCCCTCCCAGGGTCATTGCCAGATATGAAAGCCACTAGCGAAGGGTACATCAAGCTGCAAACCATCTACAAAACAAAAGCAAGAGCCGATGTGGCCGAGGTCACAAAACTGGTGCGAAGGAGTGAAGAGTTTTTGGCAAGAACAACCCCTATCCCAGAGTCCGAGATCGAAGGCTTTTGCAAAAACGCCGCGCATGTCCGTGTCCTTACGAATCCGAACAACGAGCCCCTTCCGTCCCTGAGACTCATGACTTCTGATCCCAAAACACTCTCACGACTACCGACTCTTTTCGAAAATGACTGGGAATCACTCCTACCCATCTTCATCGCTCTCAACGTCAGCGTCAAGCCTTCGAGGCTTCTCGATGTGACAACATCATCATCAAGCGCGGATACCCAAGAAGAACTGAACAAAGCCACCGCTGAAGTCGAACGAGTCTCTGGCGGCGAATTGCATAATATCTCTAGTGTGATTGGAGGCATGGTTGCACAGGAGGCAATCAAGTTACTCACGAGGCAGTACGTTCCCGTGGATGGGACGTGTGTTTTCGACGGGATTAGAAGCAAGAGTGGCATTTTCAAGATTTAGACACGAGCAAGGAAGAATTCATAGTTCCGGAGCTATATATGGGATGAAGTGAGATGCGGCGGTTGAAGCCGTTGCAAATCCGATGAGAATAGGAAAGTGAAAAGCATGGCATGTCAGCGAAAGAACAAGCGAATAAATCTTGCGGCAGGCAGACAGACAAATTCGATAGGGTGCTTAAGCGGTCGCATGGCGAGGCTGGGAGGAATTTGCGCTCATAGTCCTTGAAGTCTAATAGAAAATTAAATTACAGTACTCAAAAGGGTATCCCGCGAGTGAACAGGACCTCTTCACAAGCAGCATCACTCTTTCACCTCAGTTGGGATTGTTCCAACCCTTTTCAGTCTCTTGAACTAGCGCGGACAGCTGCATTGGAGAAGATATTGCTATTTGCTAAGCGATATTGAACTCATCCGCACCACCCCCCATCATCATCTTGTTATTCTTCCGGATCCTGTCTCGCATTTTCTTCGCGGCCTCGTCGACGTTGCCTGTCATGTCAGGCTCTGGTCCACCGGCCTTCCCGTCCGTAGCAGTGCCACCGTCTGCGTCTCGATGATCGGCTCTACCATTCCGGCTCCGGCCGGAGTTCTTCCGCCCTTGTCCTACAACATTAACCCTGCCGGGCGGATCGCGTAGGCCAAAGCTCTTGGCCAGGTGCCCGAGGTGCAGGTCTTTAATGTCAAACCATTTCCGCTCGGCAGCGACGTGCGTGGCGTACGCGCGTATATGGCTTTGGAATGCCCGTTTTGCAAGTTCCTTTGTGGCTGGACTTGAGAGGATCCAACGCTCAATTTCTAGTTGGAAGTCGGTGGTGTGGACTTCCCAATTTCGGTCGGGATTCTGGTTCTTGGTTGGGATGACGCCAGAGGGAGGTGAGAAGCCCTTTTTCAGAACCTCGTCGGCGGAGGTCTGCGTGACGTTCCGGGATGTGTCGGAGGAGTTCTTGTATGAACTCTTCAGTACGGAGACGTAGCCTTCTTCCTTGCCAGGAAGGAGGAAGATGATGGCGCGTCCATCCCGACCCAAGCGGGCGGTACGGCCTATTCGGTGTAGATGATCGTCAGAACTGAAAGCGGGATCGTACTCGATTACTAGATCGAGGTTGAGCAGGTCGAGGCCTCGCGAGGCAACATCTGTGGCGATAAGGAGAGAAGGCGATGTGGTGTTGGCAAAATGTTTTACTATGCTGGTTCGCGTTGCTTGAGGGAGGGAGCCATGGAGTTTGTACAGGGTAATCTGATTGTTTGGGGACGAGAGAGTGGCGGATGGGGAGATTGAGTCAGCCTCAGGGGAAGTTATAGCAGACTTGGTGGACTCTTTGACGTACTCGACGTCGGAATCGGATACGTTGTCGTTCGCGGGCCGGTCTCCCTCTGACTCTGCCTCCGAAGCTCTAGTAAATGCTTTGAAATGAAACTCAACAGAGTCGGCACAAGAGACGAAAACGATAGCTTTCATAACAGACCCTTTCCTTGCAAAGGTTCGTTTTAGTAGTGCTGCCAGGGTCACCAGTCGTAATTTGGCTGCGACAATCAGGTAGGATTGTTTGAGCTGGGCGGGAGCAAGGAAAGCGGAATCTGTGCCATTGCCCTCGCCATCCATTCGGTTGTCGGTGCTGCTTGGGTCGCCTTTGATCAGAATAGCATCCTTGAGGCTTATTTCCCCTAATTTCTGGACATTCATCTTCAACGTCGCTGAGCAAAGGACCGTCGTTCGCCGATCAGGCAGTCCGGGTCTAGTACTCTTCCGCTTCGTTTGGTCCAGAGTCCTGACAATCTTCGTGATGTCTTGTTCGAAGCCCAAATCCATCAAGCGATCTCCTTCGTCGAGAATAAGCCACCGAACACTGCTCACATCAAGCACCTTCGTATGGTCAAGGTGGTCTACCAAACGACCGGGGGTCGCCACCAAGATATTCAACCCTTTACGGAGTCTCGCTTTTTCGGATTTCTTCTTTTCACCACCAATGACCGTTCCAGCAACAATGTAATGTGCACACCCAAGTAAGCGTTCAAGAACCACAGAGATCTGTTTGCACAATTCTCGTGTAGGAGCAAGGATAATTGCGAATAACCCTGAATCTCGATGTAATGACGAATCTTGAGTTGTCTCTTGTCGGTCTTTCCGCAGTTCGGACATCACCATGATTCGTTGTACAAGTGGGAGAAGATACGCGAGGGTCTTGCCCGAGCCCGTTTCGGATTGTATAAAGACATCACTGTCATCCTTCAACATCTGAGGCACCGCCGCCTTCTGGATTGCAGTCGGAAATTCGAGGTCCATCTTGGTCAAGAGTTGAGTGGCAACCGCTGGTGAGAGTCCCAGAGATGTGAATGTGTCTATGCCGTCTACAAGTGGTGCATTCGAGGGCGCTGCCGGTTCTTCTTCTCGAAGTGCATCTTTGGGCTCTTCGGCAGTCGTCCAAGGCTTGGGATTGTAGGTGAATAGAGAGGAGATAACTTCACGAGAGCCTGATACAGATTTCTGTCCACTCAGCCTCTGGTCTTGCGGACCACGCTTGCCCGCGACCTCGTCCGACTTGGATATATATCCATTTTCACGCCTCCTCTTGACCGGTCTCGAGTCCGGGAAATCCTCCGTCTTCTCGAGGTGATTCTTTGAGTGTCGTGGCAGTACAGGGACAGTGTTCGCACTCTCTCGTCTTCTCTGTCCGCCTCTTTGGGCAAACCGCTTCGCTCTCAAACGATCTTTCCACGACCCACCTTTGAACTTCTGGACACGGGAGGTGGGGTTCTCAGAGACCGCAAAATTCAGAAGCAGGCCATCATCTGCCATTGTAGGCAAAAGAGGGGATGAAATACAGCCAGCCCTCGGTCTGGGTGGTGTGAAGGCCTGCACAATCTAAGACAAAGGTCGACGACGGGGAAAATTATGCGCAGTTTCGTACAATTTTTTTTCTTTTTGGAAGTGGAAATGCGAAGCAGCTTCTCCGATTGGAAGTACCCACGCAGAGCATCAGCCGCTCTATTCCCCGACCCCGGCTTCCAGCCTTCTACACACCACGCCGCACTTTCTATCATGAACACTTTGACTCACCTTCGCACGGCGGTGAGCTCAAGGCGTTCAAAATGAAGCTGTTGCCTACCCCGCCGACATCTCACCTCGCTTTACGAGCCTTGATTCCACGAAATTTGCAGCCATGGAAACCGCATTGAGAGCGTGCCGCATACCAACCCTGGGAAAGTCAGTGTGGCGGCAACAACTAGCCCTATCACCATGGACAAAAAGGCTACGAACTTTGCAGAATATTCGATGGAGTTCGAGTTCGAGTATTCCAGCAGCACCCTTCCCCGTCTTCCGCGATGTGCCACCGCTACGAGAGTTGCGCAAGAAAATGTTCAGGGAGGGAAGGGAAGTAGGCTTCGTTGCAACGATGGGGGCACTACATGAGGGCCACCTCTCGCTAGTGAGACATGCTTTGAGAGAGAACACAGATGTGTTTGTCTCCATCTTCGTCAACCCTACACAATTTGCTGCTCATGAGGATCTTGATTCATACCCTCAAACATGGGAAGAAGACGTGAGGAAATTGCAGCAAGTGCAAGATGAACATGCCGCCTCGTCAGGGCCGAACAAAGACTCTACAATTCGGGGTATTTTTGCACCCACCGTCAAGGTCATGTACCCGACCCTACCACCCACGTCGGACATGGCAGGAGACGGCTCATTCGTCACGATCACTCCTTTGGGAAATCAACTTGAAGGAAAATCTCGTCCGATCTTCTTCCGAGGTGTTGCAACCGTGTGCGCTAAATTGTTCAATATTGTTCAAGCAGATCGAGTCTACTTCGGCCAGAAAGATATCCAGCAATCTGTCTTGATCAAACGTATGGTAAAAGATTTTCACATTCCCACCGAAGTACGAGTGATTCCGACTAGCAGAGATCCAGACGGGTTGGCCATGAGCAGTCGGAATACGTATCTAGGGGAACGACGAAGAAAGGACGTCGTCGTGCTATCCCGGGCTCTTTTTGCTGCTCAAAATCTCTACAAGGTCGGTGAATTATCAGTGAAGAAGATCAGAGATGCGGCGTACGAAGTTTTCGCCCAACAATCAAGGACAAAAAGAAAAGACGGTAGACTTGGGGGAAGTGCGCGCTTGGAGATTGACTACATTGCATTGAGCGATCCTGATAATATGACGATGCTTGAGGACAAACAAAAGATCAATCCGAGACGCGGGGCGATATTGAGTGCTGCAATGATTGTCTGGCCCGTTGACAATCCCAATACCAACGAGGAGCTGAATCAAAGAAGTGTGAGGCTCATTGACAATGTCATTCTCGAGCCACGTTAAGTTGTGCCGAAGGCTAAGAAAGAAGCCAACCGAGAAGATTACCTTGATAGGATTGAGGATTCTGTGGACAAAAACAAAATCTAGAACCTTTGGTCTATGAAAAGGCGCAAAAAGAAAAAAAAAAAAAAAAAAAAAAGGAGAAGGAAGGGGGGGAGGAGAGAGGAATAACAGGTTTCGGAACAGATAGCGAAAGACGAGCATTATGACCTTCAGCACAGTTTACCAGGCCAGGAGCTACACAAGGATAAAGAGAGAGGAAGATGAAACTTCAAAAACTATATCAATAAAGTGGTACAATCTAATGGATCAATAAATGTCCCATAATGATATTTTGCCGTCTTTGCCGCCGGCTGCTAACCAGTGGGTGGAGCGGGCCTTCTCCTCGCGTTGACGCTTAATTGCAATGAGGGCGTTATGTGGCTGTATCAATTCAGTAGAAGTATGAGATGGTGAATCAGATCCTGGCTCCGGGTCGCCAGTGCGTGAATGGACATCTGCGAATGCTGTGGCATAACATCCTACTTTGTGCCACTTCAAGACGGCTAGCTGGTTCATAGTTTTCGAAGAGTAAACACGCACACGCCCGTCCCATCCGGCCGTGGCAAAGATCTTGCCGTCGCAACGGATGCTCAGGCCCTGTTGGCCGGCGTGTTTTGTTTTCATGGCCCTTTCCGGTTGAACTTCACTCTGAGTCTCAGATGGATTCTCCGAGAGCAGCAAAGGGTATTTAGCAATCGTGGCATCAGCGCTTGAGGAGATGAAATGCTCCTTGGAAGGAAGGATGTCGACAGAAAGAACTGGCTGTGTATGCGGCTTGCCAGCCATCAGCTTTTGCCATTGTCCATTAGCTCCGAGGTCTCCTTGGTGGATATGAACCATCACCCGACCATCCTCATAGCCTGACACCAGGACGAGTCTCGAGGAACTGGTCTCATGAAACAAAGAGACCGCCATGACCATACCGGACGTGGTGTTTTTATCAGCGTGTATTTGGGACACACGACGCTCCGACGGGAGCTGGAAGATGTCGATGCCGCCTGAATCTAGTCCATTGGGCGAAGCGACCAATTGTGGTGTCGGCTCTTTGATTGCTGGCTGTTGCGCATCCTCGTCGCAAAGCGAAAAGGCACAGAAGTTGAGGGCGTTTACAGAACACGAGTGCAATAGCCATGGCTGCGTTTGATCTGGAAGAGCACCATCCGCAGGTAACTTTGTGCTGAGGCCAGCAAAGTCCTCAGATTGGACTTTCCAGACTCGCAGTTTATGATCTCTTCCATGACTAGCAAGCCACATCAATGAAAGTTTTATCAAGAAAGAAACATCCACGCACCTGACCAGTCTCTCGTCCGTCCAGTGCTTGATTTGCATGACTCCGCCAACGTGCGCTTTCCAGGTTGCGGCTGGACGTTTGGAGGAAAGGCTCCATATCACTATCCAGCCTTCACTGTCGCCTGATACAAGATACGTGTTGCCTGCGTACAAGTGGAGAGCGTGGATTGGGGACTCATGGCCTCGAAGGACGTAAGATGGTACCGCAGGTTCTTGTTCCATGATCTTCTCGTCAGATTTAATATTTTGGGGTCGACGAGAACGGCATCCGAGTCGAATATGAGTCCAAAAATCTGCCACTTAATTCAGTCCAGTGGATTGCTCGACATTCGCAGAATGGAGGCTCCCATTAGGACATTTTCTCACGGAATACTCACGGCCTCATCAGCGCCTATCTTTTCGAAAGAGAGTTGACGCATTTCACATATCACATATCAGGGGATGTCTTATTCAAATGCGCTGCACGAAATGAAGATGAAAACAGATGCTTGCCCAAATCGGTTCACGTGAGTTCCCGGCTAGGCAACATTTGGCCTGTGACGCCGCACACACTGCCACTTTTGGGAGCCCAAAAACCAAGGGGCGCTGCGCAAGAAGACAAAAAGAAAGCAACATTTGCGCATTGCTCACTATCGGATTCGAACCGATGATCTTGTCATCATGAAAATCATACGAGTGACACGCCTTACCCCTGGGCCACTGTGGATACGTGAGAATACTGCCGACATATGCATGAGGTAGGATACATACAGCGAGCATTATTTCTGCGGCATAAATCACGCAAATTTTCGCGTTCTTTTTATATATATAATATTATCAAACTACACTTTTCCCTGTCCCTACTTGATGATGCCCAATATAGTCCTACTATTTCCGGATGTCACGTTTACCATAAGGTTATCACATTGCATGAGAGGTTTGACGTACAATGTCTCACACATGTCATTTCATGAGGCTCAAGCGAGAACAATATCCTAGTCTGCGTCATCTTTACCCGCTACAGCCTGAAGAGTTCAACGGTTGTTAGGCTACCCACTCTTAACCAGTGTGAGGATTAAGATTCCGTTCATAGATGAGATTCGACAAGTTTCAACTGCAGAAGGCGATTCGCTCGAGAGGGCGAAAGAGCTGGGGTAGAATCCTCCAGCTGGGAAAAGTTTTGCGCTGAACAGGGATTGGAGAAGGAAGAAAACTGTCTCCACCATGGTATCAGAAGTCACTAGGACATGAGACCTTAGTGCTGTGAAGCTCGAACCACCATCAGTCGCATAGAGATGACCATGGGCGCCAGCTGCCACGTGGTTCAAGCCACATCCAAAGTCCTTTTCGTATCTCGAAGCGAACACAAAGTCGCTTTAAAGCAGGGGTAGGCGGGAAATCGCCCAGAGAGGAAGACAGACATAAACGAAGTGACCGAGAATGGTAGGTCCAAACCGCTCAGATACCCCAAGAACAGCCTAAGGCGAGTCCAGGCCGGGCCGAATGTTGGCTCTTTTGTACGCTGGTAACAACGCCGACAGGTCACAACTACGTATGAGCCCACCCAGAGCTGAGGGATTTTGATGCGTTACTACAAGCGAGTCTGAAAAAGGGCAACAGTTTATGCGGGAGGGGATCCCCAAGCGAAGAGAGATTCCAATCCCAGAATGTGCTGAAATCACCATTTGACCATTTGCAGGGACTATCCCGACTAGGACGTGGGATGTACCAAACGCGAGAATGAATCAAAGCTCTGCGTCCTGATGGAGACGAAAGGCTTTGGTTATCGCAGGCCACAGCGCTCGGGAAGAGAAAGAGATGGCCGGTGATGAGATGATTGACAGCTGGTGGTGGGACTGATGGGACGGGGAGAATGCTCTTTTGGAACTGGTAAGATGGAGAGGCGATCGAGTGACCAAAAAAGAAAGAGAAAACGTCAACAGATCAAAATTGCCGACAGGCCACAGTAACACCGGGATGAAGACAGCACGACAGGCCCATCTTGGCGATTGCCGGAGTATCAATCGAGCAGGAAAGTACAAATCATCCAGCCCCCCTAGCAGCAGTTTGTCTCCTCCGCGGCACACTCCAGACCAAACCCAGGGCATCAAAGATGGAATCATGGAAGATACCATCTAACCCCCCTGGTCAATCAATATGGTATGTGGAATGTTGCTTGTACTCCCAAATTGTGTTGATCGCTCAGTCCGCCCTGCTCATCGCCAGCGGCAGTACGTAAAGCAGGTCGGATGGAAGGGTTTACCTTGCTCCAAGATTTGATTGTTGATGAGTCCATCAGGCTGGCAGTCGTCCACTAGCAATGCTCAACCGACCCTGCGCCATGTATCTCTCAACTGGAACTCCAGCAGAAAGGTACCTGCTAGCGACATCCTAGTACCCATAGCAGTTTAGTGGTCAGCCCCTCCGGGGTCTTGTGCTTTAGCCTTTAGGCTCCCTCCGCGCCTCTAACGAGCGTCTGAAGTTTCTCCCCCGGCTGAAACCACTTGCGATTGTCCAGTAGACGGCCAGAAGAGGTTCTAAGTTTTCGGCCATCTCCCTTGACTTCTCGATGCGGTGGCGGACTTGTCATTTGCGCAGCAATAGTCCCCTGACATCTTCTGGCGATCACACCAATCACCTCTGATCCTAGCTACGTCTCCTCCATTGCTTTTAAGGTTTCTCGACAGTCTCAGTCAAGCTGATCTAGCATCACAGTCAGGAAGCCACACTTTATCCCTCTGCGAGCCAGACTCCTGGAACGTCGGGATCGACCAGCAGTCCACCTCGATCAAGATGCCGCTGAACTCAAATCCCTTCCATGCCAGGCCTCCCTCGTCCACCTCGTCTTTTCTTTCATAATTCCCCATACCCGCCGACTCAACTTTCCCCCACCGTCGTTGCATTTCATATTGCAAACCTTTCTGACCTGATCGTTCTCCCTCAGCATCCTCTGCCAGCCTCGTCACCATACCGTCGAGCCCCAACCTGTAAAGGTACGCCGAGAGTGTTTATCAGTGTCTGTCATGCTTTCCAAAATGGCCGCAGGGCATTTGTAGGTGGAGGGAGAAAATGTCGTCATTTATTGCAGGAGGCTGCTTGTGCAACACGCTTGCATGTCCTGCAACCCCAGTCGCAGTTTGAACCCCTTGAAGCTGCGACACACATGTTCTTGGGGCAAGTCTTGCCTAACACCTCGCAAAAATTACAACAGTTTTGCACAGAATGTCTATGCGATCGATCTCAGAACGCCACAGTTGTGTTTGCAAGGACTTCTTATGCATTATGTGTCTGGTACATTGCGCATACTAATTCTGGTCCAACAGGTATCCCGCAAACAGTCCTGAAAACCCCCTCGCGAGACCAGTCCATCCTCGACTCTCCTTTACATCGCTGCACCTGAAAAACGCTTCTGTGCAAAGAGCACCCGAAATCCTCTCCATCCCCAGAGAGGGGACCTCTCTTTCAGACCCAACCGGCCATGATCTTCCCGTAAAGAAATTCAAGCTGGCGCAAAACCATCCTTCCACATACCCGCCTGCTGCGGCTCTTCCTCTGTCGAGTAGCGATTCTCTCCTCGCCTCTACAACGGCACCTACGCAAACTACTCCCCCACAATCGTCGTGGCACTCTGAACTACCTCGAAAGCAGGATTCCGAAAAGATATTTCACTCTAGGCCTACACTCTTGACCCCGCCCTACGCAGCCGCAGATGCGGTGATCAATGAGCCGACTTCCATGACCCGGGACTCGTCGACCAAATCGACACCCACTGGCCGAACCTTGCAAAACAGCCCTCTTTCGATGACTGAGCCTGAGGCTCCTCCTCCTCAGGCTAGACCGGACAATGTCCCAGCGACAAAGCCGAAACGAGTCAGGACCGGATGTCTTACTTGCCGAGAACGACACCTCAAATGTGATGAGGGTCTTCCACATTGTCAGAACTGCAAAAAGTCCAATCGCAAATGCAAACGTGGTGTACGATTGAACTTTATCGATATCCAATGCGAGAAACCGCCTTATTTACTTCCTCCGACCCACGATTGGAGAATCGCATTTCAAGATGATTCTCGTGAAATTGCCTCCGAATACAAGGGTGGTTTGGAGAGATACCATCCACTCGAACCCGAACCCAAACGACAGAGATTGGACGTGACGGACATGAACTACGACTATGGTCAAATCGACGTGCCAATCATTCCACATCAACCACTTCCACCTCAACAGTCTTATCCCAGTTCTTATGCTGAATCATCCCAGGCAATGTACGCCAGTGCAACTAGTCAAGGCTACGACGAAGCTGCGAGTGCAATGGCTTCCTACTCCGAGCCATCTCAAAGTTTGAGACAGTCTTACGAACCACCGATGCTGGTACCCGCCGAACAGGATCAAACACCTGTCTATCTGGATGACCGGAACGAGGTATTATACATGCAGGTCTTCGTAGAAGAAGTGGGGCTGTGGATGGACTCGATGGATTCCCAAAAACATTTTTCTCGCCTTATTCCGTTCCAAGCTCTGCGGGAGCCCATGCTGAAGTACGCGTTGCTAGCGTGTGGTGTTCGCCACCTGACCCTAGTGAACTCGGTCTATCCAGAAGAGCATGCATTGAATTATTACAACAACGCCACACAACTGCTGCTAAAGTCTCTTCAAAATCCAGATAGAGACAGTGTCCTCTGCGCCACCGCAGCCACCATTCTCAATGTCTATGAAGTTATGTCCGAGAAAGCCCTACAACGAATGAATCACATTGCTGGTGCCCGAGCCTTGATCAAAGAATGTCGATGGGATGCCACGGCAACTGGCATCGGAGCTGCCTGTTTTTGGCTGAATGTCGGACTCGAGCTGTTCAGCTGCCTCCACTTCAACTGGGGCGTCGCTTGGGATCCTGATACTTGGGGCATTGACATGACGATGAATCCTCAGCATGTCGGCGGAAATGAAGAGGACTGGACACACAAAATGTTGTGGATTCTATCGAAGATCACGAATTTTCGGTCGACGGCACAGCCACGGTTTCAAGACGCCAGTGTTCATGCGGAACAGGTCCGCTTACATCAGAGACATCAACAATGGCTGGGACTGAAACAATTTTGTGATCGTTGGCACCGTTGTGTCCCGCCAACAATGCATGCCATGGCCTATGTCCCAACATACATGACATCGTCAAAAAGTGCTTTTCCCGAAGTTTGGCTCATCAAGAGGACGACAATCGTGGCAAGGCTCTTCTACCATACTGCCATGGCGTTACTCGGATCCGTCCATCCATTAGCCGGCATCCAACCCCAGACAGCTGATGAAATGCGGGAAATGAGAGTCTATCATTCTAGACTGATATGTGGCATAGTCGCCCATGTCAAGGACAGGGGTGTGGCCTCGGCTTCTATTCGATGTCTCGCTGTGGCAGGAGAAAACCTTACGGTCCGACGAGAACAAGAAGAAGTTTTACAAATTTTCGACCGGATAAAGAAAGAAACCGGCTGGCGGGTCACATTCATCCATGACGACCTTAAAGAAAAATGGGGCTGGAATAGCAATGCTCCCGAGTACGACAACGGGAGCACCACATCTACATACTATTCTTCCTCGACTTCATCTGCACCCCCGGCACCACCAACTGGTCTATCTCCTCGTCCCAAATATCCAGGCGGGATTGTCAATCCTTTGTACAAAAATGCGGACTTTTCAGCCCAAAACCCGCCTTATCAAGGAAATTACGTCCCTCCTACACCTGGACATATTATGCACAACACAACGCAGATGTATGGATTTTCTGGCATTACGGCCATATGATCTGATTCAAAGGCGGTGATCCGAAGGAACAGGACACCAGGCTTCTCGTATACAATCCACGAAGCTACCTCACCATAGCATGATGATGGCGTTGGAGGTTTACCTTCTGATTTCAATGAGATGGCGGACTATTGATGTGTCTTTTTTTTTTCTTTTTTCTTTTTCTTTCTCTCTCTTTTTTTTCCCTTCCCAACTTCAACTAAGGCTGGTACGGGTATTTTGATGGCGTTGTGATGGGGCCAGGTAGTGGTGTGTTAAACCGGCCGCAAGAAAACGGGTATGGTTTGTTTGAATATGGGATTCAGTAAGACAGGACCAGCAGTCCCGGCAAAGCTAGCAATAATGATTTGTTCATAAAAAGCAGGATGCCATGGAAGAGAAAACAGGACATGGATATCCCTGGATTCAGGGACAGATGGAGACCAAGTTGTGTGGGGGGTCTACGTAGACATGGACGAATGAAATTCGACGACCCTTGTGAATATGTACATGGATCCAATCAGGTATCCTGTTATCGACAGTATCATTAATTTAATCATGCCAGGAGATGGTGGAGATTTTGTGACATGAAACATAAATTAATACTTCGCAACAAGGCTGTTAAGGCTGCCAAGGCTGTCATGCACGATTACATGTTTTCATTTGCGTCTGAGAGCTGCAGGATGCTTGACATATAACTGCGTGTCTCTTGTTTACCCTCGGGACATACATATCCGGGGAAAAGTTGAGCGACGAACTGCTGCCTGACTGCCTGCCTGCGATCTAGATGTTCGACTAGCATCCCTGATGTGTTGTCTTGCTGGATATGGCTGGCTCGGTAGAGATATCGTAAAAGCACTGCCTAGTAAAACGAACGAGGCTGAGGCTGATTCCAGGGAGAATTCGCCGGAGCTGAATGCGCCCGTGACATGAGGAGGATGCCACGCTGTCACAACATTGTTTCGATTTCAATAGAAGCAGTACTGGTAATACACTGAGGCTGAAAATATCTAGGGGCGCAGGTGGGTTGGGGCTTGCAGTACGTGCACCTGGTTCTTTCTGAATGCCCGCCAGAGGCGGGGCAACATACAAGTAGGCGGAACATCACTCGTAAGTACTATGTGTTTCAGTGGAGTCGTTTCCAAATTCAGCCTTGTCAAACTAAGTAAGGCTAACTAGTTAGCCAGCGAGTTCTTGATGCGTTTCTTCCCTTGATTGATACATCCCACCTGCCTGCCTTGCAGATGGCCGAACAAAGGTTCATTGTTTCGATCCACAGTCCACAATCCACAATCCAGACGCACTCCAGACTGCTAAAGAGTGAGCTTCGCCACCTGCCATCCACATGTCTGAACTAAATTGGCTTAGACCTTGGCTGAGATATATCCCATAGCCCATCCCTAGTGGGCCCCCCTTCTCCCTCTCCTTCTTGTTTTTCTTCCCCATTTGTCTAAGGATTTAGATTTTGCTTTGTTGTCGATGTGTTCTTCCCTGCTTTGCTCTGTTCATCATTCACTTCGCTGTCGAGTTCGGAGCCGGGGTTGTTGCTTATGGACCAAATCTCTTCCTCGTCGTTTGTGTCCTTGTCGTGTTCGTTGCGAGTCCAGAACAAGTCACCGAAATTTCCTGTGATGGCACTTCAGTTGGCCACCAGCGTTCTGACTCTGGCATAGAAGATTACAACGTACCATTCTCAGTGATCAATGCTATGTATCCATCAGGCTGTCTAGGAAGCTCCAGAGCAGCAGCCATAATCAGTGCACCAAACAACGGAGAGTTCCAGTATTTTCTTTTTGTCTGTTGGCTTAGACTAGGCTTTTGAGAGTCATGGTAGAGGGTGTGTTTGCACATCAGTCTCGAGAGAAAATGAGGTGTGTTGAAGTTGATATAAATGGGTTCGGCATGGAGTGCAGACAACAGTGACTTTGTGGCGACATGCTTACAGCGTGGCGGACATGAAGTACGTCGATCTTGTGGTGTTGTGCGACGAAGTTGCGTTTTGCACCTTTGTAGGCTTCTCTGTCCATCCGCTGGGGTCCCCTTCTCGCCGGAAACGTCGGACTCCAGCGTGATGAAAGGGAACTTGCTTGGTGCATCAAGCAGGGGTTCGTCTTGTACGATGACATGAACGGATCAGCTTCCTGAGAGGGGTGCTGCGCGGTCCAATGTTCCAAGAAACATGATTGATCAACGCGAGCATCATGCGGGATTAGCATGGCGCAGCAGCTCATGTGCATGCTTGATTGAACTGTGATTGCTCAATGTGGCTTCTTCCACAAAGTGTTTGAGATGATCAATTGTTCTTACCGAGTTCGAAGACCATTAAGGAGGAATTTCTGCGTGGGTGGACATCATACCCATTGACAGCAGGCAGGTGAACGTAGCGATGATCCACCCATTTTCCCGTCTGCCGCATCACACAGCACACTTTTTGATTTAGCAAGCACTTGGAGATTTGTGGACAATTCAACTTTCGGGCAGATGGAACTCCTGTGCCAGATCGGATTCGCCATTGGTTTCTTTGGTTGTTGTCAGTCGCATAATCCGCTCGACTGCCCGGCGATGACCAAAGGAGGACAAAATACGCGTAATATCGCGTCTGGGAGAAGGTGCGAGGTCTTTCTGCATATCATTATAGCTGATTAAGTCCTCATTACACAGCTCTCTGACAGGGAACTTCCCATGTAATAGCAGGCAGGTGGTGTTGTCATGGCAAGGCTGGTACATGGGCACCTGACCACCTGTGATCGGCAAACCTGCCTTTGCAATAACTTGCTGAACTATCGATCGATGCATCAAAATTCTCTTGCTATTTTTTGGCGTATCGTCACCCTAACTAAAATAGCGAGGAAACGTTTTTAGCGGATTGAATCTTTTTCAGACCGGTCGCGTGTCTTCATGTTGACGCCTGTCGGCTTCCACCTTGAAGGTTCGTTCCATCAAGGTGAGTCCCTCAAGGCATACCGTCCTGCGCCATGACGTCTTCACCTCGCAATGTCCCAAACACAGCAGTCTCACATCCTGCACACTCTCTTCTGAATCGCGCTCATTCCTCTGACACCGCCGACCGCATCTTTACCGACAAAATCAAGAACAAACCTCTTCTCCTCCAACCGACCGTCTCTACGGACAAACGAGCATTGCGCCGACATATACGTCTTCGCAAGAAGGAATACTACTTCCGGAAACGAAAACCGAGACCTCTTAGTGCCAAAGAGAAGCGGGAGCTGGGCGTGTTCAAGCTCAAGAGAGAAGAGATCAAGTATGAAATATACAAGAACTTGCATGAGATGTGGAAGAGCTATATGCTCGAAGTGCTGGGCTATATGAAAGACGGACAGATCGTGGACACAAGCGTATCGAAAGAAATCACACCCCAGGGCCATGGAAGCCTTCTCGCCAGCGCGGATTTTCACGGCGCGGAGATCGAAGTGGCCCGATGCTCGGACACGAGCAAAGTTGGCATCAAGGGGATTGTGGTCCGAGATACAAAGTTCACCTTTGTGGTGGTCACGGCGAAGGATGAGGCGAAGACACTTCCGAAGAAGGATACCGTGTTCAGATATGAAATTCCCATCCCTAGTGGAAGTAAAGACGAGTCAAAAAACCTGAAATTCGAGTTACACGGAAATCAATTCGAATTTAGACCGGCGGAGAGGGCGAACAGGAAATTCAAATGGAAGGTCATGGATTATCTGTGACTTTCCGAAGCAGAGATCCGACTATCACACCTTTTTACCACAGCTGAGACTGCAAAGCACGGTCACCAGGGAAATACTGAGCTACGGGAGACCCACGCTCTTCTCGGGACCGCGATTGTTTCCGGGAACGACGCCATGGCCATATACAATCACATCGCGGCCCACTCGACACTGAAGGTTCGAACATCTCCCGTTGGACTTGCACCGCCGAGCAGGAAACTTTTCTTCACCCCTGTACCAAGTCTCCCTCCACCCACAATATTCATCAGGTCAATTTCTTCATCCCATTGAACTCCTACCGCGAGGAAGTGGGAGTGAAATCTAAGAGGATCACCGGGATAGACGGTGTATTGACAACCAAATCGCAGCCCAGATGTCATGAAGAAACCTCTGTCATGAAGATATCTGTACAAAGGGTATGAACTCGGCAGGTCGTTTATATTTGGCACGGAATTCGATGGGGGGGTCGGAAGAAGAAGACGAGATGTCGCGGGCGTTACTTGAAACTTGCTCGACCCGCCAGTCTGGGGTAGAATTTGGACTGGTGGATCGGAAGACAGAGTTGCTCCCTCCTCAACACTCGTACTTTCTCCTGGAGCAGACCTCATATTTTCATCATCGTTGAAATCCAGTAGATCACTATTTTCCTGGTATGGAGTTGACGAGGAGGCCTCGGCTGAGTTCTGGGATCGCTTGTGCAATGCACGTTTCCGTAACTGCGACTTTTCCCGGGCTCGGAGCTCCTCGAATTGTCTGGACTGTTTCCGTAGTCTTGCAAGATAATCAGCGCGCTTCGCTGCGTCGGCAAAATGAATCGCCTGATCATGGAGTCGTGCGTCGTCTACAATGAAGCCAATGCCCTTTTCAACAAGGAACTGGGCATCTTCAGGCATAATTTCCACTGGAACACCAAGGAACAGATTCTGAGAGGGACTCAGTGGAAGCGTTCCAATAGTAACGCCACAAATTCGGTGTTCTCGACGAAGATAGGTGGCTGTCTTGATATCGAAAAGTAAATATCTTCCCCCAACCAAGGAAACGGCGACTGGAAGTTCGGGTTTGTGATCAAACCCAAGATCAGAGGAAAGATCCACGGGATCCATGGTGAAAAATTGCAGTCTGTCGAAGAGACCATTTAGATTAGTACATGTCTCAAGCAGAGGATTGAAGATGGCGTATGTGGCATCGGGGACAGTCATATTTCAACAACTTTTGATTCAATCACATGCTTCGAAAAGTTCCTCAGTGGATTGACAGATATGAAAATTGGTGTAATCTTCCGAATTTGGAGTCCAGGATATTGGACAGAAGAACTCACCAGACCTAACGACAACACTTGTGCCTGATGATGAGATGGGCGTGCGTAATGAGTTTGTCACTTATTCAGCAACAGGGACAAGTCCGGATGTACGAAGCCCGATAAACGAAGACTAGAAAAATCAAAGAGTGAGTGGCTTGAAGACCATCCTTCAAGCAGAGAAGGAAGACTACATCATCTTTTGGAATTTGATTGAGAAAATGGAAAATGAAGTTTGAACTGGAAGTTGACTCCCAAAAAGTTTCAAAGCTTGAAAGACTTCAGGCTTGGCGTCGCATCAACTCATTTGGGATCAACTTTTCTGATTTGGATTGACTCGTTTGAAGTTCATCGATTCCTTCTTTACAGTCGCTTCTAACGAGAGCTGAGGCCCGTCATCCTATCCTAGCCCTCTCCCAAATGGGGGTCTTGTGGCTTCTGGCTCTACTCTTCTTCGTGCCTATCATATTCTTTCTTGGTATATCTCATGCTGCTTTCTGAATCATCACAAATTCTGACCGCTTCAATAGCCTTTCTCGCCCTTTCTTCATGTCTAGGTGACAGATTCCGCGCAAGGCTCTCAGGATGCAGTATAAATCCTCGTGATGCATCATACGACCACACCTATTTCCGGACTATGGCCAACACTGGCCCATCTGCTTCGGAACACATCGAGATGGAGACCATGCTCAATGAACGAGGCCGTCATCTTCATGACGATTCCTAAGCCTTCATTTGAATACCCTAGAATTCCACTTCTAATTTCTTTCCTCTCTGCTCCGACCCAGATGCCTGCTGAGCTTCTGTATCACCTCCAATTGGCGGTAGATTGAATGGTTTGATGGTGAACTTTCTCCTGCTTAAAGTAAACGTCCAATCATTTTCCGAAGTCCCAATTCCGCAGCCACGATCATGCAGCATTGGCAATCGATGGACTTGCAGTAGCCCTTGAGGCGGCTCTTCCGTTGTTCCAGCAGGACCACGAGATATTTGCGTGTCCCCGTCTGCCGAATGAGGGAATGGACAGAGCTCGAGAACAGCATCATTCAGCAGCTCAATCCACCTTACCAGACCAGAGGATCGGGGGTATAGAGATAGTGGGAGAGAAATCATTGCTGTAACTCGATCAGGGTACGAGGCAAAGAGAGCGCGAAGTCCATGCATCAATTGAAGAACATATTGTGGTTGGCTCGAATGTGGAGGATAGTAAGCTGGGGAAAGCATCGATGGGATGACAATACGATGGATTGTATTTGGAGCTGAGTTGGCAAAAACCCCGTTCAATCGGTCAAGTGCTGGAGCAAAAGGCGATTGGGTCGGGTCCGTTCCCAACCGGAGGAAGTTTAATCTGGACGAGGCTGGATGCACCAGTCTCTTTGTCAAGTCGAAGGTGTGACAAAAGGCGATGGGTGCTGTTCGTCCTGGCTCTTGGCCTTGGCCTTGTAGGGTTGACACTGCCTGTGACCGTTCTGCAGAAGAGCGAAAATGTCAGTGGGATTGCGAAGACAGAACTGCAAATTGTTCCCAAATCAATCGCATTGGGTCTAGCTATGCTACGAGGACGAGTTTGCCCACCTCTTGCATTCGCGTTTGCGCCAAATGGTCCCAAGCTCTCATATCTCCACGCAATCTTCATCTTTTCCGTGCTTTCAACAGGCTCTTCCTTCTTCTCAGATTCTCCCACCGCTCCAGGAAGTTCGCGACCCCAGTGTTCTGCCAATCCAATGACGTGGACATGGTGACCTTGTAGAAGTCCTTCCGCAGCGTAACATCTTAGAAGTGCACCCGTATAGTCTGTCGTACCGCTCTCTTCGAATAGTACAGAGCATCCAAGAACTAGGCCGGAGTGTCCAGCAAGGAGGGAGTCAAGGCTTGAAATCCCCGTGGATGTTGTTAAGCGCCCATCCACAGGCGACGGTCGTACTCCTGGCAGTTGACTTCGTTCTTCGAGGTTCATTTGTGGCGTTCCTTCGAGTCGCACAGAGCCTGTGAGGCCTACATTGCGCTTTCGGAAGGACATCGATGTAGTGTTAAGTGTTGGACCCGTGATGTGTACTCAAAGAGGGGGAGGGGACAAAATTTCCAAGGTTAAAGGCAAGGAAGGCTTCAGCGAATCAAACAGACCCAATGTGCCAAAATTTTATTCCCTGCGCAGAGTACATTTTATTCTGTAGATCTCATTAATTCCAGACTCACAAGACATTATCTGGTCGCTGTCAAGATGTCCGAAAATATTCTCTTCGAAAACAGCTTCAAAATTACCGACATCAACAGCACAAAATATGACAGAGTATCCCGCATCAAAGCCTTTAGCGAAGGCGGCCAGGAAATTCTTCTCACCCTCGACGTTAATACCGAACTCTACCCTCTGAATGTCGATGACCGTATGACTGTCGCTCTGGCGCTGTCACTGAACCTGGACGGCAGCAAGGACGATGGGAAAGGCTGGAGGGAAGTTGGAAGAGGAGAACAGACACTAGCAGACGAATTCGACTATGTATGCCACGGAAAAATCTACAGATTTGAAGAAGGCAATGGAGAGAACATGTGAGTTGCACAAACAATGTCTTGGTTCACCCAAACTGATGTCCTTCTCAGCAAGGTTTACGTGTCCTTCGGTGGTCTCCTGCTCTACATGGACGGGCCATATGCCCTTCTTAACGCCCTGAGAATTGACCATGTGTACTTGTTGATGAAGAAATAAACTTGGCCGGTTCAACCTTTTGAGGGAATGCATTCTGGGAGGCCCAAAAACAAAAGTTCATTTCAGCGAAGGCGTTTCAGGAATTGTGGTGGCTATTCCTTGAGAACATCAAGGAGTTGGGAATTCCAACTTTCGATGGAGTCTTGCGACAATCTCGACATAATCAGGCTCATTCTCGGGTGTCAAAATCCCATGCCTGACGAAGAATTCCAACAACAAGTGAGCACAATTCGGCTTGAATTTTCCTGCAGCCATTGCATTCTGAACTTCCTCCACCGTCAAAAGCTGAAAATCGATGGCTTCGTCGTCGCCAGGCTTCGGTATGACATCCGCCGGCATTTTGAGGTCGTATACGTATTGACACTCCGGTTGACAGAGTCCTGTTTCGCCTCCAGCTCTAGAGTCTCGGACATGAAAGTAGGTCAAAGTTCCACAGGCTTGGGCCGAACGAACCACATCCGCGGGTAGTGAAGCTTCCTCTTCTGCTTCTCTCTCCAAACATTCGAAGGGCTTTTCTCCAGCACTCAAGCCTCCAGCAACGGTGTTATCCATCATACCCGGATAGGTCTGCTTGATCAAGGCCCGTCGAGGGGCCCAGATTTTCATACCCTGATCCGTCATTACATAGCCAGTCATATGAACTCCATACGTGACTACTCCGAAAAGAGGGGTTGCTGAACGTTCCATGTTCAACAGAAGCTCCTTTTTCGGTCCATATATGTGGTAAAGCTCGTTGCGCCAACCGTCCAGCACCTTGAAGATCTTCTTCTCCCTAAGACTCTGGAGGTATTCTGCTAGAATCTTATTGCGTGCGCCGAAATTCTTAATTGGTCCTCCGTTATCATCTCGGGGTTGGAAAGTCAGGCTTCTCCGCTGTTTATCGAGGTTCCAATGTATACTGGGCGGCATTTGCTCAGCAATCTTGCACGGCGTATACCCTAGACATGCTTTGCATCCTTCTAGTAGGAAAACATAATATCTGTCCATTGTTGCGATGAATGCTGCCGGGTCGTCCGAGGCGTAAGGGAAGCTTTCCAGTTAGCGGTTGAGACCTGGAAGGCACCCAGCCTCAGTTGACTTACTTGTCGCATTCATTGACCAAGTCCAGGTTTGTTTTTTGCGCCATTTCCAAAAACACACAAACCTGATCAAGGTGTCTCAACGCTCATTTCTATTCACCTATTTGACAGAATTGTCCAAGTCTACCTCGGGGAGGTGGACGGGTACTAGAAATACGGATCGGTAAATACTTTGTTCCGACAGCCTGATGGCTTGGCACGATTTGCGTCATGTTCATCCCTTTGCATGATTGCCATGCTCCAAGAGCTCCTTTGAATATATGACAGGATGAAGCAGCTGTACTCCTCAAGTAGTTTCCAGTGCCCTTTGAAATGACACCTTTGCTCCAGTCCTCCAACGTTCGTACGGCGCCCTAGCGACGGCAAAGCTCCACAGCCACCAATCGACTGAGTCAGCAGATCGATCTTCGCGTCAAACATCCAGGGTGAGAACAAAAAGACATAAGTATCTTTAAGAAAAAAGAAAAAAAAAAAAAAATGTTTGGAGTCTTCATCCCTGCCCGCCCGGTGATCCCAGAGATGGGCACCGTATCAACAAACCAATTCGCCGTCTCCTTCCCTGCGACACCACAGCTCCACAATGTTGGCATCTTCATGCACCCAAACAAACTACTTCCCCCCGATACCGCAGCCGGAGTGTACATGCAACTTCCAGGAGAAGCAGGCTTCAAGTTTCTGGGCGCTATTGGCAACGAGAAACCCTCGGCCTTGTTCAGAGTAAATCTCCCAGACAATTTGACAGCCGGCGATGTGAATCTCGGTATCTCCGTCGAACCGGCGTCGAATATCCAGGCGCAAATGGCGCAGCTTCAACAGACACCATCGACCTCCAACGCCGTGGCCAAGAGACCTCCCGATACTAGAGTACTGGCTCAACGTATCATCAAGGACGCGTTCAACTTTCTCGCCAGCTTTGCCGGGAATACGGTGAATGGGATCGAAGTGGTGCCATTGAAGAGTTTCCAGGATTGGTGGACCAAATTTGAGAGGAAGATTCAAATTGATCCAGGTTTCTTGGAGAGGGAAGATGAATGGAAATGACCATGACCATGACCATGACCATGAGCGGGGTTAGGCGTTTTCTAGCGTTTCAAATGAAATGTTGGGCTGACTGCATATCGAATCTTGATGCTCACCAAGCATCAGATACTCCCACGTTCACCTGTTGAGAAAACATTGAACCATTGCGTCAAATAGAAAGCTGACATATACTAGGAACTACCGTTTCTATGCCTTTACACCCACCAGATGCGGTCGAGGCAAACTCCATATCAAATCCCACGTTAATCCGGCATTGAATCTGACGTCTGACGCTCCCCGCCCCCTCCCAACAATCTTCTCACCAATGCATCGACATAATCTCCTCCTTGGACCAGAACTTCCTCATATTCTCAGCGCTCAGCATACGGACTTCATCATCTAAATGAGCCCAAAGCACTTCACCAAACGAATCCATAATCTCCTTCAATTCGGGCATTCTTAGCTCCCGTTCCCCGGACCGACAAGCGTCAAGGTACGCCTCTAACTTTTCGATACCCTCGTGGATCTGTTCGTGCTGCGTGATGAGGTGATCGTGCGGTGCGAACGCGGGCATGCGTTCTGCAAGATCGGGGAATACATGCTGCTCTTCGATCGTGTGGTGCATGGTCAAACCGTGGCAGAAGTGCAGGCCCTGGGAGATGAAACTCCGAATCGACATGCCTGCCGGTCGTGATCCGGACGTGCACGTCTTGTACAGCATGTTCCAGGTATATCGGAAATGATTGTGCTGGAAAGAAGGGGGAAAAAATTAGCGCTGGCTTACGACGAGGAAGGAAAGGAGAAGTCGAAGGCGACACGATGCTCATTCTTGTCAAGTATGACTCGTGTTGTGGAATTGCCACGGATATCAGAAACGAACAACCAACAAACAGCGTCAACAACGGAAACATGCAAAATACAAATTTAAAAGAGCTCAAAAGGGAGAATAACATACATAAGCATCCATCATGACAGCAAGTCGATTGTACACCCTGAAATCCTCAGCGGAGAGCTTGGGCAACTCGGGCTCATTTTGTTCCGTTGCCGGAGCAGCATTCTGTCCGAGTGATGTAGGAGGGGCCGGAGGCACAGCGTCTTCAGACGACGCCATATTGAAGATCCGACGAGGAGGAATTTGATCTCGGGACGGTTGAAGAGGCTGAAGCTCGGGCTCTGAAGATTGTCGGGATCTCGTCGATGTTGATACCGAGACAGAATTGATGCCAGTGCTTGGTTTTATCGAAAAGGAAGTCGAAGGGTGGTGGTAGGCTGCAAACTCCTTTGCCTTGTGAAAAGTTCCTGTCCAGGCTCCACACAATTTGTTTCTTGCGATATTAGTACTCGCGGTATTTAATTGCAGAAGGATCGCAAGCATGAGAAAGATCAGGCTCAGAAGGACCAGGACCCAGCACCGCATACGCTCCGGCCGAGAGTCTTAATTGTCGACGTCGGGTTCCTCTCCTGAGTGCTGATGTCACGAACAGAACAGGAGATGCTCGAAATGAACAATTGGTACCGTAGTGTGGACAGGTCCTTTGTATTTCTGTGGCACTGCGCCTCTATGCAAAACGGAATATCAGGTACTCAGGCGCCGACCACCAGGAGCTATCTGGGGGTAAGTCATGTGATCGTGACTTCTCGGTCGAGACTTGTGATGAAATGTCTCGATAGGTACCGTGACGAAGATGATACGAGTGAAATTTGAAGGTTCCAAGCTCTCTCGGACGAGAAAGATATTAGGATGCTTCGTTTACTAGACCAGTGTATAATACTCGCGCAGTAACCCGGAATGAGCTTTCTCTCATGGCGACAAAGTTGCGAGGTCATACACGTCACAGGGGAGAGGGTCTAGCAAGCTACAACAGTATTCACCGCGAAGCACAAGGGACCATGAGTACATTGCTTGCTTCATGTTTCATGTGATTTCTGTTCTGGTATCTTTCATTTCCTTCTTAACATGTACATGAATTTGACAGACCAGAATGCGCTGAACTAGGACGCCTAAACAAGTTCATTGCCCATGCCCAGCTTTAACCTGGAATGCAAAGACAAGAGTTTTCGTTTTACATCCTTGGGGGCTTTGGTTTGGTTGTGTCCTCAATATATTTATCCTTTTTGGGGCCCCACCTCCCCATTTTCACTACTTTCACACACCACCCCACCACCACCACCAACCTAAGGACCTCGCATCTAGCCAAAGAGGGCACTTCCGAGTCGGATACGGACGGATTTGATCTGTGTATAGTTGCCCAAGGCATACTTGCCGAGTTCACGGCCAATTCCAGACTCCTTGAAACCACCGAAAGGCACTTGGTGGTTGAGCATGTTGTAGTTGTTAACCCAGACAGTACCCGCTTTGAGGGCATTGGAAACACGAATGGCAGTGTTGAGGTTGGTGGTGTGGACAGCAGCTGCAAGACCATAGGTGGTCTCATTGCCAGCCTTAATGACCTCCTCCTCAGTGTCGAATTTGCTGATGGCACAAACGGGGCCGAAGATTTCTTCTTGCATGATCTTCATGTCCTCGGTGACGTTGGAGAAGATCGTGGGTTGAATGAAGTAACCCTCGTCACCATGGCGCTCACCACCAGTCTCAACCTTAGCACCGGCCTCCTTACCAGACTGAATATAGTTCATGATGCGGTCAAATTGAAGCTTGCTGACTTGTGGGCCTTGGAAGGTATCTTGTTTGAACGGGTCGCCGACGACGTTCTTGGCTGTCCGGGCCTTGAATGCCTCAATAAACTTGTCGTAGATGCCAGATTGCACGTAGATACGAGAGCCAGCACAGCAGCATTGGCCATGGTTAAAGAAGATACCGAAGTTGACCCAGGAGATGGCGTCCTCAATGTTGGCGTCATTGAAGACAATGTTGGGCGACTTGCCTCCAAGCTCGAGGGTGACCTTCTTCAGGTTGGATTTGGCAGCCGCTTGGAGGATAGTTCGGCCGACAACAGTCGAGCCAGTGAAGGCGACCTTGTCGACGTCCATATGAGAAGCAATCGCGGCACCAGCGGTTTTGCCGAAACCAGAAAGGATGTTGACGACGCCAGCGGGAATACCGGCCTTCTCACAAAGAGTGGCCGCAAATAGACCAGAGAGCGGAGTTTGTTCTGCGGTCTTCAAGACAACAGTGTTACCGGTAGCCAAAGCTGGTCCGATCTTCCAGGCCCACATGAGTAGAGGGAAGTTCCATGGGATGATCTGACCGCACACGCCCACAGCCTCGTGTCGTGTGTAGTTGAAGGTCTCTGGGTCCGTGTCGATGGTCTTGCCGTGGATCTTGTCCGCCCATCCACCATAGTATCTGAGACAGCCAGAGGAGAGCTGGACGTCGACCTTGGCCATGGAGAGGGCCTTGCCGTTGTCCAGCGACTCGATAGCAGCGAGAGTATCAGAATATTCATCGAAGAGGTCGGCAAGTTTGGTCAGCATCGCTCCTCGGACGGAGGGGAGTGTCTGGCTCCAGACACCATTGAAGGCCTTGCGAGCAGCCTTGACGGCAATGTCGACATCTAGGGAACAAGATCGTTAGCTTCCCGACGGCACAAATACAATACCCCTGGCGACTCACCCTCTGGACCAGCTTCGTAGACGGCGATAATGGGCTTCTCGTTGGTGGGGTTGATGGTCTCGAAAGTCTTGCCCTCAACACCTTTCACCCACTTGCCATCAATGTACAGGCCGAGCGGTTGCTCGTATGTGATGCTGGGGGTCTCGATCTTGGCGGTCAAAGACATGATTGAGGTATCTGATATGAAATGGGACTTTTTAGGACTTTTTGACAGGGGTATCACAGGAAAAAATGAACGTCGTCCGGATTTAATAGACAAAAGAAAGAGGAGCAGACGATCAACCGAGGGCAACCTTGATCTTATGTGAAATCATCGATGCGCGGGGAAGGTCCGGTATGAACGAAATGATATCCGCAAGAAAAACTCGCTTTCCTATGGACCGAGCCACTGAGCAAGGGGCTGAAGTCATGTTCAATAGGCCGAACGGCAGCTGCAGGAGGCGCAGGTGGGGTGGAGGGAGACGCCGAAATTCCATCATGCTTTTGGGCTCGATCGGAACCCCCTGGTATCAACTGCGGGGTTTAAGGATGGTAGGAAGGTCAGACAACGTTGTCAGTTGGACCAAAGGAGGGCACAACGAGTGCGGTTCGAAGGTTGGCTGCGGCTAGAGGATGAGCATTGTCTGGATTGGGTGTAGATGACACATGAACTGGGGAACGGAGATGAGGCGGATGACGACGATGTTTGATAGGGTGGGTTATGCTGTGGCAATGAATGAGGGGTTGGTTGTGTTTCTTCCCAATGTCCGTTTGGTATCGTATGCACCCGTGCATGGATGCTACCGCCGGTCGGCCGCGATCGGATGCTATGACTGGTTCGGGGGAAAATTAAACATTTCACAAGAGCTTGGAAGGGCAGCTGTTGCAGAGCCAAAATTTGGAGGACGTTTGAGATTTGTCAGGATATCGAGGACGTACGGAGTGAAAGTCCAAACACCCAGAGGCGCGGTCGAACGGTTCAAGTCTCCGGATTGGGTTAAATGTTTCGAAACTGCCGCTAGTGGTCATTAGGTCGATGGATCTCTTGTGACCAGCCTGCACCGAAATGTACCGATGGCTGATAACTAATCCAGAATCCCGTCATGCTTTTGACTCGGTAGAACGGTAGGGGGAGAAAGTCAGGATTCCGTGACTGATAGAGTTTGGGCGAGTTCGGCCACATGGAGAGGATTGCATTGTTGCATATTAGACGGAGAGGGACTCATCGATGGATGATTATGAAGGACAAGGTTGGAAAATGGAAGGGTAGCTGGAAGAGGCAAAGAGCTAGCTAAACAAAGTCCCAAAAAGTTTGCGAAAGCAAAACGAGGGGCAGATGGCGGACTCGAGGACTCGGGTTGCGGCCGAGCGCTCTTTCCATATTGGGGCTTCCGGCGGAACCCAATCTCTCAGTCTCGGTCTAATCTGAATTCTCAGTCTTCAGCCTGCTTTGGCGAACTTGTCCCTTCCGGGCCAATTACCCCCGGAGTGCATTTGCTGCATGCGAGATCTCAGCGGAAGCGGGAGTTGCTAGACTACGCCGATTGAGCAATCGATATACGGATTGGACAGAGGCGCCAATAGAAAATCAGTCAACAGTTATCGGGTACGGTCACGTGTTATTTTCCTCGAGTTAGAAAACAAGAATATATTTTGCACCCAAGGCTTGGCATTTGGCTGTCATGGTCAAAAAGCTAGGAGGTTGCCTTTGAGCCTTGGGCGTCGCTTCACACTCCCACTTGTTCATGTGTGCCTTGCTCGGAATTTCGGGTCGTTCTTCGTACTCGTGCGTGTAAACTACGACTGCTACGGAATGTTAAGCAATGGAGAAGACACTTGAGGGAAGCAATTCTGCAGAGACTTCTCCACCCGGAGTTGGCGGCGTGAGATTACACCGTGGCAAGATATGCGAAGTTTCGGGCTTGTCTGGTAACCAACTTTTTTGCTTCTGGGAGGATTTTTTTTTTTTTGGGTATATACAAGTGGGGGAGTTGAGTGTATTTTGTTTGTGCGGGGAGGGTCCCAGAGCGGAGAACGTGCGACTGCGACTTCGTCAATTTACTTATCTTCCACTGTACGGGGCTAGCGGCATAATTGCTGGCAGGTCAGCTAATGTTTATCTCTTCTTTGCTTCTTTACTCGGTGAGTCACGCTTTCTTGTATACAGTAGACAGTCATCCATTCTATTCAACATGGTCAAGTTCTACAATCACATTGAGCCCGACCTGGCAGAATGGGCGATGAAGCAACAAGTCTTCTTTGTTGCCTCGGCCCCGTTGAGAGGGAGACACATCAATCTATCTCCCAAAGGCCTGCCTTCTTCTTCGTTCTGTGTCCTAAACCGTAATCTATGTGCATATGTCGATGCCACCGGCTCGGGCATCGAAACCATCTCCCACATCCAGGAAAATGGTCGCTGTACCGTCATGTTCTGTTCATTTGACGCCAGTCCTCGCATAATGCGCCTCTTCTGTACGGGCAGACTCGTGGCTTGGAACGAACCGGGTTTCGATGGATGGCTGAAGAGGATGGGGAACAAGAATGTTATTGGAGCAAGGGCAGTCATTATTCTGGACGTGTTCAAGGTAGGACACCCCCCTTTCCATCGCGAAATCTCAAAGACTCCAGGACCATTGACAACCTCATAGGCTCAAACTTCTTGCGGTTATGCCGTGCCATATCTTGCGACCAAACCGGATCCGGACAACGCTTCGAAGCAGATTGCATATCTAGAAGACCGCAATACTCTCGGCCACTGGGCCGGGAAGCAAGTTTCCAACGGCGTTATAAACGACTATCGGTCCCAGTGGAACGCTCGTTCTCTAGACGGCCTACCAGGTTTGAGAATTGCGCGGAGTGACGCCGGTGAGCGTCTGTGGTATGGTGACATCAACGCACAGGCCCAGAAAAGAAATGCCCTGCAACTGGCGCTCGTGGCGATTTGTTCTGCCATCTTAACCGTCTTGAGCATGTATATGTTGGGCCTGACAACTTTGCAGAACTCACTCTCTTTTTAATGACAGATTCCAGACGAAATATGACCATGACACTAATGAAAGAACATTCAACGAACAATTTACCCAAGAAACTGAAAGTCTATTCCAGGATTCTAACGACAACATCTATCAGAAATGTGGATCTGCTGCTATGAGCAGTGACCATTCGTCACCGGAGTGCCGTCATGGACCAAGACACTCTGGTTCTTTTCCTGCGTTGACACAGCCACATCCATCGCCGGGTTTGCCGTAAAGAAATTGACAGGTTTAAGCCCGACGACCATTTTCTCACAGGGCATGACAGGCCAATCTTCCACACGAGGATTGTGTGTCGAGCCAAAGGTGTGCCAAATGACGATGTCTTCGTTTCTGACGTTTGTGACTTCTTTCTGCTCCCGGCGACGTTTGATCCACGAGTCAATTCCTTGACCACCCAAAGATTGCATCGTACATTGACCTGCTGCAAACAACTCATCGTCCTTATACCGGGTAATCCAGACAGCGTGGGCGGCAAATTCCGATCTTTTGGCGTGATAGGACGATGGATGAGCGAGAAGCAATTGGCTATAGCAAGGTGAGAGTTTGTATCCAACAGGACCTCCCGTAATTCGGTTGATGACGTCCTCATTGATCACCTTGAAGACTCTGTTGACCGTGTGGTCAAGATCTAGGCCAGATTCGGTTTCGACAATTCGTGATTCTGTCGTATATCCTACCCCGAATGGATTATGAACATCTGCATCTTGAAGTGGCATGGGATGGGATTCTTCTACAACCAGGGAGTTATTATGGCCCGCGATAGCCGGGTCGATTCGCAGAGAGAAGAGATGCTGGTGATACGGGGCCATGACTCCTGGCGCGACGGTCGTGCCAAACGGGACTTTGTCTCCAATGTTGATAGGAACTGTCGACACGATGCCTGTCGCTCGTACCTCGTAACGTAGAGATGCATCCTGGCCGAAGTGAAAGGCAAAAATATACTCATAATTTGAAACGGTTATGATCGTCTGAAGAACCAAAACTCGCGAGCGTGTGACGACAGCGTTTCCGGTTCGAAAATTTGTATGTTTCCAAAGAATGCCATCATCGATTTCGTGACAACAAATGGCGTTAGGGATATGAATGGGATCACCACTGCTTGTCGTGTGCCAGCCATCAAAGTACTTGATATGACCCAGGCAATCACAGCCGAGTTGCAAGTTGTTTGCATTGATTCCCGCACCATCGTTCCCTAAATCGAAGGCCGCCTTCCGGGCATAGGGCATTCGACCGTCTCCATAAGGAACAAACATTTCCGAAAGCGACAGTCGATAGAACAGGCTTCGGCCAGCGTACCTGACGTCATGCAGCGTGATGCCTTCTCGATAGTTGAATCCCACACGAAAGGACCACTTCTCCCATCTGATGAGATTGCCTTCGGTGACGAATGATGGTCCTTGTGGCTGAGAAACATGATACGGCTTCGTGGTTGTGCGATGTGTTGGGACCAAGTCAGGGTGATATTCAATGCTGGCGTCATGAACTTTTCTTTGATCATATGGCGTTGCGGTCATGCTGATATCGTTCGAGGTGCCCGCCGGAAGATAAAATATCTTAAGAACCCGAGCGTCTCCGGACATTTCGACACAGAGGTCTAAAGGATAGGCATAATGGTTTGCGTCCGAATGGCTTATGAGCTGCATGTAGAAATAGCACTGCAAAGTGTGAGCACACGGAGAGAATATACTAGTTCTTCGTCTCACCATGGTAATCTTTTGGCTCATGTCATTCATGCCATCGGTCGCATAGGTCCATGGCTCGATCTTGACCACAGCACCATCAGGTAACTGCATGTCTTTGACTGCGGCTTGCACACCCGGATCGTTGAGACACGCTCGCTCTATATTTTTCATGTCCTCGGCATCGACATGAGGGTGACAGCCAAGCAATTGTTCTTTTTGAGCAATGGCACCCGAGTCCACATTGACCTTGAGTTGATAAAAGTGTTCGCCATCTCGAGGACCTAGGAACATCTGTACCAGAGCAATCCGAGATGGACTTGTTGGTAAGGTTCCCTCATCATGCTCAGCGTCTAGGAACGCTATCATGTCGGTCTTGGGTGGTTCTGCGAGAGTGATAACTCGAAAGTAGGCCTCCTGGTCAGGGAATGCAGCCCGAACATGATTGGCGGTCTACCGGTCAGTCGTTGATGGAGATAATATGGGCATCCTTATCGAGCATACTGATCTTATTTCCTGAGGTGTCAAAGGGTCGAAGGGATGAGGGTTTGTTTTGCCCATGTCTCCGTGAGATTTCAATTCTTTGATACGGTCGCTTTTTGCCAGGCGAGTGCCACTTGAACAATGTAATGATAGTCAAGGCTGTGATTGGTGTTCGATAATCCTCAGGTATTTGTGAGTCGTGTTAGTTTGGAGGACTTGACAGATTTGACAGGAGAGAATCATTCTTGAAGTACCAAATATACATTCGAAGCCTAGAACATATTAGCACGCCTTTTGACACGTCTCGATTGATACCACAAATGCGTTGGAATTTTCCCTAAAGGTAGGTGGAAACGAGGTCGAGTTAGAACTCAGTCGGAGGAATCCGCTTGCCCACGGATTCAACAAGAGCCTTGCCGGATATTCGCGATTCACCGTGGTACCTGTCAAGATGGACGTATATGAAGACAGCAGTTTGGGGAAGTTCTCTATGCTGATTCGTTTGCAGATATGCAGGCACTATTTAGATTAATGAGGCCGAAAGAACCTTCAGCTTCATTGTCTCACCCGTCGTTGTGGTGCTCACAAACGGCTGAGCATTGGGGGATTCTCGTAAGGACGAACACGATATTGTGAGAACACTACTTGGGTGCTCTGCACACTCTGAAGGTTTGCTCTACGAGGGTTGGGATCATCTTTTCGGTGTCCGGGAGGGGAGGGGAAATCGGGATAAGATGAACATGCGGATCCAAAATGCAAGCAAACCACATTCTGCAGACTTGGCTGAAAGAGAAATCAGAGTTGCTGATAGCCAAGACGCCCTCAATTGAAGTTCTGGACCCAGTTTGTTAGCAAGCAACCCCAGGTCCGAGGAGAAATAGAACCGATCGAAGAACTGCGCTCTTTTCAAGCTTTTGATTGAAGAAGATTGACCATCCGGGCGACGACTGAATTATATCCAAGCCAGGTATTCCTTTCATAGTAAACCGCGCCTCTGCGCGGCGATGGTATACAAGGGTCGTACAAGAGGCGAGATTCGTCAGGGTGAGGTTTGTAAAAGCGCCCATTCCATCCATAGGCCACAAAGAATTAAGTTCTTGTTGGTACAAGGGTCCGTTCTTCGTCGCGCAGCGGGAACTTATTCCACACCATGCGCACTCTCTGAAGGCGAGCTTGAGCTACCACCGCCAAAGGACACATTGAGCGACTTGTCCTGGGCTACCATGACGGCCAAAATTTCGAGGATATGTTTGGGAACGGTGTTGTCGTAGATGCCGATGAGCGATGATGGCTCGGGCCAGACCTTGAGGCCTTTGTAGAAACAGAGGGCAGCAGCGACAGGATCAGATCCTGAAAAGAGTAAGCTCATTATCTCACGAACAGACGGGCAATAATGCGGACCATCTCCAGCCAAAGACTCGCCCTGGGCTATCTGTTGCATGAAAAAGGCTTCCCTCTCTTCGACGTCTGTAGGAAAACCTTCTTCAATAGCTTCCTGGACAGCCCGCTTGATCTCTTCTCTCTGTTGTTTGCCTTGGATTTCGGCCTCCTCCCTTGCTATCCTAGCTTGCCTTCGTGACTCTCTTTTCAAAGCTCTTCGGAATTCAGGGTCATTTCTCCGCCGGTAATCAAAGTACACTGCATATGCTGCCGAAGCGTTAGCTGGAGTTGACATGCGTCATAAATATTCATGCAGACGGGGTCGACATACCGAGCAGCCCAGTTACAACGGTACCGACAGATATCGTAACAATTGTCGAAGTCTGCATGATGGGTACGCTCTAGAGCGGAAAGGACGAGTTTGTGGAGGTTGAGCAATGGCGATGAAATCAGAACGAAAAGCCGAATATGTGAAAAAGAGAAAGAAAAAAAAAAAGATAAATTGTGCAAGAGTGGTGGTGGAAGATAGGTTGTTGGAAAAATTCAGCGTGATACTGTACATCCAGACGTGGATTTCTACAAAATTTCCGCAGCTTTGAACCCCCGACCATCAACCACCACCCAGTGCCGGTTCCGGCCCCAGCACAAATTGCGAGGCTGCCTTGGCGAAGTACTTACTCCGCAGTAATCCACCGCCAAGATAGCTCCCTCTTCTGTAGAGAGACGTTCAAACTTCTTCGGATAGACCCTCATCCATTGTTCTCAAATCCAACCTGTCGCAATGGATACGCGGAGCTTAACTTTGAGAAAGAAACGCAAAGACCGCCCGACCATAAGCGCGCCTCAGAATGCGTCGGGCCCAGGCATCACCCAACCAGCAGCTCGGCAAAATAAGTCTGGCAACAATCTCACAGTCCCTCGAGAACGAAATGGCCCTACCGAGACGTCCGATCTTGTCAAACGACGCTATTCGACACGTTATAACCAACTCCCTGACTTCAGCAATATTGGTGCTCCTCCTGTTCCCAGTATCCCGGGAACGCTAAAGCGACGCTCTCAAGGTGGTTCGCCGCGCCGACCAGGAACTGCCTCCTCTGCACGACCACTTCTCGTCGACAATGATATCCTCAAAGACCCAAACCTCCAGCACGAACGTTATGTGGCCGATCTGCTGTCTAATGCCTCGGAACAAGACATCCAAGAATATCAGACGAATTTACAGCGGCTGAAGAATCGCAACTCTGCAGACCTACAGCACAGTGTCTACCAGAACAGGACTCAATTCATCAAGATCAGCAAAGAGGCAGAGAAACTCAAGACCGAAATGGCAATTCTACAAGGCCTCATGTCAGAGCTGACGGGCACGCTTAGGCAGGGTACCTCGGGTGGCGCTAACAATGTGCAGTCACCTGAATTGAATGGTCCCTCCCAATCTAGGCGTAAAGCGAACCGAACCTCGGTTGCCAATCTCGAACAGATGTGGAATATCCAGTTACAAGCACTGTGGAAAAATGTCGAGAAATCCCAAAAATTTCTTCCTGCCGCTCCTGGCCGCCACATTGTGGCGGAAACCGGCAATTGGATCGAACTCGACAGCGCGACCTGGAAACCCACACGTCCTGTCCACATTGTACTTTTGAACGATCACCTTTTGGTTGCGTCTAAGAAGCGCAAGCGAGTTGATCCAAATGTACCTCAGCAAGGCCCTGCTCTGACCAAGTTGGTGGCAGAAGAGTGTTGGCCGCTGCAAGACATTGAGATCGTTGACATGGCGGCGAATTTGGCAACTGGGACTGCTACACCAGCTGAGGAGAAAGCCATCTCGTCCGCATTGACGATCAGATCCGGGGGTCGGTCCCTCACCTATAGGCACGAGAAACGGGATGAAAAGGCCAAAAATGGTCTTTTGATGGCGTTGAGGAAGGCAACAGAGGATGTTCGAAAGGCGACCAAGACTCAGGAAGAGCAAAATAAGCCCCAGACTGAAAGCCTGAACTACTTTGCATCTCGCGATCCGGCGTCCGCGAAGAATACCGAGATTATTGAAAGTATCAATTCTGCAAAGGAGAAGCCCGATATCTTGATCGAAGTTGATGGGAAGCAACAGAACTTTAGATGGGTTGAAGGTCAAATCGACGATCTCGACATTGAGATCTCCCTGCAACGATTCGAAGAGGCCGTAGACAAAGTCGAGAAACTCCGAAAGATTGCGAAAGGCCTTAAGAGCAACTCGATCGCGCAGGAGCTCATCGCCGTCAAGGTTGATGAACGTGCCGGCAAACTCGCAGCAGTCCTCTGCCGAGAACTTGTGGAAACGCCCGCTTTCATGGAAGCTACCAAGAGGACAACAAACTATCTCATCCGACTTGGCTTCGAGGACCGAGCGCGCGAAATCTATCTGAATGCTCGCAGCGAGACATTGGCCAAGCGCGCACGGCAGTGCGTGTTCGAGGGCGATCTACACCGATATGTCTTCTCCATCTCCTACGTCTACTTTACCGTTGTCAAGAACACCGTGCTTATTTATCAAGCTTCCTTCCCGCCCACGATGATCAGTGCGTGTATCAAGTGGGCGAACGATCACTTGGAGACGTTCAACACACTTCTTGTACGACAGTTGAGTGCGATAGAGAAGGAGGGCAAGCTATGGAGGGAATGCATGGATGTTGTCTGGGGTCATGAGAGAGAAATGCTCAGCGAGGTAGGACTGGACTTCAGAGAAGTCATTGGGAGAGGACTCGGGGTCAGAGATCTCCCCAGCGTCAAACCAGGGAACACTTCCGGAAGGAGTAGGGAGCAGAGCAGATCCAAGTCGCGTGCTAGGGGCACTGCTTGAAGGGAAAGTTAAGACAGGCATGGTCGCTACCCTTGACTTTGCTCCGCCATCTCCATGGATTTATCAGCACGATATGGACAGAAAGGGTGGTTCCAGATTCTTGAAAATGATTAGTACGTGAGGGGAGATCAAATGTATTGGGTCCTGTAGAAAAATATACAAGGTGGTATGCATAACGCAGAACAGACTCCGCGCTTTTTCGCTGATGCTGAAATCACATTTTACTTCCTCGGCCTCCCTCCTCTTTGACCGATAAGATCTGGGTCCTAAAGGCGCTGAAATGATCCAATGGTGATACATGGTGTACAATCGATATTGCGATCTCTTTTGGATTGGGCTGCCGAGGGATTTAGGTTCACGCAATAGCCTAAATGGTGCTGTCGACCAAAAAAGAGAATATGCGCGTCTATTCGTTGATCTTTGCGAGGAGCCTTGTCGTGACGGTTAGGAGGGACAGTGCAGGTTTGAAAGCGGAGGGTGGTAACACATACTCATGATCCCGGAACAAATGATATTCCTCTTCTCCAACTTTGACGGGGCTGCCACCATACTGCGGAATAACGCATTATTATCTCAACGTCCAAGTTTCACGAAAAGTATCATTTCATACCTGAGGAATTAACACCTTGTCACCCTCCTTCACACTCATTGCTATTCTCTTCCCATCCTTGTCAAAGCCACCGGGTCCGACCGCCAGAACCTTTGCTTCATTCAATTCTTTGACGCTGCTCTCGGGAAGGAAGATGCCACCGGCAGTTCTTGACTCAGCTTTGACTCGCTGGACCAGAACACGGTCGAGGAGAGGAGCGAGCGATCGAATACTCTTGAGAGCGGTGGTCTGGATGATTGTCCGTCAGCCAGACGAGGTCACGCTTCAATCGTAGAAAACATGCGCGAGTATAGCTTGGGGGTCGGAAAGGTGAACTAACCATTTTGGAGGGTTTGGAGACTCGACGATGATAAACAGAGAAAAAGGGGAGGAAGAGAGCTTTTGTAAATGACAAGGTAGAGAGATCAGGAAGATGTGAAGAAAAAACCAGTAAACAGATGGACCATTCGAAGTTACGGGGAACATTTTTCTCGAATGATCCAGTCGGCAAAATTTCCTCCTCGCAGGGGTGGGTTATTTGACTAATAAATCCGCCAAGGCAAGTGAGCAAAGCAAGCAAACAGACAAAACATCTAGGGTATCCAGGTGCTTCTCGAGGTGATCGGCAAACCCATAGGATTTACCTTCGCGGCGTCTAGAAACATTCGCAATCGGCAAGATGATGGACTCGGATGAAGATGACATCTACCCTGAGCACGATGAGACAAATGGAAATCGACATGCCAGCGAAGTGAAGATGGAAGACGCCGAAGACGGTGAAGAAGAGGGCGAAGAGGTTGAAGAAGACAGCGACGTATGATATTCGAGAGGGATCCGTTACATTGTGAGCTTACATTCCGCAGGATGACGTTGATTTCATCATAGACGTCAAAGATGAGCCTCAACCAGAACCAGGATCGTGAGTATACTGTTGCAAGTTTCGAGGCTACGGTTGCTAACAGATCACAGGCAGACCAAACGCCCTCCGGGACTTGCACAAGCTGCCTCAGATATAAGAAAATCGTCATCGACCCCGACACCAATAGTAAAAGGCGGAACGCCTGTTGACACGAGAGGCGGATCACAACCACCAAATGACCGTCCTGGCGCAGATTACCCCGCGAGGCATACCTCCAAGATCGATCTGAATGGGAATCCTGTCCATCCAACCACTGGGAAGCCTATTCTGTCGACAGATTTTGATGCCGATTTCCCTTCCGAATCTTCGAAACCTTGGCGGAAGCCTGGAGCCGACATTACGGACTATTTCAATTATGGATTTGACGAGTTTACATGGGCATCATATTGCTTAAAGCAACAGCAGATGCGGAAAGAGGTTAAGGAAATCACAGAGCAAGCAGAGCAGATGAAAGCCTTTGTCGAAGGTATACCGGGAGGGGGGATGCCTGGAATGCCCGGGATACCTGGCGCACCTGGCGGAGATATGTCACAAATGGCGATGCCTACTGAAGCCCAGATGCAGCAAATGTTCTCAGCAATGACATCTCAAGGTCTTGACCCAACAACCATGGACCCGACTCAATTCATGCAATTTATGGGGGGGGGAGGGACGGGCATGATGGGTCAGCCACAGCCACCTACAGGTCCTGCTGCTTCGTTCGCTGGTGGAGGTGGTGGCGGTAGTGGATTCGACCAAGGTGGTGCTGCATTTGGGCGCGGAAGGGGGAAGGGTGGGAGGAGGAATTGGTAGAGACAATTTCATCATCCAGATTCTCCGGTTCAACACCGATTGTTGACGCGGTCATTCGACTTACAGTCCAGACACCTTCAGACCAGGTGCTAAATGAGAAGCTGAAATTCAGAGCTCTGCCCAAGCTGCAGCTATCCAACCGAGGACCACCCAGCGGAGCACCCTCGCGAAATGCAGTAAGTGAAACGACGAGACGATAATGCTGTTGGACAGCGCAGGATGGTTCAAAATGAGGCAGGAAATTGGAGGATTCGACGTGCTATGGAAGCATCGATCCCCAAGTTGCGCTATGTATTGGTCTGGAGATGACGAACCAACCTAGCAAGATCAATCTTTCGAGATTATGCTTGCTACTGCCCGCGAGGACATATCATCAAAGAAGCGAAACAAAAATGATTTGGACTCATACAACATATTCGGAAGCTTCAACGATTCAATTTTTGACCGACACCCTGCACTTTTCAGCCTTGTGACTGCCAAGATCGAACACACCTCCTCATACCATCCCAACTGCGCCCTACTCATTGTGATCCTGCATCATCGACTAAAGTTCCAATCATCCTATGGCCTCTCCGCAAAAACCCGTTGCGCAAAAGTCTCTGCATCTATGCATCTCGACCAGAAAGGTTACAAGACGCACAGGCGCACTTGACTCTAACCTTGTTAGATCATCAAATGGATGGAATGCGTCGCTGGACGTCTTCGACTAGTTTTAATGCCGGCTCCCTTTTTCAGCGCACAATGTACAGTCTTTGGCTGGATCGAGTACCTGCAGAGGCTTCTGGATGTGTACGGAGTAAGCTGACGATGCCGGCAGGCCGCCTCCTCAAAGCCGGATTGTGATCCTCTCGGACTCACGATCAAGCCAGAACAACCAAAACTTCTCCCAATGGATCTTAAATTGACCATTTGAGAGTTTGTCATACCCGCCCAAGCCGAGAAGCAGGGAAAATGTCGCGTTTATTCCTTGTATTCCTCCTCCATTCAGGCCTGGGGTTGACGATATTGAAGGCCGTATGCCAATGCTCGACTTTCAGCTTCACTTCGACAATCGCTTTTCTATTGACCGGCCAGAACATCACGAATGGATCCGACGAGGCAAGAGTCGTCCCTTTCGACAATATAACAATGAAAAGGTCCCAGATTCCTGAAGTAAGTGGCCTTTTCCGAGTGTCAACACCGCTCCACCGCACATCCTGCAGGAACCATTTGGGATGATACGACACAGTCAGTTTCATCGACCTCTAGGACAATTCTTCAGTGTCGTGTCTGTTCTAACATCTTCCAACCTCAACATCATGCCCGATTCTACCGGCGATGAGCTCAAGAGTGCTTAAGAACGAAGGAGACATGCCCCGGCAAATAGCAAAAGTCTTCACTGGTGAGTCAGTTAGCTGCGGCAGGCAAAGTGAATGAAGCAATGTCACTTGTACTAGAAGTAAGGACAGATCTGTTCAGCGGGAATGACACAGCAAATCTCTGAACGCTAGCATTTTTGACGTCAAGTACGTTTGATGTGGTTCTCTCACTTTCTCCTGCTTAGTAAAATGTTTGTGAATACCATGCGTGCGCGTTGGCCACGATGCGCAGCACGATAAATATAATCTGTGCTTGACCAGCTTTATCCTTGGAATATGTCACATCTGCCAGCATATAGGCCGAGCCTCGACCCATGTCTAACGATCCAGATCCTTCGGTACGCTCAATTCTAACACCTGAAGTGATGCGGAGAGGATTCTGGGAGGTACCTGGAATGATGCATGGGGAGGTATGGTTGCCAACGAGATGAGCCTTGCACACAATGTCCTATCGGTAAATGTGCTCTAGAAGTCGTCACGGAGTCTGAGACTGGTTGACGGCTGTGCGATCGTGGCCTGGCAAGGCTGTCCGATGCAGGGGAGTTGCAAGAGTTTGTGAGGGTTTGCTTTGAATTGTTAGCCGAAGACCACCATGGCTTTTTCCACCAATTCTCATTGATCGCTGTCTTTCTGCTGGCTGGACACCCATATGATTACTCCTAACAACACTAACTACTAGATCTTTGACGATGTTGTAGCTGGCGCAGACCATCTCGCACGGGGTTAGCCCGATTGTTTGTTCCCTCGGCCAGGTTTGCGTTTCCCGGAGCATTGAATTCTTGTCGTGGATCTGGCTGTGCCTGAAATGCCAGCGTCTCGGGCCGAGGTCAAGGAAGTATTCATGGATTAAGGCATCTGCGTGACATTCTCGGAAGTGACGTCTTCGTCTTGCTTGTCCACGCTTTTCTTCTTGAAAATATCGGACAATTGTTGAGTCTGAGCATACTTTTTACTTCTTTCACGATAACAGTCAATGACTTCGGACTATTTTTGCTCCAGTGGTTTATGCTCGTCAGAGATATCTCCATCAAGCCAGTCCAAGAGTGTACGGCGTTTAAGGGCCATCAGTACCTGCAACCTTGTTCTCCGATGCTAGGATTCGACTGTTGGCTTCATGAATGATTTTGTCCATTGTATTGCTCGGGTCGCTATACCTCTCCGTAAGGTTTTTGGCAATATATTGCTGACAAGCGCTGTGCATTTGTGAGAAGATCATCGCTCTAAAAGTTCTATTTCCTTTGCTTTTTTGTGCGGTTTGGAAGTCCAGAACGCCAGCGCCCTTCCGGGACACTCAATAGTGGTTGCTGGATCCAGACCACTAGGAACGCTCGTTTTGTATTCATCGGAGGGGTTCGTATGTCGGTTCTGCAAGGAGGACACTGGCGTTGATCGCGATGAGCTGCAGCAAGGTCGGTGTTTCTCGAGCAGGAGATGCAGAAGAGGGTGTTCTTATCATTTAGGAGCGTATTTTGTTGCCATTTACGGTTCCCAGGGAATAGCGTCAACCGTGCAACCGGCCTGGGGAGTCATTCCCAGATGTCGACGATACAGACACAGACAGGCTCTTTTCGGCTAATCATACACACGTTCTTGACCTACCCTAAGAATGTTGAAGGTGTGCCACAACTGTTTGCGCATATCAGAGCGATATTAGCGAAGACGGTGCTCAGACTAATATTACCGACGTCCGATATAATTCACGGGCTCTCATGGCTAGACAATAGACCTGACAAGCACGATGATGACTGAGGAGTCGTCAAGCAGGCCATCATTGCGTGGAGCCGAAGAGAACGAGACGCGAGCACTGGAATGCGCAAATCCGTCGTTTCGTGTCCAGTGACATGGCTCTTTCACAGTCTCAGATCAGAGAACAGCCTAGGAGGAAAACGGAAAGGGAAAGTCTGGTTGACAGGTTCAGCAATGCGGGCACACCTTGAATCGATCCAGAGATGAGATAGAAGAATTGGACATCCGAGATACAATCCACCGAAGAGATGTGCGAAATGATGTATGCTAGAGCTTTCACCTTCATCGAACTCCGGACAACGGGATTTTGAAGTCATGACCAATGCTTGGGGAGAAGGAGCAACCATCACGTTCATCTACCGACGTATGCTCATCCTCATCTCCATCCCCAAGCGAATCTTAATATCTTCTGGTATTGAAGTACATGCCTTCCGTGGGTTTCATTAGACACCCCTCCTGCGATCGCAGCTTTGATAGGCATGTCTATGTCATGCCTTGAAACGAAGGCACTGAAAAAGGGCTGCTGCCCAAAGATGAGGAATGCGCACGATATCGCTCGATCAATACCTACGAGCTACAGAGTGAACCTTCCGGTGCGCGCTGGTGTTCGATTGGCGGTAGTCGAACCTGACTGACTCCGCGGTTTTAAGTAGTTGATCGTGCCAGAGGGCAAATGTTCGACAAGGCTGATTGAGTCTGTTAGCATTCTCCTGCATCTACAGTATCGAATCTGCCACACACCGAAGTGAATACCACATGCGTGATATTCCAAGGAGTTGGTCATCGAAGCAATATGTTAGAACGTTTTGTCTTGCTCATATGGGCTGTGGTGTACAGCTCATTGGACCATGAAGAATCAAAGTCTTGCCGGCTCGTATTTTGGTGTCTCGGATGACCTGGAGACAGAGTCGAGACCTCACTTCTGGATCATGCAAGCCAAGTCGATGACATTGCGGCTGAACTATCAACATCCCTCGGGCTGTGAGAGACCTCAGCTTCGACCGTTCAGAAATGTCTTGATGTATGCTGTGCCGTGATGTCTCATCCTTGCAGCTTCGACCCAGCTTAACCCTCGAGATTGAGGAGGGATGGACCACCTCAACCTGCCCTCGGACTGCACCCGCGAGAGGATCGAGGTCCCCTACATCTGTACGGAAGAGTACGACAATTCTCAACGTGGCTTCTTCGCCTTCTCTTACTACCCAGGATCCAAAGGCTGGGGTGACCAAGAACTCCGCTGTCGGAAAGCCTGGGACGCGAATTACCGCTGTGCCGACGACGAGCCCGAGGGGACATGCTATGTCCATCTGTGCAGTTGCAAGAGACTGCACGATGTTGAGAAGAACGCTGCGTTCTTGCAGACGTGGTTGTTTTTCGGGCTGCTCAGGGTGATTTTGGGGGGTGAGAGGGTTCGAACCTTGGATTTTGTACGTGTAAACAGTAAAGGCGAGAAAGTCCTCACGACGCAGAAGTTGCCCGAGTTGATCGAGGGTTGGGCTGTCGAGTTCAAGGACGATTTCTCGCCAGAGGAAAGATACGGTACGGAGCACTTTTGGGAATATTGCCTGGAAAAGGCCCACGAGGTCTATCTCTACGTCAGCCAGTCGAGCACGGTTGATCCACGGATTCTGCTGTCTATCGGTGTCCTGGGCGAGACGCTGGTGGGGGCTGTGAACAAGACTACGAGGCTCAGCGCCAGCCAGTTTGGTGGTTGGAAGCACGAGTCCAGTCTCGCGGCGAATGAAGTGACGCGATGGTTGAGCGAAGGGATGCTAAGGGACGGGTGGTGTCCGGCGGACATGGAACGACTCGGCTGGTTCAACCTCATCAGCTTGTGGTTCATCAGCAATATGGGCAGTTTTCGCGGTGGTTCGGTCCATGGTGAGTGCAAGCCGGACCACTGCAATCTGCTGCGAGGTTATTTGGATGACTATCGGACCAAACATGTCGATCCGGACTGCCAGTGTGAATTCGTGTTCGCTGAGGGATCACAGCTTGAAGCGATACTGAAGAACCACCAGATCCCGTTAGTAGTCCCTTCTGTGGACGAAGACGGCGAGCCACACACTGTCGAGTTTAGGGAGTTCAACATATTGACGTCATATGTTGCGATCTCTCATGTATGGGCTGATGGTTTGGGATCCAGCAGCAACAGTCTCCCGCGCTGCCAGTTGCGAAAGCTCAGCAGATTCGTTCAAGATCTATACCCGTATCGCGGAAGAGACACATGCTTTTGGATCGACACCCTTGCATGTCCCGTGTCTCCTCGCGAGTCCAAGATCATCGCGCTGGAGCTGATGGGTCAGACGTACAAAGATGCAGACAAAGTCCTTGTTCTCGACGCCTCTCTCATGTGCGTGGAACACGGCAACATGTCCAAGGCAGAGATTGTCCTGCGTATCTTCCTTTCCACGTGGGGACGGAGGCTATGGTGTTACCAGGAGGGCATCTTCGCAAAGTCTCTGTACTTCCAATTTGCGGACGGACCATGGAAATTTGACGGTGCAGAGACGTGGGCTAAGGCTCTCAGCCTGGTTGGAGATGATGCCGGGGCTTATATGCTGACCCACCACTATCAGCAGATTCGCGACCGGCGACTGCAGCAGTATGGGCCTCACACAGAGAAACTGTGGGGGAAGGTGAGCAAGGGACTGCAGCTATTCTGGCTGCGTGATATTAAGGGACGCAGCACGGTACAGTCTGAGTTTCCGTTCTTTGTGGTCTTGCCGCAGCCTTTTGAGCCCGATCCAGATGGTACGGAGCTGGCACTGATTCTGCATTCTCCTATCAAAGCGTCAACGAGGGTATGGGACGCGCGCCAGGTCGTGGTGACCAAGATTTCTCGGACCGAAGACAATGTCATTTACGGCACGACACTCATGCTGGGCATTCTGTGCGGCAAGAACACAATCGAAAGAGAAGGCGCAGGAGCCATGTACGGGCCGAGTAACGTGCTCGAGGAGGTGTGTCATCAGCTGGATCAGACCTCGTCTCCCATTCCGAAGAAGAGAAGCTGGCAGCGCTTGTGGTGGAAAAAAAGGCCTGCACCGATCGCACAAGACTCGTCGAGCATTTTGGTCAACGGGAGGCATGCCGTATTTGATCTGAAATGTTTGCCTGCATTCCAGAAGTGGTGCGTAGAACGCGATGTTGAGTGGCTCGATGTGCCGCAAGAAGACGCCGTGCAGATTGAAGATCTTGTCTTACGAAGTCTAGTAGGAGATATCTTGACTGGGGCAAAGAGCTTTCTAGACGAGCAAGGGGAATTAGCCAAAGCGAGGAACGATATTCTGGAAAAACTAAGGCATATTGGATGACGACGACTGACATGATGCGCTAACTTATTAGTTTTATCGATGACTTACGTTATATACGACCGAAAACATTATACCGTATCTGCAATACCATGATGAAACACGGTCGTTGATGATTCGTGACCGTAGTCGAGCTGGCTAATACTTTATTGGGGCAAGCGTAAGCCACTACCGTCATTAGCGCTAATTCAAAGAAATATGCAGGGTGTCTTTACGACTGTACACAAAAAGTGCGCCTTATCCAAAGAAAAAGGCATTGCCTTGTGCATCCCTCCGTCCCTTTGTCATCTCCTCAAATTCTTTCCCGGCCTTGAATTCTTTCCATACACTAGCAGGATAGATATGCTTGTTCTTCTCGTACCACCGCCTATCCACCACCTTGGTCAAAGTGGGATCGTCATTGTGGCCTTCTAAGTCCTGTTTTCCTGGTACTCGCAGCAAACGACCCTCCTCGCCATCCTGCTTTTGGGGAGCAGTGCCAGAATACTCAAACAAAAGCCGTCCATCCCTTTTCGGATCGGGGATTTTGTTTGCAATAAAGTAGTAAAACTCATAGTGCTGGTGATGGTTAGCTTTGAATTGAAAAGGGAGATCCGTCAACTTACATGTGGTATGATAACTTCGCTTCTTACACACATTAAATCATCCACGCCCACCCTAGCCCACCGCTTCTTGCTGTCCTCTCTGCTCTTGAAGGAAGTACCCCCCGCCGAGCCAGAGCCCGAAACACCTAGCTCCGCGCCGACTTTGCGACATCGATCAAGAAATAGCCATATATGATCTCCTTTCTTGACCCGAACGGTACCCCCAGGGATATTTGCACCGTCGTAGAATACAAAAGGTATCGTAACTTCAGTCTCCTTGACCGCCTCTTGAATCTCCAGAAATTCTTTTCTTAGCTTGTCTCTAGCAAGAGCATCTGCAGCCAATGCCGCCTTCGTCATGGCTTTGGGAGCCGGTAATGTGGAGTTCGGATTCGGTGTCAATTTTCGACTCATGCCAGAAGGCTCGGGTGATGGTTCGGCGGAAGACCTTCTGCTTCTAGCAGCAGAGGTAGAGATGACACTTTCATCTTGCCCTTCATCCCCGCCGAAGGATAGGAACCCTTTGGGTGTCTTCTTTTTCTTTTTAGGTGGTTGATCGGGTCGTCGAGTTACCGCTCTACACTTGGCAAGTTAGTCCTGCAGAATGCCCGTGCTAGGTCGAAGGTCTCACCCGTCACTGTCTTCTACATCGGACGTGCGGGCTCCAGCAGAGCTCTCACGCGCCTCCTTTTCCTTTTGCTCAAGCACATCGGCGCGGCGTTTGCGAAAATCGGCAAGATTGACAAGGCCGACTGTCTGCGACTTGAGGAGTTCTTCTGCGGACGCGCTTTGGTTTGTGAAGGCCCGGGGCGTTGATGTTCCCGAATTAGGATTGGAGGTAGAAGTCATTTTTGTAAAGGTGAAGGAAGACAATTATGATTTCGAGAAGAACAACCGTGCTTGCGAGGTCAACTCCGATGTTTTTGCGCATCGGGGGTTGCAAGATTCATCGGAATCGACGGACCAATTAGAACGCGACACCCTCAGCCTCGTTCAGATAACTTCCCTTTCAGCATGCCATCTACCATATACCAATGAATCCCCCGCCACCGTCTTCGTTCCGATTCGTCTTAACAGATTTAGTAAGATTAAACTACCTCTCCATCGTAGACGGACTCTCAAAAATTGCAAGCACGTTTCATCTAGCTCAATCGGCGGCAATCAATGGACCGGAAGCAGCTTCGGTAAGAAATCATGCTCTGCGGATCCTTCTTACCGCGCCTCAAGACGAGGTAGTCAGGATTGCCATTCTTCCGTCAAGCTGAGGAGACCTTGAACCAAGACTAAGGACTCCCGTGTTAGGACTCTGCGGCTATTGTCATGCTAAGCTCAATTGCAGAGATCTAGAACAACCATCATGCGTTATTTTCCTCGCCGATCTTCAAAATATTTAGGCCACATCCAATTTGATCTTGCTTGATCTTGTCAAATACTTCCTTCGTTCTCAGCCTTGATTCCATCTCGTTGAGCCCCCGCAGAATAAAGGCTAGTTGGGCCTGACGGGAGGTCGCCAGTAGCGGTTGAACTGACCGTCAAGTTACGTTCTCTAGCTGACGCTGTATTCAAGACAGCTCATGGGTTAATGAATGGTATTAGCACAGGAAAACGGAAGAGTTGAGATGGGATTTTGTATTTTCAAGTCCGTTGCTCGTTAATTTTACGATTTGGTCCTACCAGTCACTTGGGAAATCATGGGAACGTTCCCTTACTGGACAGATAAGAGATCCTGCATTATTCGTCATGCACTGCATATCTTGCGTCAAATACATGCTTTGCTAGTTGCAATCATAATTGCAACCACATACTAATGATGTGATATTTCACTTCTCTCCATGAAGTGGTACGGCTACACCAGAGGTCATCGGTCGATCACGCTTCATGCAAAGCTAGACTTTTCGCCAACGAGCTTCTAGCCCACATTGAATCGTTTTGATCTCTGCCATCATCAAGGGTCGTGGTCGCCACTCCGGTTCCGCAATCGTTTTCCGAATGAGCAAGCAACTTGGATTGCTCGCATTTCTGAAGCACCTTTCACACCACTATATATTCACCATCGTTCTTTTCCGATTTCATAATCGTCGTGAATCTGAAACCACTCTCTTTCTCCAGATCCACTTGTGAGCCCGGGCCGGGCCTAGCTGAACCCCTCTTTTTCTCATCATTTCTCAACCACACCTTTTCCAACAGTTCTAGACAGCTCTTATTGTTGAGAAATCCACTGTCTTTCTGAATGTCCAAACAACGTACACGGATGACTTCCCGGTCCATTTCATCCACGCATTCGCTGCCAGCGATGAAAAGGGGCCAGAGAAGATATACATCCGATTTAACTGCTTTGATGTACATCAAACACTTCTGCACCCAAGATCGAATACATGGGTCTGTACTTGGGACGGTCGGGTTCGCTAGACGCTCGGTATAGAGCAACGCCGAGTATCGAAATGACTCGGATATATTGGCAAGGTCGATTCTCTGTTCAAGCGTAAGATATGGAGCTTCCGGGCTCGAAGAATCGAAAAGGGTAGTGTTCAGTTGCCATGTTTGTAATGCGTGCCGGATTTCCCGCCATTCCCGCCAGAACTGTGTTTTTACATCCGGATCCGTGGTCTTGCTTGAGAATAGGTTTTCATCCTCAACAATGCGCATCCATCCATTCCCGTCGAAACTGTTGTAGTCGAGATTCAGTGCGGCGGGCATTTGCGGTAATGGTCTGGAAACGATTGTTGGATTCTCTTTCACGGGCTTCCCCTGGCTTAACACATTTAACCGGCCCAGTCTGGCAATCGTCTTGAATAGTTGTCCATCACAGCCGGCAAGATTTTCCAATGCCCATTCCTCATCCGACAAAGCAGACACGTCTAGGTGATATCCCTGAAGCTGTCCCTCTCGATCGTTCACTGTGGCGGTCATCGCATCAAACCAGGTAAACATCCGAGTGAACCACTTAGTCGCCTTCGTTTCTGAAGCAGGGTCACTTTTGCGAAGGCTAAGGAGTTTCTTCACCCCAGCAAATTGAGTCTGAAACCTCGCAACCCCCGAATCGCAAATATGAAATAAACACAGAATTAGGAGAGTGGCCAAGGTGGAATCGTCCATTCGTAAGACAGGATTGGCAAGCTGTCTGTTCAAGGACTGGATGGCAATTCCCTTGTGCCGCGATTCTTCTCGTGCCTGTTCTTGGGGGCATAGCAAACCAATATTATGCCATGATTCGTTGGTCAGGGCCAGGTGCGCCATAGACGATCGCCTCGCCGGATCAGTCTTACCCGTGGAGAGAGCACCGGTTTCTCTCCGTTGCCTCAAATTGCTTGCAGACAAAGCAGATATTGCATGTTGCAGCGTCTCGCTCCTAGCGGCTAATCGAAGAATCTCTGTCCTGTACGGATTCGAGGGACCATCAAAGGCAACTATAACAGGGGAGATGACCTCGGTATAATAGCTTATGAGGTATTGCATCCTCGGGGTTGCTCCGATGGCGCCCACACCAGCGAGTGGAGAGAGGCGCACATTGTAATGGAGGGACACCTGTGGAAAGGCGACAGCAGAGTCAGTTTCAACGACCGCGCATCCATCATCCTCGCCACATTCAGCACGACGAACCTCCTCTACGTCGTCATCGACTGCCTGCTCAGTCCCATGCTCAAATGACGGATCAAGATGATGTGATAGATAAGACTGCGCATACGGATCATGGCGAACGTAGGATTCGCCCAGGGCTTGGCAGAAGGAGAAATTCCCGTGATCAGGTATGGCGTTGTCATGTGGCGAACGAAATTGAGGCGAAACGGGATACTCTGGTAGGGCACTGGGAACTCCCGTGGAGCCGTGGCTCATAACTCGTCCGAAATATGCAGATTCTGGTGAGGAAGTGGAATGAGACATGGGCGACACTCGATCGCTGCCGCCATACCCAATATTCGGATTGAGTCTATTACCAGATGGATAGCTCTCGAGGGGGGAGGTCAACGAGATGGAGGAAATTGTCGAGTATGACGGCTCTGTTGGCTCCGACTCGACGCCCGCGGTTGCGGGCAAGGTAGTGGCTGTAGCCGGTGCCCACGCTGCGCCCGTAGTATAATGGGGGGGAAGAGGGAAAGAAATCTGGGGTTGATCGAACTGTGGGCCGACATTCCCAGTGTTGGACGAATTGGGACTGGGGACTAAATGTGCTGGCACATTCCTTGAGTCTGGAATGGCATTATGATTTCCCTGTAGTAAGGAGTGGGGCGATTGCGATGATTGGGATGATTGCGAAGGCTTTCTCTTCGGTTTCGATGGTGAACTGGGTGTGGCAACTTTCTGAGTGCCTGCAATGGGCAGCGACAGGCCACGCAACTTTCCTCTACTTGCTACTCCGTTGCCCCAGGTCAATTGTGTCTTGTAGCCAGCACAATCTTTCCCATCGTCCAGGCATTGCGAGCAATAGGGTCTGCGTCGGTCGCATTTGAGCTGACGAGTGGTACATGTAAAGCAATCGTTGGTGGCGCCAGCAGCGGGTGCGCGTTTCCTCCTTTTGCGAGGGGCATTGACGTCTGCTTGTGTCTGCGCAGTCCCCCTTTGAGCATCAATCTGAGGCATAGACATCACTGTCGCAGTGCAGAAGTATAAACTGACAGCTTGCAGGACGGTAGCGCGGAAGGTGGAGGAAAATAGACGTCATTTGCAGGAATGACGGCGTCAATTTGATTGGAAAGTTGATGAAGGACACGAGATCTTCATATCGGTAAGCTGGTGTGTTCAGAAGTGAGACGAGAAAAGGGAAGGTCGAATTTGGTTCAGAGTCATCGAGGAGCGTGGTTGCATTGAGTACCGATGGACGAGGGAGGAGGGAGGCGGAGCGCAAGCCCAGAAGATAGAGAATGGAGAATGGATGGATGACTATCGACAAGAACATGGGGAAGGATTTCAAGAAGCATTGCGCGAGTGGCGGAACGGGCCACCTGGAGGCCAATCGGGGGCTGCTGGGTAGAGTTTTGGCTTCGGCAGGGGGAAGCTTCTTAAGAGCAGCTTTATTTAGCTCGAGGCATGGTAACATTTTTGCCAGAGTTCAATTGTGTGAGCATATCCCCCTGAGCCCCGAGTCCAAAGAGATAGGTACTGTACCATATGTTAGTAACTTTTTGTTGCTGATAATGGGTCGTGCGGTACACGCAAATTCCCCCAAGGTCGCCCTCTCGGTGACATCAGCACATAGTTGTATTTCGTGGGTGCACAAATGTGGCACACACTTTGCCTTTTACTCCCAAGAAGTCTTGGAGTCTCGATCGCCCTCATTGGCCGGGACTGGCCGACCGAGTCCTCTTTCGCTGTCACCCTCTTATCTCTCGAAAAAGAACCACTCTGGACAGCCCGTTTTAGGGAAGGAAACAAAATAGGACATCATTGGTGGGATCCAAGGGGTGCTACCCAGCTCGTTTCACGGTGTCTATACTGAAGCCTTCTGTGGTATGTTCGGCACTCCCACACCATTCATTCCCGACTCTATCCTTTATCAAAACTGTAGATGGTATTGTGTGGAACCAAAAAGGAACACCCGTGTACTAAGTATCTTGCAGGTCAGGACAAACTCCGGGATGGGACATACCGAGGATGTTTTTTGGTTTCACACACATTCCCCCCCTCCTGCAGCTATCGGTAGATCATCCCTGTTGCATTTTATCCGAAGCTGCGGCCGCGCGGTATACGGAACGCTGTGCAAAAACTGCACCGCGTTCCCACTTGTCTAAGCTACATTTGCTGAGACAACAAATCCATACTGCCGCGCGAGAGAGAACATCTCCCGATCCTTCGACGAAATAACACGCTGGAGATTTAAGAGTAGCAATCGACGTTGGTGCTTGGGTTCCTGTATCTCATCAGCCGAAAGCGAAGGGACTGTGGACAAGAATTCCATGGTTGCTACGGCTATGTTTTTTGCGGCCGCCTTCGAATTTTGATCAAATTTCGAAACAAATTGAACAAATTAAACACTGGCTTGGAGCCTCACAGCCTCGAGGCCTGAGCCCTTTCTTCCATTCTTCCCAAACATGGCGAAAGCGGGGTTAAAATTACTTTGCCGGGGTTGGTCCAATTTGCAATTCCATTTCTCGCAAGGTTCTGGCTGCCGTCGAAATCCCACTTAGCCCGGAGCCCAGAGCAAACATATTCTCACATTGAATTTTCACATCTGCAATGTGTAGTTGTACTTGCCCCCTGTCAACGGCCGGCTCGATTGATGCATGTCAATTCATTGTTTGTTTGTTGACCTGACAATCAACAACCAGGCTCTGAGCGAACAGATAATTGAGATGCCAAACGCGTCATCGCCGTGGGCTTTGAAACTCCAAAAGTGGAATTGACGCTTTTGCTGGTGAATGACACCAAATTTTCCCAATAAATTGTGAGGGAACGAATTCAATCTTCACCGCTCAATAACCCTGTTTCTGCACGTGCCGGATGACTCAAAATGGAATCAGAGACCAGGCTGTGAAAGATCCACAAGGCAATCAATCCAAGCTCTTTGCCAGCAAGCACATGGAATCAACCCGACAAGAGTCCCTACCCATCTTTAATAGAGGACATTGCAAGCTAAATCTGCCTTGGGAGCTAGAACATAGTTCCATTTCGAATCTTCGATCACTCAAATCCCTACCGGTATCGCCAGTGCCAGTGGGTTCTCGTGTCGACAAACAGTAATAATTTGCTCGACAAACGGTCAAAGTGACGCTTTGTGCCCAAAAGGGCTTGACACTAGCGGATCGGGGCGAAGTCGCATATTAATGCACCGCGCCATGGGCCATGCGAGTTTGCCTCATTCCCAAAAGAAACTGATCAATAGGAATATTCCCAATGATGCGAAATGGTGCTTCAGAAGAGCACTGTAGGACGGGGAGGGGCTTTGGTGCCCAAGCCTCGCCAAGGCTGCTGCAGAGCTGGGATGAGCTGGCACTCCCTCACTCGCTGGCCTCTTCATAACCAGCTGCCTAAGGAGGCGGGCCCATTTGAAGGAGCCGGTCAGCGACAGAATCTCTGCAAGGTAAGGTAAAATTGAGAACTGTTAGATACAATACTGTGGATGGCTTCAAGGAGACCGAGGGAGCCTGCAGAGGGCGCTTGGAAACCAATTTGGGGACAAGAGACGTGCGGCACAAAAATAACTGACAATATAGAGAACTCGAGACTCGAGCTGTTGGGCCCGTTTTTATGCGCGTTGCCGGAAATGGCCGAGAGCGAGCCGGCCTCACCACGGGACCTGTCAATTGGTGATCTGTCTGCAATATTGGATGGTCAGCTGCATTGGAACGTGACCATTTTCATCCCAACTACAGAATGTCAGCTGCAATGGTGGAGGAAGACCCAGACGGGGAACATGTTGTCTGTGTCATATTTTGACATGTCTACACCAGTTGACTGGTATCACGCGCAAGTGATCTCGACCGCGCACATCGCCCTAGAAAGTCGATCTCGACCTCTTGCATGGGCCCTGCAACGCGATAGAAGAAATAGGAAAGCGTCGTTGGTGACATACTGCTGAAAAGGCTGCGTAGATGATAGCAGCTGGTCAACGAGCTTATGAGGCTTCATCATGCATGCTCCTAAGTTTGATTGGATCTGATCGCTGGAGAATTCAGCTGGTGAAGGGAGAGAATCATGTCCGGTAGGAAGTATGTCCGATAGGAAGCATGATTGGATGGGACGAGTTGCCAATGAGGTCGAGCGCAAATGCCATGGACTGCGCGTGAAGGAGGCGGACAATTGCATTTGGCAAAGGATGAGACACCAGAACCGTCCTAACGGGCAACCAGATATGAATTTGGCCTGATCCATTGCGATGCGTCTGGTGCCTCCAAGACATTCTTTTGAGTCTTGTAACGGTATCTCTGCTCAGTTTGCAATCCATATTCGCGACAAAAGTATTCATACGTCATTAGCATGGACCATTTCCACACAGCCACGAATTGACTCAACATTGGGAAAAATGCAGCTCGATTGGTATTCCCGAAAGGGCCGATATGGCGGAGAGGATGTGCGATACTGACGATTGGCAGATTGTCGCTATTTATGAGGGACCGTGCGTGGCCGCTTCGAATGGAATCCTCATCGGAGGGACGAAGGGAGTACGCAAGGGCTCAGAGCTGAGGATTCGTCATTTCTGGTAGCTGTCCGATCAACACCAAAAAAAGGTGTCATGTGGGTTGGTAAGCGACTGTGAGGACGATGACGATGGGGGAAGTAAGCTGACGGTGACTTGCACTTTCAAGTAGCCGGGACTCTCCTAGGCTGGACATCTCTCAAAGATTTTTGGGAATCGGGGGTCCTCGCAGGAGGCTTGGAGGGGAATCAGTCCCCGAAAGGGCTCACTAGATCTTCTAGAACGATACGGCGGCAGCCATTATGAAACCCCTCATGTTCAACTTCCGTGGGACATAGCACGAGGATTGTGGCTCCGGCATGCCCCATTAACCGGCTTCGTCACTATTGCGAGAGCACAAACGTAAAGGATCAGGTAAGCCGGAGGTCATCGATTTGGCTCTGTCGGAGGGGCATTTTACCTCTGCGTGTTCTCCGTCACTCTCTCCTACCATTTGACTGCGGCGAATTTCCTTCTGGTGCCACTATCGTCGCTGGTACTTCCATCGACTTCGTTCTGTTTATTCAGCGGCAAATTTCGACAAAGTCAAAAGCGTAGGCTGCCGTCAATCACACCTCTTCATTACCAGTACTTCGGCCACCCATCCTCTCTCCTCTTTTGCCTCTTCGTATTTACAGTAACGTACCATACAGAAACCAGCACCCTCCTCGACCCTCCCGAACCCGCCAACCGCAACCTTCTCCTCTTGGGCCTACCCTCTCTCTCGCCAGGGGCCGGTCAAAGCGCAAAGCTAAAAAATCCACACACCCTCGAACCTTGAGCCTTGACTCATCCATCGTTCAAAGTTCACACCCACACACGAACGTCGAACGCAATCCCTTGTCCACACTGGCGGCATCGCGCAGGCATGGACCAGCCTTGAAAGTCTTCCCAAAGTTATCCGCTGCATCCACTTTTACCATTTCAAACCAAGAGAGTCCACCCACTTTAACCTCTTTGTCGGGGGCACTCACCAGGAAACCTCTTTAATTGCCCCTGATTTCCCCTTCACAACCATCAATTTCCCTTTCAACACTCAACTCCTCTCCAATCCTACGAGATTGCTCATTGGCCATTTCGCCAGTTGGCTCCAGTTGGTTCCAGTTGGTACCAAACCTTTCTACCAGCTTCCAGTCTTCCCCTAGCACCAATTCGTCCAAGGTTCAGCCGCATTCAAACGCGTGAACAGCGGGCCTCAACGGACAGCCCCCTCAGACCCCATTCCTACGACCCGTCGATTCATCCGGTTCAAATCGACTCACGCCGGGAAGCGTGCTCCGCGCTCCTTAGTCCGATCGATTCTTGGCCTGGCCACTTCCCCCAAAAAACATATACCTTCGACGCACCTTTACCCAGCCATCCTTTTTTTTTTTTTTTCTCCTTCTCCCCTCCAATTTCCTACTCAGACTGACTCATTCGCGTCGTCGCAAGACTACAACAAACGAAGCTTACACAATATATTTGTCAAATTGAGTCTCCAGACTCAATTTCATAACCCCCAACCTAGCCACCTTTCCAGGTCAACCACGCTATGATATTCAGCCAGTCCAAAATTTCCCGGACCTACCTTTTCTCTCGACAAAATTCCGAACCAGACCAGACAGACATAGATCCCGATCGGGGGGAAAACCGTTGTGGACAGGGGCAGGAGTGAGGAGTGAAGCCCAATACCAGAACAGATCAGAGAGACTTGAAATCAGCAAACAGCAGTCGATATGAGTTATCACTACTCCGTACCACCGCCGCATTACGCGAAATACTATGGGGGCTCGCCATACAGTAGCGGCGAGTATGTCCACTACGCTCCCCAATACGAGACGACACCAAAAAGACACGCTCGAAAAGCCAGCTACAATCCGTCACCCAGAGTCGGAGGCTGGTATTCCCCTGCTGGCTCTCCCCCACCATTCTATGAAGCCAACGTCCAATACGCTGTACCGCGGGATGAAGTCTATGTGAGTGAGGCGACGGGCAAATCCCGCAAGCATGAGAGCTACAACACATTTCCTAGCTCAAGATATCATACCCGTTCATCATCGCGCAAGCAGAATCAGCCCATCTATGTTTACGACGGTGAAGCTGAATATGCAGGAGTGCAGGCAACATACATCTTACGAGAGCCAAAATCAAAGTCCAAGCACACAAGGAAGCCAAGCACTGACACCTACTTTTACTACGGGCAGGGACAAATCATAGATGAGCAGCCAAAGCGATCGAGGGCACGACGTTCTTCGACCACCACCAAACCGTCGCCAAAGTCCAAATCCAGTCAGCCTAAGCCTACGCCGCAGGCAACCGAGGCAGACGCCATCCGAGAAGGTATTCCCGCAGGGTATTCCATCAAGCACTGGGATCCTACAGAGCTGCCTATCATTCTCCTGGGCAGTGTCTTCGATGCCAACTCACTGGGAAAATGGATCTACGATTGGACAGTCTTTCATCATGGCGCCTCCACTCCCATGGCCGACATGGCTGGTGAACTGTGGCTCCTACTTATTAAGCTTGCGGGTAAGATGAAGAGAGCCGAGGAATGTGTCGGTCGCATCAAGAATTTGGAAAAGCAAGAAACCGTTGAGGACTTCATCATCAGTGGTCAGAGATTGTGGGAGAAGTTCAAAGGACTTCTCAAAGACTGTGAACACTACATGTTGAAGGCTGCGAAACGCGACGGCACCAAAACCATGGGCAAGAAAGCAGGCACCGAATTTGTCGACTCCATCTTTGGACGAGACCGTCACCTCGAAGCGACTGAGAGGATCATGAACCAGATCCGACTCTGGAATATGCGCTTCGATGTCAATTGCGAGGACACTCTGCGTCGACCCTCTGTTGCCTAGGTACAGACGACGTGTCACGTTGAGGCTTCGAGTCAAAGGAAGCAGGCAAGGAGAGTAGTCATCTCCTGGTGGCAAATATCGACTTCGCCACTCCGATACCAACTACAGAACTATCATTCAGCATTTTTACGGGACATCATTGGCGCTTAGGGTCAGGCAACCTGTAACAACATTATGTTTTGAACGAGTCACTACATACCAACTGAGCTTTGCATGGAAGGTGTGAGTCATTCGTTTCAGCAAGCAAAGATACCATCATTTTATCCCTTTTCTCGCAGCATGGCGAAATGGCTTACATGGACCGGAAAAAAAAGAAAAAAAGGGCCAAGGAGAGCCAATAAAAGAAATAATCATGAAGCCATGAAGGACGACATGACAGATGATCTTGTACTACTCTACGGATACGGCAGTCTAGTCTTTTGGGTTTCGCTTTCTTTTGCCACTTCGGAGTCAACTTTTTGTTTCGCAAGAGATACCCCCCAAATCAAGATCCTACTATTGATCTTGACTTGTCTTGTATGCTTATATTGCTATTGTCTATTGTTGTTGATCATCGGTTTGAACAGAGTATCAGATCTGGAATTACAGGCTTGCGGTTTTGATTTTCAGAAAGAAAGTAATGTCCGCCAGGACTTGCTAGGAGTTTTGGGGAGTTGGACGTGCTTGAAAATCTTTTAATTCTTTGGTCATGGGACTTTGGACTACTTCAGGACTGGACCACGGGACCTTGAAGACATCACATAGATCCTGAGCCTCTAGATAGTAACTTGCTTTTATGCGGATCGGTAGGTAGGTTAGGGAATATAGGGTTTGTACTAATACAATATTTGCTTTTAACAAATCTTTTCGCTCGATGTGTCAATAACTCCCGTACCTAGTCCCGGCTCCTCTCTCTCGGTTTGGTCTCGCGTATATGAGTGATCCCTCGTAAAATATCGACGTCCATGGCCCCGCCGTAATGTAGATCGAACCAGTCCACTATCAATACGTAGTGAATGCGAAATGCGAAACCTGACTGCTCCGGACCTGAATCAACAGAGACTCATTGATGCACGCTGAGTCACATTGCTCTGTCGCTCACACGTTGGAACTGACGATTCTCGCCTGACTGGCTGGCTGGCTTTTCTCAACTGCTGTGGTTGTTAGGCAGTCAAGATGTTTAAGCGCTGGAGGACGATCTCCCTTTGATTCCTTGCCGGATGCCAGGAGTACTAAATGCTTCGTGCGTCGACCCAGGCACTCACACAGCATCAAGCATCACGATCACTTCCAACGGGCCGAGTCGTAACTGGATACGACGACTACGCGCCAATAACACCTGCCTTTCTTGACCGCCGATGTGGGTTGGTGTCCAAGTCAGCAAACAGGTTAGAGCTTACGAAGAGCAGGGGCATGTCCTTGCACGTTTCTGTGATTTTGTGGGGTGAAGCCATGTATGGGAAGGGCTAAAATTTTGTCCAGCTTGCCAGCAAGGTATGTCCAGGTTCAGGTAAAGTGAGTGGAACACAAGGAGAGAGGAGTGTTGGGGTAACCTACCTTGAGTCCCGAGTAATTCTCCTGTGTAAAGTTGGGAACAGCATCAAACTCAGGTCTTCGTAGCGAAGGGAACGGGCGATGCGATATTGGGCGCTTAGTGAGCTCATGGATAAGGAAGAAACCAGACGTCACAATCGTTTGGTTGAATAATCTACTAGCCTGCGTCGTGGAGAACCCGTGTAGCGTGGCGGATAGCGGTGGAAGTACTAACCAGTAACGCCGTTAGTTGGGAAGCCCGAGTTCTCGCTCACCTGCGAAGTTTTTTTGGAAGTTCCAAGTTCTTCGGTCATGCAGGTGTATCGTCAGCGGCTGCAAGAAAGAGAGGCAGTGTTCTCGTCGTGATTGGAGATCGGAGCCGTGCTGCATACTTTGTACTTGATTGTCGTGTTCGCTTACCACACCTTGCGCCTTGTAAAGTGATAGGATAATACCTGAGTGTGGTGGGACCGAGGGAAAGCTGCTCATTGCGTTCCATCCGTTTGTTCGGAGCGCATGGAACGGCAAGGATTGGACGAGAGCAAAACAGCGGACAAGCATCTTACTCCGTAGTATGTGTGGCATCGAGTGAATTGCCGAGGGTATGTGAACCCGCTTCATCCGTAACGTTTTCCCGCGTGACTTTTCAAATATCACTGTAAAAAAGAACGGACGAGGTAGGAAGCGAGACCATACTGACCAGAGGGGGATGCAAAAGCGACGTGGGTCCATTGCTGTGGCCAGCCGCCGCGACTTGCTGGGACGCGGGGACGAATAGGCGTTGGACTCGTTCTGTGTACCCGCGCTTGAGCGATTTCATCGACCTGCATGAACTCCCCATGGTTCTGCTTTCGTGGTGGTGGGTGTGATAACCAGCTGCCGCGTGCACATGTCAATAAAGTCGTCCCATTCACTGTTCACATGCACCCTCCTCTTCGCGAAGCAGACGGAAACTCTTCAATCGATAACCGATAAGTGCTCAGAGGATGGTAAGGCGTCCAATAAGGGACTGGGTGCTCTACATGGAAACAGGCTGCGAGAGGCTTGAAAAGAGACTTGTTCTTTCGCTTGATTCGTCCCCTTCGCGCCGCAGATCAGGGCGTCTGGTCACATCGTCCCCTGTGTCGGCTACAAGAGAACTTTGGTAAACGTTGGCATGTCAAAATATTATGCTAGGAGTGTTGCCTACCATGGTGCCAAAACCATTTCCTCGCTTGCGAGAACATGTGTTTCAGCCTCTGGACTGGGGAACTCCCACCTTAACCGCCTTCGGTGACTCTGCTTGTTAGCGATCTCGCAGGGATAAAATTGCCCAATCACACAGACGACGGCACCATTGTCTGGGGCGCAAGTCTGGCTCAACGTTGCCACAAGGCTTCGCGGGGGAATGGCTTTGACGGGCAAGTAGTTAGGAGGGCCCCACTGGGCAAAGGCCGAAACAAACGCCCCCTGGACTTCAATTCGCTTCCCCCCTCCAAATCCACATGCCCAATCTGAACTCGCACATTGTGTATCGTGTAGGTTTATTTCTATCCAATACATGACCATCTCGTAACTTATCCTTTGACATCCTCTGGCCCTCGCTGCACTGTTGCCTGGAACCGGTGTGGGAATATGAGATTTTCCTGTTTTGAAGGTCCTTTTGGAACTTTTGCCACGCTCGTTGAACACTGGTTGCACCAACCTCCTGTTGTTTCACATGCACGGGAGCTGCAAACCCGAAAAGACGAGTAACCATGCACGATGCCGACCTGACACCTGCTGCTTTGTCAAACCGTCTCTGCGACTCGAACCATCTACCTCATCATTTGTCGAGGGCAAGGCTGGCAAGCTGCAGGCAAAAGGGGGGAATGGACGTCGAAACAAGCGGTTGGTCATCGCCGGTCTCCTGCAGGTACGAGTCTCCCTTCCGGCGGCCTAGTTGCCTTTCCGCGCAGACGTCACCCTCACCGCCGTTTTGATCCCTAGGGGTTTGTAAGGTTTGTTTTGGTAAGGTATTGTATTCCAAGAAGATGGAACATTGAAACAAAAGGAACAGGAACGAGTCTGGCCGAAAGGAGAGCGCAAAACAGTGTTCTTGCTGTCCCCTTTTCACAGCAGAAATTCAGACCAGCAGGGACAGTTCGATGGCAAGGCTGGCCTCCTGAATGGCCCCTATCCTGCCCCTGGCCAGTTGATATCACATACACGATGAAGCTTACAATGAAAATATTAGAGACTTAATCCGACGTCTTGTCACGCCGACTCCCTCTCTGCTCAGATCCCCTATTTAATCTACAGTCCGAATTCGGCATTCCACGCATGGAATGGTCTACCATAATGTTCCTGACGAGCAAGTAGGATGACGTTTGGTTTTGATGCCACTTGCAAATTTCAGGAGTTTCGTTGCAACAACATTGCTCTGAACCCAGGACTTGTGCTGCTACAGCTTTGTTCTCTGGTAAGTGTCACTGTAGAGCACCGGGAGAGAGCGCGTGTGACGATCCGTTAGGCGGACATAGCATAGAAAATGAAACAGAATTGATCCTTTAATTGATCCTTTCTTTCCATGCCCATGGGCCATCTCTCGAGATCGCAGGCTGATTAGTCACCCCTGCCACTATTATCGGATTCGGGGGACATCTGGGGCCGTGCGTCTCGAAAGTCTGATGCTCCAGATTACTTATCGCCGATTTGTAAAGCTGCGAGCACATCATTGAGGGGTTGAATGAGCTTTTGGAATCTACTCCAAATCTCAAGGTTCTTTGACTGAGTTTATAGGCTTCGTTCTCTGATGTGCTAGGGAAGATTCTTTGTCTTCTAACCGATGTGCTTCCAGTAATCTTCTATCGAGCAATAGCCCCCTCCAAAACCCCCTCCCATTTGAATGACGACGCTGCCTTCCCAGACTGCGTACAACAGACTCAGCAGTAAAGCCCAGAAATTGAACCAATCTACTAGGACGATGGCATCGCAAAAGGCTTGGGCTGTTGTTGCAGGTGTTGGACCTGGCACGTAAGTCCCGAGCTCTGCCTTCTCTCACGCAACCCCGATCGGCAACTGAAAAGTAACAGTGGCGCCTGTGTGGCTCGTCGATTTGCGAAAACTTATGCCGTTGCCCTCCTAGCTAGAAAACCTGCAAATTTCGAACCCATCGTCGAAGAGATCAATGCCGCCGGCGGTAAGGCGATCGGTATCAGCACCGACTGCTCAGAGGGCAAAAGTGTCAAGAATGCATTCGAACAGTTGAAAAAAGAGATGGGTGGTGCTTCACTAGCTGCCGCCATTTACAACGTCGGGGGCAGATTCGTTCGAAAGCCCTTCCTCGAATTGACAGAGGAGGAGTTTGAAAGCGGATGGGAAACTAATGGGTATGTCAAGACACCTGTACTTGTCATCTGGCCCGCGGGCATGGCCTCTGAAAAACTCCCATGCTGACGGTCATCTTCTCAACTGTCCAGACGGGGAGCCTTCCACTTCTCACAAGCCGTTCTGCCACTGCTTCTGGACAAACTCAATGCGGACCCGGAATATCCGCCCACTCTAATCTTCACATCTGCCACTGCAGCCATGAAAGGCTCTGCCTTGTGCGCCTCATTTGCAGCAGGAAAGTTCGCCATGAGAGCGGTAGCACAATCACTAGCAAGAGAGTTCGGACCCAAGGGCATTCATGTCACACATGCCATTATCGATGGCGTTATTGATATTGAGAGGACCAAAGACTGGAAGTTTGATCATCCAGATGCAAAGATCAAGCCAGAAGCGGTAAGCTAGAACTTGCTCCCATAGTCATTCTCAACAACGAGGATTGAGTGCTGACCTCGATCCTTCGCGTCAGATTGCCGACTCATATTGGTATTTACACACCCAACCAAGGACTTGCTTTACTAACGAGATCGACATCCGGCCATACATTGAAAAGTGGTGAAAAAAAAAAGGCCCGGAGGGGAGAGTTTATATGAGAATATACCCCCTTGTGCCATCACTTGAAACGAAACCACCTTTTTCATCATATTGTGCAGAGACCATTCCTGTTTGTCTTGCGTCGTCCTCCTTGCCACTTGCGTTGCAAGATTCCTCAACCTGATGGAAATAACTAAAATTTGTCTTTCATGGGTTCTCTAGAAAAACATGCAACATCGTTGTCTGTCCCGGTTCCGATCAGGCCAGTGAGCTAACTAAATATCGACACATTTTCGGCAGCATGAAAGCATGGCACGGGCCTGAACGGACCAGATCCGGATGAAAGGTCCTGTCCTGTGTCAGGAGCTCGGATGTAATAAACCCCCTAGAAGCATATTTATGCGACCACAAGAGCTATTGCATGCACTAAGCCAACGTCACCGACTCTCCCAACAAATGCTGTGGGAGTACAACACAAGCTTTCTCCACATTTATGCAGTATGATGGAGAGAGCTGGATAGCCGAATCGCCGCCCATGGGGCATCTCTTCATCTACTCATCTCGAAACACATACTCACATAGTGACGTACAATCACCGAGGCTCTCGACCTGTTGGCTTCGCCCGGCCTCCACCAAATTGATCCTACCTTCCTCTTCTCGCCAAAAGTGGGGGATTTGGCCGCTTTGTTGGACCATCCCCTCGCATTCTTTGTCATTGTAAAGAGATTGTTCGAAGAATCCTCTTATTCGCTGATCTTCAATGTGTGGCGTTCGATCAAAGCTTGTCAGGAGGTCAAGCAATGCCACGCCTGATGTGCCGGATATCCTTTTGTTTCATGATGGCGGCCGAAACTCCTGCTCAACACTTGTCAACAGCTACGACGACACATCACTCCCTTGCATGGGCGTGCCGTCAATGCATATTGGCCCCGTACAAAGCCCCTCCCATCCAGTCGCGGCTTTTGGTTATAGCCGAAGGGACGATAACTCCAGTTTTATGCTCATGCGGTGCGTCCGGAATACTCCTTAGCAATCAAGTTGGGTTCCATTAACATGGGCCCACCGAAACGAGAGACATATCCCGCGAGGTACATGTATGTCTCTCGCCCCAGGATTTTGTGATTATTTTTTCAACCATTTTCCCTCCAAGATTCCCCTATGCCCCAGATCACCTGAACCTCCCTGATCTTCCCAATACTTTCCCAACTCGAATGATCTACAGGAAATAGAAGAAAACGGCATCATGGCTGAACGAAAAGGTCACTCGGACATGGCGCGGCAGCACACGAACGACATTGAACTCGGTATGTCAGACGTGCTCCAACGCCACATCTCTCGACATGTTGTCCCGCCTAAACCTGTTTCCCAGCGAAAGCTCAACTTTGAGCAAAAACGTCCGCGAATTCTCCGTGAGATGATGGCTGAAGCCACTGGCGTGTTCTTCTACGTCTTTCCCGGAATCGCCTCCGTTGCTTCATTCACTCTGGCCACGACCAACCCAGTCGCTGGACAGATTGGAATTGACGTTTTTGGCTCCCTCTTCCAAATCGGTTGGGCGTTTGCCATTGGCATCGCGTTCGCGATCATCACTTGTGCTCCCACGTCCGGCGGGCACTTCAATCCAGCCATAACACTCTGTTTCGCCATCTGGGAGGGATTCCCCTGGAAGAAAGTACCTCACTACGTCTTTGCCCAAATCTTTGGCGCCTTCATGGCTGGCTTGATGCTTATGGCATGCTACTGGCCCGAAATCCGAGCCGCCAAGGCAATCGATATTAGGGAACATGGCACTGCAGTTTACAATGGTGGAGTTGCCAGTATCCTTTGTTCCTTCCCCAACCCAGACCAGACAAATCAGGGATACCTTTTCTTCCAGGAATTTTTTGTTGACAGCTACATCGGCATTGTGATCTGGGCTTGCTTGGACCCGGCAAATCCCTTCGTTAGCCCGCCAACCGCACCATTTGTCATCGGTATTGCTTACGCTGTCATGGTCTGGGGTTTTGCCGGAAATACGATCTCCACCAACTTGGCGAGGGACTTGGGCACGCGTATTGTGGCAGCCATCTTCTTCGGCAAGGAGGCCTTTACGTTCTCGAGCTCGTATTCTTGGATCTCAATTTTGGTCAACGTACCTGCTACTCTGCTTGCTACCGGTTACTACGAGTTCCTCATGCGAGACAGTCTGCAAAAGATTCATAAAGGACACGCAGAGCACAAGGAGGGCGACGAGGGTCTTCAAAGGTACATCTCCAGGGTTACAGGCATTGATATCGCGAACCAGGCATGGCAGAGTGATCGCGGGACGATGAACGCTACGGGTGGAGTTGCCGAAAAACAGTTCTGAGCGGGAGATTGGAAAAGGGCCTCTGGAGCTGCAGGTGGAGGCAGTGAATGATAGGAGCATAAAGCTTGAGCGAAGTGTTGTAGGTGTCAGTGTTCATAAAGCCTCAAATATCACATCGGGGGCAACATCGTGCATATGTATCTCGCCATCAAATCCTGCGACTCATTGGATCGTGTCCTTGAAGACAGTCTGCCGGCGAGCCATGCTTGAGAACTGTTCCCGAAGGAAGCAAGCCCTTCTGAATCATGAGGCAATTCAATATGCGCCAGCCGTATACCTTGTACAACCACGAGAAGAATGGGTAGGCAAGGAGATAATACTGGCAACAAACCCAGGAGTAAAAGACATTCGTGAGTCACGTGGTGGGTTGTTTCGGTGAAACGCTTTCAAGGGTCTTTCCGCGAGAACAATTCTTCTGAAGTTCGATTTTGCTTTCATTTGAGACAAGATTGAGATGCCACGTCGGGTATGTAGGACGCCGCTCTATCAATCATGTTGGTAGTTGTGCACCTCCCGTTCATTCCTTGAAACCATTTTGAAAATGCTCAATCCTCACCATTGCCAAATGTTTTTTGGTTCCGTTTTCTTCTCTTTGCTCACCACTGCTCAGCTGATCCCCTAAGACTTGACAGCTTCCCGACCCTTTCCGATCCTCTCCAAGATCTTTTCTCGATCCTTGTCAAGCTTGAGTCTGGTGATGACAACTTTGCTGGGATGAATGCCAATGGGTACGGATTGGCCGTTGGACTTTTCGCGGGAAACTCGCTCAATGTGAATCAGGTATTTCAATCGGTAGACGGACGTGACTTTGCCTTCACGGCCCTTGTTGGAGCCTCGGACGATGGTAACTTCGTCATCTTTCCGGATGGGAATGCTGCGAACCTGGAGTGGCGGAGGTCGCGTTAGGTTCAGCAATCTCAAATCTCACCCGCCGCTGTGGTCACCATGTAGATGGGGCTGGGGGAGTTTCTTCGTACATTGTGCTTTTCTCTCAATTCCTTGCTCAGGGGAGCACTCATGATTGTTCGTCGGATGCTTGAAGGAGCGCCAAAGTGCAACTTGCGAGACTTGCGCCTCGACGAGGCCAGTCCTGGGGAACCAGTCAATTTAATTCTTCTATCCGATGTTACCACAGGTATGCTCACCGGCATTCATTTTCGTCATCGCTGCGGTTTGGCGTGAGATGAATGGGTGTCGACAATAATCGGGATATTCATAAAAGTTCAAGGCTGGATGGATTTTGCGAAAAGTGCGGCGCCAAGGATTGCGGCGGAGCAACCAGTGCCCGTGCTTGGCCACATCGTTCCGTCATCGAAAGTGACCTCCGTCGCAACTCTAGATACGGCGACAAAAATGATGACCATCAGATCCCATATCCCTGCTCATCTCTTCTTCACCAGGCGCGAACCTGGAACCTGGCTGGGATCTCTCGAATAACGAGTTGGACGAGGGGAATTGAATACGGCAAAGCCATGTCCTTCATTCGGCAGGACTATGCTTAGAGGCGCGGCTCTGAATGAAATGTTGTACCGCCACTTTCAAGTTCCACAGAATACTACGATATCCCGAACCAAGAACAGAATGTGAGTCACTCGTACAATATCGGGAGATAATCGAACTCGAACAATATTCGACAGTCCCGATAGGATCCTCGGGGTACTGGTCCGACCAGAATCAACAGAACTTCACAGTTCGCACCAGCAGGGATATGCCAACGAGTCTTGCAATGATACAGATGTTCAGAAAGCGCCATACTATGGGCAGAGATAAGCTAGTAATTGTGCGGCATAAGCAGCGTCGGTGAGCACCTCACATGACTGTTACGACTCTCATTCATCGAGCTCAACGAACCAGCATACTCAGCGGCTGAACAATTTGGTTTATGCCCCGGAATTGGAGGACACATCGTTAAACTCACAGGGTCCTAGCGCACAGAATCAAGCGTATCTTCTACCTCAAATTACCATTCCACAACCAACACGAAGACGCCCAATCCTGTTCTTCTCCCTGTCACACAGGGTCCGTCACGGTATGGGACAAATCAATTGATGAGTTATTCTCACCAAAATGAGTCTGCACCTGCATCCGATCAACAAGCTACTATGTCAGCTGCCGCCGCTGCTCTCACAGGTGCTCTTGGTAGTTGCTTCCAATAATCCTCAGGCGTGGGGCAGTCATCAGCGTCGTTGTCACTGCAGAATGTTAGTTCAGTGGAAGCAACCGTGCCTCAAAGATCGGCTTCACGATATACTCAGTCGACGAAGACATAGAGATGCCCCTCATCCCTAACCCTGTACAGGACAACTAACCCTATTCCAACGACGAGCTAGCAGCGGACCCAAAATGGGAATTCTGGACGGCATAAATGTGCTCCTAGTCGAGAATCCACAATCGAGAGTGACTCCACCTCAAGCGCAATAGGTCCAGCCTGTTAACAGCATTTCAAATCTTGTGACTCAGACGACAGAGGACACCGCTCAATGGGGGATTTTGCACCAACTGAACCTCAGAACGCAACGCCAAATTATGTCGATCCTTTTCGGGTCTTGAACCCCTTTCATCGGGAGCATGAAAGACAGAGGGAAGCCAAAGCAGAGGCATAGAGGAAGGCAGAGGAGTCTGCTGCACCAAAATCAAAAGCAAAGAAACGAGCAAAGTCAGCAAAAAGAACTTCTGACTCACCAAAACGAACGACTACGTCTGAAAGACGACCTTTTAACGGAATTACTCCTGATCCGGCTCAACCTCGTAGAATGGCTCAACAACAGAGGCAGACATCCCCGGCGAAATGAAAGCAATGATGGACAAGATGAGAGAATTTCGCAACAAGGATCCGACGCTTTCCAAAGGCTTTAGGATGATATGCGAAATACCTGTCAAGGCTCCCCTGCTCCTATGGCGCTTTTACATTCATCCTCTCCTCAAATGTCTGCCCTACAAACTCCCGTCACCCGCCCTCCTTTTCAACCTAGTATTCCCTTTGAGTCCGACCCCGTCCATCAGACTCGGTTTCCACTACAGCGTCTAGTGCCTGCTGTCGATTCGGCACCAGCGCCGCGCTCTGACCCGTTACAACCACGAGCGACTAAGATCCTTGCGAATCCCACCAACAAGAACGAGACGCTTCTCAAGACTGCTACAATCCCAAGACTGTGACTCGTGACATTCTGATTGCTGCTGGTAGACATCTGGCTGGCCATCTTGGACAACACTTTGACCTAACTCTGATCTGGGTACATTTGGTTGGGACGCCGTAGACCCCGAGGACCGCCAGTACCTCAAGTGACTTTCGTTGACGTTCCAGCCGGACCTCCTCGATATCGATTTGGACAACAGGTCAGACGACGCACTGGGCCTGATGCTGCCAACGGTTTATCAACAGCCTGGAGCGTCAGGAAACACAAGCTTGCCAGGTTTGGACAAGTCGGATTTGTCACGTGCACCCGTACTCCGCGCCCGCCGCGTTCGCAACCTCCAATGGAGGCAGGCTGCTTTGTACAAATATCTGCCCTTCCGTGGTGGTAACCTGAGCTCGCCTCAAATTCCGCAGCCCCAAGTCGCCAGAGTTGAGGCAACTGTAATCTCAGCGATACCCTACAAGCGGCAGGCAAACCTCATCTCCGCCAAAGAGTCTCTTCTTTCGCTTTGCCGGGCGGCCCACTCGATCTACCTCCACTCAATTGAGATCCTCCATCGAACCCAAGAAGATGAGTAGCGACTCCTTTTTCCCTCGTGGAAAACGACGAGGACGCCCTCCCCGAAAGTACAATGCGGAACTTGTCGGTGAATTGCAACACGCCGAGCTTGCTCCTAATGCTTCAGTCATTGCGCCTTCACCTCCGACCCCAAATTTCCCCATCTTCAGATGTCGTTGGAAAGGTTGCAAAGCACACTTGCACAACTTGGCGACACTACGGCAACACGTATCAAAAGTCCACCGTCCATCAAAAGACGAGATCAAAGTGTTGGGCTTCGTTTGCTGGTGGAAGAAGTGCCAGTACTTGCAAGAGGACAAAGAAGGCGCAATTCGTCCCGAAAAGACATTCTCCAGTGTTGAGGGGTGGCTCCATCATATTGAGAAGGACCACCTGTATCAAATTGCACTAAAGTATGGAGACGGGCCATCGACAACGCATATCGGTAAGCAAAGAGTGTCATCTTTTGATGTCTCTAGATGTCGTTACCATCCTGCACCGAGACAGAAGGCTAGAACGTTTTCTTACTTAGATCCCCAGACGATCCTCCGGGACAGAGCCCGATACCTCTCTGACGAAAATGAACGAGTTACAACCCCAGTAATTCCGCTACACTTTTCGGAAGACTTTGAACCGGATACTATGACCCTCCTCAAAGCCGACCACGACGATGCTGAAGCACAAGCCCAGCACAGTTTCATGAAGACACATCGTCAAGAGAAGAGCACTCCCAAGGCTGTTGCAGAAGAGACACTACGAGCAATGGTAGCATGGAAGGCCAAAGTTGGACCCGGCATTGATCGAGGTGGATGTATCCTGGTCAACGAAGCTAGAAGAGCAACGTTGCTTCAGAACCCGGGGATCGCCAGAGTTGTCGATGCCAATTATTGAGGAGATACAAAGCACCGAAGGCAAGGCGGTACAGTGACCTGGTCAACATGCAGAACGCGGAAGAATGGCAAAGATGCGCTGATAACAAGAGAAGCCAGACAGCAACAAGGCTTCAGTGCCACTCTGATAGCCACGCAGCTTACATCTTGCTCTGTCGCAGGATGAATAAATAATTTCGAGTTTTGATCCCCTGTTCGAATTTCTTCCGCCCAAAGGTTGGCCAGCACGTCAGTATTTCCGCCATCTTCTCACACTGTCCCTAGGTTCCATTCATCCCTGATTCCCTAATGCCTGCCTCGTTTGTAGTATACACTCAACCACTCGTCATAGAATCCCGAGAATGAGCCTGGCCCCCAGCAACTCATTTCACCTTGGATAACAATGACAAGTCAACCCTCCAAACTCATCTCTGAACTTCCTAAGTATTTTTCCCTCCCCCCTTTTCTTCTTTATGTGTTGAGCATGTTTCTCTGCCAGAAGTTTGAACTCTACAGACATTTGCACACCACTCATCTTTTCATCTCTTCTCCTATGCACCTCAACTACTGCCAACCCCAGCAGCTACTTGTTTTCCAGTACCAGTACTCGTGATTTTCTCACTTTGCAGTCCCCCAACGTCCGCATCCTCTCCTTCCTGCGCATTGACTTCGAGGAAGTGATACAGGACAATCATCAGCATAGCGGCGCTGCCGAGGAAAATGGCTAAGGAGTAAAGTTGGTTGTCTGTTATCATTTTACCCGTTGTTTTCAGTTGGTGAGGCGATGCGAGGGAAGGGGGAGACGAGCTTGGCCGATGGGTAGATTGTGAGTGAAAGCGAGAGACTGGAGGGAGGGTGGACAAGCGCGCAAGCAACGTTAGGTAGACTCGACAGGGCGAGGATCGGGCTTGGGGACAGGTCGAGGGCGAGTTTCGAATTCGTTTGCGTATATAAAGTTGAAGTTGCCTTGGACCAGCCCATTCATGCGTATAGAGGAACTTTGAGAACATGGGTCGTGCGCTTATTGGTCAGCCTCGTAAGTGCTCTCGAAGCCTCGACTTGCAGACGGAAATACGAGAGTACGCGCGTACGAGGCGCTTCCATTCCATTATTTTCACAAGTGACTCCAGTATTTGTTCACTATTTACTAATTTAGGGAGTTCGCGCAAGATTTGCCATTTGTCTCAGAAACTCTTCCAGACTATACGGCCATTGGCTATCCGGTCATTGCTACAGTCGCGGCATTCCGACTCCAACGAGACAAAGAATCTAAGGGTTTATACAACAAGCAGCAGACGATGTCCAATTCCGTGCCGCCAACGGGATATGGTTGAGGAGAAATATGTGTCTATGTCAGAGTCAAGCAAGACCCTCCGTTTTCCTCACACACAGAATCCCCGGGAAATGAAGCTCTTATCTTCCAAGTAACCACACCCAATATACCTTCAGAACAGCTCGCTGCGACGCTGTGTTGATACACTTTCTCTAAGAAAATCAATACCCCCCCTTATTTCTGTGGTCCAGGTCTCTCCGTTGCCGTTGCTTCAACCTCATCCTTCTTTTCAATTGCAGAAATCTCTTCATTTACTCCATTGCCATGATTCTCCTCCTGGTCCGAATCTTCAACAGCTCGATCTTTTTCGGAATCTACTAACACCCCTCCTTTCTCCGGATCATCATGAACATGCTGCTCCATGCCGTCTGCGCGACTCTCTGTCTTTACCAACGCAAGGGCTCCATCACCTTCCTTTCCTTGATACTTCTTCCCTTTCGGCATCCTTGCCAGCCAGTAAATTGCCACGGCGGCAAAAATGTTGAAACCAATGTAGACGAATAAAATTCCAAAATCTCTCCATCTGTGTGAAAATGAGATGTTCGCTGACGACAAAAAGGTGTTCGTGCTATCCAGTGAGCAGAACTCACAGTTCGTAGCATTCGCATTAACCAGATACCCACCAGCCGCTGAGATGTACGGCTGAAGGTATTCGCCACATGTCGATCCTGCCGGCGCGTTAAAGCGTAAGAATTCATTGTCAGCACACGTGACAGGCGCGTGGGCCACACCGTTGCCAAGTAGTCCTTCCACAAGATAGGTGAACGGTGAGACCCGGTACATAAAAATCCAGAAGCCAGGCATAGCGTTTGGTCCTACCAAGACACCATTGAATAGCAAGCAGAGAGAAAATAGGACGTTGGCAAGATTTCCCGCTGCTTCAGCCGTCGCAATACCTGCGATTATCATATGGGCAAACGTACTGCTAAACAGGATGAATTCCCACACGAACAGGAATTCCAGTGCTCCGCGCGAAGACACTGCGTCGGTGTAGGTGGCATTTTGATAAAGACCGATAGGGTAATACCAGCAGAAGAACAATACTACTGCACTTAGGGTTGCCCAGGGAAACTCCACGAGGATATTCGATAGCATAAACGCTTTCCAGGAGTAGGTCTTCGAGGGACGTTCTCGGGCCTCGTAAAGGCTACGCTGAGTGACAAAAAGGGGCATGATCTGTTGAACGAGTTGTGAAAAGAGGACAAGGAGCATGAAGATGCCAAAGAGTTGGTTGTTGAGACCCTGCTGTGTGTTCGGCGCTTTGAAAAGCGAGAACCCGATAAAAAGACCCTAAGAGTATTGTCAGCAATCTTTTAAAAATGTTTAGGCCAAGTCAGGACTTACCGTTAGACAGCACAACAGTAGTTTGGAGTAGATGTACACCGGTGTTCGCCAATACTGTTGAAGGATTCGCATTTGTGTTTCGTAAAATTGGACGATAAAAGGCGCGGCAAATTCGTAATAGTCGGCCTTGCTGGTGGTGACTGGCGACTCTATCTGGGATCTTTCCATCTTCATCTCTTCCAGTTCCCGGTGTACCTGGTGATATTCTGGCGAGTTCCGCCAGACTTGAAACCAGTCAATATCCGAATGGGACCCAGGAGCGGCTCCAATTGCTTCGAGCATATATTCAGCTGGGTTTGCACCAGGAGGGCATTGTGGGGCCCCGTTTCTTTGGAAATAGTCGATCAATATGTTCGAGTCTTTGCCCACGGGGCCGAAGTACACTGTTTTGCCACCTTCCGCGAGGAAGAGTAGCCGGTCAAATCTCTGAAATAGGATTGCCGATGGTTGATGAATAGTGCAAAGAATCGCCTGGCCAGCATTTGTGAGCTTTTCCAGAAGGTTCAGAATAGACCAGGAAGTTTGGGAGTCGAGCCCAGAAGTGGGTTCGTCGAGAAACAGGAGTAGCTGTGGTTTCGCAGCAAGCTCGACACCAATAGTTAAGCGTTTTCGTTGCTCCACATTAAGACCTGTCGGGATAGGCGAGTTGGTTAATACTGCCGAGAACCATGTGAGTAGAGGACACAGAAAGGCGACCAACCTTCTCCAGGAACACCGACCACTGCGTCGGCATATTCTTGCATATCCAACAGCCTAATGACCTCTTCAACATATGCAATCTTTTCTGCTCGAGGTGTGTCTCTCGGCTGTCTCAACAAAGCACTAAAGCGTAATGCCTCTCTCACAGTCGTCGTTTCAAGATGTAAATCTTGTTGCTGTACATAACCAGTTTTTCTTTGGAAGGACCCATCTCGTTTCTTTCCGTCGACCAGCATCTCGCCGGTGATAACACCCATGGTCACTCGCGTGGCCAGACAGTCAAGTAGAGTAGTCTTACCGGCACCAGAAACGCCCTAGGACCATCGTCAGCTCATTAACTTCAGATCGTGATAGGATTAAGCATGCCATAAGCGCAGTCATTGTTCCAGGCTTCACCCACCCATCGACATGGTCGAGAATTCGGCGAGGCTGGCCCTTGATCTTGATATCGTAACAGACATTCTTCCATTGGAAGATGGCTGTCTGTTTCTGAATCACAGCACTAACCTGCCGAGCCAACTCCTCATCTTTTGTCTGTTTTCTCTCGAGGGCGACAGCTTGATCAGATATTCCAGATTCGGTATCGTCCGTTTTCTCTTTCAAGAATTTTGGTTTGTAGCCTCTGCGGAACAACAAAATCTCGCCCTTGGACTTTTTGGCTGAGACCGTCTCGGTGGCGGCTAGGTACATGACAAGAAGCCCGATCATAAAAACGAAGAGAATCCCTATATTTCTCCACTTGTGTGCGGCATAATATTTGTAGGAGGAGTTGATATAGGCATCCCCATCGACAGTGGTTTCGCCAGCAACAGAACCAACCACGGTACAAGTTTGCGATAGTGTTGTCCCGTCCCCGAATTGGGGTGCCGGGGGGATAAAAGTTGAACAATCGTACCGCTGGTTGTGGAACTCGTTGACCATAAGACTCTCAAAGCCATAGGCGGTGGGATTAAGCCATCTAATCCACGACGCCCAGCCAAGCATGTAATCGACAGGTATCACAAAGCCTAAAATGAGTGGGTTAGTCATAATTCCCCGGGAGCCGGCACAGTTGGAAGACGAGACAGGCGGCCCGGTCCAACTAAGCCGTTGACACATATAGAGAACTCACCCGTATAAACAACAATGGCAATCATTAGGACAGCTGTCGGAACCAAGGCTTGGATCAGGGTCCGCGAAACTGATGCGATCACTCGAAACAGCATGCTCATGGTGAGCGTGAGGACGTAAGATGTGAACAAGAAGAAGAAAAAAGCACCCGGTGTTCGCCGTAGATTGGTCATAAAGTAGAGAATGAGGTTAAATCCTATGGCATTCAGAGTCTTGGCCGGTATATCCATTAGCATGGACGCAAACGCCTCTGCAGAAGGATGATAGAGTGCGTAGCGCGTGTGCTTCTCGACGATCGGTCGTTGTGCGTACAGCGTCAAGATCTCCAGGGCGCTGCCGAATGCATTGAGTAGGACGGCAAAGAAAATGAGCGAGCTCCGAGCTCGTAGCGAATCGCTATTTCCTGGTAAATTGTAGAAAAGTGAAGATACCACAAGGGCGTTGACACAATTGCCGAACAGTTGAGTGGCCGTGATAGAGGGATCATCCATCAATCTCTTGTAGCTTCGCCACAGGCACAATAAAATTTGATCTCCGTAGGATAAAGTGTAGGGAGACGACTTGCGTTGGGCTTTTGATTGTTGGATGCGACGAGACTGTAGGAAAGCTTGAAGGTTGGCTCCGCCGATGGGATTAGTGGTCTCAAACTTCTCAAGCTCCTGCAACATTCTTTGGCGCTCTTCACTTTTCTCCCACCGTTCCACAAACTCATCTGGAGTGCGAGGGACTTGTGATTCGTAGCCTTTCTTGACGATACGTTCAATGGGGTTGGTCATCGACGTGAGGAAGTCAGGCACCGTCTGGCGTTTGGCACATTCAAATCCCATGTTTTCAAAGTAGCGCTGGGCTTCGGTGGTCCGGCCAAAGAAGATTTGGCGTCCCTGATACAGTACGATAACCTTGTCGAAAAAGTCGTAGGCAGATTGTGGTGCTTGATAGATGGCGACCGCTGCGGTAGTCTCGTTCAGATCCGTGGAAGTCCGAAGGGTTCTGCAGAACTCAATTGCGTTGGCTGAATCAAGCCCTCGGGTGCTATTATCCCAACACTGCAGCGGCGCATTACTGAGGGCGGCTTCCGCGATCGAGACTCGCTTTCTTTCACCACCGCTCGCACCGCGGACGAAGTCATTTCCGACTTTGGTGTTGATGGTGTGTCTAATGCCAAACGTGGCCATGACCACATCACGCAAATGTGTGGCGTACATCTGTTTGGTGATACCGTGAGGCAATTTGAGATTTTGTGGTGTCCTTGCTCGTGAGGCGAAGAGGAGGGTGTCTCCCACCATCAGTTGGGGAAAATGAATGTCCTGTTCGGCCGTGTAGATAGCTTCACCTCGGAAATCCTGGTGCATTTGTTCGAAACTGATGCCTGAAAGTGGGTGGTGTCAGTGCGAACGTGGCCCCAATCAAAGCGGAGAGTGACATACCTTGATAATTAATGTAAGAATTCTCACCCAGGTTAAAGCCGTGCGTTTCACCGGCGACTGTTTTCAAAAAGGTCGAACAGCCCGATCCAGGAGGTCCGAGGACCACTAGCATTTCTCCCGGTTGCACAACACCCTCAAAATTTCGCAAGATATCGACGCGACGTCCTTTGTTGCCAAGGAAGCCTCTCACAACATCCACGGCGGCCAAAAGATAGTTGTCGACGGTCTTCTGGAAGTCGCTTCCCTTGGTGTATCCGAAAGCGGAAAGATTTCGAAAGGCGAAGCCTGCTTTTCGTCCCACATTATCCTGGCCCGACTGCTTCTGCAGCCGCAGCATGGCTTTGGTCCAGGCTCTACCATTGAAGTTGTCCGAATTTGGATCGACCTCGGAGTCGGCTCCTGCAGCCTCGAAAGGATGAAAACCTTCTTCTGAAGTTGAGGCGCGGGAATATTGACGAGCAAGTCTTTGGATTTCCCTGTTCTCATCCTGGCCGTCCTCCACTACTGCGCCGCCGCCGCTTTGCAGCATGGATCTGTCCAAGTGAGGATAGTCATCGACTGGAGATTGCGGAGAAGCTCCAGACATTCTGCGGGTCCGATCATTGTTTGTGGTGATGTTGCCAACCAACGAAGTCGACATTTTGACTGGGGTTTTCTTTTATCTGAGCATAGGTGTTGGCCAGCCTGGTGGACAGATCAAAGAAGGCTGCAAAAGAGTTAAGATGGGAGGTCATGGCCGTGGATTGGTAAGGGGGAAGGAAAGAACGAAGTCAAGGCGGGAGAGGGGCACCGATGGGGATAGTATACGAGATGGACGGGTCTGTGAAAGCGGAAGAGCAGGGGTCGGCCGGGAACAAAATCGTCTAACCGACTACTAGCGGGCTCAAGTTGCGCGGGGTCTCTTTGCCCGGTCGCTGGATGTCAGCATTTCCTCTTCCGAGACTCTTGGCTTCGATCCGCTCCGACCTCCGAGTTGTTCCTTCTTATGCACCTTGCACAACTTGGAGTGGAGAAACCTTCCCGTCCATGGCATTTGTTTCCCTTCTGGTGCCGAAACTCTCAAACGGATATTTAGCAAAAGGCCATTCGTGGGATGGCTTACATATAGAGCGTATTCATCAACGATATTGCTGAATCCAGATTTCCCCAGACCATGCAAAGTCGGGTAAAGAAAGCCTCACAAAGTCCCATCACGTGTTCTCATGTGACTGTAGATTTCTGCCAACGGGTCTGGCTTATGCTAAACTACATTCGTTTACGAAACATAATATAACTGTCTGCTGGGGCCCCCCCCCCTCCCTGACAGACGGTTTCTAGTTGGCTTATACATTCTCTTCCCACCACTACAACAACATAACACACCCGTACCACCTCCCTTTATTCCCGTATGCTTCAAACACGAATGTAACTGTTTTTCTTCTTCCTCCCCCCCCAAAAACGGTTCCGGACACGAGGCTGTCATGTTACGAAATGATTAGCAACCTGAAGCCTTTCGCATTCTTGTAGCACCACGCGCATGGAATCACCGCATTTGGGTCTGGAGAAAGACCATGAGTCAGCAGTAGCCAATTTCGGTTTGCCAAAAATGCTCTCTTGAGGCTCCTCATTCCCAAGCTGAACATGCCCCACTTGGCTCATTGTTCCCGTTGCAGGTTTTTCCTCTCGTAACATGAATGCTCCCCGACGGCTCTTGAATGCAACTCCGAAGTCATCCGATGCCAGAGGCCTCGTCATAGTGGTGTTATCGAGGTGGTAAATACGGTGTAGCCGTCGTAAATGAGGTATCAGTTTTCCAACCAATCAGAACAAACCATTTGCGGAGTCACGTAGTATGTGCCATTTTGCGCAGCCTTGCTGCCAACAGATCTTGAGGGAAGGTGATAGCCAGATCATGATGTGCTAGTTTGGTCCAGGAACATTGGCAGGACAAAATGTTTCCCTCTAACAGACATGTGATTGGATTCTTGTCACATGGTTTGTCCTTCCCCCAAATCAATCAAGACAACTTCCCGGTATGAGCTTGGCTCCCTTGACTTCAATTCCTTCGAGCACGCATTAGAATACCACTCAAGTTCGCCCATCCTGACTGATCATGTCTCTATTCTTTGTCAAGGCAATTCACGTGGAGTCATAAGCACCATAACGATGATAACCGTCACAGCAGTTCCCATGCCCTCGACCACGACCCCGGCCACGAATGGAGACAACATGATTCTGAGATCTTCCCTGTGCATGACGTTCCAATGCGCTATTCATTCTCTTTCGACACATGTTTACCAAGCCATCGACAGGAATGAAGCGTGTCTGCAGAGCTTGTCTCTCCTTCTCAGTAGTATATCCCTCCCAGTCCAGCACTAGAAACGCCCCACAACTCATCAAAGAACATGCCTTCTACTGGTGGTGATTGCTGGTCACCAGGTCCTTGGCCTTATGATGAGGATACGTGATCGTATCTGGCTGATAGCTGCCGATGAGCTGGAATCTGACCAGGATTGACATGTGAGTCGCAAAGGAGAGACGACAACTTCGGGGACCAGCCTTCATGTCGATTTTTATCGAAGTGCGTATTGAGCTTGGGCGAGGTGGTCCCTCTCATTGCTGACGTTCTCAGAGCTTTCGGCAACCCAAGGACGGTTTTTGAACCTTCACCGGTAAATCCTTGCCTCATGAGGTACTCAATACTCTCGCTTTGCATCTGTCCGCAGGCGGAGAAGTGGTCGGATTCTTGTGACCGACCCTGGGATGCCATGCTTGGACCTATCATGAGAGCTTTCCGCAACGGTAATGTTGAAATTGTTCCTTTCCAGAGCGTCACGACTCAAGAAAAACTCATAAACCAGTCGTCTAAGCTCTACGGGTAGCTTTCCAAGGCAAATCTTCTCGAATGGTCTCTGTACTCCTGCTTCAATAGGTGGAAAACGGTACCATTGCGCAGGATTCGTGAATCTCTTGCGCTCTCGATATATATCGAATCGATCAACCATATCCTCACATCCCCGCTTCATTTTAGTCGAGAAGGGGATGTGATGCCGCGTATCGATTTTCCTCAAAAGCAAAGGATCCGAGGAAGCGTCGACAGTTGATTTTTCGCTGTCCATTTGATCGTTGAAGGGGAGTGCGAAGGTGGAAGAACGGAGGCACAGTTTGTGTTGTGATGAAGAATTTTATCTCCATCGCTGCAGTAACTGTACAGGGCAGCGATATGTGCGACCTGTCATGACCACAGTCACAGTGATCGCTTGTAGCAGATCACTGCGCAACACAAGAAGGAACTAAAAGAGTAAATATTGAAGAAATGCACTTGAATCGCTGCCATAAGATACACACTAGGGGCCCGTCGCCAAGACAAGGCTTGACTGCCCCTGACGCCGAAGGGGAATCACTAGGACAGGCCCATGTTGTTGGTCGAGGCAGGGAAAATGGAGAGTAATAGGAGTTTAGCTAACATGTCGAGGGGAACATTATAGGTTATATCTCAGAACTAGAGTGTTTGTCCTATAATTAGAATGCTATCGTATGAGGGTTGCCCTTGTCCCATTTAGAGGAATAAGATACTCCATATCGTAACAAGGCAATCCACAGTACGGCAAGTTTGTTGATCAACGTTGCGTGAACGTCTTTGTTATCACCGTCGGTCCCCACATCCTTTTTATTAATGCCATCACCATATCACTTATCAACACGTCAAACACCAGAATCCCTCAAGACCCTAAAGCCCATACCGAAGCAATCGACGGAATTTTCCACTGTCTGCACCGGACGGTTGCATTATTTGTCTCTTCCGAACTGTTCGGAAATGACAACACTTAGAGAGCATTCAGCCTCTGAGCAACTTTCGATGGGGTTGGATTGCTCTGTCTGGTCAGGCTTGTCTTTCAGCCCCTGACTGTTTACCCATGTGGCCCACACGTCGGTTGGTAAAGAACCATTTACAGTTCGGTCCAAAAAGTTTGCACTTGGCCACACTCAGTCGCGACGGTGGAATATTTCACGGGTAATGCTGTTGAAAGGTTGTGTAGACCACCTGTTTGGGTTCTGACCGGAACGAGGAGATACTAATCTCCCTTCAAGGAACAGCCTCGGGAATATGTTCGCGAAGATTGTCGTCCATCTTTTGGGCCAGTTCAACCGAGTCCCGGAGGATTTTGACAGTATTCTCGTCAATGGGTTGAACCTGCGCACCACTCATGCAACTCATGTCCTGCTTGGTGGCGCCTTTCTCCCATGTACCGTCAATCATCCATTCTGTGGCAACATCGAAATCGACCGAGTCGACTTCCTTGTTCTTGAGGAGGCTACCGTTGAACCAAAGTAGCTTAGTCTTGTGGTCGACATGAGCAATGGTGAAGCTGCAGACCCTGTTTTCAGGGGAACCATTTTTATTTATTTTGACATGGCCGGCGATCGCTGCGTAGTGTTGTTCCATGGAATAAGGAGTACCAGTGAGTTCAAAACCAAACCACCAACTCTCCTTGTCGCCATATCCCTGTCTATAGGTAAACGCGTCGCGGACCTCTTTCGTATTCTGCCAACCAATGTGGAGCAGACCAATAAAGACATCCAAACGAGATTTATCAACCGCTACAACGCCGGAGTCACCCTCCTCTGCATAACCTTCCATGTAGACTTTGGACTGCCTGATGGTATCGCTGAGCTCTGTATGGGCGAGTTCTTTCTCCCACCACGCATGTCGTTCCTTGAAAGCACCCTGCCAGAGGAGTCTGTCGTGGAACAAAAGATTGCCCCTTTCGAGATACTTTGGATGCTCATTAAAGATGACATCTGGTCGTTGGAGGAAGACATCGTCCGCATCGAGCAGCATCACCTGCTCAAACGTACTTCCCAGTATGGCGAAAGCTTTCACAGCCCACCCGCCGTGGGGTAGGTCTAACGTCTGGTCATCGAAGACAGAAGTCACGTCAAAAGTTGACACATCCGGTTCGACAGAAGTAACAAAATCTCGGAAATTCTTGGGAAGGTCTTCGTCTCCAGAGTAGGCAATTTGAATGGGCAATTGAGAACCCAACACCTGGCGTATATTGGTAATGAGGTGGCACGCATAGCGGAAACGTTTCTTTCCCGTGGTGATGACCAGACCTTTGGAGCCCGGAACAAAGCTGGTGCGCAATCTTTCTACGGGCTTGCCGTCGCGCGATCCGGGCCGTTGGATAAATGGAACAAGCATTGCGGTCACACTTTCAATCAATTGGGACCAGTTTTCCCTCTCGTTTGGTGCCAAAGGTGTAGTCTCACTATATTGAATCCATTCTTTTACTACCTGTAGTCTCTTTCCCATCTGCCCAAACTCGGATTTGTCGAGAGGGTTTGCCCGCATAGAATTGGCGACCTCAACCGCGGAGGCATAATAGGAATGGGCGGATTGGTCATCGTTGGGGGTTCCTGGCGGCTGGATGGGGTTATTAGAGGCCGTGGCTGGCCGTTGCCAGGCCCAAAAGGAGAAGAGGAGGGCCACGGCAATGCCAGCGACCAGGATAGAACGATACCTGGCGGTCAGTGATACCGGAAGGTATGTCGGCATGGTAAAAGAGTATGGTATGGGACTGACATGTTGAGAGCGAAAAGTTTTCGGTCACTGCAAAGAGAACTTTAGAGTTTAGTTCTGGGGTAGCTCGGCCACCCTTAGGTGAAGCTCTGGCGAAGCGCTTTAGGCGACCCCAACCAAGACCCGACCCCCAAGACTGGGGACACGCCAGTATCCGAACTGCCAAGTTCTTCCCCATACGGAGATAAAAGAGCCCCACAGCGGTTTTCATTCATTGTACTCAGGATTTTCGCTACGGTGCCAGTCATTATTGATGTGCCAGAACGCGTTCAACATGTAACGGCTAGGTGGAATACTCGTATAGCACAACGACGTCGATATAGATGAGGTCCAATCAAGATGGGGGCCCAAGGGTGATGTGGGTGCTCTGTGCCCGATTCCATGCAAGCTCTGGTAACACCAGCCTCTGAGCCTGCCAGGCGGCGCATGTCATGACTTGAGGAGCAGGAAGAAAACTTCCAAACCATTCTCAATGATGATTGCAGATTAAAGCCCGAAGAGCCGTCGATATTGGGAAGTATGTTGTGTGCTGATTTCTCAACAAGCCGGCCGATACGGCCCAATAAAGGCCGGTATTGTCCGTCAAGCGGCTGCCTCGGCTCCTAACTAGCATAATTGCGTAACATGGTACAAGAAGTTTCCACTGCCTCGCTGTTTTGAAAACTATCGCCAATGAGTCCCCTGAATTACTCCTGCCCTTCTATTCCTTGGCACTCCTTGATCCTCCTTAATACCCCCAACTGCCAGAGGACCATGACATGACCAGGTGGACTGCCTATGAAAAAAGGCCTATTCAACGTCTTTGACAGAGTCGAGAATATTTACCCTTTAACTCATACTTTTCATTATTGTTTCCATACAATTGATGGCATGTATCGGCCATTGATGCCTTATACGACCGACCTACTTGGGCGTGAATCTCAGCACATCCGCCCCCCCTCCCTTCCACTTATTTACAGCATTGGACATTAGTGCACACTGGATAGAATCATGACACGGTGTATGCATCGTCTACTCCTGAGCTGGTCAATTTTGGGCCTTGCAATGGCTCAAGACGACGAATTCCCTGGGAAGATCGACTGTTATAGCTGGACCGGTCAGGTTTTCTCAAACAACACTCAATGTCCAGGCTCCCAGGTCTGCTGTCAGACAGCAGATTTGTGCGATCCAAATCGATTCTGTCTACAGAACAGCCAGATCATTGTTCCTGCATGTGCAGTCTTTCCCTGGACAAATTGCGCCAATATCTGCCAATATGGTCAGTCTTGTGCAGAGCGACTCCCTCGAAACTAGTTGTGCTGATTGCGTCCAATAGATCCTGGAACTGGATACCTACCTCGAGTGCGACGACGGAAGCTTTTGCTGCGATAACGACCCGCCGTGCTGTTCGGAAAATCATGGCATTGTGCTTAATGGGCTTGGTGCGATTGTCTCAACAAACGGCGGCATATCAACTTCCACCTCGACTTCCACATCGTCTACGACATCCATCGCTCCAACCACCACCTCCGATCCGACCAGTACTTCGACGGCAAACCCAGACGATACTGGTTTCACACCTTGACCCTCGAGCGGCCTGTCAACCGGCGCCAAGGCTGGAATAGGAGTCGGAGCAGCCGTGGCAGCTGTGACAATTATAGCACACGCGACATTGTTGATCAAAGCACGTCGCCATCAGGGAATCCAGAATAATTGGGGGCCGTCTCAAGCATATCCAGATCAAAATGTCCCCCGAAATACGGGACTATATCAACAAGTCAGCTATAAATATTCCGATCGGAACCCTCAACCATCAGAGTTGGAAGAAATTAACCGCAAAGCTGGTCCTGTCCATGAGATGCCAGGCCAGAACTTGCCGAGATAGCAGTGTAATGGCTTTCGTCAGTTGTGTTATTCCCAGAGGAGGTCGCCAAGGACTATGCTTGCAATTTTCACGCCAGTCAAAGGTCCTTGTGTTTTTTTGAAGCCGATGTTGGCGTCACTTAGAAAGATGCCTGTACATATCGAGGACCATCATTCGCGTCCAGCGGCCGGGAGCGATTCCGGCAAACACATTGGCCTGCACAGAAGCATGGGGCCAGACGATTAGTCATGTCCATATTTCTGCAGTCCCTCTGTCAATCCCGAACATATCTTTATTTTCCCTTCACAGTCAAGTCAGTTTTCGCAGCCTAGGAGTGCAAGGCCAAGAACGCAGCGACCAAACCACATTTTCCATGTCACGTGCCAGTTATTTCCCCATTTTGGGGGTTTGGATTGAGTTTGAGCGCTAACACGGTAACAGGATGACCGGGGCACTAGGTAGAACGACTTGCTCTAATTTGGTTTGGCGTGTGGGATATCGACAGGACTCCTCCAGATCATGCCTCCGGTTCTACAACGACCTTTGCCGTATTGCTCCTCACAGAGGGCCAAGATTTCTCCATGACCGGAAAGACGCCCCTTTCGCACACTGATCGAGCCAACATACCCTAGCGCAGCGGCTTCCGAGCATTCAAACAATTCCCGGCAGCAACATATTTCTATCGGCTTGCATGCCTGGACCTACTCGCATCCGCTCTCGACTTGGGTTATTTGTCACATTGAGCAACATCCAATAGTCATTGGTCCAGGAGCTAGTCAGCAGGAAAAGTAAGGGGACTTCTCTCTGGAAAAACCATTGCGCCAATCACACTCTTGCCGCCCCCAACCGCCAACCAAGGATACACCCTTTGGCTGATAAGCCCGCCGGTCATCTCTCTAGATTATTAGTCGGTATGGAAGAGTAGGTTCGTACATATTGACGCTCTCTTGGCTCAAATAACATCATTCCTTGACTTCGATGCGAAGACTTGGCAAATTTGGACCAGGCTAAGCTTAGCTTCTTAAGTCGATTCGAAGCTATCCCTCATCACACCTTGGCCCCTTTATCTCGTTTTTGCGCATTTCATATCCGAAATGCGCCACTAGCCTTGGCTAGTGACAGTTTGGTTCCCAGGGGCTCTGATCCGGAGATATGAACATTGACCCTATTACGTACATAATTCTGAAGACGGAGAGCGGAAAGTGTACTCGTAAGTTGTGCAGTAGACTTTTTTTTTTTTTTCTTCGGGAATCTGGTTGTCTTAGGATGCAGGTACCCACCGGTCAATTGCCCGTGCTCTGGATACTGCTCAGATTTAGCACGAGGACACACAACCACCGTCTAGATGGCCTAAAACCGGCGGCATCATATAATCTTTGAGCATAAAAACCATCAATACGGACATCAGAAAATCTGTCAACTACGCAGAGACAACATGTCGATTGTCAATCCGAAGTACAGTCCATATACGCCAGCTCCCACAAGGTTGCAGGGGAAGCCCATTGAAGCCAATGACTTCCCATGCCTGTCTCTTTCTGTGATGGCGTGCAAAGATCTCGGTTCTGAGAACGCCTTCTCATTTGTCAGAGGCACATTTTGAGGCAGTCGGCGCGCTTGTGACAATTCGTCAAATCCTGCCAGGAACTTCTGATGATCCGTATCCTTGGAATTCACGGCACTTCCGTCGGCCAAAGCCATCGCATGAAGGAAGATCACCACAATCTAACACAAGGCTCCGAAAATGGTTAAAATTACTCTCGGAATATCTGTGAAATTGTGTGCGAGATGGATCATGGTCAAGATCCGCATGATAAAATTACATAACGCTACCTGGATAGCTAAAACCTGGACTTGGATCATCGAAACTAACCCCAGTTCGTTTCGCGGATACAAACTTTTAGTGTGCCGTGAAAACACCAGATAGTATCCTTCTCGAAATCAAGGCATGGGTGACTATCAGAGGGAAAATTTCATACATAAGTCAATGAACATGGACAACTGTAAACCCCTGATCACCCCATGGCGCGGGATTCCTGGAATCGCTGCCAAAGTGTCTGGCCCCTGGGGTGCAAAAGGACAAAAGTCTAGGATGAGAAAAAAAAGGTGTTCTACGCTATTGACGCCCACGTCAGGCCTGGGATGTCACAAGTACAATACCTTTGTGGAGTGTACCCTGTAGCTTTTTTAGCTGTAACTTTTCACCTGTTGACATTACAAAGTGTGGAGAAGTGGAGAACAAAAATTACAAGGCCGTATCTCAGCCTCGGTCATTTCACGCCTTTCCCTTTTCAACTTAATAGGGACCTAGCTTTGCTGGTGAACTTTAAGATAGCTACCCCGAGAATTGTCAAATTTCTTCCGTGAGACGTGGCCGATCATTTATTTTCCTGCGGCTCCCACATTCATCCAAGAGGCACCGACACAAGTACAATATCACGTGAGCCTACAGCTCGTACTCTAATTCAAGTCAAGGGAAAGCCAATCCGCTTTATCGAGTCTCCAGCAACATGTCACACAATGGACCGTTGCTTCCACTGAAGCGTTCAGAGATGAGTGCTTGTTTCTTCATCTTCCATTTTACCAGCGTCCGTTGTGTTCAACTGGCTGAGAAGACTCGGCTTAGCTCAAAGCCTCCCGCAAATTCAAGTCCATCCCAAGCAGGCTCTGCCACGAACAAACTTTCTGGCAAAGAATGAGAGACGAGTTTCAACTTCAACTGGGTGATCTGTTCAAGTCACGAACAGTTCTGGTGACTGTGATTATTCTTCTGTGCTTCCTCGCCAATCAACCTCCGTTCAATCAAGCCGGGAGTGCTGTGATTCTTTCCTATGCCCAGGAAAAATCGTCAACTCAGTACGTCAAGGGCCCACGAGACGTTGTTTTCGTGGTTTTCCACGCAATGCTTTTCCTATCTCTTCGATATCTGCTCGTGGACCAAATCTATCCCCAAGTCGCACGCTATCTGAAAGCGAAACCCAGCGCGAGGTTCTCAGAGCAATTGTTCCAGCTCACTTACTTCTTCTTTTCAAGTTCGTACGGCATCTACGTCTCTGTCGAACAGTCGATATGGCGCTTGAGCATAAATCAGCTATTGGATCGGTTGCAAGATTCTACGCTGGATGGTAAGGTCAAGTACCTATACCTCATCGAGACGGCTTGGTGGGTTCACGAGGCGGCCTACTTAGCCATGGGCCTAGAGAAGAGAAGAAAGGATTTCTACGAGCTGATCATCCATCACGTCGTGACTATTACTTTGATCTTGGGGAGCTACTGGTATAATTACACGGACTTTGGTCTGATGATCCTTGTCCCACATGGTGCCAGTGATGCTCTTCTTAGTGTATGTCTCTTCCCAGTTCTCCCGCATGGTTCCCCATTTCCTTGAACGAGACTGACAAGACTTTCTATTCATCATAAAAGCTCGCAAAATGTCAGTGTACACCAAATCCCGACTCATGCCCGCTGCATGGCTCGTATTTCTACTGGTCTGGCTCTATGGGCGACATTATTTGATGATTTGGGCCCTTGTCTCGGCTGTGAAGTTCTACATTTTCCTTCTCGACATCAACCTGCCGCCGCTAACTCGATCTCTTCAAATTACGTGCTTGATTTGTCTGGTATTGCTGCAGGGATTGAATTTGTTTTGGTTGACGCAAATCACGAGAGGCTTGAGGAACGCACTAAAGTCTGAAGAGCATCATCATGATATTAGGAGTGAAAACGAAGCCGAAGACGAGGATGAAGGCCAGGATGAGAAAGCTTAGATAAATTGGACAATGGGCCCGTCTGTAGGTGGGTGGCATTAAGGTCTTCCCGTACATCACGTTGTGGGAACAAAGAATGAAGTGATTCGATGCTCATTCTTCAGCCATACTTGGGCAATAAAATTGTGAAGACAAAACATCTATATTTGTGGACTGGGAATGAAAGATCTAATTAGATTGCTTGGGCAATTAGGAATGATCCTCAACCTTTATTCCGTCACATGGATCCTGGTCGTTTAGCTGATGCCTCCCCGTTTCCCAGTGATAGATGGTATTGAATTTTCGTATACACTTGGACTGGCGGTGGTGCACTGACTATGCTCCCTTTTGACCTATCCAAAATGATGTGTTTCGAGCTATAATTCTCCCTCTCGAGCCTGTTTCTTAGAGATCCAGTTCATTAAACCCAACAGCACAAGTGTCCACGACATGAGAAACAAGGTCAAGCTAGCCGAAATCGCGAACACAAGAGTCACCATTATATCATGAGCATCCAAGAGCTGCAGTACATCTCTAGCGGCCGCCAGAAACGTGAGACCCGCAGCCATGGCACAAAATGCACCCATGAATTTTGACAAGGGGCGCGACGGGAGACTTGATTTAGGTGGCGAACTGTACCACAAGACGTATGTGAGAAGACGACACGCTGCAAACCCAATGAGGAACATTCCGAATTGATAGTGCACTTTGACAGCCAATTCCGAGTCTTGGTGATGCGAGCTGATGACGAGTCCAAGCAGCAGGAGAGTCAGTGCCGGCAAAGGATTTGCGCGGACAGAATTGTCGTCTGAGTCTGCCTCACGGGGACTTTGTTCTGTGGCGCGAGCATTCAGGAGACTTCGAATAGTTGGCGATTCAATGAGCAATCCGCACTGGAGGATTAAATGTCAATATATGTCAAACATACTGACAGAACTGAAGACTTACCAATCCAGCCCCGAAGAACATTATCGCAATGGAGACATGTTCGAGATCGGATGCAGTCCAACGACCTCCCCAGCCCGTAATATGCTCCATGAACATGCCGGTAGCTCCATAGATGAAAATGATTAAGCTCTCCACCTTTTCAAAGGAAGGCCATTGGCAATACGAGCCACCTTCTTTGTTTGGATTCGGTTTCTGGTTCCAAGCCCAGCCGGCTTCTGCAAAGCAACCAGCCCATCGGCATAGATTGAAATGACCGCCTTTCCCGCTTGGGCGAGCTGTATGCGGCTAATTATTGCTTGGGCAAGTCCAACCACATCTAGCGATCCCATGTGGCTGTGACTATGATCAAAAAACAATGGGCTTATCATCCACTGCCTCACACTATCATCCCCGTGCAATCTTGGTTTCGTGTACCGCCCCTCGACTGCACGGGGATTGTGATCGTCGACACTAGACACGCCAATATTTCATGGAGTCTCTTGAATTAATTCATATGCCCAAGCAAAAAGCGCTCTGAATCATTCTCCAATATCGAGAGGCAGACGGAGGAAACCGTTCATAGACCACGCATTCCCTCGTTTGTTGAGACTTTCCTTGATCAGCACTCTAGAACTTGAAAGAAATACTTTGAGAAGATGATTGGTGGAGCCGTGTCTCTTGTCGCTTTGTTCTTGATCCTATGCCTCATTCCAGCAAGGCACATCCCATCTGACCTCGACCATGTCCGTCAACTTGTGCAGAGGTGGTGGTGGTTTGGGTTCGATGTCGCACTTCAATTTGTGCGATGGGTGAACCAGGGTATTGTGCTCCAAGAGTCCACCAAATGGATGGAACAGAATGGACGAACCTTCTCAGTGAATTTTGCCGGACACACCAACATATGTACCGCAGATGCTGTCAATGCCAGGGCTGTATTGATGAACAATGCCAAAGACTTTGAGATCAGTTATGTGCGGCAAAACGCCTTCCGCCCCGCTGTTGGAAACGGCATTTTTGCCGCCAATGGGCCGCAATGGGCTCATGGCCGGAAAGTTCTCAGTCGGGCCTTGACACACAGACAAGTGAGGGATCTTGGCCAGTATGAGACACATGTCCAGAACCTCTTCGCTCACTTGCCAGCTGATGGTACGACGATTGATCTTCGGGATCTGCTTTCGTTGTTTACCATGGACACGAGCACCCATTTCCTCCTTGGTGAATCCACGTCCTGGCTCACAACAGCCGGGTCAAAGATGACACGTACACTCGACCAGGCCTTTGATTATGCCATCGAGATCATGAGACTCGGCACAGATCTTGGGTTCTTCGTCCATTTGCATTGGGATGCAACGTTCAGACGGAGCTGTAAGCTTCTCCATGACTTTGTGGACTCATATATCATCAGGAATTCAAATGCAGCCATAGAAGCATCCCAATCAAGTCTTGAAGAAGCAAACCCAAGAATATTTCTCAAACAACTGGTCATTTCAGGCAGCGACGCCAAAGCCACTCGAGACCATGTTTTGTCTTCTCTTATGGCGGGTCGAGACACCACCGCATCACACATCGGCTTTGTTATTTGGAACTTGGCACGGCATCCGAAGGTCCAACAGAAGCTTCGGGATGCAATAGCTTCCATCGAAAGCCCTACCTTTTCCTTCAGGCAGCTGAGCGAGATCACTTATCTTTGGTGGGTCATAAAAGAAGGTACGAGTCCGATTCAAACGATAATTGCGTGCTTCAATTCTGATTTCCCTCAGTTCTTCGTCTCTACCCCAGTGTTCCGGCCGATGACAGAGCATCGAACACCGATACTCAAATACCTCACGGAGGCGGGACAGATGGCCGCCAACCTGCTTTTATTCCAGCGGGCTGTATCATCGATATTCATGTCTGGGCAATTCATCGACACAGATCGCTCTGGGGTGAAGACGCCGACAAATTCAGACCTGAACGGTGGGAGGAATGCGAGAATCCCATTGGCTTTATGCCATTTGGACTAGGTCCCCGGACCTGTCCTGGCCGTAAGTACATACATCCCCCCCCTTTTTAAAATGACTCATTAATAACCTAAGCAGAGGAGCTGGCCATGATTCAGACCGCCTACCTTACGGTCAGGCTTCTGCAGACCTATAGCTCCTTAGAAAGTCGCGATAAAGAACCATTTCGCGAACGAGTGTCGCTCAGTCTGTCATCGGAAAATGGATTTGAGATAGCTTTGCGAAGGTAGATTCTGCTTGTGGCTCCGAGATTTGCAGATGCTGGGAGTGTTCAAACGTTACCGCGATTTCTGAATTCTTTTGCATGCATATAATCATATCAGTCACTGAGATGGATTGTTTCAGTTCACGCTCGACGCCTGGTGGCAAGATGCGTGACAGAGAATCGTTCGGAGTAACAACGAGAAAGAGTTTGTCGCCTCGGAGGCTCGGAGTCGATGGCACATGATGTTAGTGCAAATCACGTGATTTACAGATCACGTGGCAATCTCTTCGCAAATGCTCTTGGGTCACGTCACACTTTGAGACTTTCTAGCTGTGAGATTGAGTCCACGATAGACCCCATCATTCACTGATGATGTCTTTGGATTGGCAAAAATCATGTCGACCTGGACATCGTGGACTCCAAGTCATCCCGCACATCCTCTGCCATTTGACAGACTCGGTAATTCGGCGCCGAGGCATTCAATTGGGAGCGGGGAAGTGTGCGAAGCAAAAATATGCGGAAGCGGACCGGGCGGTTGCGAGGCACGATTTGGAGTACGAAAAAGTGCCAGATCCGGGGTCAAGTCCGACGAAAACGAGGATACAATTTCAAGAAAACGATCTCCTAATATACGAAGCCAAATAAGAGACTTGGCCAGTCGCATCCTATATAGTGGATACCTTTGTCGGGGCCTACGACCGTATGCCCAGGAATGTGGGGTCGAACACAGCGCTTTCCCCACACAGAGGAAGAATCCTTGGAACAATGGAACAACAAAAGCGGTGCCTCGTATACGAAAATGGTTCGAACTTTCGTTTTCCTCCGAGGACTTCGACGACTGAGACAAGGACAGCACGGACTCCGATAAACTTTGACATGCAGTGCCGCAGTCACGATGCACGGACGGCCTCCGATAAGGCTAGGCCGATCATCGCAGTCAATCATCGCAAAATGTCAGCTATGTTGTGCCAGCACACGAAAACACGCATGTGGTGAGGCTCAGCTAGCCAGAGTATAAGTCAGCTGAACTGTCATGGGGCTGGACTATCTGGACTCCAGGAATAGCCCACGTCAGGTAAGACGTGATCTGGGGGTGAGACCCTGCAATCTGCAGTCATGCATGTCATGTGTCAGGATGAATGCCCTCCAAGCTGGAGTCAATGTGGCAGCCTGACCTGCAACAATGATCACAGACCTAGGAGCCGAGGGCCACGGTGCACCGAGGTAACTGACCAGCGTCAGAGGGACATTCTTGGCGATAATTGAACAATTGGGCGAATCTGGCTTTCCAACAATGCATCTGAAGAAAACGGAAAGAAGCAAGATGATGAGTGGTCGAGTCAAATTGATGAACTCAATCTCGGGTTGCCACAGTTTTCACGCCTCCTCGCCGCCAAGCACCAAATGTGTCCCGTCGGAATGGGCAGCTAATAACCGATGGGGACTGAACCAAGGCAGACGGCGTGTTTTGACATCTCGTGAATTTGCTTCCCCGAACAAATGGCGGATCGCGCAATACAATTTGATTCTGTGTAGTCTTGATAGATCATGCCCGACAGCGGGTACAACAAGGTAGGTAAAAGGTCGATTAAAAAAAAAAGAAAATGTCGAGACGGTAGATGCCGGATCAACGGTATACCATCCCCGAAATCATAGGGACTTGCCGATCAAATTGTTGGTAACAAAATTGAAACCAAAAAGAAAGGATTTTCCCTTTGTGTTATCAGAAAAAGGAAACTTGGTGATTGGGAGGTAAGCGAGATTGTGAGGGCCAACAGTTAGGGACGCCCGGTGGGCATATCCCAGCCACGCGTTCTCTCCCCCCTTTCCCACCAGGAAAGAAGTGGATGGGTGGAGATTCTGAAATAACAAAAAAGTGGCTGAATGGGGGGCATTTCGGTAATCGGGGGACGCACGCAAGCATCCAGGAAGTGTGGGGCGCTTTGCTTCTCACACGACGGAGAGTCGAGACGGGAGCCTGAAAGAGTCGGCGGTCTCACTTTTTTTCAGCTTGGGGCGAGCGGAAGGCTGACGGGTTATGGGTCTTCAGGGGACGGGGAGTTCACCCAGGAGCAAAGCATGGACCCTTTGGCCTCCACCATCACATCTGCCCCATATGCCACTCGTTACTGCTGGGGTGGGTTATTCTGGAACAATGTGGGCAATGGATTTGGAAGAAATTTGCCATGCACTGTTACGTGCCACCGGCGAGACGGAGAAGGGGAAAGAAAATGAAGAAAATGAAAGGTACTAGACGTACAGAATACATACCAGGACACAATGAGTTCTGAAATACCCCATCAGTGTCACAAAGGCTGCTACCCAACGGTTTTTTTAGGTACGCCCGAGGTACAGTACCCCGAGGTCGGAGGATGTACTACCCCGGCCAAGTTTTGGTGCAGAGGTACTTTGTGGAAGTTAAGGGATCTTTGGTGGGACGCCGTCGGGATTTCCTCAAACGGTAAGTCTGGGAGAAAAGGAACGAATGTCTTTGCCTAGCCCCCCCTGGGTCTTCGCGTCTAAATCTCGGGTTGAATACCCCCATGGTAGATTGGGTGTCAAAACTGTGACAAACCATGGGGCAAGTCATAGGCGGATGTTCTTCTGCTCGGTTGGGGTTGACTACAGCAGCAGAAGATAGGCTTTGCTTTCGGTCGCGACGATATACAGTAGCCTTGAACAGGCGGCTACCCTGGTCCATTAGGTAGGGGCGTTTTTACCATTTCGAATGTGTCGATGAAATCAATGTGGTAGAGCAACGAAAAAGCATCAAGTCGGCCCGTCACCTATCGGAAGAGCTCCTTTAGGCTAGGACGCAATACCGACGTTTCTCTGGCGCCCGGAAACAACCGATGGAGGAGGGGAAGAATTGGAGAGTCAGGTAAGTTGGTGCGTTTTTGGGCAGCAATTGGTTTTGCGCCCGGAAACAGCGATCGACAAAGGCCTGAGTCATTCGCAGTTTGACTTTGAGGCGGGAATGTGTTTGGGGTGCACACTGTTTGATGGTGTAACAGGATCGGATAAAGGCAGAAGAGAGGGAAACCCAAGGCATGAATACCTCGTATTTTTTGATATTGTGCCCAAACAAGGAAGCAATGCAAGAGCGTGGGATGGAAAAGGGTGGGAAAAAGGGGGGTTGAGCTGGATGAACAGTGAATTACTCCGGCTCTAAGCAGAGGGCAGTTTCCTTTGTAGGAAATTCCAAGCCCTTAAGTCCTACGATATTCCGTGCCCTGTTGCTGAAGTAATCGCCTCCGGTGGTTGCCAGCAAACACTTCTGCTGTTCATACCAATGTTCTTACTCAGAGGGGCCAGTTTGTTATCCTCGATAGTAATCAGAGACACCCATCCTGATGATCCGACCCCTGCTAGAGGCTTGCGAAACCCTTCGCATGCTTGTCAGATATTCCGTGCCAATTCTTCCAGGGGATGTCAGTTAACGGCGATGCGTAGTCATCGCATGCCAAGCTCGTACAAAGTACCCATAAGCTGCTATAATTTACTGTTACATAGCCCACTATGTTAGAACATTTAGCATCAGTATCTGGCTAAATATTACTACCGCAGTCATGCTGGATGATTCGATTCCGTCATCTCTACTGATTTCCTGGCGCCTCCTTGTGCTCCTGTGCAACTGCGCACCTGTTGCTATCAGTGTTGCTCCTATCTTCTCTTGGGCTTGCCTGTTCGCAAATCACAATCTGAAATCACCAGCATTCTGCGACCCTGCCCTTTCATAGGTGGGCATTTGTGGCATTTGAGGCGATAGAGCATTTTACCCGAACGAATCTCGACTCGACCCTGCATTTTGCGCGTGGGAGTGGAGGAGAATCAAAGAAAGTCGGAAAAAGTCCAGACCAATTTAGCCGACCCTTTTCAGCATTGCTCTGCGTGGGGGGACTCTGGCCCCTGCTCGTGAATCTGATCTGGGCCCCTCCCTTTGCAGTCAGTCCCCTTAGTACTCAGGCATCTTCGGCATCCGCCATCCACGTCGCCCTCCGTCTGCCAGCACCACGGCACTCGCGGTTCACGGCTCAGCCCCCCGGAGCCTGAGCCAGGCAACACCCCAAGCCCCTTGGGCCCTTGCAACTCTTTCCCGTACCCCCGGTCACCGCCAGTGTCGACATCTCCTGTGGCTTTTTATCTGCCCACGACCACCGACTGCCGTCCCACAGGCCAAAATCAAGTTTGCCTGGACTGGCAGCTGTCTCCATCACACCGAGCCTTCACGCCTCACACGTCGCGGGTCACAATACACCCGGCGGCCATCGAACCCCCCCCGCATCTCATACTTTTCAGGCGGTCTACTGACCGACAACCAACAAAACCGAACTACTCTCTCTCCCTCATTCATTCGCATTTCGAGTCAGCGGTGCGGAACACAACAAATCACCTTCGGAATTTGCTACCTCCTGCTGTGCCTGGCTGCTGCCTTCTTCTGCGAAAACAACACATAATCCTCTTGCCTGCTCTCGAGCCTTAGCTTTGTCGTATATTTCCTTCACCTCTTTCCTCACTGCCTACTTATCGCAATCAACTCCCCTCCCCCTGCGTCCATCACTCAACGGTCCGCAGCGACTGGAACAAGCGATCCAACGCCGCATTCCAGCCAGTCATACCCTAGACGGCGAACTACTCGCAGAACCCCGGACACGGTTGCCGTAAAAGCGACTGAGATTTTGCCATTTTCTGCCAACCTCCCCACAAGCCGAAGCACGGACAAAAGAAGGGGTGGCCACTGCCAGGATTCGACTCTCCGCGTCCCCCGTCCGTGCTCCGATCAAAGGCCAACCTGGACTCGCCGAGGTCGCATCCGACACACCGGATTTTCGCCATCACATCACGGAGAAGGGGGCAAATAGCCATTGCTTCTACTTAATACATCTTCTCCCTTGACACTCCTTCATCTTGACCTTGAACAAGCCCAGACAACACACCTTCATATACAGCCGCCCGACGAGCGATATCCCAACCACTCGCCCTTTTGGTCCACCACACCCTCTCTCCAGCATCCGCGGCAAGTCAACCGATCACATTGCACATCACTCTCCCAGTCACCCCCCCTGGTCAAGCGCGTATTATTATTGCCGACGAACATCCGTGATTCGCGTCACGGTAACACATTTGCATCACCACCCGCAAAACATCGCCACAGCAATTGCCGGAAACACACATCCAAGGCAACCCAAGTCCGAGACTGGCTGCCAACAACAATTATAATCCGACCGACCGGCGGGCAGCATCAGCATACAAGTCTGAACTTCGCCGTCGCGTTCTTCCAACTTCACATCCTTCGACTCCAGCAAAGATGTTTTTCTCATCACCCACCTCCAACATAACCCCAGCTATGACATCGGTGGCCATGTCACGCTCAGACTCGCGCGACTCAACCTCTTCCACCAACACCACTTCGTACGCGCCCACATCCGCGTACTCGGCCCTCCTGAGCGCGTCTCCCACCTCGGCGTGGCCAACTTCTCACGCACTAGCTCGCTCAGACAGCAATACATCCACGACCCCTTCACAATCCTCACAGACATCTTCAGTAGCCATGCGACGGGACAGCAGCAACTCAGCTTGGCTCCCCAGCCCCTACAGATCATGCATGTCATCGTTCGGCTCGGAACCTAACTCTTACTTGTCCGACGACGATCTCCTCTGCCCAGCTGAGGAGATGAAGTTGCCCATCGAGACCATTCCCACTCTCGCCCCCAAAAAGGAACTCACCACCGAGGAGCAAATCGCCCTCCTCCGTGAGTTGCAAGAGAGAGAAAGCGCCTCCAATCATCAACAACAACAACAGGCAGCCGCACATTACGTGCGTGAGGCCGAGGCAAGACGCAAAGTCGTCCGCTTCGCCAGCCACACTGATACTCCTAGCAAGTCTCGCAGACCGAGCACAGTGAAGAGACGCCAGAACAGTGTCCGACGTGGGTTGAGTCACTTGAACGGACCTCTTTGAGACGGTGGAAGTGGTACCGGGCTGGTCCCTGGACCACATGACCTGATGTTGTTGTCTGTCTAACCTTGCAAGCGACGTGATTTATTTGTGATTGATTTATGTGAGCGAATCATCCGCATCTGCACACGGATATGGTACACATGCGGCCCAGATACCCTGCCTTGAATGGCATTAGGAACGGATTTGGCTGAGTCGTGCATCTTATGACTCCCACCATTTTACACAGAGGACCATGGCATCGATACATACCTCGAATATAGTATTACTAGCCTAATATCACACCTTTTATTATTCACAACAGAAGCTTGGTTTTCTATTCTCTATTTCATGGGTTTCAGATGTTCCAACTGACTCACATGATAGCATCGCCTCACTCAGGCTGTCAGTGTTGTGTTTTTGCTCTCAGTCGTGGTTTGCGATGTCTTAGCAGTCCAATTCTCTTGGGCTCTTGCGACCCGAGTGACCTCGATCGGAATTTCCAGCTGGATTCCGGACCATAAGCCCATGGGGTGTGATTTCCGAGAAAGCTGAACTTCTCAATGTTGTTTCATTTCAAACGATCGCGAGCAACGATGATTCTGAAAGTCTAGGATTTTCGTCTTCGGACACCTAGTATTGAACGCCGTAAACTCGCAGACCATTTCTCCGACTCCGCGTCTCGATAATAACAACCTGTGCAACTCGTTTACAAAAGCCCTCAAAATCCTGCGCGATCTCCATAATTATGCTCGACATGGGGGGGCCAATGGGCAGAGAACGCTCGCTTTCCGATGAGAAGTTCTCTACTTTTCCGTGGTTCTTCGGTGAGAAAGTGATGCCAAAACCTCGACAAAAGCAATGTGTTCTGCAATCCGAACCTTGCGCTACCCTACAAATGTAGGTGGGGGGGAAATGAGTTGTGGGATGCTTTTTTTTGTCGGTGAGCGAGATGGCAATTTCGGCCATGCATCTGCTCACTTGCATCTTCTTCTACTCTGTTTTGCTGTCCTTGCCTCATTTTTGCTTTTGTTTTGCTCTGATTTTACTGTGCTTTCCTTCTCCCAGCCCTGCAATGGAATATCGTACTCCTAGGTCTACTCAATAGGCCGTGAGGTGCGTACGTCATCTGCTCGGTGGTCAGGGGCGACAATCAACCTCTTGGGGTTACGTTATTTGAGTTTCGTTGTGTTGGCCCTTCAGCCTGATTATTGTTGTCCTCTACCCATCAGTACTCATACACACAACACCACTTAAGGGTGTTGACTCATCAACCGGAACCCATCGGGAATGGCCATAGGAGACAATTCAATTACCCAAATTGGGAAGCTTTTTTCTATTTGCCAGTTCCGGATTGTGGTACTTGTTCTATCCACCGTGGTGTCCAGGCTCTACAAAATCGTCGGATCTTACACCGCTGTCGGACCCGACTCCGTGTCGACTTTTGTCTTTTCCTTGACCTTGTGTGCGTCATGGACTGTCACCTTGCTATGTTGCATCAGGTCCCCCTTGTCCTACAACTTCACGTTCGCTATTATCGAATCAACATTTGTTAAAATTTCGACCCTCCCGTCCATCCATCGTCCACTTTTTTCCTTCGTCGGTCAAATAGTGTTGCGAACTTGCGAGAAAGAAAAACCCTTAACTTTCCCCGGTCGGTATAGAATACTCAAAGCAGCATAGTTTGCCCTTGAAGAAAATGCTATGCGTGGGTACGGTACGCTGAATACCGAGAGTAGAAGGACCGATAGAAGTGTGTGGGAGAAGTTTGAGATTTTTTTTCCCGGTCAGCGTTGCGTCGTGGTCATACTGGTGTGGGGGGGTTTCATATGCTTCTGCGGTACAGAGTGCAGGGAGCAGGGAGCAGGGAGAGCACATGGCAAAGCGGATGGAGGAAAGTGTCGAAGGTGGGTGGGAGGTTGGGTTGCATGGTAGGGGAAAGGGAAGTTTTCGCCCAAACTCTTTCCATTTATCATTTCTATCGGAAATTGATCCGAGAATTACTAAACCATCCCGTGACCACTGACACCGCCACTGTATTTCTCTCAACCACAGACATAGTCACAGCCACAGTACTCACATGACTCGGAGCGTTCTGACTAATGCTTTCAATGACTTAATTCAGCTACGGACGTACCAGAGCCGCAATGGTTTCAAAATGCCTCGATCAAAGTGATTACAGTCAAAAAGATTGTAAGAGACATTTTCGTCAGTCGTGTTTGCCAGGATCATACCTCGGGTGTCCTGGCTAAATCCTGAAATCATCGAACCTCAGATTTTGAGTTTCCCGCCTCTCCGCCAACCAACCACATGATCCGTGATGAAGTAGACGTCAATTATGTCATTCAAAATTTTCCTCAAGCCATCATCAAATGGCTGGGTACAGTCATCTTTGATGCAGAATCCCCGGATCGATGGATCAAACGGGTGCGGATGGGGGAGCGGAGTTTCGATCCGAATTTCTGAGGGGCTGCCGGGGGAAAGGGCGTGACAGCCCCCCAGACAGCTGTCATTGAACAGTATTGATTTCGTTCTTCAAACTTTGTCGGAGATAGGTGGAGTGACAGTGCCTCAATTGACCTCATCCTTAATTGCCCACATGTGGTAGAAGGCCGGATTTTCCAAATGTCAGTATCTTCGATTCCCCTTCCTTTCCGGAAATGTCTTCGACCCCTCCCCCTCCTCCTCTTTGTGGATGCAAAACAAAGAGTGAGGAACGCGTTGTGTCGGAATTCAACGAATTACCTTTGCTCGATATCTCAAACGCTATTGGTCAGGAGACTGACTCTCAGCGAAATTTTGTCATCGTATTGAGATGATTTCGCGACCATGTTCGTGTTTCATCAAGTCCACGAATATCATAGCGAATGTCGTAACGGGTACCAGGAGGCTGCTTCTGGGTGGTAATACCTATTTGTCTTGGCTAAAGTTCCACGGCGTGACTCCCGTGAAAGCTATGGAAAACGTGCTGCCAGGTTCGTCTGTGACTTGGGTTCGGATCTGGACGGTCTGGCTCTGTCACAAAACAGGTTGGTTTTCTGTACCATTGTTGTTGAAGGCTGACTCTTGAAGGGAGGAACTAGAATACCATGAGGCTGCCTTGGCTTGGCGAGGCTGAGGCTCCTTTTCTATCCGCGTACGTGCATCGTGACTACCGGGATGAAGAAAATTACGCAGGCAACATCGCAAGAATTGTACATGCTCACCTCTACAGGGTCAAATCGGTTTGGCAATACGTAAGTCCGTTTAGGTACCGATGTATCTGCAATACCCAAAACGTTGGGCTCTCACTCTAACACGGTAGCGGTAACAACACCCCTGGAGCCCCGTTGGGCCTTTACGTCACGAGCCTCCCCCTCTCATCAATCTCCCCATACACCACTTTATACCTCACGCCAACTAGTCTTTCCATCCTCCGCACTCCCATCACCTCACATCTCATCTCCCTCTGAAGTCCTGCAAACAAACTAATCCCCTTACCTAGTACAACCGGAACCGTAGTTAGTACCAGCTCATCCAACAACCCTGCTTCAAGAAACGACCGCACCGTCTGTCCGCCATCGATCCACACTTTCTTATAACCCTTGTCCACGACATGTTGGACGGTGGCTTCGATGCTCTCCACAAATGAAATGGCAGTGTCGTCGACGTCAAGTTTGACCGGAAGCGATACAGGAGTTTGCCTGGAGAGCGCGAGAACCGGAAGATCTCTGTACGGCCACTCGTGTTCTTCATTGCGAAGCTTCAGGACCGTTTCGTACGTCGCGCGGCCAAGGACAAGGATGTCCATTGTCGCTAACATGTCGGTGATGGTGGGGACGATACTACTATTAGTGCTGCTGCCGGCATGTTCTTCCGAGGTACCAGTGGGTGCTGGAGGCAGATAATTGATTGATCCGTCGGCGCGAGCGATGTGGCCGTCGATGGTGATGCCGAGGAAGGCCGTGGCGTGGAAGTCGTGAGAAAGAGGAAGAGACATATTGACTATGACTAGTACTAGTAGTGGAATGAAAATGAATTAAATCGAGGGAACAAACGGAGGAGGCGATGGAAGAGAAAGACACACTGCCTTGTAGACAAGCGTCGTATTCGCATTGCAGGTGTTCTGACAAGTAGTCTGAGCAGTGGATCTCTCGGCCAGTCTGCTTGCCCTAAATATCCCACCTTCATCGTCGCTTTCAGCGTCTCCAGTAACTATTTCCATTGTGTAGCTGCCGTTGAGTTGCCGAGATGTAGTGCGAAAGGACCATGGCTAGATAAACCGTTCCTTCAATGACTGGCAATGAGAATAGGCAGCCTAGCCTTTGTCTCCCTGATTCTTCTACTATATCCCAAATTTCCCTGTTCTTCCCAAAGATCCTTCACAACGAAGATTTCTTGTTCATTCTGAAACGGCACTTCAGCATGATTCGAAAACTCAATTCCTCGAAATTCAGAGTCCTCAATGGTTTCCTTCCTCCGCCGGGTCGGGAACGGGAACTCCCCCAGTTCAATATCGTATGCCATACCTTTGTGAGAATTTTGGGTTCATGTGCGTGATCTGTCAGGATGGTTAGAAGACGTGAGTCTCCACCAAGAGTTGATGGCTTGGAAATAAGTATGTACCAGGAACCCCTTCCGGGGGGTAATTTTATAAACGTTTGTGTAGACACACACTATCCAATGGCGTCAGATTTTCGGAACGTACCGAGCCTCGAGACACTTCGAAGGCTTAGCACTCTGACCGTTGCATTCAATGCTCCCCGAAAGGTCTTGGGTTTCTCAACCGATGTGGAGATCTGGGGAACCAGCCCTGCGAGCAGCAATGGAGGACTTTCAGATGGCCATATGTGCAATGGCGATATTCGCATTCGTGATGGAGAACGGAGCTATCAAATGAGTTGCCCTCTCCGGAACTGGTTAGCTTTCATTCTGGACTCGTGCGCGGATCCGGTAGAACTCAGCTCATTCCGGGGCCAGGCTCGACCAGCCGAATCGGTCCATAATATCTAGAGATGTAAGAATACCTCATGGTGGAATCGTAATGATATGAGGGTGCGGGAGCTAGACAATGACCGGAACGAGGGCGAGGCGGTCCGGCGGGTTCGCCCCATGACACGTGGCCTCTTCAGCCTCTATCTCGTTTCTCCATCTGGATACATGCAAAAGCTGTTATTAGTTGGCGACGATGAACAATGTCGCCCCTGTCGTCTCGGCAACAATTTTCCGCCGGAATCAGAGGAGTTGAGCGGTCAAGGCTGATCCTCGACCCGAGGGCACCGTCTCGAAAAGCTGTATGAACAATGGATAAGTGAACATCCAGTAAGCGAGCCGGCGTACGACCAAACCACTTCCTTCCTACCTCAGTTCCTTGCTAGAGGGATCGACGATGGTTACTTTCGGCTCCAGATATCGGGTTCTCACATGAGGGAGAGTCCGCAACAAAGATTCACTTTTACGGAGATTCTGAAGCCCAAGGACAGTGTGTTGTCTGATTGAGTGGTGGACCCCAAAAATGTTTTGGGAAAGTTTCCAGGGAAAGTCTCGTGCGATCGCAGAAATGTTAGTCAAGCCTTCAGAAGCTGCGAGGGAAGACTAAGTCCAGCACGGGTTCCAGCTATCGTATCAATACTCACGATTGGACTTGTCATTTTAGCCATAGGGAAGCACTATTCATGTGTTTCAAAAAGGTCAACGATGTAAATTTTGACCTGGTGAGGAGTTGTTGTCGACCTCGGCGGTTTCATCTGGGTGGAATAAGCCCTCCGATTGAAAGCTGGCCCGCAGAACCCTTTGCGAGACTTCATCAAAGTCATAGAGCAGCTAGCTCAGCAGAAGTGTGCCGGAAAAGTCGGTACAGGTTCCTTGACTGAGACGCCGATCGTGGGTGACCAGGATGCATCTCATGTTGACACTGGTATGTGCCAGAGAACAGGGTCTCGGGCTGGAAAACTGTTGCTCGCTCTTGGTCGGTTGTTCTCAATGACTTGGAAACGGCGGGTCCTTTGTTGTCGTCTAATAGATGGGGACGGAGTCAGGACTTATTCTACCTTGTTAAGCTCGAGGGATCTGATGAGGATTATGAGAGAAATGGAGCCTGCTGGTGATGCTAACATGATCTCAAACTTTGACTTGGGCCCTTACCTTGACTATGTCAGTGGAACAAGTACTGAAGGATAAGACATTAGTCCAGGGTTGTGAATAGCAAATACTAAGCTGAAACCACTACAGTCTGAATGCAATCATGCATGGCCGGTTCAGGATGAGTGTCGATGGATGTATCGACCGATTTCTGGATATCCCCAGCGCTATTTTCAGGAGGCCAGAGCCTTCTTTCAACCGTGTCTCCCCGGCCGCGATACAGTCGGGAGAAGTTGGCGGGCTCCATCTGTGAAGTTATTCAAAGTCAAATCGGAAAACTAGGAGGAGGTGGACTTTATGGCAGAGAGTCGTGCCAGGTGCAGAACATCAGTTAGCCCAATCTTTTGTCCTGCAGCGCTGACTTTGTCCTGGAGCTTCGAACAGGACAACCTCCTCCTGACATCCAACATTCAAATAACGGAAGCCGCACAAAGTCACCAGCGCAGCACCTTCGTCGGCTCGCTTTTCTGCAAAATCTGTGTATATTTTTCATTTGTGCTTTGGATGTATCACACCATGGAGATCGATGGATCAATTAGGACGAACAATCCAACTTTACAGGCTATCATAGATGTGTATGGTATCAGCGGACTTCAGGGTGGTACCCACAGCTATGTTGCCCTACCATGCAGCGTTGCATCTCGAATCACCACCAAGGCCTGGATGGCTCCGTTGTGGTATCATTTTCTTTCCCGGTCCCTTGGGCAACGCAATCGTATTGTTAGAGTCTGAAGACACATAAAACCATGTTGTGGTGTGCGGAAATTGTTGGATATATCGATTATGCAATATTCAACGTGGACTTTAGGCCAGGGAGAACTCAAATTTGACGACAACGGATCCAAAATCGCCAAATATATTGAAGATGTTGCCCAGGAATATATTCATCGACCAGAAGTACAGGAAACAGTAAAAAATTGCGAGGATTCTCGTTGAGATTCGACAGCGGTCCAGGACGCCAGAGTGGACAGCATGCCGTGAAGATAAAAGCAAAAGCCCAGAGGGATCATGATCTCGAGGCTCGACCTAGTTGAAACCAAGCTTCCAGATATTGTTAGCAGAAGTGCTTTGTCTCAAGAGCAGCTGGGTGCTGAATCGAGAGTCGCCAATGGAGTAACATCAGCATTTGTCCTCGCGACAGTTTGATTACTTGGACCTCTGCCCAAGTCAGAAGGATAAGGAGGACATAAGACTGTGAAGATTCGAGGATGAGAATGGACAAGACGTGCATAATGCTGAGGGAAGACTGTTCGGGTGATAAGCGAAGGAAAGGCATGCGAAGTGAAGCTGAAGTCGTGAACCAGGATTGTCGAGTAAGAAGGAATTGTTGATTGATGTCAAGTGTGACGTCGGGACATCTGATCGCTTGGAAGCCTCATCATGAATCTTGTTGAGGAAAGGAAAATCCATGTTCTTCGACATGTTCTTTTGTATTGACGCAAAAGTCATTGTCAATCGCTATCGGAATTGAATCAATTTCAGACGGAAAAGGAGCATACTGGCGATGAGAGTAACAGCATAATTGCAATCGCATAGATTCAACTCGGGCTAGCAAGAGATGAGCAAGGAGATCAGCCCAGGGAGAGGTTTCCAAGCAGTTTGTATAATTTGTCGTCAGGGTCGAAAATGTCAATCTGGTAGATAACATCATTGACGAGCAAAAGTGATATCGTTGCCTCGAGGCCACTACGAAGGTCTTGGTTCGCAACAACACACTCGAAGCTATCACTTTGGCGCCAGGATTTTTCTGGACTGTGTCAGGATGTAAATTCAAGACCTGGGCGTAGTCTGCAAGTCGGGTAGTCAAGGTGCAAAGGTTGAATCCTGGTATGGCAGACTCAATCGTATTTACTTCGCATTATCACCATGACCTACCAATTCTGGCGACATCCAGTATCCATCCATCTATCCCAATTCCTAGACGAGCTTCGAAGCGAGACACGTTGCTTATAATCGGAGGAGATGCATATTTCCAAGAAGTGGTCAACCGAAGTGGATGACGGGTGCAATGTGGTGGCGATTCGGCTCGTGGGAGTGACTGACTGACAGGGGAGGCTCCATTCTAGATGTGAGAAAGCATCGATCTTCTTCTTCCAAGGACCTTGATCCCAGTTGAATTAATGTACGAGGGTGGCTGGGAGCCAGGCTACGGAAGCCACGCGATCATGTCCGTCAAAGCTTCCGGTACCGTCCTTCGGAAAGGTGCGTGGTACAAGGTCCCCAGAAGTCGCTGAAAATTCTGGCTGACACGACTTACAAGAGGCCGGTACCTTGCATTTGACGCAAGAACGAGAAGGTAAAAAGGAACGAAGCACAATGCACATCTTGACCAGAATGGAACACAGTCAGCAACGGTTCAGATTTCAAGTGCGAGGAACAATTCGGTGTCATTGCATGGCTCACGAAGCTAAAACTCACTCAGGTGACAGAATACACTGGCATATTCTACAGCTCTTTTCGAGTAACCTTGGGACCGCAGCGACAGGTGTTTGTACGAATGTGAAGACGTATTGAAGTTACATGATGCCTCGCGTAAATCAGCTGATCATATGTCGGGATCTTTTGAACGTATTGTGCTGAGATCTTGACAAGCTGCGCGCTCTCTCACATCTCTATGGTACATACATGCGAAGGAATTTCGTCTAGAAGCGTCGAAAAATCAGAAAGGCTTTTCGTGTCGGCTTGAAATGCGGTCATGCACCGATTGGGCTGCTTCGAAAGGATGATTTAGCGCGGGCGCGTAGGTGCAGAAGCGTCTTGGGGCCGGGACCAGCTTTGAGGCTATTGTTTGACCCTTATCGCACTTATCCTTAAAACTTGCCTAAGTCCATTAAGGCTTGGTGATGAATGTGATATTCGCTTCGGTCATGGGTCGATAGTCGAATTATGAGTCCGATGGAAACAAATTCTTTGGCGATATCTCAATATGTGATTGTGAGGTGTAGAAACATTCCCAACGCCACGACCAAGTGACAAGAACGACTGCCCACCCGCGCAGACCACGTTTCTCCCACGCCCATGATTCTGTCTGGTGCTGGATCGTCCCGTGGCTTGGAGCGCCCCCCCATCCAGCTCTCATTGATCGACGTCAATTTTCCGAATCATAAGTAGTATTCCTACTTTAAATGCTATCGCATTTCGGAAACATAATTTCTTCGCTCGGCGAAAATTGCGGACTTGGTTTCTGCAAGGGTCCCTCTCTGAAGAGATCGACTGGTGTAAAAGGCCGTGCTGTTTCGCCTGTCGCGGGAGCTTCGGGCACCACTCCAGGTCATTCCTTTGTCCGGTTTATGCTGGTTCAGTCTTCTGGTGCCGCTTGTTCTTCGACTTCTGCGGATCGAACAAGCAGCAGAATTCGCATATTATATTAGTCTGATCAATAGCCCTCCCGACTTATTACCGTAAGTCTGTTGCAGATGTCGACTAGCAGCATCTGACAACAGCCCCCGGCCTGAGAGATAGTACTAAAGTTAGCAGCTGTGCGATGCGGAGGAGCTAGTCGCTGGTTAGCCGACGAACCGGGGTCGGGAAGAAGTACATTTATATATATTGAGGAGCCTATATTCTTGGAAAGTAGATCGCAGAAAAGGACTCTTTCGCTCGTTGGAAAAGGGTGGGGGGGAAGGGAGGGGGGAAAGAGGGGAACCCTTACATGACAAACTGAGGGTACGCAATCGAGAATCAAGAAGTCTCAATAGAACAAGGCTTGTGTAGTCGATGTTTCTTGTGTGCTAGATAGCGAGCTTGTCACTCCACGCTCTTGTCATCGTCTTATTGATACTGACGCATCTCGTCTCGACACGACACTGTTTTTGCTACCCGTGAAGCAGCAGGCGAGAGACAGTCGGCGTAGCGATATATACTTCTTCCAATGCACTTGATTGTATAACCGCTGAGGCCAATGTGTGAGAGGAAATTAATCTGAAGGTTGGCATCATGAGGCCAGCCGCCGGTGGGCCAGAAGTCTCAGTGAGGGCTTTCATTTCGTCCAGTTGAATCGGTCAATGCTCTCTGGTAAAGTCGTGGTCGTCGTCTAGGACAAGAGCCTGCTCCACTTCAAACCTTGAACCCTGCGACGGGCAGAGTGACGGAAGTTAGACTGGGAATGTAGCAATTGGGAGTTGAGTGTGCTGCTTGCTGTGATTGGTAGAGGGCGCAGGAAAAGGGTGTGTGACAGCGGCGATGTGGCAGCCAATTGTGGCGGGTTAAGCGCCCAAGCCTGTCGTTCACTGGAGCTGGCGAGCTTCGTGCCTGTCCATCCGTTGCCAGTGCTCTTCCCACTGCACGTCTTCTCCCACTTCCCATAGCCATTGACCATTCCTCCCACCAGATCAGCCTGCAGCCTGGATTCAACGCTAGACAGTCCGTTTGCCATGATTCGACCACGCCGGTCACTGGGTGCGTCCTCACTCACTTCATGCGGCGGGGCCGCAATCAAGCGCCCGCCGGCTAGTAGAACTTCGGAGCCATGTTTCCATCAATGTCGTTGGTAGGTACTTGTCGAGATGACTGCTCTCTGCTCGAATTGCTGCCAGAATCGCGCACTCCTTTCTCTGCTGCGCCTCTCTCCGGGATCAGAGCGAGTGGACCTGTCGATGAATTGATTCATTGCTTGTACAGATCTATCAGGTCCAAGAAAGTTCCTTGTTTCATTGTTTCAGTCTTTTCCACGGTATATTGCTGTCAACGCCTGTCCCTGGCATCCGGTTCCTGCGAGCGAGCCTTGAGCCTTGAGCCTGAGTCTGCGCAATATCTTCCCTTCTCCTGACCCAAGGACGTCTTCCCGATCTGTACTGCGTCTCCTATACCCTCCTCTGCGGGTCGAGCCTCTCCGCGGCTACGTTGGCGCCCGCCCGGCAGTCACTGGATTCCACGGTCACTCAGGAAAAACACATAATCGGCTGCTACCCGCCTCATCGTGGCACCACGGGAACATCAGTCGAGATCCCAATAACCGACGCTCTGGATATAATTCACTTGACTTGGTAGAGACCATGCCACTGTTTGGGCCTGCATAGCGAAAGAGGTATACTTGAGGATATTTCCAATGCTCTGCTGTTCACACCGCCATCGCTGATACCCTAGCAGTCGCATATCAAAGATCGGTGGACCTCATTCAGTATGTCTGCTGGTCCAGGTCTTTCGCGACAGCGATCCGTATCAAACAAATCCAAGGGTGCTATCCTTCCTTCGGGTGCCAAGGCAAGGCCATCGGCAGAAGATGTCCCCTTCGAACCATGTGCCTGTACGGCATCGCTGCTTCTCTTCGCCCAAGGGTCGGCCGTTCTATGTCTTCAACATGACACCCTTGCGGTTGAGAGACGTTTTGAGAAGCACTCGAAGGATGTTCAGTTCATATCGGCCGATAATGTGAGTGAAACTGGGGCCGGACGACTGGTGGTCACCTATGATGTCGGCCGAACGGCCATAGTATGGGACATGGCCACCGGCGAACAATTGTCGCGCTTTGTATCATACGAATCGCTACAAGTCGCCCATTGGATGAGAAACGGAAACATCGCTTTTGGTAGGTCTCCCGTCTTTCAGATTACGACGATGAGCTGACAACTCCAAGGAAATGCAAAAGGCGAGGTGATTTTATTCGAGCCTGCAACGAGTGATCACATTTCCGCGCGAACGATATTTGATCCCATCACGGCAATTGCCCCGTCGTCGGATTGTAAGACGTATGCCATCGGGTGCGTTTGGTGTCTCGTCATCATATGGCCTGTGCTAATCTTAACTAGATATAAGAATGGCTCCATCCTCCTGGCTGCCTTACAACCGTCTTTTACCATCCTTCACACGCTGACAACGTCTCGTGCTCCGTCTCCAATTGTCTCCTTGACGTGGCATGCCTCGTCCTCGAAACAAAAGTCAGACATGCTCGCCACACAGACCGCAGATGGAGATCTGAGAGTTTGGAGTGTCTCGAAGCCCCCAACCGCCGAAGCTCCTCGAGTAATTCGTGTCTTAAAACGCTCTGATACGTATGTTCGCGGCCGAAATTGGATTTCATGGTCTAAGAACGGCCGTATCGTACAATTCTCCGAAGGCAAGACATGGGCATGGGACGTGCGCACCAAACATGTGACATATGAACCTATTCCAACAGTCGAGGGAGTGAGAGCCATCGCCGCCCACGGCCCGACTGGCACACTGTTCACCTTGGGCCCAGACTATACGGTTCAACAGTACGACGTGGAAAGAGCTCAGCTAATAGCAAATGTTCGACACATGCCAATAACTATTCCTCCGACGCCCCCTGAAGACACTAGAGGACCTATGTGGACGACGTCTGAGAGCGAAGAAGATGTTGCTTCCCCTCTCGTCCGTGCCCGTAGAGAACTCCGCGCTACCGAAGCCGCCAGGCAAGATCGGTCTAACATCAACATCCCCAGTCCCCAGTCAGCCATCAGCTCTCAGAAGTCGGGTCTCAAGAACGGGATTCAGGACATCATCTCCCCTGCTGGTAAGACCGAATACACGTCCACATCATTTGATACTGGCATTCAGTCCCAATCAACATTCAATGCGCCTGTACAGCTTTCCAATCAAGCGTACCAAGCCCAGTCGCCTGCTACCGCCAGATCGGCCAGAAAGGGTTCCCGCTTAAGGCAAGAGGTTGTCATGAGTCCCGAAGAGCGTCCGGTCTTAGATCTCTTTCCATTCACCCGGGCGCGTCTGCATGACGTACCTTATCGCCCCCCTCGATCAATGGACGAGGGTCACATGACGCCTGACGATCTGAGGAGGCAGATGCTGAGCGTTGTTTTCGGTTGGGATGAAGATATTCAGGATCTCATTCGAGACGAGTTGAGCCGCCATCCAAATGAGAGTCAGAATGCCATCTTTCTTGCGAGATGGCTCGATGAAGATCCCGATTATCTGGCAGAAATCATGGGCTCGACCGGCATTATTTCAAATCTTGATTGGATGCTGCTTGCTTTGGGCACAATCAGCAACCAAGTGGGAGCTAAGAAGATCACCCAAGTTTTCATCGAGAAGATGCTGAGCAAAGGCGATGTTCATGCTGCAGCGACGTTAATGCTTGCCCTCGGCGATAGGAGTGATGCAATCGAAGTCTACGTCTCAAGGAATCAATTCATGGAGGCCGTCTTGCTGACCTGTCTTGTCACACCGGATGACTGGCAACGGCAGTCATACCTGGTGCGCCGGTGGGGTGAGCATGTGGTTGAAAATTCGCAGCAGTCACTTGCCATACGCTGCTTCTCATGCACCGGTGTCGAGCCTTCTGATCCCTGGACGTCTCCGAAAGCACAACTTGCCACGAACACAATGTTGGATCCGATCTCGGTCCCGCAGGAATCTCAAGAAGTGCCGCCTCTGGAGCCGATGGAATACCCAGCAATTTTCCAAAAGACGTTAGAAAGACGACGAACTCTTGATGCGCCAACACCGGTAGCGATGCCTCCACCAAACATCATGCCAGCCACGCCAGCGCCTCCTACACCCTTCAGAAATGCTGCTGCTCAGGGCACAAGAATCACTCCGCAGACATCTGCTCTCAAACTCATCACGTCGTTTGGGCCCCAGGCTAACAATCAATTCAAGTTCCCGGGCTTGAAACCCGACGACCGTACTCCCACTGTTGCTGCGGCAGTTACACCAATTGCAGAATCTGCAATTGACAGATCTGCTTTGTCACCTGGAGGTCTGGGTTCTTATCGGATGAATAATATTCGCAGCATCAACAGTGCTCTCTCGGCCAAAACTGCAACTCCCGGTGGCTTTCAGCCGAATAGACTACCATCAATCGGAGAGACGCCCGTTGATGTTGAATCACCACGATTCCAAAGTTCCCTACCTCAACGATCGGTTTCTGTGCCCGCAGAACTGACGTCAAGCAAGAACACGGAGGCTGTGGAAGCTGGCCCATCTACCAACGATTCACAACAAAGCGATAGGCAAGCATTGACATTGCTCACGTCTGCGCGTTACGAGCCCCTTGCCACTCCTGTCAGGGAGACGCCTCAAACCGCTGTCGGACCACAGACGGCCATCAAATTCCCCGGAACAAGTTCTCAGTTTCATGGTACGCTAGGCGCTGATGCAAGCCAAGTGGATATGTCTCGCCAAAGAACGGGTTCAAGGAACCGAAAGCCAGATGGTCTTTCAATTCAGACAATGCCCGTACAAGAAATGGATTCTAATCAAGAATATTTACCGGCCGCAAGCTATAACGAGTCAATAAGCAGACCAGCGACTACCGGATCATACAGCAACACCCAACTCGATACGTCCGGAGATCTGACAAGCCCGCCAACCACGGGTCAGAGCTATCGTGGCGTGAAGAGTCCTATCGTGACTGGCCGGAGCATTGATCAATACATCAGCAGCCTCGAGCAGGCTCAATATTACGGGAAGCATTCGAGGGCCCGCGGGTACAGCAGCACCAGCAAGCAATCAAAAGATGACCAATTGGAGAAAAAGAAGAATCGGGCTAATATGGATGATGGTAGTGGTGAAAGAGATTCACGACGTGCCGTTCCATCCGCCAAACGCTCACCTTCTTCGCCTGTCCCAATGTCGCCCGAGGATCTCAGATTGTACAGCACCAGTGTGGAAAGCTTTGACTCTATGTACAGTTCAAATTTGTCTGGAATGGACCGAAAGGGAACACCTGCCAGCATGTCAAGGCTCAGCCGACGTGGCTCACAGTCAACGGCGAAAGGCACCAAACATCGCCAGAGATCGCGCTCAAAGACACGCGGTATCAGTACCCGAAGCAAAACCAGCAGCCGTGTCACAAGCAGGCAGCCTAGTCCCGATATTTTATTTTCTCCGAGAGGCCGAAGTTCGTCACGCAAAGAAAACCTTGGACACCGATCTCCTTCGTCTCCACGACCTATGGTTCCTTCTGAAGAAGACCTACAGAGCCGCTTCGATCAAGATTCTGCTTTGAGACTGGTTTCTCGCGACCGCCACCGCCTGCACCGCAGTACTAGTCGTCGACCTCAACGTGACACTAGCGCTAGGCGCGATCCATCACCGGATCGACGAAGACAACGGGCAAGGTCTCGCAGCCGTCAAGCAGAGGAAGCATCCCTTAGCAGAAAAACAAGCCATAGTGATCGACACCACCGCCGACGACGCCGTCCGAGCGACGCGATGTACGAGCGCAGCGCTCATCCAGATGATCCCGAAGACGGTATCCCGGCCACTTCGGCTCGTGAGGACCATCGCTCGACCAGTCAGCCACCTCCAGCTCACGAGAGAGGTAAAAAGGAGTCCGCAGCTGAGCAGCTGGAAGCTCGTCGACAGTCATTAACTCGTCGTCCTTCAGTGCCGAATGTTCCTCTTCCCAGTCAACTTCCTGCCCATACGAAGTCGGCTTCGACCAGCAATGTGCCGCCACCTGCCAAACCTCAGGTTGATGAAGGGATGGCTGCCAGCTCTTCATCTCAGGAGCATACCTTAGCCACGGATATGTCCGGCTTCGGTGTTGTGAAGGAGCGTCCAGGTACACCGAAAGCAATGCAAGTTGGGACAACGAATTCCGAGGGAGAAACTGCAGCTGTTTCAAGTGGTGCAGAACTCCTATCCAGCGATGTGTATCGTCCACCGACGCGTGAAGATATAAGCAGACCAGGTTCAACTCGTGCTCCTGCATCCCTGGAATTCCTGTCCCAAATCCCTAAGCATCCCGCCTACGACCGTCGGATCGCCAACAGCAGATCAAGCAGCAAAGGAGCAGAAGCGAGAGCGTCATCACGAAGCCGTGGAACATCCCGTGATCGAACACGTGTCTCTCCCCGGGAAGCAACACCTATGTCTATCGGTCCTCCTGAGGCGACTACTTATGCGAATTCACCTCCACAACAAAATCCGCCTATCCTTCCTGAACTACAGCACTTGGCTGCACCACCTCCACCACCTCCACCACCTCCACCTGCTCCGCCCAACATGCCAATGTCTCTCAACAGTCCGAGTCTATCGAATCTTCGAGGATTTGAAGGTGACCCCGCCAACGTACCGTTGCCGATGTCTGCGATCCCAACTACCTTCCCCGAAACACCACACAGCGCAAATCCCCTCTCTGCTGTGTCAATGTCTATGGGACATCGGCGTGGGCGCTCCGGCAACGACGGCAACAACTCTGGCTCGAGTCAGCTGTTTGGGAAAATCCGGAACTTTGCCGGGCGTGTACGCAGTCCGTCTCGGGGTCGTCGAGGCGATGACAACCAAGCCATGAGTCCTAGGATGAATAACGAACATGCCGCGCCGTATGAGAGTATTCCCTCTGCAATGATGGGAAGTGTCGGTTCTTAAGCATTTAGTAGGAAGAAGAAGCCATGGCCACAAGTGCAAAGGGGTGCGTGATTTGGAGAGGGTAATGTGAAGTTGCACGGCCGAGGAAGGGGGAGACGGGATCATCCGTTCGAAATCCTCAGATCTTGTCTCTCTTTGACCATTGTTTTGCCAAGAAAACAAAAGCAAAAGAAAAAGAGATTGTTTTGAGCTCGCGAGGGCCCAAAGTTGGCGGACATCATGTCAGCATTTCCCCCCCCCTTTTTTTTTTTTTCTCTCCAAATTCTCGACGATCCCTCTTCTAGCTTTGGTGATGTGAAGTGCAGGGAAAGAAAGATTTCCATCTATTGACAGGCTTGTCTACCCATCAAGTGCGTCAAGAGCAAAGCAACAGAAAAGAATCACCGGGTCAACCTTAGCTAATACCGGTGCATGGGATGACGAATTCTGTCTATCGGGTTAGCTCTAAGAGTGTTGGATGTTGAAGTTGAATTTTGGATTTGGATTAGGTTTCAATGAGAAGGAAGAGGCAGGAGTAATAATTTTTCGGGCAAATTTTTGATATCATGATCGATGCTGGCATGGAAGAGAACGGTGGACGGAAAGGTTTGACAAGATGGAAAGGGACAGCTGCTGTGAATCGGTGACAGCGTAGTTTAAGCAGTAGGAAATGTCAACGGCCAGCCTTTAATCTGTTTTGACGTGAAAGATGACTCGCTTTTCCTTCCCTTGTTGCACATTTGAAGATTCAAAATAGATTCTGGCATTTCAAGTCTTTGTACACTGGTTTCCGCCTTCTTTTTGAGTGATAATATAAATGGGAGCCATTTCCCTCCAAAAGGAAAATGTCGTTGACTTCGTGAAGTGTTGACAAATGTTTGAGAAATCGTTCGTAAAGGCTCGTCGTGGCGACAAGCTTTTCTGCAGGACTTGCCTACATAGTTGCAACCCTGTGTGAATCTGATAATCGCGAGAAAGGAGAAGGTTTGGTACATCGGTCCTTGTATAAAAGTCATCTCGTGGCTTCTGGACAAGAGTTCCTTCGAAAAACATGTAATCCTATCAGGACTGGTCCGCTCGTCTGGCAGAGTGGAAGAAAGGACATTTCTCTCATCTGAGGGAATAGATTCGGTGTCCAATGTTGGCGTGCCTTTTGCAAGTTCAACCGATGTTGTGGCTCCGTGGTGCCTGCTGTACACAGCTTTCGCGCGCTAGGGAGAAATTCCTCTTGTGTTCGTGGAGGGGCCGTAGCATTAAACTTGTTGTCATAAACTATACTCCCGTCCTTTCAGCTCAATACGTCGTTCGAGAAGCATGGCTTTCCGTATAATCGAGCATTTTGGAGAGTCGGTGTTGTTTTTTCCTGTTCAAATTCCACCACCACTTCTCCCCACCGCCACACTAAGGTCTTTTCTTGCAAACCGCTGGTTCTCAGCTTGAATCCAATTCCGCCGTCCTTCTTCCTCAAGAAGTCTCGTTTGTTCTCTAGATTGGGATTCTAGCCGACGCAGCCATAGGTAGCCAGCTACTGGGACGAAGATTAGGGACGCGAGGAAGAATTTCTTCGGCCGTCTAAGAGCGGGATTGATTAGTTCGGTTTCTCTGGCATGCAGAGGGAATGAGGAGAAGGGGCTGAACAAACGTCAAGAGTGGCCCTGGCCGATACCCTGGAATGGAGCTTTGAGGTCGAGAATCGGATGAAGGCATGGCCACAGCGAGTTGTTCGAGAATGTTGGATCTTCGATACAGGTTGGTGTAGAGCGATCAATGGGACGTTTCCGACTAAACTGTCGGGACTGCAAACCAGGTAAACAGTCCCTTCTCTGCGAACTGGTAGCTAGAATCGATTGCAGATGCCTTCGGCTTGTTGCTTTCTACAGTTGGCCGGGGAAAGGAAGTAGCGGGAGAGACATGATTCTTACAAGCAGAGCCTATAGCTCTTGGTTGAGAGCCAGGAGCCTGCTACAAGGAAGCTGTCTGCTTATGTTTATGTAGCTAAGCTCGCAGCGCGGGATTGATGATGAGGTGGTGGATGGTTGACGTCGACTGAGTAGCTTTCCGGGCACTTTTTGCGGGGAGAATCGGATGACATCGAGAACAATGCCTTATCACGTGATTAAATCACGTGAGTATGCACTTTTCGACTTCCCGTTGCGATTTGAACTCTCTTTCATCCCCCAAACTCTTCCTCGCATTGATGGATTCGCTTCTAAGAATATCGCGTAATCTCCTCGCGCGATCTTTAATCCTTGGGCTCGTCAGAGGGAGTAGAACGTTCGATCACAGCCCTGTCATCCTGCACACATCCAGCGCTTCCCGAGTCTAACTCTAGCCCTATCCCGGCCGACCAGTGAACCACTCGTTAGCAGATATCTGGGGAAGATTGTCACCGGTGAATGTAGCACCGTTTTGCTCCGCCTGCTATCCTCGCCCAGGAAGAAATGAATTCTAGATCACCCGGCCGTCTGAAGCTGGGCGGCCCGTGTCCCCCAAGAATAGGCCTTGCTTCCCGGTACCTCGGTAGCCTTGTGGAAGGTAAGATTCAGCGGCGCGACCATGTAAGTTAATTTCATCTTCGGTTCCCTCTGTAGACAGCGCCAACGATCATACTCCCTCGATTGTCATCATATCGCCATGACGATGCACCTGGATGATGAATTTTCGTCAAAGCCAGAGCAGTGCTCTGCAACGCCAGCACGGCCCCCCTTATTTGTGGCACAGTTACCTCTAGATAATCACGAAAGGAGACGAATTCAGAGGGTGCTTATTGCCAACAGAGGCGAAATAGCATGCCGCATCATCGCCACATGCCGTAAACTTGATCTAACATCGATTGCTCTCTATGCCGACGAAGACTCGACCTCTCAACATGTCTCTGCTGCCGACGAGGCCATCCGTCTCGGTAGCATCAATCAAACAGAAGGCAACCCCTTTTTGAATGTCCAGCTTCTTGTCAAAATCGCTCAATCAGCCAAAGCAGACGCTATACATCCCGGCTACGGTTATCTTAGCGAGAATGCAGATTTTGCCAAAGCGATATGCCAAGCAGGAATGATCTTCATCGGACCAAGTCAACAAGCAATGTCCACGCTGGGTGACAAAAGAAACTCGAAAGATTACCTGAGGAAACATGCACCCAACATCCCCCTGATTTCGGGGTTTTCAGGTTCAAGCCAGAACGTGGAGGACTTGGACACTGCCGCACAGGCTATCGGCTTTCCGGTTCTCCTTAAGGCATCTGCGGGAGGTGGTGGTCGTGGTATGCGTATTGTTCGAGAGCGATCGAGTTTGAAAGATGAGCTAGCTCGAGCACAATCCGAGGCCAAACGCTCTTTCGGCTCAAGTGATTGCATCCTGGAGAAATATATCGAAGCGGCTAAGCACATTGAGGTCCAGATTGTTGGGGACACAACCGGGAAAGTGATATCTCTATGGGAGCGAGAGTGCTCAGTACAACGACGATATCAGAAAGTTATCGAGGAAACTCCCTCTCCCTTCTTGACTCCAGTTCAGAGACAAGAAATGTGTGCAGCTGCCGTTCGTATCGGTGAGCTCATTGGTTATGTAGGGGCGGGGACTGTTGAGTTTGTCGTTGATGTCAAAGACGGCAGCTTCTATTTTCTCGAAGTCAACACACGACTACAGGTCGAGCATCCCATCACAGAAGAGGTCACTGGTCTAGATATTGTTTCTTTGCAATTATTCGTTGCAGCGGGGGGAAGCTTCGCCAGTCTCCCTGCATTACGCCAAATTCCGCAGTATGGCCATGCAATCGAGTGTCGACTCTGTGCCGAAGACCCGGTGAACAATTTCATGCCCGATCATGGCACCATTCGATTGTGGAAGAAGGCAGACGTTGTGACGGGATCGAGAGATGTCCGTTTTGAGACGGCTGTGGAGACGGATTCCACAGTTTCCATTCATTTCGACTCTATGATTGCCAAAATCGTCGTATGGGCACCGACGAGGGCCATGGCTATTTCGAAGATGGTCAGGGTCATGGCCAACACTGTGTGCGCCGGTGTGAGAACCAACCAGCTTTTCCTCCAGAGTTGCCTTCTGCATAGCGGCTTTCAGGATCCACGGTACACCACGTCTTTCATCCCGACGCATTTGGAGACCCTGCTCAAGAACCCCCATTCAGAGAGAGCAGCGGACATGATATCAATGCTGTCGATCGTGTCAGGATTAGTCGTGCGAGACAATCAATTTGGATCTGTCCCCAAACCATTCAGGCACGTGCGTCGAGGATTCAGGAATCAACCGTTTGATCCCGTCAACCTCAACACTCTAGTCATTGTGCCAAATAGTCCAGGGCTTACAACAACCCCAACATTATCTGTCTGGACGCCGTCCAGGGCAGCATATCGAGGAGCTCACTGTGTTTCCTTACTCCCTATGTCCGGGACGAACGACGAGTCTGAAAATCAACCCACAACCCAGGCCACAGAATCCGCCACGGACGAGGGGTCTCTCCGATATAACGCCATAAGCAGGAAGCTTCGAAGCAACGCCCTCTCGAGTGCTCCACAATACGAAGTTGAACTCAAGAAACGCAAGAACATTAACACGACCGGCGACTTATGTCGTTCGTTATGGTCGACGGCTTTTGTCGAAGTATCCTTCAACACGTCCAAAGTCCAAGCATACATCGCCACTGACATGACGGTTCCTCGAGCAGATTCTTCCCAAACCATCGTCCTATGCCACTTTCCCGCCCTCGGCACCTGGATCGAATATAAATGCTGCAGTCTGCTGGACTATTTCTCCACTTTACGCGAGGCAGCAGTGGCATCTGCAACAGGCTCGGCGCCGAAATCTATCACAGCGCCCATGCCGTGCAAAGTGTTGTTGGTGCTGAAGAAGAATGGCGACGAGGTCAAGAGTGGGGAGACGGTCATGGTCATCGAGAGCATGAAAATGGAAACGAACGTGGTGATTCCGGCGGCAGGCAAGTTCATGACGAATGTCAAGCAGGGGGCGGCGGTGGATGATGGAGAAGTTTTGTGCTGGGTTGACTAAATCAAATATACATTGGCTTGGGGTTCAGATTTGTATCCGTGTAGGACTTTCGTCAGACTTCAAAAATCCCTGTGTCAAAGCGTGAGGGTCATCTATTATGCCTACAGCATGTGATAGGTGACTTTGCGCCTATCAATGCTCATGCGAACGGTCCAAGGCTTTGCTGAACACTCCCATCAAGGATTAGGTCAGACAAAGGACTGGGAATACCTAATACGAGTTGGGCCAAACCCTATAACTACTAACTAGGCTATCCCAAACCAAACGTACTTAGTCTCTCTAATCAGGTCTGATGTTTTTCCTCCTTTCAAGCTGGTGGCCTCTGCCCTTACTGACCTGCTAACGACTCGGGCCGAAGATGAGTTCTGAGGTGTCTCCTACCCTTGTCTCCAGACTTGAAATTATGTCTATTGTTCACTATGGCCAATCTCTGCCGAAGTACAGTAAGAGGACGGGCCGTGGACGGGCCGAGCCGTTCCCACTGAGAGCCTTGTTAGCCCCTGTTTTCCCTCCAACGAATGCGGGTTTGGCCAGTGAGCAAGGACACGGCCCGGCTAATGGTTTTATGGCGCAAGGACAGCCTCCGTCAGAATGACAAAGGTGATGGTGATGCAATTCTTTCAGCTCGGTGTCCAGAAATCTAGGCCTGCCTGCCGTGCGATATGCTGATGCTGGCTTTGGTGCCGCCGAGAAAGCAAAGTACGTTCGATATTATATTTTTGATATCCGCCTTCGAGAGAGAGTAAACTGAGGGCACGCACATGGCATCATTCTCCGAGGCACCTTACGCCGATCCTCCTTGGATCACGCGCAATATCAGCGCATATTACAATGACAGCCATCGACGACTGCAGCGCGAAGCACGACAATACGTGTCAACGACCATCGCGCCCTTCCACGAAGAATGGGAGCGCAGAGGCAGCGTGCCTCGAGATGTCATCCTCAACCACGCCAGGCTCGGATACATGGCTGTGTCAGTGTATCCGCTTGCCGTTGAGCAGATCAAGGCATGCAAGCAGAGGTTGCCAGGAGACATTGCGCCGGAAGATTGGGATGGGTTCCACGATTTGATTGTCATTGACGAAATGGCTAGGTGCGGCTACCTGGGCGTGATATGGGCGTTGAGTTGTGGTAATTCCATTGGTGCGCCACCTCTCGTCAATTTCGGGACCGATGAACAGAAGAACAGGTTTTTGCCTGATGTCCTCTCGGCCAAAACACGCTTCTGTCTAGGAGTTACGGAGCCTGACGGTAGGTATATATGCTCAATACACTGTTGAGAAGATGACTGACTGGTTTTTCAAATAGCCGGCTCGGATGTGGCCGGGATCACCACCACAGCAGAACGTCGAGGAGACATATACTTAGTCAATGGTGCAAAGAAGTGGATCACAAATGCGCTGTTTGCCGACTATTGCACCGCTGCTGTTCGTACGGGAGGGCCAGGCCGTAATGGCATTTCAGCCCTGATAATTCCTCTCAAAGCTAAAGGCGTCACCTGCAGGAAGATCGAAAATTCCGGCGTCAGCGCCAGTGGTTCGACACATATCGAATTTGACGACGTTGAAGTCCCGGTAACGAATCTTCTCGGACAAGAAAATCGAGGCTTTGAAATCATCATGTCCAATTTCAATCATGAGCGGCTTTGGTTGGCTTGTACATCGCTGCGACTGGCGCGCGTGTGTGTCCAAGATGCGTATGAGTATGCCATCAGGAGAGAAACATTCGGGAAGCCCCTGATGGCCAACCAAATTATCTCTGCCAAGTTTGCAGGCTTTGCTCGTGAGATTGAGCCTGTTCATGCATACATGGAGTCATTGGTGTACATGACTGAGCAGGAGCGGAAGCGAAAGCTTCACACTATCGCGCCACATCCAGGAATCGGACAACACCAGGTTGATCTCAATATTGGTGGTATGATCGCCACGTTGAAAACAAGCGCTGGTCGAGCTTTGGAACATGTCAACCGTGAGGCACAGCAGATAATGGGCGGCGCCGGGTATTCGAGGAGTGGGAAGGGGGCAAGAATAGAGCAGATCAGTCGTGACGTTCGGGTTATGGTCGTCGGGGGTGGCAGTGAGGAGATCCTGAGTGACCTAGCAGTCAAATTAGAAATGAAGGAGCTGCAGAGCTTGGGGAAAAAGCGTACGAGTAATTTGTGATAATATGCCTTACCGTGTTCCATGCTCACATATATCCCATAGCAAAGTCACGGTATCCTGTAGAGCCATTTCCACGAGGTGGAGACCAGAGACTACCTCCATCTTCGCCAAGCCCATCTAAGGTGTAGTTTGGGGTTGTAACATGGTCGTTAAACCGAAGTCCCTCAGGGTTTGTATTCGTTCCATTAGATGTGGGCGGCATGATAACAGGCTCTTGCATCATTTCAGCAGGGGGCAGAGCGGATACAGAATTCAAGACTGGGTAAAGATTGTTCATTTCCACGAGTCGAGCATAGTCAAGCAGTTCCCATAAGATCGTTCGGTCTGCGATTGGGGTCTTTTGCGACAGGCTCACAGGGTTAGTGAGCGCTCTTGCCGTGTTCGCGTCCGGATTAAAATTTTGAAGTAAATTTTTCTGAGTCTCCAAGTCAGAATGAACCTCCCAAGGATGCGGTACGACTTCAGGGGGGCTAGATATCAGCCGTGTTACGGGCGAATGGAGTGAATTCGATATATAAATGTTCGATCACTCACCATACGTCTGAAAATGGCCCATCGCGCAGGCTTGCCTTCGAGGAAACTCATTGATGCCTGAACCTTTTCACTAGAGGCTCGAGCAATGTCGTGGGATGTGTGGCTCGCATAAAGTCGCTGTATAACGCCGGAAACTAGAGCACAGTATCCGTAAAAGCTTAAGTGAACGACCGGACCACACTGATGGGCATCGCGGAGGAGATCCAGTAATTCGGTGGCATGTTTGTGGCACCGGTCTAGAGCCTCCTGGACGAAACTTAGTGGTATTTGTGCTTGACAAGGATCAAACAGGCGAAGGAGGATAAACGGATGATTGAGAAGACAGTGGTTGAGATGAAACAGGGCATGGGAGAAGATAAAATGGCCTGCTCGTTGCTTGTCCACTTGGCCGTTGAAGGTGAAATTGGTTCTCAGAATGTCGGCCACAGAAGCTAACATGCAGGGCGACAGGCTTTCGAAATGCAGTAAGCTGCTATGGACATTGTAGAATTTAGATCGAGGGTCCCAGGGGACATGGGTATTGTTTGCTGCGTGTTTCAGACTAAATCTTGCAAATCGGCCCAATGTCGACGCCATCAAGACAAGCATAGCAAAATGGTCCAGGTCTTGATGATTCGAAGCGGTCGGATTTTCGATGACAGATTCTAAGGTGGGCATGATGGAAGTGGTGAGACCATTTATAAACATGTCTTCGCTGCATGGAAGACGGACCGTGCAGTCTGCGTCGGGGAAGGATGGCGGTCGATCGGGCCCCAGGGACATCAGTCGATCAAGAAGATAGACCGACCAAAATGTACGTCGATGTTCTTCCTGTTCGATTGTTGGTCGTAAATGGTCTGGTTCCTCGTTCAGGCGCAGCCCTTGAGCAAATCGGACGGCAAGTGCCAGTTTTACCCAGCCAAGTTTGGGGTGGCCCGCTGCGACCTGGTTAGGCTGATCTTCCAGGGAATGATGAATTGGTTAGGCATACCCGTGAAGTCAATGACTGCAAGCATATTAGTGGCTTGGACAATGCAAATTTCGGGGTTTCCTTCAGACGAGAAGGAGCGCTCGAATATTTGAGACCAAGAGGTGTTTGAGTAGGATTCAATCGCTTCGGCCTGACGGCCTTGATAGAAGGGATGCTCGGTAAACCGACATGCGGTAGCAGCAATGGCGAATAGCAAGTATTCGGGCAGAAGTCCATCTTCAAAGCTTCGGCGGAACGTAGCCTCGTGGAAGAATGCGTATGGTTGATTATGGCAATACTCGAAGTAAACATCAATCAGGGACTGGAAAACACCGTGATCAGGAAGATGGAGGAAGTCATTTCGGGGTCGGAAGGAGGAAGGATTTCCCGTCACACGTCCGTGCTGATCAAGACCAGGCGGAGTTTGTTGAACGGAGCCCATCAGGCCAACGCCGGCTGAGGGTGCTCCAGATGATGCAAACAGGCCAAAGGCATCATTGTCGCCGAGAAGGCTCAATTTGGACTCGAGGAGAGCAACCCTTGCAGCGAGATTTTGATCATCCAATCGTGAAGACGTTGGTGGTGATTTGGATAGAGGGTCGGTGGAGGACTGATCCCAAGTACACTCCTGGTTGAGACGGGCGCAAAAGGCGCACACAGGTTTCTCGCCAGAACAGCGGGCTTTCTTTCTCCTGCAATTGAGGCAAGCCTGGCGCGCTCGTTTGGCCTCGCGTCGAGTATCCATGATAACAACCATCTGAACGGATCCAAGGGGCCGACGGAGGATGGTGAATCGACAAAAAAGGATAAGGAAGTTGGTATAGGCCAATTATCTGCCGTTCTGTGTGCCTCGCATTCAGTGTGCTGCGCCCAGGAATCTAGACTGAGAGAGCCAGGACGGCCAGCAGGTATCTCGCGGGGAGCGAGACACCTAGATGGGAACCATGAAGGGAGAATAATGCTGATGAGCAAAGAATGCAGGGTAAAGAAGCACGGAAGGGCAGCTGAAGCACCCTAGAGGACTTTCCACGGGGGTAGCTTATGCCAAGATTGGCGGGGTTACCGGCTGTGTAACCGATAACTGGGGGGAAATGCAGCCATGAACCAGTAGGCCGCCCCGCCAGTGGGTGCCCTGTCTCTATCTAATAGGCTCGTAACTACTGTGAAAATCCGATGTTGTCCATCTACAATACTGTCTATTATAAGCTCCACGTCTCTTTCTCGTTCATATTCTTGCCAACGCTCGATGACCGACGCTCCCCTTTATTCTCGTCGTCTGCACCACTTCAAGACACATCCCAAGCACATCCCGCGTATCCCGAGGATCAATGATTCCATCGTCGTGGACGAAAGCGCTCGTTCGATAACAGCTGCTGTCCCGTTGCACTGTGTCCCTAAACCTCTCTACTCGGGCTTTGACCGTCTCTGGCTCCAAGACTATCCCCTTACTCCTCGCCGCATTTCCTTCGACCTGTTCCATCACTCCAGAAAGCTGATCCGGTCCCATCACGCTGCATCGACCGATCGGCCAGGTGAACAGGAATCTCGGCTTATAGCATCGTCCACACATGGCGTAATTGCCTGCCCCATACGACGAGCCTAGAATGATCGAGATATGAGGAACCTTCGAACAGCTCACCGCCGACACCAATTGTGCTCCCTTTTTGATAATGCTTGAATGCTCAGCTTTCGAGCCCACCATAAATCCTGTTACGTTGTGAAGGAAGATAATGGGCGTATTCTGTTGGTTACAAAGGCGAATGAATTGGGCCCCTTTCATGGCCTCGTCCGCATAGATTATGGGTGTCTGGTTGGCCACCATACCAACACGCATGCCTAAATGATCCCTCATGTCAGCTTATGCTCATACCCCACGGTCGATCGAGGAATACCTAGAATGTCCGCCCAAGCGGTCAGCAGATTCCGCCCAAAGGACGGTTTGAATGTCGCCAACCTTGAATCATCCACAATCCGAAGGATGACTTCTTTCATGTCGAATGGCTTACGGATATCCGGATTCACCAAGGCAAAGATGTCCTCAATCGGATACCGTGGAGCCAAAGGCACACGAGGGGGGACTTCCGGCGGTAGAACGGTGGGTTTCAGCGTCTCAACCCAATGTCGAGCTTTCTGGATGGCATCGAATTCGTCCACCGCCAGCTGGTCGGCCAGTCCAGTCATAACCCCGTGCACTCTGGCTCCTCCCAGCTCTTCAGCATCAATCACCTCTCCCGTGGCCATCTTGACCAAGGGCGGACCACCCAAGAAAACTTGTGCTTTGTTCTCTACAAAGATGGTGTAGTCGGATAAGGCCGGATGATATGCCCCTCCAGCTGTTGATGATCCAAAGACAACGGCACAGGAAGCCTGTTGGTTCTGTGTCCGAACCGCCAGATCACGAAAGATCTGGCCGGCTTTGTGAAAGACTCGAAATTGTTGGGGCAAAAGAACGCCAGCTGATTGAACCAAAGCGATAATAGGCAAGTCATTCTCGTTAGCAATCTCTGTCACTCGATTTTGTTTGACTATTGTGAGTTCGTTCCAAGCTCCGCCGCTCAGAGTCGGTATGTGAGAGAGTATCAGACAGATGCGCCCACTGACACTGCCGATACCTGCCAGGAGACTAGCACAGAAGCTAGAATCATCCAAACCAAAGCCTGCAAATGAGCCGAGTTCGAGAAACGGTGAGCCTGGATCTAACAGAAGTGCGATCCTGTCCCGAGCCAACAATTGTGCTCGATCTTGGTGCCTTCTGGTCGACTGTACACTGCCTTCTGATATGGTGTGCTTTAGATTGGTCTCATACTCGTGCATAACATTTTTCCACGCCTCTCGATTTGATCTGTATGTCGGTCCATCCAAGTCGACCTCGGATCCAACCACCGGAAAGTCTTGAATATGGGACATCCTAGGTAGGCTCATAGAAGTCGCGAAATCCAAAGATCAAAATAACGACCATGCACGCAATTTTCTAGACAGACGGGTGTCGTCAGCAAGAACTGAATGGCACGCTTCGATCACCTAAGCTCTATAGCTGGTTGAAGCAACCAAGGTATTTTTCACACCGGGCCTCAGGCCGCCCTTGAGAACGGCTCCTGGAAACGGCCCGGGGAGGAACGGCCTCACACCAGCCCTATCGCCCGGCCACCCACGGAGCTTCAGCCTCCAATCCCCATGGGGCGGGCCCGGAACGTTCTTAAGCTGACAATGTCCGTGTCTTGCCATCTCAAGACAGATTCTACCATTCTGGAACGACCAAGACGTCTCCACCGTTGACAGAAGAAGCGGTGATGAATACGAATTCTGCAACTTTACAGGCGACGCCATCAGCACCTTTGTCTTTCGTCTCAGGCCCACGAACGCCAGAATTGTGGTACAAGACGTTGGCCGAAACTGTTGATCAACAGGCAGCAAAATATGGGAACCACACGGCTATCAGTTTCCCATGGCAGAGTCACAAGCTTTCCTACCGAGAGTTGGCATCTCGAAGCGAACAGCTGGCGAAATCGATGTTAGCCTATGGTCTAGGACATTCGGATTGCATTGCAATCATGGCTGGGAACCGCTACCAGTATATTGAAGCATTCCTTGGTGCCGCCCGAATCGGTTGCCCCTACATCGTTGTCAATAACACGTACACACCTCAAGAGCTAATATCTGTGCTCTCAATGACATGTAAGTGGCCTCAAAATTCTAATGAGGCCGGGTCTAATGTGGAGTACAGCATGCAGACTTCTTTTCGTTGCCACCAATATCGGGCTAAAAGGCCTATCGAAGCACCTTGAAGGAGTGCAGGGAGCGGCCGACACCCTCCGGCAACTCAAGCACATCGTGCTCCTTTCAGAACGCATACCAGACACACATCCAAATTCGAAGCTGTGTACCTATTCGACATTTGTGTCTAAAGGAGAGGCCATGGATGCAGCGACCCTTCAGCAAGCTGAGAGAGCTGTCCAATGCAGTGACATCGTAAATCTTCAGTTCACTTCTGGTACGGAGGTGTGTTGAGACTGATGGCAAGAACTCTGACCCTAGCTAGGCACAACCGGAGCACCCAAAGCAGCTATGCTTTGCCATACGTAGGTGCAGATTAATGCTACCCTGATCTAGATGCTGATTTGTACTTCAGAAACCTCATCAACAATGCTCGTTTCATCGCCGCAGCAATGAAGCTAATTCCATCCGATGTTGTATGCTGCCCACCTCCATTGTTCCATTGTTTCGGGCTCGTATTGGGTTTCCTGACTGCATTTGTGCATGGCAGCACTATTATATTCCCTTGTGACCAGTTTGATGCCAATTTGGTGCTAGAGACACTCAATACGGAGAAATGTACGGCCATTCTCGGCGTACCGACGATGTTCATCGCGGAAATAGAAGCCAACAAGAAAAAGAAATACAAAATTTCTTCAGTAAGGACCGGACTAGCAGCGGGGTCATCAGTTCCTCCGGCTCTAATGAGGCAGTTGAAGCAAGAATTCGGGGTTCAAGGAATGTTGATTGCATATGGTATGACAGAAACGAGCCCGGTTACTTTCATCACATCCCTCGACGATCCGGAAGAGAAGCGATTCAAGACCGTTGGGAGAATCTGCCCACATACGGGAGCGAAAGTGATAGATAAAAAAGGGAATGTTGTACCTCGAGGAGTACCCGGGGAGCTGTGCGTAAGCGGATATGCGTTGCAAAGAGGATATTACAAGAACCCAGCCAAGACGCAGGAGGTGATGAAGAAGGACGACCAAGGCGTGCTTTGGATGTACACTGGGGACGAGTGTGTCATCGATGCTGATGGCTATTGTACAGTGACAGGTCGGATTAAAGACATGATTATTCGAGGTTTGTCAAACCCCCTCTTTTCTTCTCTATCCTACCACACTCCCTTTCCTTTCTCAACGGCTCACATGCTCCATGATAGGAGGCGAAAACATCTTCCCCGCCGAAATTGAAGAACGACTCCTCCAGCACCCATCCATCACCGAGGCCTGTGTCGTCGCCGTGAAGAACGAGAAATACGGCGAAGTCGTCGGCGCATTCCTTCGCCTGAAGCAAGGACGCCCCAAACCGAGTTTGGAACAAATCAGGCAGTGGGTGAGGCAATCCTTGGGCTCGCATAAGGCGCCTGCCCATGTATTTTGGATTGGTGATGAAGGAGTGGGCAATGATTATCCTAAGACGGGGAGTGGGAAACATCAGAAACATATTCTTCGTGCCGTGGCGGATAGGCTTGTAACAGCACAGGGTAATGTTCAGGCCAAGTTATGATTTTGGTTAATTTTTGTAGAACCCCTTGTTGGTGCTTGAGATCATATAGGCTATAAAGTGTACATAGATAGTAGACTTCGAAACCCAAATGAGATATTGTCCTATTGAATTTCGTACCCCCACCTTTCTTCTAGGTTTCTCTGAATTCAACAATTCATGTACTCGCAGCTCACCGGGACGCTGTCTGGAAGAGGCGGCCCGCTTCCCGTTCCCACACCTCCCCCCACAATCCACAACCCCGGGCTTCAATTTGGGCTGGTGGTTGTGACAGCCGAGGCTGACCTGTGCGTTGTAGAATGAATTCTCGGTCGACATGCGCTGATCCTGGGCTGAAAAACACATGGCGCGGGCATTGAGTTAGGCTGAAGCCACCGAAGCCCAATATTCTCATCTCCACACAGAGTACTCATCGTTGGACCCGAGAGTAGGAATGAATCAAACTCACAAACTAATGGACGCGGTGCGCATTGTCGAAGTAGGACCGCGCGACGGCCTGCAAAATATCAGGACGACGGTGCCCACGCAGACTAAACTCGAGTTGATTTCTCGTCTGCGCAAAACGGGCCTGAAGACTATCGAGATCACCTCTGTCGTCTCTCCGCGCGCGATACCGCAGTTGGCGGACTGTCGAAAGGTTCTTGGCGATAGCGATATACAGACTTTGTTACGCCATGGTGACGGGGATGGGGTGGATGGCCTTCACCTCCCGGTTCTCATCCCTAACTTGCAAGGACTGCAGATTGCGCTGGAGAGTGGGGTGCGAGAGGTAGCGGTCTTTGTCAGTGCGAGTGAAGGATTCAGTCGAGCGAATATCAATGCCACGGTAGACCAGGGCCTATCGAGGGCAAGGCATGTGGCGCAGAAGGCGACGACCGCCGGACTCGCTGTTAGAGGGTATGTGTCGTGTATTTTTGCGGATCCATATGATGGGCCAACGCCGCCGACCGCAGTTCTCAAGGTCGTGCGGGAGTTATTCGACATGGGCTGCTACCAAGTCAGTCTCGGAGATACACTTGGAGTCGGCACGGCGGTGGATGTGAAGAACCTGTGTGAATATCTGCGGCAAGAGGGGATAAATTTGTCTCGGATCGCGGGACATTTTCACGACACGTACGGTCAAGCCGTGTGCAATGTCTGGCAAGCATACCTGTGTGGCATTCGAGTCTTTGACGCCAGTGTTGGGGGTTTGGGTGGATGTCCCTTTGCTCCTGGTGCCAAAGGAAACGCGGCCACGGAGGACCTGGTGTATTTCTTCCAGCAGGCCGGCGTCCAGACAGGCGTCGATCTACTCAAGCTCGTCGAAGTTGGTATCTGGATATCAGATCAGCTGGGCAAGATTACCGAAAGTCGTGCAGGTGCCGCGTTGGCGGTCAAGCACGGCATCTCCATTTCCAGCAACGCCGCACCTTGCCCTGGTCCTGCTCCAGCGCCATTGTCATGGACCTTGACGGCTGAAATGCAAGGGTTAAAGATATATCGATCGGGAGTTAACCTCAAAATCGTCCTGAATCGGCCGAAGAATGGCAATGCGCTTACTGCCTCCATGATCACCGAATTGACTCAGATCTTGGACCAGGCACGGAATGACTCGACGATCAACCGAATTGTCATCGCTGGAGAAGGAAAATTCTTCTGCACGGGCATGGACTTGGGAAATGGGACGTCACCGGTTGCTCAGTCAAAGGAGGTCAGCGATGCACAGTACCAGCGACTGACTCGGCTGTTCGACGCCATTGACCGTGCTCCTCAAGTCACGATGGCTGCCATCAATGGACCGGCTTTTGGAGGCGGGGTCGGCCTGTCGTTTGCATGTGATATCAGAATCGCCGTGCACACTGCCACCATGACACTCAGCGAGGTCAAGCTGGGGCTATGTCCCGCAACGATATCCAAGTATGTCATTAGGGAGTGGGGTGTTCCGTTCGCCAGAGAAGCCATGTTGTCAGCCCGTCCTATTTCTACGGCAGAATTGAAGCGTTTGGGGTTGATCGCCCGCGTCGTCGAGCATCCAAAGCAGCAGCTGTCAGAAGAAGTAGACCTGTATCTCAGCTCGTTGAAAGTGGCCGGTCCCGAGGCTTCGAGAATGTGCAAGGAGATAGTGAAACTGGCTTGGGTGCATCCCGGAAGCGATACTCAAGCCAATGGTATCAAAGACCTCTTCGATAGGATGATGCGACCTGACGGCGAGGCTGCAATAGGATTGCAGGCATTTCAGGCACAGCGAAGGGCTTTGGATTGGGATCAAATCTCGCAATGTAGATCAGCTGGGCGGGCCAAGTTGTAGTTATCTTTGTTATATGCGAAAAGCCTTTCGTACTGCAGAAAATTGTCAAAGCGGCGAGCGATGACTAGGCTTAATTTGAATGGCCTCTGCGACAGCGGGTTAAGGCGGCAACTAGACACGATCTGTTTGTCGATCAAGTATTTATTACTCCATGACGAAGTCGTTATAGAGGGCTAGTGATTGCCGTGGCGGAAAAGCCGAAGAAAGAAAGACTCGTATTCACGATAAAAATCCTATTTTTGTCGGGGCTGATGATGATACCCATGTTCATATTCCAGTATTCCATGATATCTCAAATTCAGGGCCGAGTTCGAGTACCGTGATACGACAAAGCGTCGTCTTCGCCTGTGATGCCCTGCCTTGATACCAATGTTGAAACTAAAGGCCAGCTGTTTGAGCTCTTGTCCCCTGGAATAAAACCCTCCTCGCTTTGTCTTCCAACCCCAAACTCCCCCTTTGAATCTTTACTGAACCCCAAGTTTGGTCGCTAAAAATGCCATCTGGAATAGATCATCCACTCTTTGACACATACATCCGTTAAATTCAATTCTGCCCTCCACTGCTTTCCCCATCACCATCGCCGTCTCCTGTATCACCATCGCCTTCTTTACTCGCATTGCTGTTCGTATCGTCGTTTCGATCCGGTACGGGTTCACGAGCTGCTTTGGCTAATCGTTCTTCTTCCTTCAACATTCGAAGTCTCTCGGTTTCCTTACGCATGGCTTCAAGGTTCCATGCTCCTCGGTCGTCACCGTCGTCGTCACTATCTTCGTCTTCTGAGTCTTTCCAATCACCACTCTCAAACATCGCTCTGCCCGTTGCTTCCTTGGCCTTTCGAGCCTCTTCTTCAGCGGCTCTCTTGTCAAGGCGCTCCTTTTTCCACTTTGCAAAGGTCTCTGGCGTTACGGGTGTTAATGTGCCCGTCAGCTTGTGACGTTCGGACTCCAGGAAATCCTCCAGCGTCAAGGTATGGAGCGGCGACTTCTCCATCAACGCCTTTTCTGCACGTCTCTGTTCTTTGGTCTTCAACACAAATCTAAGGTTCAGGTTAGCGAAGAGCTCAAAGCAGCGGAAGATGGGCATCTTCATACCCCGGTGGCAGGCTGTGTCTGTACATGCATTTATCTCCTCCGTTGGGACAAGTCCAGAACCAGCCATATTTGCCGTCTTCCACCGCTTGGATAAAATATTTGCACACCTTGTCCGTGGTTGTCCGAGGATTCCCATGTTTGCTGAGCACGACTTTCCGCAGTTTCTCTTCATCCCAATCTTCCATATTATCTTTCTCTTTCTCCTCTCTTTCCTTTTCTCGAGTGTCTTGGTACAGGTCCTTCTTGGCCACCTTTTTCCCGACTTCTAGATCATGACTGAATTTGCACTTCTTGCCTTTGTCACAGGAACCTTGTTTGAAGAACTGGCAAACCACGGTCTTGGGGTCGACACCAAAAGGCACTTTCTGGACTTGAACGGGTTTGAACAATTCGGCAGCCTCTGCCTTGGCGGCTTCGGCGGCTGCTTTCTCTTTGGCTCGCTGTTCCTTTTCGGCTTCTCTTCGTTTCTCTTCGGGAGACTTGTTGGATTTGGCTTGGGCTTGGAGTTGGGCTATCTGTTTCCTAGCATTGCCACCTTTCTTGTTTTTCATGCCAAACGTCTTGTCCTCGACAGTGGTTTTGGCCTTTTTGGGCTGATCTCCGCCCTTGCCCTTGGGCGCCATGGTGATTAGAAATGGGAAGAAATCGCAAAAGTCGTCGTCAAGGGTGATCAGGAGCGGAAAGATTGTGGGGAAACACTTCGTTTTCCCGGGTCGAGCTCCTAATGATAATGAGGGAAAGTCGAGAACAAGCTCGGTGTCTGGCCCGGCAAATGCGACGAGATGGCGACTCAGCTCAATAAGGTAGTGAATGGGGGAGTGCAAGATCAAGGAAAGGAAATGAATAAGTGGACTGTGAGTCTTCGGCGTTGTGTGGGGAAAGAGCCCGACATCAGAGGCTCGAACATCGACATCCCTGCGGAACATGAGACCCAAAATACCAGGGCTTCACGAATCCCTTCAGGTCATTGAATTCTCCCAGATTCCCTGTTCGCGACCTCCTACAATCCTCAAAGATGTTGAAATCTTGAGTCGTTCCGGCATACCACTTCAATTCTCATGACCAGCCACCAACATAGACTGCCACCCTCCCCGGTTGACAATGGACTCCCAACGTCCTCCACCATCCACTCTTCCTCCTTCTATGGGGCCTGGCGCTCGGCCTATACGACCCGGAGAAGCTTCATCAAAAGCAAGCCATGCTGATATGACACAAATAAGGTCGACCTACGTCTTTTCCGCAGAACCAGAACACCTTCGTATTGGCTACCAGCTCTATGGCGAACAACGTGACTATCAAGTTCCATATGAATCTATTCCGATGAATAGACTGACAAGATGGTGGCTCTGTGGAGATTCCGAGAGGTCCAAGGCGACGGGTATTGCGCTCATTGATCTGATGCGCGGAGTTGAAAACACGGTCCGGCGACCGATCACCCAAACAGAGGTAGAAGGGCTTACATACTATGGTTGCAAACGAGGCATGTACATGTTCAATGGCACCATCCTTGGCTGCTTAATTGGTGGAGCAATAGCTTACAGGACTCGGGAGAACATGAAATTTCCTTTCATGAATGCCAAACCCCTGGAGAGATATGACCACTTTCCCAGTCGCAAATTCACAATTTTCCAAGGACAAATGGCGCGGACCTGGTGGCAAATTACAAGGGCCAATGTTTGGGCCCTCGTGGCTGTCATTGCAATGGCACCCTTTGCCGCTGCTGCTGGCGATGTGGCTTCCATGGTGGGACTTTACCGTGATGAACGCACTCATCAGCTCTTGATGGAGATCAAACAAAAGAATGTGAATCTCGAGTCAAGCAGTCTCAACCGGCCTTTGGAAATTGAGCACAGACGAAATGCAGGACATGATCAACCTCCAAGTCAGGGTGGAGGTCAGTATGAGGACGCTGAACCTCAAGGGTCTTTCGGGATCAGTTCTGACAATACCTATGGAGATAGAAGAACTGACATGGGAATGTGGAGTGAATCCACAAGTCACCGTCCGGGGGATATGCAACCGCCATCCTCTACATTGGGACGTGGCTCGTCATGGAGAAAGCCTCTGACGCCGCCATCACCACCACAAAATGGCAGACATGAAGAATCTGATGCTTCTTTTGGTTCAGGTGTCTTTTTCGATGACGATGATGCATCACCAGTTGCTAGACCGGACAATGGAGAAGCAACCCGTGGTTTCCGCAAAGACAATTCCGCCGAGGCATGGTACCGCCCTACATGGTACCGTATACGCACAGCCAATCGAGAAGCTCCAAAACACGACCCCGACGATCCGTACAGGGATTCTAGCTCTCCTCAGTTCTCCAGAGAAGGAGACCAGAAGATGAGGGAGAACGCGCAGAAAGAATTTGATGATATGCTAGAAAGGGAGAGACGGCAGGGTGGACGGGACGACTACGAGAGAGCGGTTCGTGCTGGTGAAGAGGGTGCTGCGAACTCGGGCATGAGTGCTTGGGAACGCAGGAGGAACGCGAATAGGGAGTAAGAGCGTGGCGACGGAAAGTAATGGCCCTCCTCCGCCTTATCGGACGATTGTCAACGATGGATGGGTGACTGTTGGACACAACCCTTCTGGTCCATTCAACAAATCTCTTGTCATGCCATTTCCGGCCCACCTCAGGAAAAAGTCAGTCTCTGGCGATCCGATTTTTCGTCGATCTTAAAAATTGATAAATGCAGACGATCATTTCCGAAATTTAAAAAAGATCATGGGAAAATATGCAAGGAACACCTCTCCTCTTTCCGGTCTGATCGATGATCTACCTTAGTCAGATCGAAGAGAAGAGGCACTGTATGACCTGGTACGGTGAACCCTCTCGGTACGGTACGGGCTCGTCATATAAGCTCACCAGTGACCCGCGGCTTGGTCTCTTGTTTGTCGTTGGTGGATGGCGCCTTGAGCTGGGACTGGCTCAAGTTGCTCATGCACGCTGCATGAGTCATCAAGTCCGCACAATCGGATTTTTGCTTGCCTGCCTAGTTGTGCGTCTCTGTCCATCGGCGCCGAGTTATGGTTGCCTGATGGATACCCTTTGTTACATTCCCAAGTTCAAGCCCTGTTTCCAGGCGGGTGGTGGGTGAAAAACAGTGGTTTGCAATTCTCAAAATTTGTATCGATTATCCCCTTAATTCGTGAGACCATGACAAAACCGACTACGAGGATTCGACTTCTGCAATACTGGCACAAAGATGATGGAAGGGTGATGTATTTTGTGGACTGCCTCAGTAAATAGCTACTACCGTACTACCAGCTCTGACTGACTGATTTGACCCTCAAGAAGTGACCCCAACACCCAAAAAACACCCCAAGAACCCCCCCACTAGGCCTGAAGTAGGAAAAGGAGTCTCTCGGCATAGAGAAAAGAACGGGTGATGATGTTTCCCGTGTTTGCTCGTTGTTGCTTCAATGTAATTCGAATATGTTTTTCCAGTTTGAATGCCCCGTAGTTTCACACGCCGTGCTTTTCCCCAAGGTATTTTCTTTTGCTTCGTTTCTTGCAAGACAGTCCGAGGTCGATAACCGTCCAAAGAAGAAGGCACGTAATGTAGAAATTCTAGAGCAATGAACGATAAGGCGAGACCGTTCGTGAACAAGAGGGTTGGGGTTTGTGGAGTCGTGTTTTCGCAGTGTTTCAGGGAGGATCAGTGATTGTCATCCATATCGATTGAAATCCGCTCGCTCGCTCGCTCCAGATGACCTATGAGGTCCGTGCTTGTTGCGGATTTGGGGAGAGTCTATGCGGCGTCTTTGCCCTTGCCCTTGCCCTTGGCGTCGCCTTCATCTTCCTCCAAATCAGGCATCTCGTCGTCGTCGTCGTCGTCGTCGTCATCATCGCCACCATCATCGTCACCGGCGTCAGCATCGCCTGCGTCCAATCCTTCCATACCTGGTGTGTCGCCGCCACCGCCGCCGAGCTTTGAAAAGTCAATGCCTCCAAAACCGCCGTCTTCGCCGAGGCCACCGCCAAATTGGTTCATGTAGTCGTCTTCCGGTGCTTCATTTTGTTCGTCTTCATCGACCCACTGAAAGAGAAATTAGTTGTTGCGATCGTTGAAATCAGTCGCCGGAACGTACCTTGTCGAAATCGGTTCTCAGGTAGTGAACCTTTGCAGGATCTTTGAGTAGCCGTGGCCAGTATTCTTCCTTGAGTTCCTTCTTCCTGAGAATCATCTGGATATTGGCCGCAGTGTGATGTGTCTTCGAGTTCTCGACGTCAATCTCGCCGAAGAATTCCATCTCCAGGTGGTAAGTTGTCTTCTTGGTCTCTGAAGTGCCAGTAAAGGTGAGACCCGTGGGCTTAAGATTGAGCTTGAGAGCCTTGGGTGGGACGTCAGGCACGCTGATGGTCAGGTAGATGTAGTTCTTCTCAGCTTCGCTGGAGGAGGAGCGCTGAGCCCATAGGACTGGAAGGCATGATCGTTAGTGATTTGATCTAGACAAGGCTGCGGGCTGGACATTTGCCATTGAGACAAGGTCTACGGGGCTTGGGCAGGAGGGAGGAGAGAGACGGTCAGAGAATTACCTTCTGGGGTGACCTGAGCAGACATCTTTGTCGACTGGTGGATGGAGGGGTCTCTACTCTGGAAAGATGAGGAAGGGAGAACCAAAAGCTCGAGCAAGAAGGCCGAAATAGAGTCAAAGGAACACTGAAGAGAAGAGGTAGCTTTGCTGGCTGGCTTGTTGACGATTTGTGTGTGCGGGTAACTAGTTAAAGACGAGGCTGTTCGAACTGCGACGAATGACATCGAAAACCTCCCAAGATGCTATGCCTATCCCGCAACCTTGCTACGGGCAGACGCTGCGGGCGCCTTGAACAGCCCCCACCATTTGCATCCAACCCACATCATCAGCGCAGGACCTGCTCCGGAAGTACCTGGCTATCGTACGGACCTGTCTTGGACTTTTGGCTGGGAATCCTCACTGACTTTCTCACTCGCCGCTACGTCTGCGAGTTATCAACGATCCTCCAAGACCTGGAGATTTCCTTTTGAGGTAATCGATCTACGCCCATCAGCCCTACCACGACCCCGTTGGGCTGCCACCCTCTCTGCGAATTCGCTCCCTCTTTGAAGATTCTCATTACTCGCACATAGTGATTCAGCAGAGGTCTGCTATCCGCAGCGTGACCGGCCTTTCTTCCGATCACCATGGGTCAATAGACTCTCATCTCCAAATTCTGTCCTCAGGAACAAGGCAGAAGTGTCTTTTGATCTACACTGACACCCCTCCTCAAAGAAAATCATCATGCAGTCATTTAAGGCGGTCTTCTTTAAGCCGGATCCGCAGGAACAAGTGCGTCTTCTTCTGCAGGGTTCTTCAGGTCAGGCTAAAATATATATGTTCCAGAAACGAAAATGTGACGCTATCATCCGGAAGAACGTCCGAGCCTTGGACCGCGATATTCTCAATCTGAAAGTCACCGAGCAAAAAACCAGGAGTCTGATCCTCAACTCATCGAAGAGAGCGCAGAAAAACCCCTCACAAGCGAAACAAGGCGCAGCCGAGGCACGAATATTTGCACGAGAATTGATCAAGGTGCGGAAACAGGCGGCAAGATTACACACGAGCAAAGCCCAGCTACAGAGCGTACAGATGCAGGTCAACGAAGCATTCGCAGTACGAAAGATCGAAGGCAGTTTGAAGGCCAGTACAAATATCATGAAGGATGTCAACACCCTCATTAGATTGCCCGAGTTGACGGGCACGATGCAAGAACTTAGCCAGGAGTTAATGAAGGCGGGCATTATTGAGGAGATGGTCGGCGATGCTCTACCCAATGATGAATTATTGGAAGGAGAGGACGAGGAAGCCGAGACCGAAGTCGACAAAGTGTTGGGCGAGGTGCTGAAGGGGAAGCTGGGAGCTCCAGAACAGCAAGTCCCGCAACTGCCCGTGGAGGAGGAAGAAAATGCCGAGGACAGGGAAGCAGAACTGGAGCAGATGCGAGGGAGACTGGAAGCTTTGAAGAGTTGAGGTCTGAACGATATAGGGACAAATGCATGGAATGGATATGCTGACACTTGGGGGGAGTATTCCACGCCAGGGCCGGAGACGTGATGCTTATGAAAGGATCACGGGTTGAAATACTTGCGTGACAGATATCTAAGTGGATGCACGTGGCAACCGACCAGAAGACTTGATGGTTAGACTAGCAAGTATCGATGAGTATTGTATCAAATGTGGTACGTGACATGAACTGATAGACCGAGAAGGGACTAGTGCCGCGGCTTGCAATGCCACCTGCAAACTCTCAGGCTCTGTTGCCTTGGGGGCTTCTCTGCGCCTCGTCTCTCGCGCCTCCTACTTTTCATTTTTCGTCTCTCGTATGCGCCTGGCATCATTCTCGCTGCATCAAACAAACAAAGCGACTTCTTCAACCTGCGACTTCACATTCTTGGTCGCCATCTCCATCCGCAAATTTTATCTTTCTTTCGTCTTCGTCAACACATTCGACAAATTTCCACCACCATTGCTACTCTCTCATCTCCTTGACCTGCGCGACTTTCTCGCAGAAGCCACCACTTTCCTCAACCATTCCCGCTTCCACCTTGCAATTTCATCTTCGAATCATCTCTCTACACATTCAAGATGTCTGGCAGGCTAGATCAATCCCTCGATTCCATCATTGATAGCCAGAAGAAGGCGAAGCGTGAAGCTCGTCGTCGCAAGGTCGGAAAGCCAGCTGGTGCAACCGCTCCTGTTGGTGGTGTCAAGAAGGCAACCAAACCAGTCAAGTCAGTCATCAAACCTGCGGCCGGCGCCTCAGCTCAAGCACGTTCAAGCAAGATTGTCGTCAGTGGACTGGTAGGATTTGCGATTACCTCCGTTTTGGTATAAGACCCCGACTAACTCTCTCCCTAGCCATTCGACGTCAACGAAGCCCAGATCAAGGTATGTTGATAAAGAGGCTTTCGACCTTGGATTTCCGTCGCCGCTCGTCATCACCTGCTATTCTCTCGCTCCTTCCGAGACCGTTTCCGAGTGGGGTTGAAGACAATGAGGAAGAAAGAGAAAACATGTCGACACTGGAGAGATTATACCCAAGGAGCATATCGCCATGCTGAAAAGTGCTGGCTTTATTAGAGGCAGGCATCACCCGTTCCACGCGTTGCTCGCATGTTACATGCGCGATGCATTGCGGTGAGAATATGGATCGCCTTATGATCTCGCAAATTCAACCCCTCCGGCTAGCCACCGTGTAGGGTTTTGATGCAGATCTGCCCAAAGGATTCCCAATATGCTGAAAGGGCTGTTGGTATCCTTGTCCTTCTATCGTTTGGAGCATCAGCGAGTTTGCAACTCAATCTACAGAAAGCACAGCCGTGCAGCTTGGATACACCGGACCCAATCATCTGCAATGCAGACTCCTTGCGCCCACATATCGCAGTTGCACCCGATATGATGCGCGAGCTTCGTAAATCAAGTGTCTCGCTACAAAGATCGACAGACACCCAATCGTGGAATGAGTTGGCGAATCCAATGAAACATCATCAACCTGTCTACCCGAAAAATTCTTCTTGGAAGATCACAACACCTGGTACTTCGAGCTGGCCAACCTAGCCATGACAAGCAACTTGAACACATCAACGGCCATTGTCCTCCTCGACACTCAACGCAATCTCGCGTCACCAAGGTCTTGGTCAATAGTGAAACCACTACGTTCTCTTCGACGCGACTGTTTCAACTCCTCTACCGGACTCAACTGCCGATTTGCTGCTGCTCTCTGGATTTTTGCGCTCGCTGATGCTCCTACCAAGGATTTATACCCGGACTATACTCTACTTGAGGAAACATCTCTTACCTGTTTGACTGGAGATGAGGATGCGGAAGAAATGCTATTGCTATCTTACTTCAACACATTGCTGATCACTTCTGGGACGCATAGGAATACTTCGGCAAATCTGTAGGCAACGTCAAGAAAGTCTCTTTGCAATACAATCAAAATGGCCAGAGCCGCGGCATCGCCGACATCATTTTCTCCAAGCCAGACTCTGCAGCCAAAGCAGCCAAAGACCTCAACGGAATGCTCGTTGATAAGCGACCAATGAAGGCAAGCACGACTTCACCTACCGTACCGGAATTCCACCTGACCTTTGACTAGATTGAAGTGGTGATGGATGCCAGCAGCGTTCCAGAACCAGCACCGGCAAAATCTCTTGCGGAACGTGTTGCGTACGCAAACCCAAAACGCTCGGGCAAGTCAGAACCACTGACAAAAATCAGCGCCAATCCGAAAGCTCAACCAAAATCTGCCACCGCAGTCAAGAAGGTGTCCGGAAAGGATGGGACCAAAGGACGATCTGCCGGCAAGCCCGGCAAGCCAAAGCGTGGCCGTAGCTCTCGTCCAAAGCCGAAGACCGCTGAAGAGCTTGATGCTGAAATGACCGATTACTGGGGAGGCAATAATCCATCTGCCGTTGGAGCATCGAACGAAGCTGCCACCGCCAATGGTACAGCTCCCGCAGCTAACACCGGTGATGACATGGGCATGGACGAGATTTCAGTGAGCGATGTCGAATTCATCTGCTAAATGTGTTTGGACTGACACCGGCATCAGTGAACACCTTGGGTCTTAGAACGTGGTGAAAAAGAGACACCCGAACCGGATGCTAATCCCCGTTCAACTCGAAAAGATCGACTTCCCGACTTTCTCTTTTCACCAAGCGACTGTACCGAATAATACCACACTTTCTCCCCATTGCATTTCCTTCCCCGTACTTTCATTCATACGGATTGTGTTGCTAGTTTGCAAAGGGGATGGAAGGAAATGCCTGCCATGGTACCTGAGAACGGCGCCTGAATTGGATAGGCTTTGATTACAGTGCCTGATAAGTTGACATGGAAGATGTGGCTGAAGATGGGAGGACCGACAATGGTAGAGTAGCTTTATTAGCTCAGCAAAGACAAAGCAAATGTGCCTCGAACCATCAATTACCGCGATATCGCTGTGCTATGTGCTGTCTACAAGTGCGAGGCGTTTAGCGAGGCGAGCTTCTGTGCTCTGGGTGTCTCGGCATTTTGATCTCGTTGAGGATCAGAGTAGATCAGATTAGCTTTCGCGGTACACTTTGTTTTCGCTTTTATTCACAATCATTCTCGGGTCATTGTGATAAAATACGTGATTGCTCAATCATCGGTGTCATCTCTTTGTATTTTGTTGGCGATCATATGATTCCATATCACGCTGTTTATCATGCCATGCCCATGCACTTGAATGTCCCTACGCTATCGCCTGGCGCGGATCTACAGATTCAGCCCATTCTGTTCCGTCCCCGTTCCCGATCCCGACTCCAAACGCCGGCCGATGATAAAGAAATAGAAGAAAAATGTGCCTGCTGGTGTTTTCCATACCCGTTTCCTGAAGTCTCGTTGAAATGTAATGTAATGAAAATGTCGGCGAACTTGAGAATCGGATTGGATCTAGGGTTCGTAGTGAGGTTTGAACTGCGTGGCCGAGAGATATTCGTCGTTCTTTCATTCATCTCTTATTGCTGGATATAGGAAATAGCGACTGATGAGGATAGAGTGGTGTACTGTACGTAGTAGAACGAATGGCGAGGCAGCAAGAAGCATGAAGTCGATGTTCATATAAATTCGAAATCATCATCATCATCATCATCCTTGACTGGGGTCTTTGTCCCTTGGGGTCCGTCACGGATTTCCTTGCCTTTTCCCTTTCCCATGCTGTTGTCACTGGAGCGAAGGGCCAGACCACTCTCAAGCGAACTGGTACTGGCATTGGCAGCAAGGTATTCTGCATAACTTTCGGTATCCTCAGAAGAATGAAGGAAAGCTTGGAGACTTGCCGACATCTCCCCGTTTACATCGTCGCTAAGTGTGTCGGTGTCATCGTCGTCATCATCGAGGCCGTTGGCGTGATCCAAATCGGCGTCGGCATCCAAAACCATCTCCTCATCGCTTATAACACTTGCCACCACGACGGACGCCACACTCCTCGAATCATTCACAAGTGCAGTTTCCGTCGCAGCGAACTCACCGACGCTGATGCTCGACAAACTCTTGATTGTCTCAGTGCCATCTGTTGCGAGCTTACTTGCTTTGCCAACGGTACTGATAGCCTGGCTAGCGACGTCTTCAATGGAGCCGTCGAAATCTGAGTCTGCCTTGTCATAGCCAACTCTGATCTGGCCGGCGGGAAAAGGCTCATATTTGGAACTTGTAGGGTCGAGGTTCGGAACAGGGCATTCATCAAACACTCCTCCACTGCCGTCATCATTGCCGTTGGGTACCCAGAGTGGAAGGTATTGGAACTCGTTCGCATCAAGGCACAGGAGGTTGTCGAATAGGTCTGTGGGCAGCAAACCTGTTTGGTGAAACAAATGCGGAGGGTATAAAATACCGGAGCAGATATTTGATATCTGCTTTCCAATTTCATAGAGCATGGTCGCTGAATGGATTTTCTCCCAGCCATGTTCGACAAAGTCGGAGCCCGTGAGCACTGCGTTGGGGCTCTTGTTGGTTGGCTTATTAAAATTGAGAGGCTTGGGGCTGAGAGTAGTTGACTTATTCCTTTGTTCAGATGCAACCGGAGAGTCCCATTCGTCCCAATTACTCCACCACTGATTAGAGTATTTATTTGAGAAGGAGGGTTGATGTGAGTAGCTCGAAGGTTCACTCTTTCCATCCTTTGGAATACGGAGAGACTGTTCAATGATAGTTTCTCTGCCTGCCATGGCCCACAAAGTTTTCCTAGGCGGAAGGAGAACCTCTTGTTCTTCGGCCTTGGAGTGAGAGAATTGATTATCCAAATAGTCCTTCTCACGGTTGAAGCTTTCAGACTGCTTTGGTCTCAAGGGAAGAACGGGGAGGTCACAAGCTCGTGTATGTGAGAACTTGTCCACAGGGGCAAGCCCATGGGTGCTCGGTTTGGTAGCAGAGTTGTTTCGCCCCGGAGCCGAGATGTCTGCGTCAACTGAAGACGAGACGGCATGACTAATGTCATCCGACTCAAGGATCTTGCGATACTTTGCCCGAGATCCATCAGGGAATGATGGTTCATTTCTGTCAGATCCAGATCTTGGACTTCCGATGGCAAGTGAACCAAGAGGAATATTTTCTGGACCATCTAGTATATTTTCAGGCTCATGGCTGAGGTAAGAAAGAACTTTACCCTTACCCTTGGCCTCTCTGTTCATAGTCTCTCGCAAATGCAAAAGCCGATTGACATTGTTCACTTGGTGGTCGAAGGTAACTCGACTGATAGAGATGATCCCATTGAGTGGATCGTCGGCGTATAGGCTTCGAAGACCCTGGACGTAACGAGTTTCGTTGGAGCGCCCGGTCGTACCCTCATTCCCAGTGTTAGTAAGACCCGTGTCAAACTGCGTGCGCTGCAAGGCAAGCCAAAACGACTTGGTGAACACTCTCATGGGTTGATTCAGCCCGTTGTATACGGTGACATAGTTTTCGTCGGTGGCCGATCGGAACGCAAGGGTCGACGCCGGGGAAGCTTCAATCTCATCAAAAGAATACTGATCCTGGCATAGGACATAATAAATCCTGGAACGGACATAGTCTTTGATGAGCTTCTTTGTTGACTCCAGCATCTCCACTTCTTCTGCAGTGTTTCCGACCAGCTGATCGAGCTTTGCGTACTCCTTGCTTTGTCGAAGCCATCCCATATCCCTACAGAGCCAAACCACCAAGCCACGAATTCGTCGGACAAATGACGATGCAGCGTGATCAATTCGATTACGTTCATCATCGTCAAGAAGCTCCAACTTGCGCCCATGGACCGTCTTGACAAGGGGAGAGAATATTTGTGCATTAAATTCCCCGTAAGCTTCAAGAAGCGCTCTCTCCCCTACGAGAATGGAAAATGCATCCTGGACGAGATCAGGCGATCGAATACCCATTCCAATCCGATAGGCTACCTCCGGGTTGTTCTGAATGAAATTGACATTGTTCTGGGTGTAGATCCAAGTCGTGATCCAGCCCGAAATGCGCTCATTATGGGCACAGCCAAAATACCTGGCAACAGCAAAATAAGTCCAGACTTTTGGTGCGGAATCGAGTTTGGGATTGTTGCCATGAATCGCATGTACAAGTCGCTCAATAGCAGATGTATGACGGAGAGGGGAGTACTCAGGCGCGACTTTTGGTGGTGGATCTTGGCTCCCTTGCTTGGGGCTGTTGTCGGCTGAAGCTTCCTTGGATGTATCGGAGTTCGTCTTGTCACTAGTCTTTGGTTCTGAAGAGGTTGCATTCGTAGACGATGGCAGCAATGGAGATTGAACTCCGAATTCATCGTGACCGGAGACAGCCATGGGAGACAGATCGTATTTATCCTTAGCCAGATGCCAAGCAAGAACGCCTTTAGTACAGGTCAAATCAGTGATGAGAATGACTGCCTCTTCATCCTCCTTGGGCGGGCGAAGGTCTATATAATATTTGAATTTCCCACCCTTCCTCGCTTCTGCTTTGCTGAGTACACCAAGCTTTCGTAGTTTTCTCTCGGCACGGACAGATTTAGGGCCTAGGAGGTCCTTGTCACTAAATCTGGAAGTATCGCCCATGAGCTTCAGAGTGGTGCTCTTGACAATATGAACTTGGTCAAAATGATTGGAGATGTAGCTATATTCCTTTTCAGTTTGCTCTGGCATCCGAGGAGGCGGCCCGATGTAGATGACGGTATCGCCGTCCGGATCATCCAAGTTGGTGAATTCATTATTCAGGCTCAAAACGAGATCTACCGCAGCCTCGTGACGGGAGAGGGGAAAGCGCCTCATTGCTCCAGGAGAATTTGCTTGCTTCTTTGCTTGATCCTCGAGAGATAGTTTGACGGCTTGGGCTAATGCTCTTTCTTCTGTCGGAGGCTTCTGATTTGCATCACGGGTCTCAGTCGATGTGGTTTCCAGGCGGTTGCCCAGACTAATTGGAGAATTTGGAGCCATGATGGGGTTTTCAGTCTGAAATATGCATGTCTGGGAAACTATGTTGGCGAGGTCGATAATAGAGTAGAGGTATAGAAGAGGAAATTGTATGAAAATGAAAAGCGAAACAATGGGCGGTGAGTGTCAAACGGTACAATTGCCAGACAGAATGCTGCTCAAGTAGAATGAGATTAATTTAGGTAAGGTGAAGAGGACAGGAATGGTGAGGCTGATACGATAGAGGGCGAGGTGTCCTTCAAGAAGGTTGATACAAAGGTAATAGGAAGGAGACGAAGAATAGAAGCTGAACAAGACGATGAGGCATGAATGAGGACGACCGTCAGGAAGAAGAGAGAGGGCAGAGGAGTGAGGACGGTGGTGGTCATTTGTTGATCTGATGTCTGCCTGGCAAGGTGAGCATCTCAGTGTCATGAGTATGGGGGTGACAAGTAGCAATGGACCTTCGAAAGTTGCCTCGCAGGGGTTCACCTTTTGCTGCCAACTGCTGGCTGCGAATGGTGATATGCAAGCACCAAGCTGAGTGAAGCTCAGCGGAGGGCTAAGGTGGCTCAGCAATGCGGGTGATCTCTGTCTGGACAAAGCCGACTGGGCGTTCCAACACATCTCTCTAGCGCTAGCACCCACCGTCGCTTTCCGCACGTCTTTGGGCCTTTTGTCGCTCATCCAAGCCAGTAGGGAGTCCTTGCAAGACCGGGGGGGGGGGGGGGGTGTTTGCTCACCTGCAGCCCTATCATCAGCGAATCAGAGTCAAGCCCAGGAAGTCGCAGGCGTGGAGGAGTCAACACGCTGCCGACCTGACACTACATCCAGTCACTAACCTTGGATAGACATTCAGTTACTGCTCTCCACAGGATATCGAATTCAGTGATAATGCGGGGGGAATGGCAGCTACAGAGGTGAAAGAGAGAGGAAAACAGAAAAAGACAAGAGAAGGAAAAACCACCAAGACGCCAAATCCGCACTAGGAAGATACTCAGGATAGCATTTGGTGATCGCAATACGGCCATGATGCTATTTTTCCACTGCACTTAACCTACCAGTGCCCCGTCCATGGTTTTCATATAGTACACATCCTTGAGACTTGCAAACAAATTCCTTGCCAGGCCTCAGCCAACACATTTGCCCCATGCTGGCAGACCACAACCAAACCCGACAAAGAGATATATCAAGAAGATCACCACGACCACCAGAAGCGCCATTACACGTATATTCTTCCACCACATCTGCCGCCTGAGTCCTCGGCTCCGTACCCGGAAATCTCGTGCACTACCTCCTAAGCGATCGGTCTTGTCCACCAGTAAATCAATTCTCTCCCCTCTCTCAAGCACTCTTTCAATATTCTCGGTCATGATGTCCTTGACGCTGTCAATCTCTTTACGTGCATTGGTCAACGCATCGCTGGGGGGTGCGGTGTTGTATTGTTGAAGCATCCCTTTCAGCGTGGTGTTGAAAGCAGCGGTGCCATAGGCCGGCAGGGATTGGAAATCTGTAGACTCTGGCTTATACTGCGCCAGAAACTTCTTCTTGAGTTCGATAAGGAATGCGAATGGTATACGTCTGCCCATCTCGGTCTGCGCAACCACGAGGTAAGTGAGCGCGGCATGACTTGAGAGCTGCTCGTCCGCGCCGTCGGATGTGGAGGAAGGAGAATCAGCTATGTAGTGGACAAAGAGGCGATCATGCGTATAGGTGAGTTTTGCAGGAGTAGAATGGGAGATCTTGGGAAGAATCACTGAAGCGAGAGAGGAGGCAGAGGACGACGAAGCACCGGGTGAGGAGTGTTCGGTCAGGATGACGGTTCCATGCGCAATGCAAGCACTATGTCGCATAATAAGTCAAATGTGATCATAATCAATCACTTGCGCACTCACTAGAGCAGCTGGTTCGACTGTCCTGAACCTGAAGCCATACTGGGCTGTTGCGAATGCTTGATCCCTGGCTGAGCCTTGCAACCTCGAACTCACTTCGAGATGATGTATGCACTGACAATAAGTCTAAGCAGCGAAGGATTTAGGTGGCGATCGAGGAATAAGATGGAGAGTAGTAGAATATTGGGAGTATACGACGTTGGCAGACGTCGCACTTGTTGTTACAATCACCCGACGATGAACGTCGCGGTTCCATGCGTCACCGGGTTACGGAGTAAAGAGGAGGATTACGGTCCGTCATTAAGGCCTCAAGGTGATATTGTTACGTCAGATCATACGGCATCATCTGGCAAGGCTGTGTTCGTGACAACAACGCACACTTGCTGCTTGCAGCTCCGAACTACGGAAGCAAAATTCCCGAGTCTTGATTATTGCTTGAATTAGATAGTATCTACAGCTCTTCGTTGCTCGAGCTAACTGGGGTTATTGCTCAACACAAAATGGCCACCGAAGAGACACCAACCCTTTGTAACAACCAAAACGATGACTGCAATGGCAATATGGCAGGCTCACATTAATCTGCCCGAGGCTGATCTTTCGACCGATAATCAGCCGTATTCTGTACCACGGGCTTGACATGATCAGCACTTTTCTCTCGTGGGCCTTCATTGCTTCTTTCAGCACCCTGGCCCTCTTGAGGATCAATAGTGTCCTGGTTTCCTTCAGCTGTGGGTGGTCGACCAGTCTCTTTCTCCTTCGCCCGCTTTTCTCTGACTCCAGGTCTCCCTACCCTTCCTCGGCTCTTGCTCCTACCTTCGTCATGTCTCATGCTCTCCCTCATTTCGTGGATCACCTCTCGGAAGCCTTCTTCGAGAGTATTCATGCGAGCCATCAAGATCTTGGCAAACATTTCCTGCTCCTCCTTTTGTTCTTTAGCCTGCCGTGACCCACCTAACCCCCTTGTAATTTTAGCGGCGAAGGATGCCGGTAGGGCGCCGACGTAGCCGCCACCGATCGCTCTGTTGTCGCCAATGTCTGACACCAAGTCCATTTCAAGAGACGGCCGACGTCGTGGCTGAGTTGGTCGGCTTTTCACTTCTACCAGACCTGCTAAATTGGGAGCAGACTGGAATGCTGGGTCGTCTTTGCCAGGAAGGATCGGCCGCATTCGCGTTGGTGCCGCTGCCGCTGCCGTCCGTTTTGGCGTTCGATGCCCGGCAGCACTTGATACAGGCTTCGACACGGGTGTGCGAGCCCCTGAGTCGGGTGCGGAACCCTGTATCTTGCCGGGGGGAGTTAACGCCCCTTCGTGCGAGGAAGACTGGTCCGTGCTGGAATCCGTCATTGGCTTGAAAACCATAGTCGCAGATGAAACGTTGCGTGAATGTTGACGGGGTCGATTCTTGGGCGATAAGCGGGAGGACGATTTTGCACCTGGACTGGGAACTTCGCGTCGTGTCTGACCAATCAACATAAGATGGTCTGCTGATTCTGGAGCATGGCTTCTGGGTGGCTGACGATTCGAGAAATGTTCACGAGGCACCAGAACACGAGGTGCTCGGACTTCTTCTTCGTCAACATTACTTGGTGAGTGATGCCCGAACGTCGTTGCCTCCTCTTCATCCCTTTCTTCGTTTGTTCGCAACTCATCATCGCCGTCCGCATCCGTGTTGTGCAATGGTTCCTCCATTGCTGATGGGGTCAGGTCGTCGGGGACTGGGCGTAGCTCGTTAGGAGATAAGAAATCTGCATTCGTTGCAAATTCCTCCGGATCTGATGCAATAGACATGGTCCGTCGTGAAAATGTCCGAACTCGACTGTAAGGGCGCAATAGTCTAGAAGCTGTTCCGCGCGCTTCTAGCCCGTCCACCACTTGTCGGTCTTGCTCTGGTGGAGGGCTTGCGATATCGTCACCCATACCCTTGATCCAAGTGTTTACGACATTGCTTGCCTTTCGACGATCGCGACGTTGCTGAGCACTACGCATTGTGCTGCCGTACGGATGTCTAAATACTTCTTCCAAGGCCTTGTCCTGCCTAAAGGTAGCAATTGAAGGTGCCTGGCGGAGACGAGTAAGCTTCGCAGCGGTCGTTCTTTTCAATCGGCCTCGACGCTCGACAAGGTCAATGCTCTCAAACATGGTAGACTGCAGAATCGTCTTCTCGTACAGGAAGATCGAAAATAGTACCGGAAAGTGGGTGATCTTGATCATGGTCCGGTTAATTTTGACATACTGTCGGAATGGGACGACATATCTCAGAGGTACCAATGCCCACTGGAGAACATTGGTTGGCGCCACGTACGAAAAAAGGGCATCGGACTTGACGTGGGAGATGGTGTTGACCGCAAACAGGAATTGATGCTCGTCATTTGCGTTTTGGACGACAGCCATGAAGGAGTTTGTCAAAACAGTGATCAAGATCGTGACCACAAGGAAGTGACAGATGAACAAGAACAAGGTCAAGATGGTTTTCCCAAGTATGTTATAACTGTCCCACCTATCCCAGGCGGCCGGCGTGAAGCCCATAACCATTTGTAGTAAAGCGTATGCCACCGAACCTGGTGTATCGACCCCTTCGTCGCCAAATGAGAGTGTGAGTGCAACAAAAAAGCCGCTGCAGCTGATGAGAATCAGTAAGGACACTGCAACGAGGTCTGCGGCCATATATCGGAATGCGATGAGGAGAGGTGAGAAATAACGATAGTGATCGAGGACGGAAAACAATCGAGGGAACAGGAGAATAGCGTCGGCAGCAAGAACATCGTAGGCCATATTCGCCACTCTATGCTTCCTTATATCAGGCATGATGATGCCATAAATTCGTAAAGCTAAGTGGACGAATAAAATGAAGAGGATCCCGAGGTCGAAGGTGTTCCAGAAACTTGCGAGATACAGACTGAATCCCTGTTCATTGAATCCTACGATTTCGTCAAGCATGAAACCGGCCGCCCAGAACCAGAAGACCACTTCGAGGGTCGTAATCTCCAAGGAGCGTTGAACCAGGACCGCAACAAAGAGGCTGAGAAGAATGGCGAACGATATCGTGGACAGAATGTTCCGATACCGAGGGACTCTCAGACGGGATAGTTTGAAAAGGGAGGCGTCACGAGGGTTGTACAGCGTCACAGCCCGACGGGGAAGCTGAGGATCGTGGTCAGTGGATCCAGCTTTAGCTGTCGAAGCACCCTCATTTGTGTTATAATTTTTCAGTTGTCTCGGGGGAGGAAATTTGCGATGCAAATTATCGGCGGCAGAGTGAAACACAATTGTGCCAGCCCAAATGGCCTCTAATTGCTTGACGACCACGGGATGAGAAAGAAATCGTTTGGACTGCGCTCGAATGGCGATTTCAAAGCAGGATATCCTTGCTGGTCGTTGAACGGGCTTTCTCGATCCTTCTGTGCCTCGTCGCCCGTCGTCCCCAGAAGGAGGAGCATCGACCTGACCTTGGAGAGGATCAAAGTCGTAAGATAGTGCATCAATCAATTCCCTGGTGGAGTAGTCTTTGAGGAGTTTGATGGCAAGTAGCTCGCACATCATTGCACGGGTTCTGTTGGTACCGCTATTCCCAGACGACATTGCGGCTTCTTTGCCGTACTGGAGGCAGTTGGCCATGAGGGCATACTCGGTGGCAGCATTCAAGTGGTGACTCCGGATCTCTTGCTCGACGGGTTTGAGAAGAAATTGAGAGACCTGGGGAGAGCGGAGCTGCTCCCAGGACAAAACCGTGTCACAACGAGAGCTCACCAAGATCCGAATGGCGTGGGTAAGGGTAAATACGGGTATTGCATCAAGATGAGCGGTTGAGAAAATGGGAAGAAGCGGAGCGGTATCGTCAGGCTCGTCTTCTTCATATTCGTCGTGGTTGTCATCTTCATCTTCATCATCGAGATCTTCGAGACCTGAAACTTCCTCTTCCTCTTCCTCCTCTTCTTCGTCGTCACCGGGCTCCTGGCCATCTTCTCGAATGATATTATCACCTTCGATTTCATAAGGAATTACCCGCCATCGATTGCGTTGTGTGTTGTTGTTGCGGGAGGCATCGGGGGATCCTGTCGTAGGGACGTGTGAAGAAGAGAATGGGGAGCGATCATGACGCCGCCTGCCACGGGCAGGACGTAGGAAGGAGGACAGCATGTCCCGTGGAGAAGAAGCTCTGGGAGCTGTGGTAAGCAGAACGTAATGCAGGACTGAGCAGAGCAGCTAGCGCATGAGGCTGGAACGCGTCAAAGGATGTTCGCAACGCGGTAAGAATGAAATCAAAGGCATATCAACACAGCGTCGAGGCTCTGAAGGCCGAGAAAGGCTGTCAATATTTCTTGAGGGAATACAAGCCCAGGTGCACTTGGTAGGATTATGTCGGTGAGTGTTTGATAGACGAGATAGACGTGACTCGAGGCATTTTTGTTGCTCGCCTGGGGCTAACAAGCATTCAAGACTCTGGCCCCCTACCACCATCCACATCTGCATTTGCATGTGCAACATGCGGAGAATTTGGTCGCACAATGCATTATCGTGCTGGGGAATTTGGGACGGGGTTTGGCGAGATGGTGACATCAAAGGCTGCTGTGAGAGCGATCCAGATAAGACCTTTTGAAAAGATGGAGGGCTGTTGACAGTAGTTGTGATTGGAGGCGTCTCCCAACCAGCCTGGGACGCTTATGCACAAGCCCACTGTTCATGCAGACTCGACTCCCGGACTCGACCAGCGGATGTGCAGTCCGGTTTAGTCATGTTTGCACAATCAAAATCCACTAGCGGTGGAAGCTCGAACCGTGAAGACAGCGTCAATGTCTTTCCGTGCTTTGCTTTTCCTCACCCATCACCTGAGTGCTCTCAGCCGCCCAAACAGTCGGGTATCTATATAGATTTTCTATGGTCGACCTTCAAGCGGCAGGGACTACGGCTGAAACGGGTTAGCAGCCTTGCGGTGAGCCCAAATCGCGCGATGATTGGCTGCGTCTAGGGGCACGGGGGCTTGGCGGCATCAAAAAGTTTCTCCCCGTCTAGAGACCGAGTAAGATCTCAATTTCTGGCCTGTCACTTTCTGTAGTAGATCCGAAACTAGCCAGAGTCAGGGGACTACACTTCTTTCCTTCAGCAGATGTACTTCTGACTTCTTCTCTGCTGCCTGGACAGCAGTCCTCAATTCTTCCTTCGGCCATGAATCGGACAGTCTCGCTGACCACGAACGGTCGTGACGCCTCGAGTACCAGTCCGCTACCCCAAAGCCCGACAGTCGCCGCCTCAGTCGGAATCAGCAATGTTGAAAAATCTCTCTCACCCGGGAATCTGACTGATAGAGATCGAATGGGCTCTCTAAACCGTCCCTCGGCGGACGCCCCTAAAGATGGACGCACTAGCGTTTACCTTGAGCTCCAGGATGGCCAGGTCTTCGAGGGGATTAGCTTTGGTGCTTCAAAAAGCGCATCTGGAGAGCTAGTCTTCCAAACGGGAATGGTCGGATATCCAGAGTCCATCACCGATCCTTCCTACCGCGGCCAAATTCTCGTCATCACCTTTCCACTTATTGGCAACTACGGCGTACCCTCCAGAGAAACTCTCGATGAGCTACTTGGTGATCTTCCTAAGCATTTCGAATCAAATCAAATTCACGTCGCTGGACTTGTCGTTGCTGCTTATGCCGGAGAGACTTACTCCCACCACCTTGCTACCTCCTCCCTGGGGACTTGGTTGAAAGAGCAAGATGTTCCAGCCATGTATGGGGTCGATACCAGAGCACTAACCAAGATTATTCGGGAAGAGGGCAGTATGCTGGGAAGAATGTTTCATGCGAGATCATCAGCAAGGAAACTAACGAACGGCGTGAAGGAGAATCCAATTCCCAATGGAGATGTGGTCATGGGTCCCGTCAGCTGGCGAGAACAGGTTGATGACATTGAGTGGCATGACCAGAACCAACGGAATCTCGTGGCAGAAGTTTCAGTGAAAAAGCCAAGGGTGATCTCTCCCCCCGAGAACAAAGCTCTACTTCATCCCTCGGGGAGACCCGTCCGAGTGGCTGTTGTAGACGTCGGTCTCAAGTACAACCAACTCCGATGTCTTTTATCCCGCGGCGTTGAAGTTCTTGTGGTGCCATGGGACTATAGCTTTCCAGACCTAGCTGGCAAGGATTATGATGGACTATTCATTTCTAATGGTCCTGGTGACCCTGCCATGCTCTCAACCACCGTCATGCACATTTCAGTGGCGATGGCAAAAGGAAGAACACCCATCTTTGGCATCTGTCTTGGCCATCAACTACTCGCTCGTGCGGCTGGAGCCAATACTTTGAAGATGAAATTTGGCAACCGAGGCCACAATATTCCCTGCACAAATCTGTTGTCTGGCCGATGTTACATCACTTCACAAAACCACGGGTTTGCCGTTGACTCGATGACCTTGCCTGAAGGATGGGAAGAGCTATTCGTGAACGCCAATGATGGCAGCAATGAAGGCATTCGCCACGTCTCAAGGCCCTACTTCAGCGTTCAATTTCATCCCGAGTCCACTCCAGGACCTCGAGATACCGAATTCTTGTTCGACGTCTTTATCGATGCAATCATGAAAAGCATTGCTTCTGTCGATGCTTTGCTTCAGCCTGTTTCATTTCCGGGGGGTACAATCGAGGAGAACGACAAAGAGCATCCTCGTGCCAAGGTCAAGAAAGTCCTCGTTTTAGGGAGTGGCGGTCTCAGCATCGGTCAGGCTGGAGAGTTTGACTATTCGGGGAGCCAAGCGATCAAAGCGTTGAAACAAGAAGGCATCTATACTGTTTTGATCAACCCTAATATTGCAACCATTCAGACCTCCAAAGGTCTCGCTGACAAAGTCTATTTTCTTCCGGTCAACGCCGATTTCGTCCGCAAAGTCATTAAGCATGAGAGGCCTGACGGTATTTACTGCACATTCGGCGGACAGACTGCCTTACAGGTCGGGATTCAGCTCAAAGATGAATTTGAATCTCTCGGAGTCCAAGTTTTGGGAACTCCGATTGAAACAATCATTACTACAGAGGACCGCGAGCTTTTTGCTAGAAGCATGGAGTCTATTGGAGAGAAATGCGCCAAATCAGCATCAGCATCGAGCCTCGAGGAAGCAATGCGTGTTGTTGAGGACATTGGCTTCCCCGTGATTATCAGAGCGGCTTATGCCTTAGGCGGGCTGGGAAGTGGATTTGCCGAAGATCCCACCCAACTTCGTGAGCTATGCACGAAGGCCTTTGCTGCAAGCCCACAAGTGCTCATCGAGAAGAGCATGAAGGGCTGGAAAGAGATCGAGTATGAAGTCGTTCGAGACGTACGTGACAACTGCATCACTGTTTGCAACATGGAGAACTTCGACCCGCTTGGGATCCATACCGGTGATTCCATCGTCGTGGCACCTTCACAGACTTTGTCGGATGAAGACTACAACTTGTTGCGGACCACCGCTGTCAATGTTATCCGCCATCTCGGAGTTGTGGGAGAGTGCAATATCCAATATGCACTCAACCCCTTCTCCAACGAATATTGCATCATCGAAGTCAATGCTAGATTGTCTCGATCATCGGCCCTGGCCTCAAAGGCTACCGGATATCCCTTAGCGTTCATCGCTGCCAAGCTTGGTCTGGGGATTCCCTTGAATGAAATATCCAACTCGGTCACGAAGAAGACATGTGCCTGCTTCGAACCCTCTCTCGATTATGTCGTCGTCAAAATTCCAAGGTGGGATCTCAAGAAATTCACCCGGGTATCCACACAGCTTGGTTCTTCGATGAAGAGCGTTGGTGAAGTCATGTCTATAGGCAGGACCTTCGAAGAGGCCATTCAGAAAGCCATTCGTTCCGTGGATCTCCACAATCTTGGCTTCTCAGACATTTCCAATCCCCTGATGTCCGTTGATGATGAACTGCAGACGCCGTCAGATCAGAGAATGTTCGCCATCGCCAACGCCATGCATGCTGGATACACCGTGGATAAGATCTGGGAAATGACTAAAATTGACAAATGGTTTTTGTCCAGGCTCAAGGGTTTGAGTGATTTTGCCAAATCCATGTCTCAGTTCAGTGCAACGACAGTGCCTCCATCTTTGATTCGACAAGCTAAGCAGCTCGGCTTTTCAGATCAACAGCTAGCTCGGTGTTGGAATTCGAACGAACTTGCTGTCAGGCGTCTCAGAGCTGAGGCGGGCATACAGCCAGTCGTGAAGCGAATCGACACGGTCGCAGCTGAGTTCCCAGCCTACACGAATTATCTCTATCTGACGTACAATGGATCGGAACATGACATTGCATTCAGTGACCACGGTATCATGGTTCTCGGATCCGGAGTCTATCGGATTGGCTCGTCTGTAGAATTCGACTGGTGCTCTGTGAGGGCTATTCGCACACTGCGACAGCAGGGATATAAGACTGTTATGGTCAATTACAACCCAGAGACTGTCTCGACAGACTATGACGAAGCTGACCGGCTCTACTTCGAAAATATCAACCTCGAAACTGTTCTAGATATCTATCAACTCGAATCGGCGAGTGGCGTGATTATTTCCATGGGTGGACAAACTCCGAATAATATCGCCCTGCCTCTGCACCGATTGAACGTCAAGATTTTGGGAACATCTCCGGAGATGATTGACTCGGCGGAGAATAGATACAAATTCTCTCGAATGCTGGATCGTATCGATGTCGACCAACCATCATGGAAAGAGCTCACGAGCATAGATGAAGCACTCGAATTCTGCGAAAAGGTCAAATACCCTGTTCTAGTACGGCCATCTTACGTTCTATCAGGGGCGGCAATGAACACGGTATATTCGCAGGATGACCTCGCCAACTACCTCAATCAAGCTGTGGAGGTGTCGAGAGAACATCCGGTTGTTATTACCAAATACATCGAGAACGCCAAAGAAATCGAGATGGATGCCGTTGCAAAGGATGGTGTCATGACTGGACATTTCATTTCTGAGCACGTTGAAAATGCAGGAGTGCATTCAGGAGATGCCACTCTCATCTGTCCGCCCCAGGATCTTGAGCCGGAAACAATTGCTAGAATCGAAGAAGCTACACGCAAGATTGGAAACGCCCTCAACGTTACGGGCCCGTTCAACATCCAATTCATTGCCAAAGACAATGAGATTAAGGTCATCGAGTGCAACGTTCGGGCTTCCAGATCCTTCCCATTCGTGTCGAAAGTCATGGGCGTTGACTTAGTCGAGATGGCTACGAAAGTCATTGTGGATAAACCTGTAACTCCATATCCACCTGTCAATGTTCCTCCCGATTACGTTGGTGTCAAGGCACCCCAATTCTCATTCTCGCGCTTGTCTGGTGCAGATCCCGTCTTGGGGGTGGAGATGGCGTCGACTGGTGAAGTGGCTTGCTTTGGACGCGATCGGTATGAAGCTTACATCAAAGCCACAATCTCAACCGGCTTCAAGCTGCCAGAGAAGAACATACTACTGTCAATCGGGTCATTTAAAGAGAAAATGGAAATGCTTCCCTCTGTTCGCAAGTTGCACCAAATGGACTACAACCTATTTGCCACGTCTGGTACGGCTGACTTCCTCGAGGAACATGACATCAAAGTCAAATACCTGGAGGTCCTGGGGAACGACGAGAAAGACCAGAAATCAGAGTACTCGCTGACACAACATCTGGCCAACAACAAAATCGATCTGTACATCAACCTGCCGTCCAACAACAGATTTAGGAGGCCTGCGAATTACATGAGCAAGGGATACCGTACGAGACGAATGGCGGTTGATTATCAGACTCCCTTGATCACCAATGTCAAAATTGCGAAGATCCTGATTGAAGCCCTTGCCCGACATTATGATTTGAATGTCCGCAACATCGACTTCCAAACAAGCCATCGAACCGTCGTCCTTCCGGGGCTAATTAACGTTGCGGCTTTCGTCCCCGGGGTGGCCCAAAGAGGATCGCACGATTTCTCCCTCGTCAGCAAGGCTTCCGTGGCAGCAGGCTTCAGCATGATCCGAATTATGCCTGTCGGAATCGACAGCGCCGTGACCGATGCGAGATCGCTGAAAGTAGCCCAGGATAACGCTCAGAATGGCGCATATTGCGACTTCAACTACTCTGTTGCAGCTACCGATTCCAATTCAGAACAAATTATTCACGTCAAGGGGGAGGTCGGTTCTCTTTTCATTCCATTCAACCATCTCTCATCTGGAAATATTAATAAGGTCGCGACCGTCACCGCACATTTTGGAACGTGGCCAACATACAAACCAATCGTGACGGACGCGAAGACCACAGACTTGGCGTCCATCTTGCTGCTGGCCAGCCTTCACGACAGAAAAGTCCACGTGATGAACGTGACGTCCAAAGACGACATTAGCTTGATCGCACTCTCCAAAGAGAAGGGGTTGAAAGTGACGTGTGATGTTTCCGTCTACAGTTTGTTCCTGTCGCAAGCCGACTTTCCGGACTGCTCTGCATTGCCCTCCGTGACCGATCAACAAGCTTTGTGGGATTATCTGCCAACCATTGATGTCTTCTCGATCGGCAGTCTTCCATACCAGATCGCCGGAGAGAATGCTGTCCCCACTGTAGGAATCAGCGACGCTCTTCCTTTACTCCTGACAGCGGTTTCGGAGGGGAAAATGAGCATGGAGGACGTCACTAGGCGTCTCCACGACCATCCGAAAGCCATTTTTGAGCTGCACGAACAGACTACGACTTCCGTCGAAATTGACATCGACCGTCCATACGTACTTCAAGCTGGCCCTGTGTGGTCGCCTTTTGTTGGAAGAACATTGCGAGGTGCGGTATCAAGGGTTGTGTTCCAGGGCAAGACAACTTGTCTCGACGGAGAAGTCCTTTTAGACGGCCCTCGAGGTACAGACATGTCCTCGCACTTGCTGAATCCCATCTCGCCTACAGTTGCCGCGACATCTCCGGTATTACGCGCTCAGGCAGAAGGTCCACTTGACAGACGAACCTCGCTTCTGGATACTGCGGCACAACGACGTCTCTCCGTGACTACTCGTAGTCGACCCATCACTCGCGCTCGAAACATGGATGAAATGCTCGACTCGAGCAGTCCGGTGCTTCCGACATCAGCCTTCCAGCAGCCGCCACCGCCGTCTACAATTTCTCCTTCGCTTCTGTCCTTGCTAGCCTCCTCGCCTTTTAAGAACCGTCATGTACTCTCCGTCAATCAGTACAACCGCCAGGATTTGCATATCTTGTTTACTGTTGCCCAAGAAATGCGACTTGGAGTTCAGAGACAAGGAATCTTGCCTCTCCTTCAGTCCCGAGTACTCTGCACCATGTTCTACGAGCCAAGCACTCGGACATCAGCTTCTTTTGACGCAGCCATGCAGCGATTAGGTGGTCGCACTATTGTCGTCAACACCGATCAATCAAGCACCCAAAAGGGTGAATCGCTGCAAGATAGTATTAGAACACTGGGATGCTATGGTGATGCCGTTGTACTTCGACATCCCGACAATGAGTCCGCCGCCACCGCAGCCAAATTTTCACCGGTTCCTATTATCAACGCGGGCAATGGAAGCCGAGAACATCCCACTCAAGCATTCTTGGATCTTTTCACCATTCGAGAAGAATTGGGAACGGTGACCGGCCTCACGGTTACCTTCACAGGTGATCTCAAGTACGGAAGAACCGTACATTCTCTGGCCAAACTGCTCCAGTACTATGAAGTCCGAATCAACTTGGTCGCACCCAAGGATCTTGCTCTGCCCAAGGGAGTCAGGGAACAAATTGTGGCTTCTGGTCAGCTCGCGATCGAGTCTGAGACTCTGACTCCTGAGATTGTCGCTAAGAGCGACGTGCTTTACTGCACTCGAGTCCAGAGAGAGCGATTCCCTAGCCTGGAAGAGTATGAACGACTAAAAGACCACCTTATTGTGGACAATAGTGTCCTCAAATATGCCAAATCAAGCACGATTGTCATGCACCCTCTACCTCGCAACCGAGAGATTAGTGAAGAGGTGGATTTCGATCAACGAGCAGCATACTTCAGACAGATGCGGTATGGCCTGTACACGAGAATGGCACTCTTGGCCCTGGTGCTTGCATCATAAATTCACTTTGGGGGAACTTTTCCTTGCTTAGATTGATATACCAAAAAATAGAACGGAAAAAAAAAAAAAAAAACACCATAGACAGCGCTGGGCGTTCATACGGACTAGTATTCGGAAAGGTAGACGGGGTGAGAGATCAGAATGGCAGTGCAGATAGAAATCAGTAGACTCAGACTAAATCGACCACTAGACTTAGAGAAGATGCCTCGCGGCGACTATATGTACGAAATATGACGTGATTAGTATGAGGTAATTTGTGTTGTGTTCAATTTGTTCGATGGCATTAAGGCCGAAGCACTATGCCATTGGAAATTGATATGATGGCCGCCTTAGCGCCTCTCTCTCCGGTGCCCGGTAGGGCGGTGTTACAACCACACCCCCGTTCGATGCTGAAACCTAAATGATGCTGCGCGTACAAGTCTGAGAGTGCCGCATACTACAATACACACAAGCTGACGTGAGTGGGATCTCAATGCCATCCAAGAAACCCAATAGTGTTGTTACTCAAACCTGACTGAATAGCACACTTCGGAGATTTTTCATGAGACTGTATAAAGTCCCGCCATGGGGGAAGTAGGCACAGGTGGCAGGGCATTTGTCGAAGGCGGGAAACGCTTACTCTTCAAGCGAGTCCATTGACATTCAGCGAGATGACGAGTCCAATAGAATTAGCGAGATCAAATCAGATCAGAAACCATCACAATTCCAGCCATCTACAGAAAATGTCTTATGATGTGGAACAGGAGGACGAGTCCATACGGTAACAGGCCGTTCGCCACCGCAGCGCCGCAGGTTCTGTTTATACTTCTAGAATAAGGTTAGCGTCAGAAGGCTGGAGAATTTATGGCCAATCACGATACTGGAAAGAGGCTTGGAAAAGGCTTGGCCAGACTTCGCTCCGCGTTTACCTGGACGACTTCCACGCCACTTGATTCCCGCCATCTTTTTTTTTTCCATCCTTATTTTCCATCACTGCCCCATCATTTGTCCCATGTTCTTCTCTGCTCGTGGCCAATCCGATACGCGAAATGCCGTGAGCACGTCTTCTGATCCATGTTTGAACTGTCACACATAAAGTGGCTGGAATAATGCCGTGGATTCAGCCTCGACCTTTTTGTTGAACAGCTATATATCTCGTAGATCGCTGACAGGTCTGTGCAATTTTTCTTTCGTCCACCCAAGATACTTCAGAGGAGAACATTGCTACTCGGTACGTCTCTGAAAGTGTACATAGCACCACTTTCCCTCCTGTTTGACATCTGCATTGACCTATTGACCTCGTCCATTCATTCAATTGTTTTAATTGTTCAACATGCATTCCCGTACTAGATCCGCTGTAATTGCGGCTGCCACTCTCTCTTCTTTGCCTCTGTCTTCTGCCCTTCCCAGGACTGGAAACTCCGCCGCGGTCATTTATGGCAACTTCACTGCACCTTGCAATACCACTACAAGCACCCCTAGCACTACGCCTTCGCCTGTTACTACCACCTCCAGTAGTACTGAAATCTGGGGTGACTGGACAACCACCACCTCCACTCCAGTTTCTCCTGTGACCACCTCTACTACAACCGAAGAGATCTGGAACGATTGGACCACCACCACCACCACCACAACAACAACAACAGCTCCTTGCGAGACGACCACCAGCTCGACCCCGATCTCTCCAGAGACAACTACATCTTCCAGCGAAGTATGGGGTGATTGGACTACTACACCTACAACCACCCCCAGCTCAACTCCAGTCTCTCCTGTCACAACCTCTACGACTTCTTCTAGCGTAGTCTGGGGTGATTGGACGACTACTACTTCAACTCCAGTTTTACCCACGACGACAACAGCAATTACCACATCTTCTAGCGAAGTCTGGGGCGACTGGACCACCACCACTAGCTTGACTCCAGTCTCTCCTGTGACGACCTCCACTACGACAACAACTTCAGAGGTTTGGGGCGATTGGACTACTCCCGTTACTCCCGTCTCTCCAGTCACTCCCACCACCACTACAACCGCATCGACTTGGGCTGATTGGATAACTACCACGACCACTACTGCCCCGGTCGCTCCTACAACCACCTCGACCACTTCAGAAATCTGGGGAAATTGGACAACTACAGCCACCTCCGCCACACCGGTCTCCCCCGTGACCACTTCTACTACCACAACTTCATCAACACCCCCCTCATCTTGGGCCGACTGGACCACCAGCTCCTCCTCTTCAAACACACCTGTCGCCCCGGTGTCCTCAACCACCATTCCTTCCACCACTACAGTCTCCACCTCGAAATCTAGCACGACAATGTCAACATCAACCTTGACATGGAGTTTCGGAACCAGTACCCACGAATCAGCGACCAGCACCACTCCCGCTGCTCCGGCCGTGACTAGCCTCGCCGGCGCCGCTAGCAAGCTTACTTCTGGCTCTGGAGCAGGTATCGTGCTCGGTGCACTCGTGGCCGCTGCGGCTTTGTTCTAAGCACCTTCACACATGTGCTTAGGTGAGCAACAAGACGCAAAAATGGGCTGGTTCCACTGGTTTTAGCAAGGGGGTCAAGCGACGAAGTTTCTTACGGCAAGACAAAGCAAAGTGGGAAACACAATGGGAAAGCAAAAGGTAAACGGGACTTCAAGACGGTATCGCGCCGAACATTCTTCGACATTTTACAGCACTTGTAATATGCATCTTCGACACTTTTAACTTCTTTCGGGACGATGTTCAACATGATCTTTGTGATGTCTTGGTACGAGTTTGGACTTGTATGGACTTATTGACCCTAACCTAATATTTGGATCGAGCGGACGGAACGGCAATGGGGGATGAGGAACTGGACGAAGTAAGATGAGACGAAATGAAAGATGACGGATCAGGATCAGGACTACAGACAACGAGAAAGGTCAGAATGGAAGCACATGAGAAGAAGAGACCAAAAGAAAAAGAAGGAAATAATTCGGCTTTCCACGGGCATTTTGATAGACATAGTATCATCTTGCAAGAGATCAAAATAGAAACATGTTGATATCATTCATGTTGCTAGAATTTTCATCTTCTGGTTCTTCAGCTTATTAACTTGTTTTCGGTTGCCTTTCTGACGCAGGATACGTATCATTTTGTGATCCGGCTTCGGCCGCGGGAATGTACACTCTCCCATTCCTAATTTCTTCATTCAGGGGGGGCATATCTTGTTACCTGTTCGTTTTGCCCCATTAGTCAGCGCCCGCCTAGTTCTGGCCCAAATAATGTACTCCGTCCCTGCATCTGCCAATGTTGTGCTTCGGAACCGATAAACTGCTGTGAGGGATAAAGTCTGGCACGGAGTGTTGGGGAAAGTTGTTTTGTAGTCACGGAACGCTGGTCGCTTTTACTGACCTGATTCCAGATGCCACAGCCTCCGAACATAGAATGAGGGAGTCCTCGACTTGAGGCTAATGAATCCGTCGAACCGATTTCGACGAAGGAGTTGCAAAAAATTCCCAAGATTGCTTATCCGGATGACCGCCGTGGAGCTTCCTAGCTCGATTCATTATGAACCGCTGCCAGCACTCAGTTCTGTCCACGGCGCTCACTGGGTTGATCCACGTTCTTCCCTTCACGAGACAACAGCAGGCCACCCGCTGCTGAAGTCCAAGTAATTGAACCCGAATTGGAAATCCTCGAACTTGTAACCTATAATCGGATTGACTGAGGAAAAACAAAGCTTGGTCAGTAATGACTTCATGACGGCTGCCATTCAGAAGGTAATTGTATCTCACCGTAATGATAATAAAGCACAACTCTCCCCATGCCATCTTCCGAGTCGTCAAGGATGACTCCCTGCCCACCTGGAGCATATACTTTATCACCATGACTTCCGAGGAGCAAAGTGCCCCCATTCTCAGTTGCACAGTCTTTACCGTCTCGATCGACGAACGGACCTATAGGGTCTATCGCTCGACAGACCATAATCTTGTACTCATCTCCGGGCGCTGCGAGGTCGTCGGCATCATTACAGCACGCCCCGCTCGAGAAGAAGAGGTAGTAGTACTTTATGTCATTGACGGGCCACCAGAATTGGAACCCTCCCTCGACGATCGCGAGTGTGTCACTGCTTGCCGGGTTGGTATCGTTGTACGCGACGTTTTTGGCGCCAGAACCGATTTCGTCGGATTGAGACAGTGGATTCTGCCATGAGAGTTGCGTTTGATAGATTCCATGCCAGGCAGAGCCAAAAGCGAAGTAGATTGACGGAGCGGAAGGCGATTCGCGAAAGATGTTTGGGTCGATGAGGTTGTAGGATTGGCTCTTGGGCAGGCCTAGAGAACCGTGATCTGTCCAGGTGCCTAGTTCGAGGGTTTTAGAGGTTGCGACGCCGATGTCTGATGATTGTAAACCGCTGCGAGAGACGGCATAGTACGCATAATATGTATCGTTTATGAGGAAGACGTCGGGGCACTTTTCAAGTATATTAGTCGGGAAAAGGGGGAGCATTAGCATGCGATGGGACGGTAAGGAAGAAAAGCCGAGCGGGTGTCATACCCAAATCTCTTGATTCTCAGTCACTTGAATGACACTACCCTCGGGTAACATGGCACCTAAGTACTCCCATGGCCCAGTCATGCTGGGCGCTGAAGCAATGGCGATGTTTCCGTTTGTCGAGAAACGGAAGAACGTGCCATCCTCCCGCTTGATGATGGAGGGATCGTGGATGAAGGTACAATTACCCGTGCATGGTTCGGGTTCAGGCCAATTACCATTGTTGTTGGTGTTCGACACTGCATTATTGGCGGTACCGTTTAGAGATATGGATGATGATTTGACCAGGCCGATGGCTGACAGGAGGGAAAAGAAGGAGTTGACCATGACCGGACCAAGAGAGGCGGATATGCTGGTAATATTGACATCAGAGATGCATTAAGAATGGGTTGAAAAGAAAAAGGAGAAAGGAACATTCATATCCCACTGGATTGACTTCTCTCGCATCATTGGTGTTGTGCTGCGCATTGCAATGCCATTCTCGTTATATTCTGGTGGAGAACCTTATGCTCGACCTTGGGGGCAAGTTTGGTTTAGGCGTCCAGGGTCCACAGCCTTGTCCCCTGTCCGAAACGTGTACATTTAATTAAGGTTTACTCCGATCACTCAGAAGGCAGCACGAAGCCCGTTTTCAACTATTTTTGAAGTAGAAGATCATTCGTCATCGTGAAGTGGAACATTTGATGGAAGGATTTGGAATATCCACAATGTTAATTTATTTTATCAGGCTCACGGCGATGGCCACCGGCAGCCTAGTCCAACGGTATTTCTTGTATCCCACCTTATGCTCTCAACCTGCAACAACGACTTCGCTTTAGGCACCCGTTCAGACGGCAGTACGGATCAATTTCCGATTGACAAACTCGCCCATGCCGAGGTCCGACAACTCGCGACCAAAACCGGAGTTCTTAACACCTCCAAATGGTACTTCAGGCCTGTGTATGCACAAGAGTTGACAAACACCATGCCTGAGTCAATCTTGGACGCGACCTCCTAGGCATGTATAACATCTGCACCAAAGACTGCCCCGCCGAGTCCAAACTTAGTCGCGTTGGCCAATTGAATGGCCTCTTCTTCGGTATCAACCACATAGAAAGAAGCTACTGGACCGGATGCTTCCTGTTGGAAGAAAGGATTTTCGGGACTGATGTCGGTGGTGATGGTCGGTTCGAGGTACCAGCCTGGCCGATTCATTCGTTTTCCACCCAGGACGACATGATCTCCATTCGCTTTCGCCATCTCAATTTGATCTAGGAGATCGTTCAGTGCTCTTTCTGAGACCAACGGGCCTAACGACGTTTTACTATCTGCTGGATCTCCTGCCTGTAGAGCTCCCATACGCCGAGTCATACCGTCAAGGAACAGCTTGCCCCGTTCTTGACCGATGACGATGAACCTCTTGGAGGCGACACATGCCTGGCCCATGCAGATCATACGGCCCATGACACCCTGATTGAGGGCATCCTCCAAGTCTGCATCTGGAAGCACAACGAGTGGATCACTCCCGCCGAGTTCAAGAACAACCTTCTTCAAATTTCGTCCTGCTCGCTCTGCCACCGATGCACCGGCTCTCTCACTTCCAGTCAGCGTTACTGCACGAACGCGGAAGTCATCGATTAACATATGAACTTGATCGACAGTGCAAAGCAAGTTGGTGTAAACTCCGGTGGGAAAGCCCACTTCCTCAAAGAGGTGGGCAAACGCTAGTGCGCATTGTGGGACGCTGGGGGCGTGTTTGAATATGACAACATTGCCGGCAACCACTTGCGGAGCTGCAACACGAACCAGTTGGTACAGAGGGAAATTCCAGGGCTCGATAGCGAGGATGACACCAATTGGCTCGGTTGCAAGAACGACGCCCGGCGCCTCAGGCTCCAGTTTGGGCTCCAGAAACTTCTCTCCATGAGAGGCATAGTACTCCAAAATGTCGGCTGTGAGGACAACTTCGTACCGAGACTGATCGATAAGCTTGCCCATTTCACGGGTCATGAGCTGAGCAAATTTTTCTGATTGTTGACGTAGAATGAAAGCAGCTTGGGCAACGAGACCTGCTCTTTCAGTCACAGGACGCAGCCGCCAGTCATTTTGGTGGACCTTTTGCGCCGTGTCCAATGCGGCCTGGACCTCTGCATCTGTTGTCTCGGGGAATACTTTCTCAACCTTTTCCGTCACTGGATTGAGTGTCTGGTACTCACTTGGACGGGTGGTCTCTGCAGGCGTAACAGAATGCGCTGTGGGTGCTTTCACATCGTACCCATTCAACGTAACCGCGACGAGGCAGTACACGCCAGTTAGGTAGATAAGTTCAGCCGCTCCCTCTCGACCAAAAAGTTTCACAGCATGATTGTAGATGGCTTCGGGAAGTACGCCACCGGATACCAGGGCCTCAGCAACATCATAAGCACATGCTTCGGCGCCTAAGAGATTGACAGGGCGCCGGCCGGTGAGTACTTCCTTCTGTTAAGCGAAATTCAAATGAACTGATACCAATTCCAGTCAAACGGGAATGGTCTTGGGCAAATCATTGAATCTCAACTTCAGTGATTGCAACATAATCCCGCCGACAGATTGCGACGTTCCACCAAACAGGACGTCGACCGTTCCATATGCGAGAACCGACAGAGAAAGGCCCAACGAGTTCACAGTACGGCTGATAGAATATCCTTTAACGAAATACCTCCCACAAGTGAAGGCTCTCGAGGGCGAAGGACCGTATCCGCGTGATTACAGCAAAGTAGAACGGCTTCATCAGCGAGTAATGGAATACATCGAGACGATCTCCGCTATCTACCGCTTCGACAATCCCGACAAATCCTTTGACCAAGAGTGTCCCTGGCCTGCATTCCAGCGAGAGCATCTTTGTTCATCAGCGTGGCTTTTCGTTTTGCTCCTTCACAGACCATATATTTTTCCCATATCTCGAAGTCGCACGGAGATAATGAGAGCCGGGATCGAGTTACTCTGTGCTCAGCAGAAATACTTCAACACTCTTCGGCCGCATCAGTACAAGATGTTTACCCTTGCTTACTTCAGTGTAGATGCATCTGTTTCTATGCTGGCTGCTCTTATCGCATATCCGACTGAAAATGGCAGTTTCGTCTTAGAAGCATTTAGATGTATTAGGGAGACTCTCTGGAGGCTCAATCATATCCGAGCCCCCAACCGGGTAGCAGGTCAAGGTGCGGATGTCATTCAGAGCCTTCTCGTTCGAGCAGAGAAGAGCCATCCGCATACCTCCTTTGGTGCCACCGAGACATCAATGACAGGGAGCAGCAGACCATCCCATGATTTTGGAACTCCACAAACAGGTAGGGAGATGCCGCAGGGAATCACTCCGTATTCAGCCCGATTCCAACGACCATTATATGATCATGGTTCTGGTTCTGGTTCTGGCTCTTCTTTTGACCATATATCCAACTGGATAACCCCGTCCGTTCTTATGCCGCAGCAACAACCAGCCGCATCCGCGATCTCCATTGAAACTGGGCCTGGAACTGGCATTGGCACAGGCATCGGCACTGGCATCGGCGGCAGTAGCAGAGGCCAACAATCTTCATTCTATGAGGCATCTACTCTTCGACCAACAGCCGGCTTGACCTACAACGACCTAGCTTCCGCGCAAATGTTCAACGGCATGAGCCAAGGTGGCGCATCAAGTCTCGGAAACATTTTTGCGTCCACTTCTTCCTCAGCTGAACCTCAACAAACGGAAGGAGAGTTTGGTGATACCTCATTTTGGAATTTTATGAATCGGGGCATGCCAGAGCAGGCGTGACACACCCACGAACGTTGACAATAGCTTGTAACGTTTTATAAGCTCGTTGCAAGCGCCAAAGATTTATGTTCGTGGTCGTCCTAATTGGAATCCGGGTCGAGATGTGAAACCATTCTGTCCGGAACGCCGATATGCGCAAATAGAATATTAATGGCTAGGTCATATAAAGCCGTCACAAATATTTGAGCATTCCAATCGGCCAGTTAGCGTCCCGGAAGTTCTGGAATGTTTGATCCACGATTTGTATGAGCAAGGTTTCCTCCAACCCCAAGCTCGCCATATTCATGACCAGCCCCGCTGAGTTCACTGGTCGTCGAATGAGGTGCCACATATTGGTTTGCCATGGGACTTAGATGATTTGGTGAGTTGTCGGTATATCTTCTCGGCTGCACTCCTCCTAAGCTTCGTTTGTTCAGATCGAATCCTTGATGAGCGGCTTTTTTTCTTGATTTTGATCGTTGTCGATAATATAAAATTGCACCTCCTCCTAACAGAAGGATAGCCACTCCAACTCCCACACCAACGCCGGCGCCAATCGCTGTTCCGTTTGAGCCGCCGCCGCTTGAAGACGGCTCAGTGGAGGCTGATGAGGTTGCTGCAGGTGCGGCTGTGTCGGCCGATGAGGAACCACTTGGCCCACTACTGATTGCAGAGGCGGAGAAGGATGTTGATGTGATCACTGAGGCAGAAGAGGTCGTAGCGCTAGGGTTCGGATACGTCGACGTAACTCCAATTACCGAGATGGTGTATGGTGTGCCTGCAAAGCTCAAGATCTCGTCGCCAACGCTAGAGTCGCAAGAACATCCATCATTACAACAATATGAGTCGAAGCCGGTCGTGTTGCAGCTGAAAACGGGGTTGCCCAGTCCTTGTTCTGTTTTGATATTAGTAAATCCGTAATCACCTGTGTAGGACGCGCTAGATTTATAACTTTACGATCAAGACAAAAATTTGGACAGGCACCTGACTGCCACGTTTGGTCTGTACATGTTCCTCGAGCGTATTGATTGATGCCATCTGCTACGCCGGTCAAGCAGAGTTTGTTGGATAGACATGCCTGTTTGCTGTAACAGCAGAACGAGTCAGAGGCTTCGGCATCGCAAGCAACATCTGCGGAAGACACGTCTCCATTGGGGAAATAACATGTTGCCATCCCTCGACCGAGCAAAAGGAAGGTCAAGAGAAGAGAGCTTTCGAAAAGGATCTTCATTGCTGAGGGATAGTGGAAGGCGATCGAATTAAAAGTCTGGGCAAACGAGTAACACAAGCACGAAAGGGACAAGAGGGAAAGACCGAGCTGGAAACCGCGTACCATCTTTAATGGCACGCAGCGCACAACATTACTGTGGAGACTTTGACAAGACTGGGGACCTTACCGTGCTCCTGTATAACTTTCGGGGCGAAATCGATCTGTGGGCCAGGGAAGAGTCATTCAGAGTTCAAGGGTCCCGGATAGCCGCACAACCAAGCATACTCAATTGGCAACGCCGGGAGCCGCAGTGCAGCATTGCAGCCGCCAGCCGTTGTCGCTACACAAAACCCAGGCCTAGCAGGCTTGAAAACTCAACAGTCAACAGTCCGTGTTTTGTTGATCGGATCGAGCACGGCCCGAAGTCTGTTGAAAAATCCGGGGGCCATTTTCGTCCTGGAGCGAAATTTATGGCTCCGGGGCGATGAAGTGGCGTTTCAAGCTGTCCCTGGCAGGAACTTTTCCCATGTGGCGACTGGCCAGAACGTACTAGGATGACCAAACCTGTTCAAGGTCCACTACTGGTGGAAAGAGATAAGGTCGAAAAGAGCCGATCAGGCGTCAATCGTGCCGCTTTTATATATATGTGATCGGAGACGACGACGTAGTACAAGAAAACGGCAAAAGGTGTTGGCCCTAACTTAATATATGGTTTGAGTTAGTCAAGTTCAAGACCTTGGTCAGGCATTTAAGCTTGTCCGATTGTGCCAATCATCTCCATCTCATCCTTGTAAAGAATTGAAGGTCGCTATCAAACAAGTCACGTGTTGCAGGATCAAGATCAGCCTCGCAAGGCTGCCCATTATACGGGTGCCGGTTTTGAAAGAAATGGGTGTAATCTACTGAACCCAGAATTTCTAAGCAAGCGGTTCTGCTCAATAGATAATCCACAGATCGTTACATTTCCAGAAACTTTGGGGAACCTCTGATCGACTTCCGCTCCTCGCAGGTCAGGTCTGGCAGGGCGTTCCTTACAAACAGCCTTTCCTTAACATTCAGCATCTCATGCAAGCACCGAGCTTGCGACGGAAATTGTACTGATCCGAAGAGGGTGCACCTCAGTCTCGCGAATCCGATGTGTCAAAGAGCGGAGTTTGCATCCCTCTAGCCCAAATTGAGGCTCCTTAAGATGAAACCACTGCTTGGACACTTGGCTGGCAGAAGGGCCCAGCCCACTGTTGCAAAGGCAATCCACGGAGAGACATCAATAGCGTTAGAGTACCTCATGGTGGAATCGTAATGGTATAAAGGTGTTGGAGCTAGGCAGGGGCCAAAGTAACAGCGAGGTGGTTAATAAAACATCGACTGATCGTGTTTTGAGGAGGAGTTAAAGCAACATGCTCCTAGCAGGCGATTCGAAAAGGTGCCGGCTGGCTGACTTGACATGTTTGTTTCGATGTCAAGGGGTCGCTCCATGACAAGCAAGCTCAGTTTGGAGGACGAAGGTGCATCCAAACAACGATTGTTTTCCTCGTTTGTTTGATTTAGAGCAGATATGTTGAAGATTTCTTCTCTCTTCTCTTGCTTCACTCCGTGTGTCACGGCCTAATTTGTCATCATATTTTTTACTCTCCCGGTATCTGGTTCTTGCATTTCCCGTCACGATCATCAAATGGCGTGGATAGCGCACGAAGAAAAGCCCGCATCCCCGTCAACTTTCGTCAGTCCTCAGTGATACGGTAGGATGAACACATGGAAACGACTTCGCAATGAGGGTACTAACCACAAGACTCGAGGAGTGATAACTTACAATATTGATCTCTCGAAGCCAAGACATGAGCTTAGACAAAAGAGTTCCCTCCTTGATGGAAGTTTGTGACTCGTGAAAGGAAAACTCGAATCAAGGTCACTGCACAAACGGATAGTAGTATGTGAACACATATCCGAAAGGTCACGTGGCAGGCTGAAGCACAAAAGGAGGTTTCGGGTGGTAAGGCTTGTCTTTGCATGACTGGCAGGAACAAGGTAGGGATGAGTGCTTTGATCCTTAAAAGCTGGTTCTTTGATGTGCTGTGAAGAGAGTTCTAGGTAAAACAAAGGCAGCCGTGGCCATGTCTGTCTGTCAGCAAGCTTGCAATCGTGAATCAAAGATGAGTCTTTGAAGCACTTTTTCAACCACACCTCCGAGACTTGGGTCACAAAGGGACTGCGGGAAGGGAAACATATCTTGCCCTGGGGGAGGGCGAAAGAGAGAGCTAGTGAGTACGTTGACAGGTGGTTGCTTCAGTTCAAATCAAGCCCCCAGCACGATGACAAGTCAGATAGCCGACCTCGTGCGAGGATGCGAGAAATGAAATTCGATTCCACGACATGGTGATGAAGCCGAAGAAAGAAAGACCAAAAAAAAAAAAAAAAATGAGAGGGAGAGAGGACACCCCTCCCCCTGATGTAACTGATGATATTTGAAATCATCGAATGTGCACAGTAGCCGTTGTTGTTTGGCAGCGCCAACTCGAGCTCTGCTCTTTTTGTTCAGGACACATTCCACCAAGGTAGCTGGCGTCAAGGATGAAGGTAATTTCTCAAGCTAGCCTGTCACAGGGTAGTGAAAGATGAAAGAAGTGAACCAAATATGTCGTTTGGACAAAAGGATGAGGATAAAGATGACGAGGCTAGAGCCTGGGCGGCCCGCACGTTGTCAACCACAGGCCAGAGAGGGGGTCCAGTATGGAAATGAGAAGAATCGCTGGCAAAGAAACCCCTCGGTGCGACTCAACCAGCACCAGTCATCCTGACAGAGCTAAGTTCACCCCTACCGGCAGGATTAGGGTGAAGAACGAAGATAATGGCTCATTTGAACGCACTCTCAAACCCCCTCCATGACTCCTCATCCGATCACGACTCCGATCACTCTGAGTTCGGCAAATTCAGAGCTGGTCAGCACAAGAAGAGCCTCAAAGGCAAGAAGGAGGCCAGGAAGCCCAAATTTCAAAACACGAGTCGACGGGAACTGGCAGCTGGACTTCCCGGTCCTCTGGCCAGGAGGTGGTCGCAGATAACGGCTTTTTGCCTGTCAAAGGTTGTCAATCTGTAATAGAATTTACCAAGGACACCCATAAAGAATGATCATACCGCGAACCTCCCGCCCAAGCGGCGTTATCAGCACCCAGCAAAATTGCGGCCGTTGGAGAGGTTATCGCGGGACCACGAGACAACCAAGACGATGCAATAAATAAAAGCGATGGCAGACAAAGCATCTGGCGCAACTTGCAGGAAATCTCTTTCTCCGCCACGATGCTTCGAAATTCGAACGATAGCATCAGATTTCCGCAAACCCGACCACGAAAATCGGGACGAGCGTAATAGGGAACATTGACTCCGACGGCTTGCGCATGTGGGCGCGAAGGTGTGTACATGGATGAAAATTCAAAGGCGTGAGTTTTCGTTCATTGAGCATGGCGGAAAAGACCCATCCTCGGCCGGTCGTCGACTTTTGCATGCCAGCCTCGGTATTTTGACTTTGAGGCAAAGACGTGCGAGATGCCAGAGACTCGAAAATGAATGAAATGAAGAGGGGGAGGAGGAGGAGGACAACTAATACCCGTGTCCTTTGGGAAGGATACCTCGGTCCAGGGTATTGTAAGTGGACAAGACTTCGAGTTTGATAGGAAGCTTTTTCCCACTCGACCCACTACCGGCAGTGTAGTCTCTCGGTAAGATTCCGCCCGGGGTAATAGAATGCGGAGGGGTTGAAACGCAAGCTGGGGAATTTGGAGCGGCGTTGAGCGAGCCGTTACGGAGAAGATGTGGTCCTCCAGGTCGTCTTTACTGGGTGCATAGGTTGCACATAGCGGAGAGAGGAACAGGAGAAAACACCCAGTGGGAGGCTGGGGTTGATGCTAAGTGGAGACCGCCGAGGCCGGGCCAAGCCCATCCAAGGTTACCGAAGTATTTTACTCTCTTTTTCCACTCCTCCATTTCCCACTCCCTGGACTTCATTCGTCCCCATTTTATGCTCCTGCCGGACCATTGCCACATGAAGATTGTCGACTTGTCTCCACTGGTTCCATTCCGTCGTCTTGCTCTCCACGTTTTGTCGGATTCGAACCTTCTCACGGTTTTGCCAACGTCAACGCCTAGCCTAATGGCGGAGCTCTCAACAACGCATTTGAAGGATTTGCGGGTCGCCACGGGGCTCGTAGAAGGCGAGCCATGATATTTTTGCCCGGACCATGCACTATCGTGAACCTTAACATGGGACATGGAGTAACCGTCTTGGGATATTGTCCCAGAATGATAAGATCCTCCTCTTTCCTCCTCGCGCAACTCCTAGTGTTTTCTTCTACTGCCTCTTCAAGCTTCACTTATTTTATTCCATCGAACCGCCATATTATCTCCTTCTCAACATGGCTTCAGTACCTGCAGAGCAAATAGGCAAGGCTTCCCTTGAGAAAGACACCCCTGCTCAACTCGAGGAGGGCGGATCGTCGAAGGAGTCCATCAACAATGATGTCGACGAAGAATTCTCCCCGGAGGAGCAGCGCAGGATCGTTGGTCGAATTGACCGACGTCTAATCGTCACCTGTGGCCTGATGTACTGCATATCTTTAATGGATCGCACGAATTTAAGCGCGGCCGCCATCGCTGGCATGATCACAGAGTTGAATCTAATTGATTTTCGCTATGTAAGTCTTCACATGGAACGGAAATGGTTGGAAATTAGTTGTTTATACCTCGTCAGTCAACTATAGCACTAGTCTTCTTCGCCACCTATGTATTGTGCCAACCTCCAGCAACGGTCCTGTGCCGAAAACTTGGACCACGTCCATTCCTGGCTTCGATTACATTCGCTTGGGGAGTGGTCATGGTAAGGCTACTCTTCGAGTAGATGTCCTGAGATGGTCAAGCTCAAACTAATCTGCCCGAACAGATTGGATTTGGATTCCCCAAGTCTTGGACACCAATGATCGGACTGAGGCTGATTTTGGGAGTTTTCGAGGCCGGTTTCTTTCCAGGTAGGAATTGACCATGTTTCCGCCCCTAGTTCGCATTTGGCTGATGTTTCACCCAAAGGCTGTGTTTATCTGATTTCGACGTGGTATTCCAGATACGATTTGCAGAAGCGATATTCGGTATTTTATTTAATCGGCTGCTTGGCCTCTGCTTGCTCAGGCATTCTGGCCTTTGGGCTTATGCAAATGGTAGGAAATCAACCCCTTTTTCAAACACGGTTTTCTCCAAGATTCACTGACCTCACATTTTCAGGACGGCGTCGCCGGGTATACGGGCTGGAGGTGGATCTTCATTATGGAGGGCATCCTGACCTGTGTGATTGGCTTTGTGGGATATTTCTTCCTGGTCGATTTTCCCGATCGTGCTGCTCAAACGGCCTGGCATTTCTTGAATGAGCGAGAATGCAATTTTATCATTCGCCGCATTGCCAAGGATCGCGACGACGCACAGGTTGAGCCTTTCAGTCTGAAGAAATGGGCTGCGTCGGGCCTAGATTTCAAGGTCTGGGGCTTCGCCATGATTTTCTTCTGTCTCACAACAGTCACTTATGCGATCGCCTACTTTCTCCCTATCATCTTGCGGGAGAACATGGGATACTCCGTCGGCGCCTCCCAGTGTTTGGTAGCGCCTCCTTACGCTTTTGCCGGCATCTTGATGTATTGCACCTCATGGGCCGGAGACAAGTGGCGCATGAGAGGGCCAGTGTTGGTCTTCAATGCCGTGATTTGCCTCATTGGTTTGCCGGTCATGGTATAACCCTGCTTTCGTCTTCCCTTCGTTCTCTTCTGACGCTTGAAATTAGGGATTTGCAACTAGCCCGGGTGTCCGATACTTTGGAGTCTTTCTGACTACCGCTGGCGCCAATGCCAACATTCCCGCTTCGATGGCTTATCAAGTAAGAATTTCACGGCAACGAAGGAATGTCTTTTTTATTATTTTTTTGTTTTTCTAACTGCGTCTTACCAGGCAAACAATATCCGTGGCCAATGGAAACGTGCCTTCTGTTCCGCACTGCTCGTGGGTTTCGGAGGAATCGGTGGAATAAGTGGTTCGTTGGTTTTCAGATCGCAGGATGCACCTGAATACCGACCTGGTATCTACGCCGCCATTGCATGCAATGTGCTCATCATTGTCATTGTGGCTATTTGGTCTATTTACTTCCGAATCTGCAACAGAAAAGCCAATAGAGGAGAGATGGTCATTGAAGGCCTTCATGGATTCAGATACACTATTTGACCCAGAAAGAGGAGGACGAGGCAGATATACCGACAGCACCGCCTGAATTCTGTCATCCCCTTGTTGTCAATGGTCAATAAAACTTAGCCGCGATAGAGAGTTTTTTACCGGTTCCTGGAATACACTCGAGGAATGGACTGTTAAAGAGCCGAAGAAATGAACACGCTGCTGCTTTGCATGTGATTGGCTTGATTTCCGTTTGAACCGCATAATTATCTGAATTTGATAGCCGGGTTAAGGTCCTCGAAAAGGCTGGCCAATGAGGGCTGGACCGCCAGCTGCGCGAGTCAGACTGCGCTTCGCGGCACCGGATGGCGCACATTTTGGTTGGCTTATGGGAGAAGCGGGCCTTCGTTGCTCAATTGTCGCAATCTAGACCCTAAACAAACGGAGAACTTTGAATTCGCCATGGTTATTTGATCCTGTCCTGGCCCGTTGCGTTTTCCAGTTATCGTCCCCCCTTACATCAGCCATCTCATTCATCTACATGAGGCTGTCCGCGCGCCTGGCCTCCTCGTCACTCCTTTCTGTCCGATTTCTATTTCCGCTAGCATCTCGATCTCGACCCATGTCAAAGACTTCCTTGATGTCGGACGTTTCTTACCAGCAGCCTGCTCCGGGCCGGTCTTTGGCCACGACGGTCATGAGCACGGTCAGGCGCATAACGGATGATTTGGAGAAACCAGACCTTGACAACCGGTCGTACCGAGTCATCGAGCTTCCTAATAAGCTCGAAGCCTTGCTTGTTCATGATGAGCAGACGGACAAAGCCAGCGCAAGTCTCAACGTCAATGTGGGAAATTTCTCCGATGAAGAGGATATGCCAGGGATGGCTCATGCCGTCGAGCATCTGCTTTTCATGGGAACGGAAAAAGTGAGCCTGCCCTTTGGACACCTTACTGTTCCGCTTTTGGAGAAAGATGCTGATGGATAAACAGTATCCGATAGAAAACGAATACAGCTCCTACCTGTCCTCAAACTCCGGCCACTCGAACGCTTACACTGCCGCGACTCAAACAAACTACTTTTTCGAGTGCGCCGCATCGCACGAGTTGAATGACAACATGCCTAATGGTGTGGCGAATGGGACCACTGAAGGCTCCGTAGATGGTGCGTCGCGAGGTCCTCTGTATGGGGCTTTGGATCGATTTGCACAATTTTTTGTCAAACCTCTCTTTCTGGAGAATACATTGGACAGGGAGCTAAGAGCCGTGGACTCGGAGAACAAGAAGAACCTTCAGAGCGACGCATGGCGGTTATCTCAACTCGCCAAATCGCTGTCGAACCCGCGCCATCCGTATCACCATTTCTCCACTGGAAATCTGCAGACATTGCGGGATGACCCCGAGAAAAGAGGCATCAAAATCCGTGACGAATTCATTCATTTCTATGAGCGACATTATTCGGCCAATCGAATGAAATTGGTTGTTCTGGGTCGTGAGTCGTTGGACGAGTTGGAAAAATGGGTGGTTGAACTCTTCTCTGAAGTCAAGAATCAAGAGCTCCCACAAAACCGCTGGGATGGCATCGAAATGCTGACAAAGGATCAATTGTCGACGGAGATTCATGCGAAACCTGTCATGGAGTCGAGGTCTCTGGAAATCAGCTTTCCATGGCAAGACGAAGAGGAAATGTATGAGACCCAGCCGGCCAGATACATCAGTCACTTGATTGGCCACGAGGGACCGGGCAGTATTCTGGCATATCTCAAGGAAAGAGGCCTGGGTCAGACTTTATCCGCGGGGTATCACCCTGTCTGCCCCGGCTCCGCCTTTTTTGAGATTGAGATTGGATTGACCCCTCTCGGTCTCAAGAACTACTACGAGATTTTGAAGATCGTTTTCCAATACATTGGAATGATGAAGGCAAATCCGCCTGTGGAGTGGATGCATCAAGAAATGAGGAACATGGCCGAGGTCGACTTCAGATTCCGTCAAAAGACCCCTGCAAGTCGATTTACCAGCGCCACGAGCAGCGTGATGCAGAAGAATTTGCCTCGCCACTGGCTACTCAGCAGCACAAGCAAGTTCAGGAAATTCGACGCGAAAGCCATTGTACAAGCTATGCAATATCTCCGAGAGGACAATTTCCGGCTAATGCTTGTCTCTCAAGAATTTCCCGGCGAATGGGACCAAAAGGAGAAGTGGTATGGAACGGAATATCGGGTTGAGAAAATCCCTACAGGTGTTCTGTCCGAGGTTCGACAGGCCTTGTCTGCTTCTACCCATGATACGATCAAGGAACTCCATCTGCCTCACAAAAACGAGTTCATTCCCACGAAATTGGACGTGGAGAAGGCAGACGTCAAGGAGCCTGCAAAGACGCCCAAACTACTCCGAAATGACGACGTAATCCGTTTGTGGTGGAAGAAGGATGATACCTTTTGGGTTCCCAAAGCCAATCTCAACATCAAGCTCCGAAACCCGATCACCTACGCCAATCCTGCCAACTATGTCAAAACTTGCCTGTTTGTCAGTTTGGTCAAGGACGCTTTGTCGAGCTATTCCTATGACGCGGAAATTTCAGGCCTTTCCTATGCCATCGGGGCAAATATGTCAGGGCTAGACATTAGCGTACACGGGTACAATGACAAGATGGCGGTCTTGTTGGAAAAGATCTTGGTCACGATCCGCAAGATCGACATTAGAACTGATCGGTTCGACGTCATCAAAGAGCGCATGGCCAGGAAATACAAGAATTGGGCTTACCAGCAACCCTATTATCAGATCGGAGACTACACCAGATGGCTCTTGAACGAGGGATCGTGGATGAACGACGTCTATGCTGCGGAGCTTCCCCACGTCACAGTCAACGATGTCATAACATTCGGCCCCCAGTTCCTGCAACAAGCGCATATTGAAGTTCTGGCCCACGGCAACTTGTACAGAGAAGATGCGAAGAAGGTCGCCAATTTGATCGAATCAACATTGAAACCACGTGCCCTGCCCGTGTCGCAATGGCAACTGAGGAGGAATGTCATTATCCCGCAAGGAAGTAACTTTGTGTACAAGCACACATTGAGCGACCCGGCCAACATTAATCACGCTATCGAGTATTATTTGGATGTTGGACACGTGATGGATGTTCCTCTTCGAGCGAGATTGCAATTATTTGCTCAAATGACCGACGAACCAGCCTTTGACCAACTCCGAACCAAAGAACAGCTAGGTTATGTGGTTTGGAGTGGTGTCCGGCCTGCAGCTGTCACTATGGGGTATAGAATACTCATACAAAGCGAGCGAGATCCCGGTTACCTCGAGACCCGAATCAATGCATTCTTGTTCAAATTCAAGAAGGCTCTGGACTCAATGTCTGAAAACGATTTTGAAGGACACAAGCGAAGTCTTGTCAATAAGAGATTGGAGAAGCTGAAGAACCTCGACTTGGAGACCAATCGTCTTTGGTCGTATATCAGCGGCGAATATCTCAATTTCTATCAAGTTGATCGAGATGTCGCAATGATTCGACCGCTGACGAAGGACGATATGAAGCAATTCTATGCGCAGTATATTGATCCGGAGTCACCAACGCGAGCCAAGCTTTCAGTCCATCTCGAAGCGCAAGCTACGGCCGCTGTGCCCGAAGTTTCCCCGGCGGAGCAAAAGGACCAACTTGTTGGGCTCCTTGGGCAAGTTCTCGGATCTTTGGATGTTGACGTCGAAGACGCTCGATTGAAGAGTCAATTTGAAAACGTGGAGATCACCGACCAGCAGAGCATTGTTGGAGCAATCAAAGACTACATTGGCACATCAATTCCCTCGGCGAAGACAGACCAAATCCTGGGACAAATAAAGGAAGCGATAACCCAGATCCAGATGGCCTTGAAGATCAAGGCGGTGACGCCTCCGGCGAATACGGTGGAGATGGCAGCCCAGATTCGGCCCCCCGTTGTCATCAAGGACGCATATCAGTGGAGAGCCGGTTTGCAGGTCAGCAAAGCACCTGTTGCTGTTGAAGACCTGCGTGATTTCGAAGATCTTGAATCTAAATTGTGAGCCTGCATCGCTCGGCGTTCTGAGACCGAAGCGAACAGGCACGGAAAACATCAGACGTTTCTGGATAGCACAGCGAAGGCGCCGTTGGCACAAAAGTCGTCCCCTTACGTAGATTAGAAATAGATTCGCAACAGAGATAAAATGCGATGTAAGAAGTCATAAATTGACTGTCTCTTGGTCTACTTCGTGAAAAAGCACCGTGTCAAACGATTTGCCGTTCAAGTAGCCTAATGGGGTTTTTCAATCCGCCATTCCCGACGCGTCGTGGTTAGCCCCACCACTTTGGGGGGAAATCACAACATCCAAAACTTGTATCTGCGTGCCGCAGCCCTTCAGGCAGTTTCATGGGTTCAATTTCACCCTTTGACTTATCAGCCTACCTCAAACTCAAGGCGGGAATACGCCTTCAAAATGTCTACCCTCACTACGACAACCATGAGATCCTCCTACCCGTACGATCCAGCTCTATTTTGACCTTCGGTTTTTCATCTCTAACACGAGTCCAAGTCCACTTCTTCCACCTCCGTTCACTGCCAACCAACCTCCAACAATACGACTCTACCCTCTCTCGAATTACACTTTTGGCACCAAAGAGACGCAGCCAGAAGAAGACCCGTCGGTCGTAGCAAGGCTGAGGAGATTGGAGGAACATTATGAGAAATACGGCATGAGGCGGACTTGTGAGGGCATTCTTGTTTGCCATGAGCACAATCATCCTCATGTTCTCATGCTACAGATTGCCAATGCATTTTTCAAATTGTGGGGTTACGCCTAACTTTGCCAACTGTCAGGAGATGATGCTGACGTAGTCCAACAAGAGCAGACCAGGAGACTACCTCCCGCATGATGCCGATGAGATTGAGGGATTCAAAATGCGGTTGAACGAGAGACTGGCACCCACCAATCCAAAAGAAGGAGACATGGATTGGGATGTCGGAGACTGTCTGGCTCAATGGTTGTCTTCCTTCTAGGCCATAATTTGCCCAACGACATTGACATTGATGGCAGGTGGCGACCAAATCATGAGACTTTCCTGTACCCGTTTCTTCCAGCTCACGTCTCACGGCCAAAGGAACTTAAGAAGTTGTATCTGATCCATCTTCCGCCCAATAAAGTGCTCAGCGTCCCTAAGAACATGAAGCTCTTGGCTGTTCCACTGTTCGAGCTATACGACAATACGGCACGCTATGGGCCGCAGTTGAGCGCCATTCCGCATTATCTATCGAGATACAGGTTTGAGTTTGTCGACGAAGATGGGGATGTTAGCAGTGTGATGCCTGGCGGTGGGCCGTTACCTGGGCCCGGGGGAATTGTGAAGGTATTGCTGGATGGTGAAGCTCAGAAAGCCAAGGAGAGGAAAGAGGAGGATGGCGACGTGAAAATCGAAAACGGGCATGGAGGTTAGGGATTGTCTGTCTAGGATCTGGGCGAAAGACTTTCAACTCAAGAAATCGAACGCGACCTGCGTATCCTCCAAGGACCACCAGATGCACACCGCGGTGATTGGATGTCGCTACAGTGGCATCTGCTGAGAAGATCCCAGACATGAAGCCGATCATTGAAGACATAACGCCGAGTGCTTCGGTCGCCTAGAGACATCCGTCTTCCGAATTGAATGTCACGGATCTGTTCTCTTGCTTCCTTCTTGATGTCATCTACGACTCTATCTCGTGGAACACAGGCCAGCCGCTGTTCGAATGGATCATATCGACCGAGAGATGTTGGGCAGGGGTGTACAAGCAGCGTCGCAATGGAGATGGATTTGCATACCGTGATCGTCGGAGAGGTTTCAACCCAGATTTGAAAGGAGCTTTACGATTTCTGCTACAGAAAGCAAATAATATGGGGCCTGAATCATTGCTCAATCAATCACATGATCGCTCCATTCATTGCTTTCCACGCTTTTGAAAAATCATAGCTTATAGATTAAATCACCAGAATCTGTCCACAACACACCAAGACCCCTGGGAGTTCGAAGCGCGCCACTTATGCAGGAAGTACAATCCTACGCAACTGGCACGTTAGGGAAGGTCGACAGCTCAGTGGAAGGCGTGTTCCTAGGCGAAAATTTCCATGGTTCAAATCTCACACTGTTCAACATTAATTTCTCGAGGAGGATTGTGGGAAAGAGGAGGGATTAGGGGCCGTGGGCCGCAAACGGAAAAATCCTGGTCTACCGGGGTTTCTCTCCTCGCAACCTCCCAAATCTAGGAGTTTGTGAGAAAGTTTTTGTTCTTTCTATATTTTTCCTTCTTCTCTCTTTTGCGACATGGTTGGTAGGTGGATACCAGGTGGTGGTGCTGCGGCTGCTGACGGTCGCAGGTCGATCAGAGCCTTCACCTTCTTTCTTCATTCGTTTTCTCAGCAGGGACATTAGAGCAGCTTCCGACAGAGAGAACTCATTAGCATTTTGCTTTTCGGTACCCGTGGAAGCCTATATGGCCCATCGGTTCGGTTCAATTAGTGTTGTAGGGGAGGACGCTATTGCTGCCTAGATGGGAGATGAGTGGTTCGACCATCCACAAGAGCAAAGGGAGACAGGGAGTCATTCAGCATGGCCATAGCGCATCGAGGCAGTCGCAAGAAAAGTTTCAGAGGATCCTTACATCCCAGAGTCAAACTGAGACTTTGCGGATGGATGTCTGTTGAAGTCCCAGTTGGTGGTTTTAAGCGATATCACGTGACTCGTTGTTTCTGGGCAGGTTTTTGCTCCGCTTGGTTTCTCGTATTCGATCTTGCCACGACTACGAACATCCTTCCTATCCGATCGCACCTCCTCTCCAATTCTCCTGGCCTCGCCTCGTGGCTATAAATACCCCTGTACTGCCAACAACGTGCCCTGCTCTCACGTTGTGCCTGTCAAAGTTGGACCTGCTAGGACAAGTGCATTCGGAGGACTCTGCGGACTCTGCTATTCGAGAACCGGGTCTTAACTGCATCGTCCCCCCCTAGCCTAGCCCGCCACCGGGCGAGCTGTCACTCTCACAATGAGACCCTCCTGCTTGTTGAACCACAAGTTCCTAGTCGTCCATGTCTTGTCTGCTTCCCACATCTCGAGCTTGAAGTATCTCAGGACATACGGCACTAGCTTGTGGAGCTCCGTAATCGAGATATTTTTTCCAATGCAGGTCCGCGTTCCAGCCCCGAAATGCAGCATGTACTTGTCCATGTTAGCCGCATCCCCCTCGAACCATCGGGACGGCCGATACTGATCGGCATCAGCTCCGAAGATGGTCTTGTCATAGTGGATAACGGCCCCATTCATTCCAACCCAATATCCTCCTGGTATGTATTCTCCGCAAAGCTCGAGACCTTCGGTAGGGACAATGCGACCCATGGTCAAGGCCACGCCCGGATGCACGCGCAGCGCTTCCTTGATGCAGGCACACAGAAACGGAAGCTTGATTGCTTCCGAATACTTGACAGGAGAGCTCAACTGTCCATTTTCCGCGGCCGTGTCAATTTCCTGCATGAGTTGTGCATACACGGTCGGGTTTTTCATGAGGTGATAGAAGATTGAGCGGAAACCAATGGCAGTGGTGTCAGAACCCGCAAATCTGAGAGAGTCAGCATGCCAAGGCATTACGGAGGTTATCATACTGACAAACCAACATAGGCTTCCTGCTCGATATCACCGAGCTTGAAGTCAACCTTGTCTCCTTTCTCCTGTTGAATTGCGAACAGTTGATCCAGGATATCGGTCCGGCGCGGCCCTTCATTCTTGGATGTCTCCTCAAATCGTTTAGCCACGCAATTTCTGGACGCCTTGCCGATATTTTCAACGGCCTTCAAAGCCTTCAGAGACCCTGGAACCACGAGGGCTGAACCAAGGATCAACGGCCGGATGTATGTTGGAGCCACGGCTGTCATGCATAAGAATGGCATCAGCAAGTCCAGCGAATGGATCCAAGATTCATGGTCGTGGCAATGTTCCATGAATCCGAACATTCGACCAAAGTAAAGTTCACCAATCACATCGAAAGCGTACCTGGGAAGTGTCAGCAGCCTGCCACATTGTGTCAGATGAATTCATACATTTGTACCCATTTGCCCAAGTCCATCGGCGTGGCACTCTTCGCGCAGTCACCCAGCCGTTGGAGGAATAATTGAGAGCACAGGTCGATGTATTCCTCCGACTTCAACACGTTCGACAAAGTGTAACAATGATTGACAATGCGCCTCCTTTCTCCATGTGCTTTGTCACTTGTGACTGTGAAGGCGTCTCGATGTTTGCTGAAATTCTCACTGTTCCAGACAGTGTAGAAATCGGTTTTATCCAAAGCTCCTTGGGTTCGATAGATGCTCTTGATGGCATCGGGGGAAGCGCAAGCGATCTCATTGGGAGCAATCCTGACGAGTGGCCCGAATTGTGCATGGAGACGTCTCTGGGTGTGTTCCATATCGCCTCGAGCAATCTGGATCATGTACCACAGACGACTCACTGATGCAAGCCATGGCCCCGGAATTTTACTGAGGGGGTGAAAATTTCGAGCATATACAATCCAAAGAATCCAGTAAATGGCAATGGTGCCCAACAACAAGCCAAGGGAAGACTTTGAGAAGATGCTTCCGACAGGAACGAGAAGAGACGCCATATTCAAAGTCGTTTCGGCTGCTAAGGGGTCATCGGACCAGGTTCAGTGAAGAGGAAACAAGTATCCCAGTCACTCGGCAGACCGAGGCATGATATATGACCGGAAGCGAGAGAACATATGCTCGCAAAGAAACGATCACCGCATCTGAAATTCTCAATTGCTTCACAAGACTGCCGGTTCGACTAGCTCCTGCAAGAAAATGCAGTATCCACCAGCTGTTTTGCAATTAGCAAACTTATCATTCGATTGAAATGCTAAGTCGTGCGCCGTCGGCTGTACAGCTAAAACGTCTTTGAATTCGCTAGGGTTGCTGTTTCATGATTGGATGTGGATCGACCGTTCCGCAGCGCCACCCTGAACGGCCAAAAATCCTTGCTAGGGCCAAAAGTATCCTTAATTGTAGGAATACGGATGTGATCTGCATGGGGGATATTCTTTGTCACGGACCAGACTCCTTTCTAAAAGCCTTGGGCCCATAAATAAAATCCACCAAACGACATTAGTGGATTCACTTCCAACCTTCGTCCAGTTACTGGCCGCGGGGACCTAAGCCTCGCCGCTGCAGTGGATACTAACTAAGTAGCGACCCTGTATACGGCTCCATTTCCTGACTTGCTTTATCCAGTACCCATTATGGTGGAACTCAACCACTAGACTGGCAACAGTTTGGCCGTTGATTCACAGAAGCCAATCTCTGCTCTTCCTGGAATGGCCTCCCTCGACAATGAGAGGAACATGGCAATATCGAGATCGGTGACGAGGTTCAAGGGCCTTTCTACCCCAGCTTGTGGGTTTATCGGTCAGTGATGGTGAGACTCTTTTTCTTTGGAATACCTTCTCTTTGGAGGCAAACCAGAAGTTAGAGAGGTTCCAGTTCCTTCCCAGGACTCTAGTCTCTAATGCAGGTCACCCAAGGCCCCATCGGTTGATGTTGCAAAAGCAGAATGAGCTCCAAGCCCGCTGGAAATCACCTTGGCTCGCCAAAGCATCTGTCGCTTTTCGGTCCCCTGCTCTTTTCTACATATTCATTCCATTGTTCAGGGATTTTCCTAGCTGATCCGCCGGGGAAATGTTTGCCGGTGCAGACCTCTGCGCGCTTAAGGCCCCAGGTTTCGCTACGAAAACTGTTTGCGTGATCTGCCACGGAGAACTTCCTGATTTCTCTCGAGAACTTGCAGATCATTGCTTTCCGAACCAAAAACTGTCGGATGCTTTTCGTTCTCTTCAGGTGGATACAGAAAAGTTTGGACTCGGGCATACGCTGACGCGACATATATGATACGAATCGCTCTTCTCCTCTCCAGCCTCAATCGTAACCTTATTCCTCAACCCAAGTCAAGCCTCGAGTGACTGCAGACATCGTGGCAAATAACCAAACAACAACATCATGAGGCCTGGCAGGCTGATCCCGCTCCTGGCGAGCCTTGCTGCTCTGGTCCATACACAATCTTTGCCAGAATGCGCTGTAAGGCTCCCTGAATCTCCTTGGAGAGAAATTTTTGCTGACCGAATTGTGAAATCTTTAGTCTGACTGCCTGGGACAATTTCTTCCACAGTCCTCCTGCGATCCAACAGACTTTGCTTGCATATGCTCGAACGTTCCTCTGATGGGCAATGTTGAAACCTGTACTCTAGCCAACTGCACCGTCAAAGAGGGTTTAAGTAAGGTTTTCGATTCTGACGTTCTTCGCTGATGCTGACTTGACCCTCTCAAGCTGCCAAAAACGAAACTTCCACCCTCTGCGGGGACTCGATTCGAGACAACACTGCAGTTACGCCCATAGTGACTGGAACCTCGGGGGCTCTTGCCATTGTCTGTGTTATACTTCGACTGTCAGATCGATTTCCCCATTGGGAACGATATCAATGGGCTGACCTTTGCGTGGTTGGCTCACTGGTAAGAAAAGACACTTCATCGTGCGTCGATTCGGTCACTAATCTTATTAGGTTTTTGCAATTCCCATGGGAATCCTGGAATTTTTCAGTGAGCATGACTCAACATCGTCGTTTGAGACCGACAAGCTGATCAGCCTATAGTGTCGAGTGATGGGTTCGGCAAGGATATATGGACAATACCTTTCAGCAAGGTTACTCGAATTGTCAAGGTAAACAGGAAAACACCAAAATCTGCAGGCAAATTGATTAATCATGTGTCAGTTTACCTGGATAACGGAGATTCTCTACATGGTGGTTGTCGGGCTCACCAAGATGGCAATCCTCCTTCTCTACTGGAGAGTGTTCCCAACGCAACCTTTCCGCAACGTGGTCCTTGTCACACTGGTGGTATGTGTTGCTTACATGCTGGCCTTTGCTTTGGCAACTACCTTTCATTGCTCCCCCATATCCTACACTTGGACCAGCTGGACCGGTGAGACCCGTGGCCGCTGTTTCAACTTCAATCACTTTGCTTGGGCCCATGCCATCATCAACATTGTTTTCGACCTTTGGGTTATACTTCTCCCCGTGCCGATGCTATTTCGTCTTCACATGGGACGCCGCAGGAAGATACATCTTTTCCTCATGTTCAGCGTCGGTTTATTGTAAGTTGTGGATGCTCGTTTGCATGTTATTGGAATTTGGCTGACATTATCGCGCAGCATCACCGTCGTTAGTATTGTTCGTCTCAGCTCTCTGGTCCGATTTGCAACGACAACGAATCCCACATGTAAGACTTTTTTTGGGTCTCGTCCCTCTCAGCTAGTGTATATCTAATTTTTAACGACAGATGACAATGTCCCCACGGCTTACTGGAGTGTGCTTGAGGCCTTTGTCAGCATTATATGCACATGTCTACCTGCAATTCGAGCATTACTTCGACGCATTTTCCCAACCTGCTTTGGTAGCTCATCTGACCCGAAGTCTGATGAGCGTACATATCGCATCTCGAAACCAACGCTCTCCAGCGGAGAGATCAGAAAGACTGTGGGTCACAGCGTCACTGTCATGCCTCGCAGTGGTGATTCGGATGTGATTGAATTGGTGCAAAACGGGGACAAAAAAGACCCTCGATATCCTTGGTGAAGACTGCTTGAAAAATGCACCCTCACAACCATACACAATTGCACATGCATATGTTTTCTAAAAAGCAAAAAAGTTTGAAACCGGCAAGTCCGGCTCTTCATTGGGCATAAGAAGAAAAAGGGAAACGACAACCAAAAAGAGATTCATTAACGCGGGCCGCTGTCAAGGAAAAGTTTTAAAACGGCCAATCCGCTCCAAAGACATTTGATAGACGCAGATGCAGGCCCAGGCCTTAGATCGGATCGGATCCGTCAACATCTACCTATGTAACTGTACACATGTTTGAGACGGGGAAAAGTTGAAAATATGGAGATTAGACCCAAAGCCCTCCCAAACCTCGGCGGCTGTGCCGTCAACTATCACCGTCAGTCAACGGGAGGGTGTTCATCTGAGCTTTCATCTACGTGTCCAACATGCTACTGCTATCTACCGTAGAGGAAGATTTGCCATCTGGTATCAAGGTGTAGTCTAGCATTTGGTACCCGGCTCTAGGCCGGAAGCGGACATATAGTAGAAACAGTCAACGCATAGCTTCTTTGGGACCATGGAATTGAATTCAGAGTTCAAGACTCCAGCGTAACTAGTTAGGTGGTCAGTGTTAGCTGGGCGGCCAGAAACAACGGTGGAAAGAGACGAAAACTGTAAATTATGGGACCAAATGTCTTCGGGAGGTTGGGTTTTGCAGAGATGGAACCAGGAATAGGGGAGGGGTTTTCCAGCACGACTCGATAGGAAAAGGTATCCGAGAGCCCTTTTTTTTTTTTTTTTTCTTCCCTTCGGTATTTGAGGCGGTCTCTCTTCCTTCGAATCTGCTGCGAATGACGAGAAGTCGGTTGATTGTTCTTCTAGTGTGATTCTTGAAACTCTTGCTTGTGGTGATGTTCCCACGTACCCAAGTCGGTGAGAATGCTGTCAAACTCATCAGTAGCACGGATTAAATGAGGTTGAGACGATAGAGGATGGAGGACAAAGACGTTCGATCGTCAACGGAAGAACAGGTGGAGAAGACCAGGGGAAGACGAGATGGCTTGGTTAACCACGTGACTTTGGTTCGGAGGCTGGAAGCAAGGAAAAGTCTGCGATCTGTCCAGTTTACATGCGATCCATCGTCCATCTCTCCTCCCAGACCATTGCTTGAACAGACTGTCTTGGAGGCACATCGTCATTCCCTTTACCTGAGCTTCCATCCATCTCATCGCCGGTTTTCAAGATGAATGCCCTCAACCCACAAATGTAACCTCCATTCAATGTGACATTAAGCGCTCGTGACTGACAGTGCGCAGCACCAACTTGGTGATCATCCTCGGGATGATGCAGGTATCCAAGCGAATACCCTTTGACGACCCTCAAGTTCTTATGGGGGTTCGAATTCTCTACGTGGTGTCCAATTTGATCATCTTTGGCATCTACTATTACATTGGCATGAAGATCAAAGCGAAAAGAGGTGCGAAGAAGAATGACGGATTTTACACCACAATCTCCAACTGATCATGTCCAGATCTGACCACTCTCAAGTATGTTGAACCTGCACCCATGGGTTCTGGCGAGGAACCCAAACTCGTCACCACCACAGTTCAAGAGTATGATCAGAATCAACTCTCGTTGGCGTACAAGGGTCAATTGATGGGCATTGGAATGATGGCATTCATGCACTTGTATCTCAAGTACACCAACCCACTGCTCATTCAATCCATCATCCCGGTCAAGAGTGCTTTCGAAAGCAACTTGGTCAAGGTACACATCTTTGGCAGACCGGCGTCTGGAGATCTCAAACGCCCATGGAAGGCGTCCGGAGGTATAATGAGCATGGGTCAAGGCGAGACAAAGAGTGACAAGGCTAGTATCGAAGCAGCCGAACGAGCTGGTCGTGGCGGAGCCAAGGAGGAGTAGAATAATGACGACATCATCATATTAACAGGAGGGGGGGGGGGGGGGGGGGTTGGGAAAAAACAGGTGCACAGACGATCCATGCTGGATATAGATATTGTTCGCAGTCTTTTTGGAAAGGAAATAGATGGCAACTGTGGCTATGTTTCGTCCTATCCTGGCGTCGGCTATCATATACCCATTTCACCGTGTGCGTGATGCTTTTTTTTGGGGGGGTCAACGATTGCGTTTGTCGCGCTTTCCAGTGCGACGGAGGGATTGGCGGAAAAACAGGTAATTCCGCGCCGCGTGCCGTATTGCCAGAGAGGAGAGAAGACAGGCGATTGGAGGGAAGACGCTGACTCGCTGCTTTGTTCAGGGAGAATTGCTGTGATAAGCGACTCTCTGTTGAGTCATGAGATTAGAAAAGAGATGCTTGCCCTGCTGGTAGGTAGAAAAGATCGGAAACTAAATCAATTGCCATCGGCGAAAATACACGATAACCCAAAGCTGCGCTGTCCGAAGATCAACGAAACCCGAAGCTGCATCTGCCAGACGACTCCTTATTAAAACTGTCTTCGCTGCCTCTGCCCCTCAAACGTCAACACTGCCCCACCATTTGCCCCCCAGGAAACACAAAGCTCTGCTCACCATTCATCCCGTTACCCATCACACCACCGACGTTGCTCTGTTATTCTCGTTATTGAACTACTACAGTCGTCTTCAATTGGGCGAAGTCGACGCTGACCTCGAGTTACGTGAGTTTGTTTTGGTGCCTTGATTCCGGCTGCATCCAGCGATAAAAGCTCGACGGGCTTCCTCAAAACATCCGGACTGACTTCATTTTGCCTCCCCAGCACTTTGCATTCTCTTGAGCTCAACATGCCTACCCTCGTCGGAATCAACGGCTTTGGCCGCATTGGAAGAATTGTAAGTTGAACAACCCTCTATTGCTCGTCTCGATAGCTAACACTCTTCCAGGTGTTCAGAAATGCGTGAGTACAGCCCCCCGCCCTCTATCGGCCACCGAAAATCCTCCTTCTAACACCCTTTCACAGTGTTGAGCACGACGATGTCAACGTTGTTGCAGTCAATGATCCCTTCATTGAACCCAAGTATGCTGTACGTAACGCCGCTGCCTTCCTGAGACCCGGATCGTTGTTAATATCCGCAGGCATACATGCTCAAGTATGATTCCACACACGGCCAATTCAAGGGTACCATTGAAGTCCAAGGCGACGGTCTGGTTGTCAATGGCAAGCCGGTCAAGTTCTACATGAAGAAAGACCCTGCTGAGATCCCTTGGTCCGAAACGGGAGCAACCTACATCGTCGAATCCACTGGTGTGTTCACCACCACAGAAAAGGCCTCTGCCCACTTGAAGGGTGGCGCAAAGAAGGTAGTCATCTCCGCCCCCTCTGCTGATGCCCCCATGTTCGTCATGGGTGTCAATAACACCTCCTACAAATCCGATATCCCGGTCATCTCCAACGCTTCTTGCACAACCAACTGTCTGGCACCTCTAGCCAAGGTCGTCAACGACAAGTTTGGCATGAAGGAGGGTTTGATGACCACTATTCACTCTTACACCGCAACCCAAAAGACCGTCGATGGTCCATCCAACAAAGACTGGCGAGGTGGCCGAACGGCTGCTCAAAACATCATCCCCAGCAGCACTGGTGCTGCTAAGGCTGTCGGAAAGGTCATTCCTTCTCTCAATGGCAAACTCACTGGCATGTCTATGCGTGTCCCCACCTCCAATGTCTCCGTTGTTGATCTTACCTGCGTCCTCGAGAAGCCTGCTACCTACGACGAAATCAAGAAGGCCATGAAGGATGCATCCGAGGGTGAACTCAAGGGTAAGCGGAAGAAAATCCTGAGCCATTTCTACCCGGGCCAACTAACCCAAATTTCCAGGCATTCTCGCTTATTCCGAAGATGATCTCGTCTCCACCGATTTGAACGGTGACAACCACTCTTCCATCTTCGACGTCAAGGCCGGTATCGCTCTCAATGACCATTTCGTCAAGTTGATTGCCTGGTACGACAATGAGTGGGGATATTCCCGACGTGTTATCGATCTCTTGGGTGAGTCCTTTATCCGATCGGAAGATTTCGGGGCCTTTTTTTTTTTTTTCCCTTTACTGACGCTGTTGTCCAGCCTACATGGCCAAGGTGGATGGAAATGCCTAAGTGATATGCCTATTTCAATATCATGACTCGCTGAGGGTTTCTAAGAGATTTCTCACTCTGGTTCGGAACGAGGTCGTGAAAGAATGGGACTTTTCTGGGAAGATGAAAAGATGAAAACAAGTGGAAACAAAACATAGATTGAGCCTGTTCATATTGTTTAGCCCCAACCGGCGTCCGTATCCTTAAGATTCCCTTTTTCAAATTGAAAAATACGAACCTCGAGATTGGCCCGAAGAGTATTTCTCGTTGTTCCAACTCCATCCACCGTCCGGAGCCAAGTCCATTTTGAATTGGAGGCACGTGCTTCGAGTTTATGCACGTGACCTCAGCCTTCTTTGGGAGTCACATGAGCTGGGATTTCTTGGCATTGTCCCCTGTTCTTCCGCTGCCCGCCCCAGCGAGCGCCTTGAGACCATGTATTCATTCACACCCCGCGATACTAAGAAGAGCTCGGCAAACAGCATCTATAGTTCATTTCGGTTTCGTGGCAGTTCAAGTTGATGCAATCTTGTGTTTTCAACGGCCAGCTGAAACGAACAAGGCTACATTCCGGACAAAGATACTAGCAAGACTCAAGCTGAAGGGAGGGGTGTGTGTGTGACACAGTAGGCTATTTCTCCGATTCAGCTAGATCTGTTCGACATACATCTACCTTGAAGTCCCACTGTCTGCCCTTTACGCTTCTGGCGACCCAATGTGAATTTTGACTGACATGTGAACCACAGGTGCGGGCTGGGGGGAAGGATCTTATCCTCTCTACGTTAACACCCGTCAGCCATTCGATTGCCTTCCTGCAAATAGTCGCCCACTATGCATGTGTTCTAGTGGTCTTTCTCCTTACAGCCACACTTGAGAGTGGGGCCTTACTGGCGGCAGAGGACATCCTCATGGCTCAAATCCCGCTGTTGGGCCAAGGTGTTCCGCCACCTCAGCCTTCAGATGGACCCAGATTACCCAACCCGATTCCGAAGCTGCAGGAACCTCCTCAATTCTCCGGCGACACGTCCATGAGAGACACTCCCGATGTAACAAACGAGATCGACAATCGCTTAAAGATCGAGACTTCCGAGGAAGAAGACGAAGACAGCTTATTGTCCGACACCTCATCCGAAGCCGATGAAACCGTTCCCAAATCCCAGCGTGGCCTCCCGGTCTCAAAACTTCCCACCGGCCTCTGCTACGATGAGCGTATGCGATATCATGCCGAGGTCGCTGCGACGAGTGGTGAAAATGTCCACCCCGAAGATCCTCGTCGCATCTACTACATCTACAAAGAACTTTGCGAGGCCGGGCTGGTCAATGATAAGAAATACCCACCCATGGTCGAAACGCCGTTGTATCGAATCGATGCTCGTGAAGCGACGAGAGACGAGTGCCTTTTGATCCATACTCCGGAACATTATGAATTTGTCAAAGACACCGCCGGTGAGATCCCTTCCTACACTTCTCAGGCTCACTACAAACCGAAACTGACATGTCCTTGCTTGTGCTTGCTGCTTTAGAAATGACTGATGAAGAACTCATTGACTTGTCCGAAAACATCGAGATGGACTCGATCTATTTCAATTCTTTATCATATTTTTCTTCCAAGCTGTCCGCGGGCGCAGCGATTGAGACTTGCAGAGCCGTGCTTTCGCGCAAGGTCAAGAATGCAGTCGCTGTTATTCGACCCCCTGGTCATCACGCCGAGACCCATCGTCCGATGGGGTTCTGCTTGTTCAATAATGTCTGCATTGCTTCGAGGGTCTGTCAAACTGATTTCCAAGACAATTGTCGAAAGATTTTGATCGTTGACTGGTGAGTGCTTGTTCCTTGTGTGGACATGATGTGCGTGTGATTGACGATCTGGATACACATAGGGACGTTCACCATGGTGAATTTTTCTGATTCGACAAAGTCGGGACTGGAGTACTGAAGTGTATAGGAAATGGTTGTCAAAAGGCCTTCTACGACGATCCCAATATCCTCTACATTTCAATTCATGTCCATATGAATGGCATGTTCTATCCATCTGGAAATGAAGGTGACATGTACCATTGCGGCACTGGCCCAGGACTGGGCATGTAAGTGTTCATCTCCTCCCTGAATCGTCAAGATGTGGCGGTCGTAACTCTCTCAAGGAACGTTAATATTCCCTGGCCAACCAAAGGGATGGGCGATGGCGATTACATGTATGCGTTCCAACATGTAGTCATGCCGATCGCCGTTGAATTCGATCCGGACTTTGTCATTGGTATGTCTCGATGTCTCATACCAATTTGAGCCTGACTCGTCCTAACATTTTACTTCAGTTGCCTCAGGTTTCGATGCCGCAGCTGGAGATGAACTCGGTGGATGTTTCGTCACGCCACCCTGCTATGCACATATGACGCATATGCTCATGTCACTTGCTGGAGGGAAGATTGCCGTTTGTCTCGAGGTCTGTTCCGATCATCATTTCATGATCAGAGATCATACCTATAATGATTTGTATAGGGAGGCTACAATTTCAGCGCGATATCCAAATCCGCCCTGGCCGTCACTCGCACATTAATGGGAGAACCACCCGATAGACTCCACGCTACAGCCGCCACACCCTCAGCCGTCGATACAGTGGCCAAAGTCCGCAATGTCCAGTCAAAGTATTGGCGAAGTGTGTACCCCAAAGGTGAGGGAACACAACTTTTTGAATCATGATTCATTCGAACAACAGCTGACAATTATACCACGCAGATCCAGTAGGCGGCATCTTCGGAGGAGAAAGATTGCATGGTTGGTCCTTACCGTAGCCCTACCTTGCATGATCAATTGTCTTATCCCTTCTTTCTCGCTTGTCACGGCGATTATGAACTAACCGGCCATCGTACCGAATACAGACGTCATCCGCCAATGGCAAGCAATGCACTTATACGACAAATACAAATTGACGCAACTACATGTTTTCCGAGAAATAGTATCGAAATCATTCGATCACCAGGTCCTTGCTACGTGAGTGCTCCGCTCACCTCTATGACCTAGATGATGGGTTGATCTTTGATTTTGGTTTGATTGTTGATGATTCACATCCAGACCAAATTACGAGAGCAAGAAGCATCTTTTGATTATCTTCCATGACTCGTATGTTTTTTGCCTTTTTTTTCCCTTCGAGTAGCTCCATTTGAGATTGTTGAAGCCCCCATGCTAACGACCGGTATTTGTACAGACCTGATTTATTAAGTTCAGGTGCGGGATTAACCACAGAGCAAAAGACACATGATACATGGCTGGTAGGTGTTGTTCTTGTCCGCCCTTCCTCTTCCCCTCTCTATATAATACATATTTACCCGCGATTTTTGTTCCTCATTTCATATCAACGACCTTGGTTGCTCACAATGCAAAAAGGTTGACGGCGCACAGTCGTACGTTCGCTGGGGAGTCGCGCACGGCTTCGGTGTCATCGATGTCAACATCCCTGAACTCATCACCATCACTGCCAGCGATGGCTCAGTTTTAGGATCCGGTTCTTTGTCGGCGGAATATCCTCCGGGCTCTGAAGTCGAGTATGCATCCGCAACGACAGATATCGCGCGCAAAGAAGGGGAAAAGCTTGCGGCGTACCTGTGGGAAAATTACGTCGAACCTTATGAGTTCGTCGGCGGCATTTTTCTCATGGGTGCAGGCCATGCGTTTCATGCTCTGGCCAAGTTGGTTAGCGAGAATGGTATGTGCAACATTTACCTGGACCCGGTTTCCTCTTGCTGTGTCAGTGGATGACTGATGTGACACAATCGGAACCAACAGAGAACGTCTACCCCAACCTCCTAGGTGTTATCGGCTTCATCACCACGAACCCAATCCGACCCATCTCAAACCCCTCTCTGCACTGGGTGAGCCAATGGTACCGAGAAAATTCGCTCGTGTATGTGTCTCAGGCACATAGCATGTGGAAGAAAGAGGGCAAGGCGTCGAAACGATACGGCAAACTGATAAAGTCCCGGGGTGTGGTATTGAATCAGATGATGAAGATCCATGAGCGTGAGGTCACGGAGTGGATGGTCGAGAAGGTCAAGCAGAGACAGGCGGAGTTGGAGGACACGGAAGACGAAGATGATGAGGATGATGAAGACGAAGGTGACAGTATCAACGCAGCCGCACCAGTAGGGAATGGGAATGGGGAGAGAGAAAGAGCGAGAGAATCTGATGGTGATACAATTGATGATCCGGCAATAACGGAGACGACGCAGAGCCGGACACAGACATATAGGCAGGGGCAGGGCCAAGGTCAAAATACCGGTGCAGGTTTTGGTGCAGGAGGTGTGGCTGCTGGGTCTTCTTCGATTTCAGGCCCAATGTCTTCTGGTGGCAGTGGCAATGGCAGCGGTGGTGATGTGTTTATGACTACAGAGCAATGAATGGCTACATTCCTGGCGTGTCGATAGGTCCAAAGGCGGAACTTGAGGGGCTAAAGGGTGTTATTGTACCTTTTTCTCTCTGAAATCCCTGCTAGAGATTCATGGCTTGTAAGTCAGCCTTATCCTCTTAAGATCGAGGCAAGAGCAGGCAGGAGAGACATTTTGATGCCCCGTTTCAATTCCCATTTCGCCTCGAAGCCTTTCAAAACGATCTCAAGAAAGTCGGCACAACTTCATCTATGCCGCGTCCACGTTCATCACGATGATTTCCTTCCTACCGACGAGGGTATAATCCGCTTGTCTCACCTCCATGAAATGATCAAATGAAGCTAAGCCGAGTCAACTCAACTCCGGCTCCCAAATTGCAAACACATCTCCTTCAGCCAAAGTATTCCAGCTGCTGATAGCTGGATCAGCATTTTTACCTTTCCCGTCCATGGAGCAGGCAGGACTGGAGTCGTCAATAGTTCGCGCGAGCCGACTTTGATTCTCTTCGCGGTTGGGTCGAGCAGCCTGTCTGGTATAAATCCGTTTCTGAGTCTGAGATGTCTTTCGGTAGCTCATAATCTATATATCCACGTTTTCGCAGCCGATAGGATCGTTGTGGTCGGATTGAGGGTTGGGCTTCTTCGTCGACGTCGACGTGGTCAGCATGGTAGCTCTTTGCCGCGCCACAGGTCTCGTAGAATCTGTAGTTCCGCGAGCTTCAAGGCGAGAATGCCGGCTTGTCGAGCAGTGGTGGCATGGGCGGTGTTGATGAGTTTTGCCTAGTTCCTCTTCGAGGTGCTTTGCTTGAGCATCGTGTCGAATAGCCGATGTTTTGGCGCATCCAACTTCGTTGGGTCTGCAGACTATGACCTTTTGCATGTCATTGGCCTCACTTCGCTGGCGATCATATCTTTCTTGAGCCTTCTTAATAATCTCGCTTACCTCTCGTAGGTGTTTTGGCTTTCTCGAACAAGCTTCCTCAGCCTTTTCTTGAAGTTTGAGATCTTGGACTTTCTGTCGACATTTTTGGCTTCTTCCTCCGCTTCGATCATTTTTACTTTGGGGGATTTTCTCTCATTGGTTTGTCTTTTCAAGACGAGTTTCCATGGATGATGATTTGAATGAGGTTGAGCTCGGGGTCGTTCGATCCGGAGTGGCTATAGGGTCGTCAGGAGTGGATGGCAACTTGCTATCTGCCATGTTGATCTCGGCCGAGATGGCAGAGATCAATGAGGAAATGCTAAGCGTGAGGAGGTGATTAGATAGTTAGTGTTGCGGGTATGTTGAGAGGAGAAAATATGGTCAGTAAGTGAGATCACCATGGAGAAAAGATAAAGGTGGATCCTAAGAGTATGGCGTCAGTCCCATTCTCATCATCATGGAGGAATATTCCATCGCTGTCGTCCTCTTCGGACATGCTGGCAATCAGCCTGGCGAGTTTCTTGGAAGACCTGGGCCTTGATCTCCTCTCTTTTGGCAGTTTCGGCCGCCTTTACGAGCTCATTACTGCTGTTAGTGTACACGGCTACCCATTCTATGACCTCCATTTGCTTTTCATGGCACGCCGTCTTTTGTTGTACCAGTCGTTCCGCCCAAAACCGCCCTTCCTCTTCCAAGTGTTTGATTTGCCAGCAAATCCTCGATTTTTCTCCGCCTCGGAGGTATGAATTTCCTCATTCTGGGCCTATTCCTTCACGAATAATGGCCGGCTCTTCCTTGGCTGTCTCCACGTTCATGTGGTCTTGGTTGGCAGTGGTTTGTACGCTCAGCAATTTCGCTCTGAGCTTTGACGGCCGGATGGGTACGCTTTTCTGCCAGCTTTGTGAATTGGCTCTTTAGACGCTCTGTTTGAGCGTTGTTTGAGATCGTTTTGGTCATTGGGGGAGATGAAAAATGGTGAGAGGAGACCATTCAAGGGCATTTTAGATCTCAGAATCCTGTGGACATAGCAGAAAACGAGCTTACCGACGTGAAGAGTAAACAAAACAAAAAAGCAGGAATCTTGGAGAAGAGTGCAGAGAAACTCATACAAGGCTCGGCAACAACATAGCCATAGCCGCTGTGCTGAAGGGGGCTTGATAGAGTGTGCACGAACAACGCCTTAACCTCCATGTCAGCCAAAGTCATGAGTACATGACATGGTGTCCGGCACTTCCGCAGCGGTCATCACTCGTCGTCATCGGAGCCGAGAGGAGGTCAAGGATATTGTTATCGCGTAGAAGGATTGATTGAAGAAGTCCATACGCAAAGCTGGAGGTTGACAAGGGCCTGGGGTTCTCCGGAAAAAATATTAATCCGAAACAGTCCATGTGTGACGCTCTTCTCGAAGCCATCAAACAATTTTTTCTGTATTCTTGGACACCGGGCTCCCGTATTTACTCTCGTGGGTCCTTATTTATTACCCACGGGACTGTCTCTCTTCTGATTGTTTTCGTTCCTCACAAGCAGAGAGACTGCGCAGATCAAAATGCATCGATCAGCAGCGAGATGCAGAGCATGTCGTTTTTCCTTCCTAGATGCATTTACTTCTCTCGTTGGCATTTCAATCCCAGCCCAAGCATCCCGACCTCGACCTCGACTCCCTCAGCCTCGAATCCAACCATGCCAAAGATTCAGCGCCTTCTCGCTGCTGAGACAATCCTCTCTCCGATCCACAGATGAACCACCCCCGCAATCTTCAATCCCTTGGTATTTGCAAATCGAGGAGCCTACGCCTCCGGCTCCAATCTCTCCCATCCTCGCTCTACAAGAAATCCCCCCTCTCCCTCCTAACTCACCTGCCATCCTATCCTCGGTCCTCGAACATCTCTCAACGCAGATCGGACTCGACAACCTGGTCCTCTTGGACCTGCGCCACCTCGACCCTCCACCTGCATTGGGCGCGAATTTACTCATGATCATCGGCACGGCGCGCAGTGTCAAACATTTAAATGTCTCCGCAGATCGATTCTGTCGCTGGGTGCGGAAGGCATACAAGCTCCGACCATACGCGGATGGACTACTGGGACGCAACGAGTTGAAGTTAAAACTGAGACGCAAAGCCAGGAAGCTGGCCCTTGCGCAGAGCGTAGGAAATACGGTCGCCACACGGAATGTAGACGATGGAATAACTACGGGGTGGATCTGTGTGAATATGGGACCCGTCAACGAAGCAGCTTTGCCAGAGGCACAGAGAGAGGCGAAGATTTCTCGCGAAGAAGAAAGACAGGCTATTTCCGACGAAGATAGGGCAGAGGACGAAGAGGAATACGAGAACCCGGACGACGATTATGTTGGGTTCGGTAGCCGGACGAATTCACCCCGGATTGTGGTACAGATGTTCACAGAAGACAAGCGACTTGAGATGGACCTGGAAGGACTTTGGGATGTGCGAAACACCAGGCGAGCAAAACGGGACAAAAAGGCCAATGTCGAAGCAACGGAAGCGGTGGAGAGGAAGAAGCTTCGCGAACAGCAGGACGTGGTTGATGCCGAAGACGAGGCTGAAGCCAGCATTGAAAATAGGTCGGAGGCGCCCAACCGATTCGATGAAGCTCGCCCGTTGGGTTCCAACTAATCGAAAGACACCAGTGGTCTCTCGATATTTGAATTCAATGGCCCTGTTATCCCAAGGCAATGCTGAATCATACATGCCAGGGTCTCATTTCGTTTCTGGTCGTAAATCCCATCCACCTCCGTCTGACTTGTGCCTGTATGCTAAATGTCCTGAATCCAATGCAATGCCATGCAACGCAATTTCCGACCGGTCCAATAACCCTTCAATCCGCGACATTTGTATTTCTGCGTTCATTCAAAACTAGGACCCAGCATAACCACACTGAACCTCAACTCCCCTCCACCCGCCTCTTCTTCTCTCTTCAAAAACGCCTGCACACCCATTTCCTGACCCTTCTCGCTCAACACATCATCCTCTGGTCCCAGCCTTCCTCTCTTCAACGGACCCTTTCTCCTCCCGTCCAACTCCCACAGATCTCCATTCCGATCTTTGACAAACGCGACGAAATGTAAATCCACACTCGTCTCCGCGTCGGGCGCCGTGCTGTCCCCTTTCGCTGCGGCCGTCGCGTGCGCCGCCTCCAATGCCTGACTATTATACAGCAGATCCGCACGTTGCTCTGGTCCCAACGGAATGGCCTGTTGCAAAAGCTCGTCCAAGTCGCTGCCGGGCACGATGTGATCGCGCGCTCCCCCGTTCGTTACGCTGTGCAAAAGTCCAATGAGCCCGCATGCGTTGCGGATCGTTTGCTTGAACCACACCACAGGTTCTTGGGGTCCGAAGCCCGTGTACTCGGAAAGAGGAGCGTCTTCATTGCGGCGGAAAGTCTCATATGTTTGAGTCACGGGGAAGACGAGGAGGAGGGCCAGCGCGGGGCGAGGAAGGAAATCGAGTAAGTTGGGCTCGGTGAGGGAGTAGACGTCGTGGAATTGCAGGGTAGGAGAGAGGCCGAGCTCGTGGACAAGGTTGGTCATTACTTCGGGGTTGTTTTCTGATCAACATAAAGAATAAAGAGTGGTCAGTGATGAGCATATAGGTAGGTTGTCAAGGAAAATGTGATTGTCGTTTTTGGTTGTGGTGCGGTGCTACTCACCGAGTGGCACGAAGGCCTTTTTCGTGTCTGGGACATCGACATCTGCCATGTTGGTTATATGAAACGACTGTGCCGTAGAAGTATGTAAGATAAGTTGATTGATGGAAAAATACGAGGCAATTGCGTCAGTGACTAGGGTCCGGGATTCGCAATTTCAGGCACCCCGCCGTCCCTCATTCGCTAGGCTTATGGGGGGCAGCGACGCTACGTAGCCACGCGTATACCATCAGCCTCGCGGATTCATAACACAGCCATACAATCAATTGATTGAACTGGTCCTATGAAAAAAAGGACCTTCGTTTTGTGTTCTCATAACCGGTCCACTGACTTTCGTGCTGGAACTTCAATACTTCATCCCCCCATGACCACCAGCCCGCAGTCAAGCTTCGAGCAAAGAGTTCTAATGCATTGTAGTCAGCAGGTAAGAGTTCCTCTAGCAATATCTTCAGACATGGCTTGCGAGAATGCAAATCAGGTACAGCCATAATGATCCTATGCCGTGGGTCTTCGCATTGCTGACATTTTCGAAACAATAGAAGAATCTCATATGGTCTCCGCCAGACCCCATCGAGCTTGGTGACGGGTTGGCCTCCGGCAGTGATTTTAATCCATACCCACTCTTCACAAAGATGAAGATCCAGAGCTTGGAGCATCTCCAAGACATTGGAACGAATGGAGGACTTGTTCGTGATCCAGATGGCTACCAGTCCTTCCGGGGCAAGAGAATCGTTCATTATGCGTACGGCTTGCTGAAATGGATCATTCATCTGATCGTCTGAAGTCCTGTACGTACCAGAATGCCGTACCGATCTGTTGGACCATGGCGGATCCATGAGGATCAGGTCGAACGGTTTAGAGGCTAGCAATGCATGGGAGGCCGATACAAAGGCCGGAAGTCCAGATTCCAGAGTAGATAAAATGAAGACAGAACCTGGTGGAACGATAAAGTCCCCGGTGCCATCGGCATCTATAATGGCAATATCTGCTTGCCGAGGATTGCAAATGACTATTCCGTACAAGTCACTCAGGGAGGAGAACTTGTTGTGCACTTCTGTTGTTGAAAGAATGACAGGTACCAGGGTCGGTGAATGGTCAGTCCCCTCGGTCCAGTGTGAATGACCAAAAGAGGCGTTTTGTGAGGCAAAATCATGCCGCGGGAAATACCAAGAGCCGCTCCGGCCATGTAAATAGTCTCGGGCCTCGATCAAAGCCGAAGAGATGTCCTCTTGTACCGACATATGGTAAGCCCGATCGTGAATTGGGATCGCATTGAGAGCGGTCTCTCTCTTGTATCCTTTGGGTTCGGTGCTTGGGTATGGTACCAATAACGCAGGGCACGATTTGAGTACATATGGAACTTGTTGACCATGTTGGATGGACGCCGGTAAGTCGAGCAAGATCGCCGTTTGCGTGTGGTTACGATAAAGGACCACTGGTAACATGCCGACTCGCGGGAGTAGGATCTGACAAGTGGTAGGAATCAACGGTATCCATGTCCAGGGTTTGTTCGCAGACGTCGGAATCAAGACCGGGCCATTGACAAGAATTTGAGATAGACAAGAGGTTTCCAAGACGCGGAGGGCACAGAAGGGGGACCACGAGGTCGGCCGATGTAGTTAGTGAAATGGGGGGTTAGCCGGAGGAAGAGGAAATGGAGCCCATCCTTGTTTTCCGAACGCGGCTTAGCGCGGTACGCAAACTGGAGGATATCTCAACCTTTTTTGGACGCCGTTTGACAGCTCTCACTCCATCATATAGACCACAAATCCCACTCAGACCTCAAACACAGACCTTTAACCGGCCCCAGCATCTTCCGTACGTTCATATCTTCAATGCATGAGTCCAGGCTTTTTGGCCTACCCCGTACCCCGCTAGCCTGCCGCCAGAAGTCACGAGTCCAATCCTCGTCCTTGGAGAGGGACGTCAAAATATCACAACATACCTCCGGGTGGATAGAGTGCTTCGCTCCCATGGTATGCAACATAGAGTTACCAGCCATGTTGATCCGTCCCATCTTGTTTTGATTTTTCTCCCTCCCCAATGTTCAACCTTTTCCTACAGTAAGTACCGTCCAATTCATTGCCTCCGAAGTTTATCCTTTCTGTCTGCTATTTCCCTTGTCACGTCAAGACCTCAATTGTCTCTCTCTCCTTTTTGTGAAAACAGGATTTTACTTGCGACTTCAGGGAGTGTTTATTAGGTGTGCAGACAATAGTGTGACCCCAATCATAATATGCGACAATATCACCTCAAATTCTGCGACTTGGGTAAATCTAAGGCATGTCACTGAGGCCCCGCAACCAACTCTTCGCACATAATAGTCTGGAGAGAATTCCTCAGCGCAACTGCTGGCGCCGGTGGATCCCTCAGTTCGCAATATCGAGCCATTTTCATTGCAGCACTCGCTTGTGCCTGTTTTGGTTTCCAGGCCGCCCTGGTGGCTTTGTGATGGCTCCTCATCATACGAAGGAGTTTTCGGCCTCGCCTGATCATGTGTCTGATTATGAGCGACACCTTCAAAATCATCTGATATTTCGTCTTTCCTATTGTGGGATTTGTTAACGGACCAGTCCAGAGTCCTTCAAGATTCTGTCAAGCAAGTGGGGTTTTTCTCGCCTTTTCCAACGAGGCTTCCGAATATGGCCATCCTAATTATCGCCTTACACCCAATCACTTGTATCCTCAACCCGAATTGTGCAATGGGAGAAGGAGGACTCCACCATTCTCAAAAATGGAATTTGCTTGCTGCAGCTTGGTCCGCCACTTCTGGTAGCATCTTTGGCCTTTGTCAATGATAGGAATGTTGTGTCAATGCTGGCACGCTTTGTCGCCTTCCCAAATGACCGTTCTGGTATCGATTGGTCCTCTCTTGGGTTCAGCGATATGTGATTATTGCACTGATCTTGATTATGTATATCTGGATCTATGTCTATGTGCATATCAAATTCCGTGGTTTTGACAATCTAGACGAAACTGATTCATCACAGGTTTCCAACTCAGAGTTGAAGCGAAAATTGGCTGTGTCGACAAGATCCAACGATATCGAGCAGAAGACATCCGGCCAAGTGAGTCAAGCAATAAAGCCACCACCCTGGAATGGCCAAGGTTAGAACTCGTCCCATGGCAAAGCGCCCGAGGGCTAGTCGCCTCAACCATGGGACCAAATGAATTTCATTACTGCAAGCTGAAGGTGGCGGATGGCCTGGCGATATCCAAACCCCTCTCTAAGGAACGCATCTACGAACGCCAGCAGTTCTACATCCCCAAGTCGAAATGCCTTAGGGGCACTCTCAAATGGCCAGAATGATCACCTCAGAAAACTTCGGATGGCCATCGACAAACAACTGCGGTGCTTGTCCGTCTATTCTTTCATTTACATCACCAGCTGTGAGCTGTAACGGTTATTGTGTCGCTCGTCCCGTCTATTGGCTGATAGTGGTGCAATCAGTGGTACAATCGGTGGTGCTGCCACTCCAAGGAAAGAGGGGGGAGGGACAGCATCCCTTCCCAATGGACGGAGAAAACCTGGAGAAGAATCGGCAGTTCGCCGAAGGTCTCTATCCCGTTCCTCAGACGTCGAAGTAATGCGATATTGAACCGCCATGGTGGCGAGAATTCAGCTTTATCGAGTATGGAGCCAGCATTCCGGAACCTATAGCCAATCGCAACCCATATTGCTGGGGAGCTGAAGGTCGTCAACGGAATGATAGCGTTTGGATGGGAACGAGTATAGTCTCAAATACTCTTTCACCTATGGTGATATGTGCGCCGATCGATGAGTCCTGAAAAGCCTGCGAAAATCCGCTATTCGAGGACCAAGAGTCCAGAACAGGCGCCCACATTCGTTCCCACCCTTGAAGCAATACCTCCTGAAACCGTCAGCCCGAACGGCGGAACAGAATTGACTCGAGTTTCAACTAATTCCAGCACCAGAAGACCTCGACGTGGTTTAGCAAGTGTGCGCCGGGTCTGTTCGGGAGAGTCTGCCCAAAACGGCGGTGTACGATTAGTTAAATCTATTATGAGCCACGAAGTGATCATGTCTTCACACCCGGTGTATTCTTTCGGTACAATTTTTCCGCTGGAAAGCCCCGAGGCGATGAAAACTTTGGCTGCGTAGTGATTGGTCTTGTGCACATTTGCCCCCAAAACTTGGAGAGCCAAGGATTCGGCTACGCAAAAGCGAGGAATTGGTGCGCGGGACCGGGGGCCGAAGCGGTTGGCGGGCTCCTGTATAGAGGCGAAAATGGCCGAGTTTCCTGCGCATGGCCTCGGAAATCGTCCCCCCTCTTTCTACTGTCCTTTTGCATCACAGACAAACCCTCCTCGTCTTGCCTCTTATAATGTATTGCTTTCCAGGAATTCGGATCTCGACATGTTCTAAAGGCACTTGAATGCATATTCCAGCTTCAGGTCATGCAGCAGCAACACTACCACCCTCACAACCATCTGAGATGGAAAGCCGAGGCTCCTCGAGACTCCTCGAGGAACCACTGTCTCAATCATCGCAACGAAGAATATTCTCAAAAACTGATCCCCCCAGGACATTGCAGGATCCTGTTCCCCGCGAAAGCAAACATCTGGACAAAAGAAGCCTTGATTATATCCTGCGCTCTGGTTTCGCAGGCGGATTGGCAGGATGTGCGGTTCGTGCAGTTGACCACCCCCCTCCACTCGTAACATACTAACATGTGAGACAGGCCAAAACTGTCGTCGGTCCTCTCGATCGAGTCAAGATCCTCTTTCAGGCCTCTAACCCTCAATTTGCAAAATACACAGGAAGTTGGTTTGGCGTGGTGACAGCGATGCACGATATCAATAAGCAAGATGGGCTGCGAGGATTATTTCGCGGACATTCAGCCACCCTCCTCAGAATCTTTCCCTATGCTGGAATCAAGTTTCTTGCCTACGAGCAAATAAGAGCATTTGTTATACCCGGCAAGGCCCACGAAACACCCCTTCGTCGTTTCCTCTCTGGATCGTTGGCAGGAATTACATCTGTCTTCTTCACCTATCCCCTCGAGGTCATTCGTGTCCGACTAGCTTTCGAGACGAAACGAGACTCTCGATCTTCATTAACGAGGATATGCCAACAAATCTACCACGAACAACCTCCCCAACCAGAAGCCCTGGCAGGACACAATTCCATTGCAGTCGCCTCGAGTGTTGCACGTAAAGCCGCCCCTAAATCCGGTCTGGTCAATTTCTACCGTGGCTTTTCTCCAACGCTTCTTGGAATGCTCCCGTACGCAGGAATGTCATTTTTGACTCACGATACAATAGGAGATCTGTTCAGACATCCAAGCCTTGCACCATATACTGTCCTGCGATCAACAGCAACAGCCCCAACCCCACCCGTCGATGGTTCTGGCAGAACTACCAAAGCATACCCCCGAAGCCAGTTGAATGCCCCAGCAGAGCTCATCTCGGGGGCTCTAGCAGCCTTGGTGTCTCAGACAGCTTCATACCCCCTGGAAGTGATCCGACGTCGAATGCAGGTTGGTGGGGTAATAGGTGATGGTCATAGATTGGGCATATCAGAAACAGCGCGGCGGATATGGCTCGAAAGAGGTTGGAGAGGTTTCTTTGTCGGTCTCACCATTGGTTATATCAAGGTTATTCCGATGGGAGCCACAAGCTTCTATGTTTATGAACGCGCAAAATGGTTGATGGGTATCTGATCGGCCATCACAAGCCGTGTATCTGTTCGGCCAGACTCGACGTTGAGAGACTGGACTCTCATATGGCAGATAGACGTGGTTGAGAGAGTCTACTGTACAACAATGTCAAACTATGGCCCAAATCCGATACATCGGCGCCGAGGTTTGACTTCTAAGGGTCAAAGAACACACGAAACTACATCACCTAGTGACCCTCTGTTCGAGCCTTATTAGAAAGCAGGGTTTTATCCACCAAGCCTGCTTTCAGTCCAGTCTGCCTCGAAATATTCGATCCTACAATTGCAAATGCATAGGAGGCCGCCAGGGTTCTTCCGGTGACTCTGGAAGCAGGAAAAGAGACTTAGGTCCCCAAGAAGACAGCCTCACCGGGGGGGCGGGCAACAAAGCAAATCCTCGGCTGCTGATGGCGATTCTGATAAAGTATTCAGAATCTCCCACTAAACAAGCTGGCTATACTAATCATGATAAGATCTCTGTTCTCCTCGGAGTTTCGACGTGTCTAGGAATTCTATTCGGTTGTTTAAAAATTGCATCGTTGATTCTGATCACGAAAGGAAGACGACACGCTAATGTACATATTCATATTCAAGCTGGCTGGAAAACAGTTGCACAGCGGAAAATTTCGTTTGTCCTTCACCAAAATACATTATTTATCTACACATACAGTTCTTCTCTGTTTAAGGACTAGGGAATCGGTAATTCTGAGCTCACCGGCCACATGCTTCCGAATTCAACTAATTCTGGATGTGTCTTTTCGTTTTGTGTTGGCAATTATTTTTCGCACACTGTCATCGATGGAAGCGGAGCACGAATACTATTCCCATGCCGTTGTGGAGAGACTGACATACAAGCTTGAGCTTGACTTGATGCCAATTCGTGGCGTACGAGTTTTTCCTACATGATGACATTCGAACTATATGACCGAGAGAATATTGCTATAGAACTATGGAGGGAATTGCAATCTCCGTCGGCCAGAACAGGATTCAACGGTTCAGCTCGTATTCCGAGGATCCCAGCACAATGCACGACACCGATCATCGATGATCGGATATGAGTTATCTGACTACGGATTACTTGTCTCTAATAAAATCCAAGGCTTCCGATGTTGGATGTGGTCTCTCATGTTATCAGGTGCCTGGAATATGGTTTTTGCAGTTGGTCAGCTGTAAGCAGCAAGGGAGTGATGGAACACCTCTATCCTCGGTATCTGATATTTGGGACTACTTATGGTGACCGACGAAATACAAGGTTCTCACCCAGTCATCCGGTGGCTCCGAGGCTGTCACTCTGTGACATCACAGAAATTTCTTCGGCTGCATTATAACTTTCCCCTTTGGATCGAGACAGGGGATACGAGGAATTGTCGGGACCGAACATCCGTCGACAACTTGAAAATTGACGGAGGACAGCGGCGCTGAGTCATTTGGATGAGTCCTGATTGGAACCTGACCGGCAATCGAAGAGGATCCCGCCCAGATGACGCCAAGGGTATACCAAGGATATACCAAGGCCTTGGACGACCCCCGGGCGGCCCTGGATCATTGTTTGATACAGTGGAAATCCGCCTCAGCCTCGCCGGCGGAGGTCAGGCCAAGGCTTGGTGCAGATCCACTGATAAGGAAAACAGCCAGAACGAAGGCCTGACATTCATTTTCGTCCTTTCAATTGCTCAGCGGAATTCCTTCTTGTTCCCACCAGGAACCCACCTTCCTACATACAATCTTGCAACCACCCGGAACAGTCTTGTCAAGCGAAGAAATCCCATCTGCCACGAGGTAGCCCGAAGGCAAACGTTCAAAGCACTTCCTATCTCTCCTGCCGGCTTTGTATGACCAGACCTGAGCTGATAGGTCGACGCATGGGCTCCAGCCCTTCTGCCACTGAACAGACTAGCAGGCCATGGCCCTCGTACAAGACCTTTGCTCTCCTAAATCGAGAACTGCTTGCCACGTTCCACCGCAGTTCCTCTGGTTTCAATTACCTTTCTGGGACTTAGGCCTATCAAGCTCTATCTCTTGGCCAGAGAGATGGCTCAAGGTTTTTGGGTACTGGGAGACGAGTACTTGCCTCTTGTATATAATTGCCAATCGTCTCCTGAGACCTTCAAAAGGTGGGCGTCGATCTCTTTATTGTTCAATCGTTGTTACTGTTTCTTCCTGAAATCGGCCCCTTCTGTACTGGCATAGAGGAGCTACTCTTTCTGTGAAGCCTTCCAGCCATGTCAGAAATCACTCCCATCACAGAATGGCCCGAATACAATGTCAACCCTCAGGGCGGCGACCCAATTACCCAGGACCTCAACGCTCCGTATGACAAGGTATGCCCATGGCACCTACCCCAGATATTCATTTCCCCAAAATTTTTTTCATATTTTTTCATGGGGCTGACATGAATCCCAAAAGGGCGACCTCTGCTGGATCCTGGTGTGTACCGTCCTCTGCTGGCAAATCACACCTGCCATCGGCTACCTCTACGCCGGTATGCATCGACGAAAAGCAGCGCTCACCATGATCTTCCAATCTCTCTTCTGCGCATGCGCATGTGGCATTCAATTCTGGATCTACGGCTACTCTCTGTATCAATCCCATACGACGAACCCAATGCTAGGCAACATGAGTCTGGCGGCTCTCCACAACGTGCTCGCCCAACCTTCACTCGCCAACAGCGATATCCCAGACATTTTATACGCGTGCTTCGGCTTTACTTTCGTGACAGCTACGGCCATGATCTTGGCCGGCGCAATGCTTGAACGTGGTCGACTTTGGCCTTCCATGCTTTTCCTCCTCTGCTGGACCACTTTTGTCTACTACATCCTCGCGTACTTCGAATGGAACCCCAGCGGCTGGCTATATCAGCTTGGGGTGTATGATTTCGCGGGATCCGGCCCCGTGCACATCGCTAGTGGCTTCAGTGCTTTGGCATGGAGTTTGATGTTAGGACCCCGTCTCAGCGAACATACCCCGGGCGAGAGGCAGAAGATCATCCATTTCAAGCCTCACAATCCATTCCTGGTCGGCATTGGAACCTGTTTTATCTGGTTCGGCTGGTTTGCGTTTAACGGTGAGTCTTCTACCGCCCGTTTGCTTTTCCTAACGGATGTGCTAACTCCAAAACCAGGCGCCAGTACTGCCAACCTTTCAATCCGCTCCATCTACGTCGTGGTCAACACCAACCTGGCCGCTTGCGGAGGTGGTATCGGCTGGACCCTGCTCGAATACATGCACACGAAGAAATTCAGCATCATCGGTTTCTGCTCCGGTATCATTTCTGGTCTTGTAGGGATCACTCCTGCTGCTGGATACGGTATGTTATAGTTTTGGTTCCCCCTCCTTCTCTTTCACACGCAAAATATTCCCGACTTCTTCATGTATTTCTAACATTTGTCTACAATTTATAGTTCCCGTCTACGTCGCCGCCCTCGTCGGCCTTTTGACTTCTATTTGCTGCTTCTACACCAACAAATACAAGCATCTGATCTCGATTGATGAAGGGCTCGACATTTTCGCCCTGCATGGCGTCGGCGGTTTCGTCGGCGACCTGCTGACCGGCTTCTTCGCCGCGTCCTGGGTACCCGCTCTTGACGGGGTGTCCGGCGACTCCTACGACGGCGGTTGGTGGGAACACAACTGGATCCAACTCGGCTACCAGCTCGCTGCGGCCACGACTTGCGCGGCCTGGTCCTTTGTGGTGTCTTGCATCTTGTTGTTCATCATCAATAAGATTCCTGGCTGCCACCTGCGCGTGAAGGAGGAGGAGGAGCACCGTGGACTGGACTTCAAGTACCTTAACGATGTGCATTGGGATCAGCTCGAAAGAGGGTCCATGGGCGGTCTCGTCCCCGTTGGAATGCACCAGGGCGTGCCGTTCTCGGGGTCCGGGCCCGGAAGTGAGAGCGGCTCGAATACGCCGGAGAGAATGAAGACGGAGGGCACTGAGCCGAGAAAGCAAGAGTAAAGTTCCGGTATACTTGAGTTGCAGTCAGGGGATTTTCAATAAATTTTCGACTTGTATTTTGTTTTATAGCTGTGAAGCTGCGGTGTTTTTTCCTGTGCCAGGAGATGTACCCAGTCAATTATCCTATGCAGATTAGATATTGAATTCAGGTCTGGTATGGGTCTGGTCCGCTGAAGTAGGATAGTATATGAGATCTCTCTATCCAAATTGATCTTCACGGATACAAGCTCCGCTGGTATCACGATTGCCCATCTTTCGCAAGCCGCCGTCCACGCCTCCCTCTGTCGGCATGATGGGAACAAAGTGTGTTTTTATTGGGTCATATTGATGATCGTGAAGATAGAGGAATAAGATGGGTTTGTCTTTCTCAAAACGCCCAAAACATGTAACTTTGGAAGCACTCTGTGTCTTGATCTTCCTCTGCCAGAATGCCGGTTTTGCGGTGGGATATCCATCCATCCACCCATCTAGCCGACAATAAAGCCAACGGAGGGCAAGAGAAGGCGGGACTAAATCCCCTTCCTCCTCGTACGGGTTTCCGCAACTGAATGTGATGCTATGCATGCTAGATGTCTAAGTTCCAATGTCAAAAAAAGGCTGCGACCCCAGTCGTTAATGCAGCCGAGGCAGTCAATCGCTGGCATCGCTCTTTACTCTCTCCCAAGTCTTTCACCTTCATCTTGAGTCATTTCAAAAGCCGGTCGAAAACACTCTTTCCCATTCTCATCGAAATACTTCAACTTTGGATTTTTCAAAGTATCGTTAACTCCTCCCAAACTCGTGTACCCTTCATCATATATCGTGCAGTACTTGAGAGGCCCGCCGGTAATTGGGTCTTTGAGGTGTGGCGAGCGCAAGAAACACCAAATTTCCGATAAATGCCAATCAATGATGGGGTGAATACGCATAAACGCCGGCCAATTGTGGTCGGTGGGATCGAAATGTGTTAGATGTTCGCCGTGGGGATCTGTACGTCTTGTACCGACACATATCGCCTTTATGGAAGGATGTGAGGACAGATAGATCGCGAATGCGTCCCGGAATGAGACTATAGGTTTTGTTGTTGTAGTGGCGCCAGTGCCATCGATGGCTTTGCTGAGCTGTTGGATCGGTGCTGTCAATGGAGGATTGGAGTGAGATTTTTCCTTCTTTCTCGGTCCAGGGTTTGTGGATATATGCGTCAGGTCGAGATGGTAGAGTCTAGAAGAATACTCGACGAAGCTGGAGACCGCGGGAAACGGGTCTGGAGGTTTGGCATATATGGAGGGAATGGATTTGGGAAAGGGAGGAGGTTCGGGTTCGTCTTTTCGTCGGTTCTTGGGCTGTGCGAAGTGTGTGTGAAGAACAGTGAGATATAGAATCAAAAGAACGAGACAGTCTTTTCCTCCATTGTAGGAGAGTGAGACTGAGTCAAACCTGCGAGCAGAATAGCAGTGTCAGATCATAATCGCTTTGCGACATGTTGCGAGGTTGTCTCACTCACTCATAGTCTTGAAGAGCCTTTTCTATGACATCCAGAGCTATTCTAGTCTGCTCTTGTGTTCGTTTCGTCACCTTGTCCGGGGCGGCGGCTGACAGGAATGAAGATACTTGAGAATGGAGAACGGCGCAGACATCTTGTAAGGAGAAGGTCGCGAGGGAGGGGTAAGAAGATACATCTGCTTCTCCATGACCGGCGCTGAGAGTGCCATTGGTCATGGGGGCATTGGGCGGCAGCGATGTAGGACTCATGTCTCTGAGAAGAAGGGTGAGGGAGAGAGAGAGTGGAAGAGAGAATGCGACAGAAAAGATCTCAGCAAAAGTCGGAGAAAGCCAAATGTAAGTTGTGTGGGGAATCCCTGACAAGCCGAGATACGACATCATCCATTCTCCCCCGTCGTTGACCGAAGCAAATGGAATGTCTGTCTTAACCGAGACGTGTACAAATAAATTCTGTCAGGGCGCTGGTTGCTGTTCGCGAATCACGGCAAATACAATGAATGGGAAGTCATAATCATTCCTGTATGGCTCTATCTTCCTTCCCCCCAATCCCAATCTGAACAAAACCGGATTGGGCGAATGAATACCGAGTACAAGGCTCGGTAGGGATCCCTTCTTGTCCCAGTCTATGTACACAAAACCCCCTCTCCCTAGTCGCAAAAGATCAACCAAGGACTTTCATCTTCTTTTTCTTTTTTTGTTCTTCTCCTTTCTTCACGCCTTTCTGGAACTCACGCCAACTTCCGATGCGTTGGTCCCTCGTCTCCTCCCATTGCTTCTCGTGCTCTCGTTTTCGTTTCCTCTCTTCAATTTCCGCATCTTCCTTGGCCTTTTCTCGACCCTCCTCTTGCATTTTAGCCTTCAACTGCCGTCTCCTTCTTGCTTCTGCTTCCACCAACACTTCCACCGTCTTTTTCCTCCATTCCTTCTTGAATTCTTCTGTTTGCAATTCTTCTGAGTCGACGTTGTACTTGTGTTGTCGCATGAGCAATTGTCTGGCGTCTGCGATACATTCATCGAGATGTTGACGTTGCTTCTCATCAAGTAGGGCCGTTTGCGCTTTCTTGAGCCGGTCAAATGCTTCGGGAGCTTGAGGATTCTTGGTCTTGTCCGGATGGATTAGTAGAGACTTCTTGCGGTAAACGATCTTGATGTCTGATTCAGGAACTCCAGGTTGGAGGTCTAGTACTGCGTAGCTGTCAAGATGTCAGGATGTTGAATCGCGAGGAATGGGGTGAAGGGACTTACGCATCAAGTCTGAAGGCGTTGAGGATTCGATCAATCTCGGCATCCTGGCTGATAGATTAGAGCAGTCATTCATCTAAGACATAAAGGTGCGCACCTTGTCATATTCCTTTGCTTCCTTTTCAAGCGCATCAAGAGCATCGGACTCGTCATTAGCCATGGCGGGCTGATAGTTTGTCTCTTACCAAATGACTGTGAACGGCTTCACTTCCGGTAAGCAAATTACAAGTCAATAATGAAACCGGTGATTAGATAAAAAAAGACAAATTGTCTTGCGATAGAATCATCGACAACAGTCACAGACTTGGGCAACCCGACAGGAGGGAACGCAAAGCGGAGCGTTGAGCCCCAGAAGGTCGATAGCAGAAGGGAGCCTCGTAGGACGATGACGGAAGGTTTGCCGATTTCCGTCTGACGAGGCTCTGCCGATATCGATAAAGAATTCGGTCACATGATCAGCTCGCGCTCGCAACTTTTTTCTCGGCCACAACGAACGAAACTCGAAGGTTTCTGGATTGTGAGAACGGTCTACAACTCCAACACCATGGAGCCCCCGGGGCGCCGGAAGGGGGGGCGAGGGCCAATGAAGGACTTTCGAAGGCTGCGGACTCTCAAACGCAAGAGAGAAGCAGAAGACCTAGACCTTCTCTCACGAAGAGTCACCGACCTCGATCCTAAATCTTCAACCGTGCTAGAGAATTTCACAGATCTACCACTTTCCACAGCTACGCAGGATGGACTCTCTGCTTGCCATTTCAAGACTTTGACAACCATACAAAGCAGGACTATACCTTTGGCATTGAAGGAATTTGACATCCTCGGAGCAGCGAAGACCGGCTCAGGAAAAACACTCGCATTCCTTGTGCCAGTCTTGGAGAATCTACGCCGCAAGAGATGGACCGAATTCGATGGCCTGGGCGCTCTCATCCTCTCCCCCACTCGAGAACTGGCAATTCAGACCTTCGAAGTCCTTCGCAAAGTCGGTCGAAATCACACTTTCTCCGCTGGATTGGTCATTGGAGGGAAGAGCTTGCGGGAGGAACGTGAGCGACTTGGACGGATGAACATTTTAGTCGCTACGCCAGGGAGAATGCTACAGCATATGGATCAAACGGCCAACCTAGACATTGGAAATCTGCAAATGCTGGTGTTAGACGAGGCTGACCGAATCATGGACATGGGGTTCCGACAGACCATCGATGCGCTCATTGAACACCTTCCCCCGGAGAGGCAAACGCTGATGTTCAGCGCCACTCAAACCAAAAAGGTGTCTGACCTAGCTAGGCTTAGTCTGAAAGAACCAGAATTCGTGTCCGTTCATGAAGCAGCAGACAGCGCAACACCATCGACACTGCAGCAAAATTATGTCGTTACTCCCTTGCCCGAAAAACTAGATACATTATGGTCCTTCATCCGGGCCAACGTAAAGAAGAAGATTTTGGTATTCTTGAGCAGTGGCAAGCAAGTCCGCTTCGTCTACGAAGCATTCCGTCATCTCCAACCTGGTATTCCATTACTGCACCTGCACGGCCGGCAAAAACAAACCGCACGCCTAGATATTACAACAAAGTTTTCCAATAGCAAATATGCTTGCCTATTCTCCACGGACGTCGCAGCAAGAGGCCTGGATTTTCCTTCTGTCGACTGGGTTGTCCAAGTCGACTGTCCCGAAGATCCTGACACGTACATCCATCGAGTCGGCCGCACAGCACGATTCGAGCACGACGGTCGAGCCGTACTGTTCCTGGATCCGAGCGAAGAAGAAGGCCTGCTCAAATCCCTAGAGAAGAAAAAGGTTAACCTGGAGAAAATCAACGTCCGTCAAAAGAAGATGCAACTAACCATCCGCAACCAGCTTCAGAACTTGTGCTTCAAAGATCCAGAATTGAAATATCTAGGACAAAAGGCGTTCGTCAGCTACGTCCGCAGCGTACACATTCAGAAGGACAAAGAGATTTTCAATTTGAAGAAATTAGACCTTGAAGCCTTTGCAGCAAGTCTGGGACTTCCAGGAGCACCACGAGTCAAGTTCGTTAAGGGCGAGGACGCAAAGGCAAGGAAGAATGCGCCGAGACAACTCCTCGCTACGCTGGAGAGTGATGGCAGTGACGCCGATGGAGAGAAGCCAAAAGAAAAACAGAAACAGAGAAATGGCGGAGTCCGAACAAGATATGATCGCATGTTTGAGAGGCGCAATCAAGACGTCCTGGCAGACCATTACACAAAACTAATCGAAGATGACGACGATGACGACGAGACCGAAGGAGAGAGCAAAGCAGCACCGGACGCAGACGACGAAGAAACCAACTTTCTTTCGGTAAAACGACGCTTTGAGGCCGGCGACTCGGCCCTCTCCCGCTCTTCTTCTCCCTGCCCTTCTCGTTCCTCCAGAGATCCCGGACCAGACCTTGCGCACCGCGAAATAAAAACGCTCCGGCTCTCCAACAACCCTACCACTGTTCCCTTGACCGTCGACTCGCACCGACGCGAAAAACTCCTCAAATCAAAAAAGAAACTTCTCAAATACAAAGGTCGCGGGGCCCACCTCACCTTCGATTCGGACAGCGACACGCCCCGCGACCGTCAAGCATATCGGGACGAAAACACATTCACGGCCAGTGGGAAGGAAGGTGCTGAAGAGGAGAGGCGCGCATTTCTGCGAAGAGAAACAGAGCGGGCGAAGGTCATGGATGAAGAAGACAAAATCCTCGCGAAGCAGAAGAGGAAGGAGAAGAAAGAAAGGAGGAAAGAACGTGAACGGGAGAGGCAGCGGTGGGAAGATGACGAGGATGGGGACGATGACGTCGGTGTGCAGCTCGTGCCATACTCCATGGACGAGGACGACGCGCGAGACAGGGAGAGAGAAGAACCAGACCGCCAAGGCAATTCGCGGCCGAAGAAATGGTTCCAATACGATTCATCCGACAACAACGACGACCGACAAGGACGCCTAAGTAAGAAACAGAAGAAGAAACACCATGTGGACGAACAATCGCAGCCGCGGACACTCGAGGATCTTGAGGCCTTAGCATCTGGCTTACTCGCGACGGGTTGAGCTGAATGCCTATCTCTATTTCTATATCCAGGCCAGTGTCAATGTCCTACAAGAGACACAAGATAGATACTAGGACGGTTGCCGCAATACATAGGTTCCATGACATAAGTTCGTGCGTAGTGTGTACCAGTACCTCTGCAGCAGCAAAAGCGGTAGACAAATTATGTACCAATACGGATTCCATGCGCTTGGCCGATTCATTAATTATCATTGATTAACACATATGAAATTAGTTGGTTCGATTGATTCACAGGGTATTTGATATATTCCTAGCCAGAGCAATAGGAGTTGATATGCTACGCACCCTGCTCGTAACCCAAGATCCCCACTGAACTTTCATTCCCATTTCCGTATCGAGGTGAAGGTGAAAGTGAAAGCCGGCCGTACAAATCTGATTCTCTTTGGCAAAATCACATCCCGTTTCCATCACCTGTCGGCCTAAATGCCAACAGGCTCTTGCTTCTTCAGAAATTGCATAGCATATCCATCAACGATTCATTTGCGCATGCACTGCCGTCTCCGTTCTTTTCTTTCCAAAGCCAAAGCCACAATCTCTCTTCTCCTATTCCCCTTGCCTCTCGCGCCGATACTCCGAGGTCGCTCTCCAGGGCACAAATCAGCCATAATGGGAACAAAGGAAAACCGTCCGATTTCCAAGCAGTGTAAAAATAATAGTAGCTGTGACACGGGATGTTCGGGTCGGGAGGAAAGAGGGATTTAATCATCAGAATCATTTGACGTGTCTTTCCTTGTCGGAATTTTGTGAGAAAAATCGAGATTGTCCTGTTTACCATCTCGATCAAAATATCGGCCGTATGCTCTCTCCAACACCAATATACCATAAACCTCATCGAAATGAAATATGTGCATTGAGAAGAAGCGTCGCCTGACTTGACAAGTATAGCCAGAAAGAAGCCGTTCAGCTGGGTTTCTCCAAAAAGCCAATTGCCTCTTCGGTCCCATCGATGCCAGAAGTGAGAATGCCTCCTGACCATAGCTCGCGTCCATGCGCCGTTAGAAAATAAAGGTAGCTGTTCTGACCAAAAAGTCATCCTTGTGTCCAGCACGGGAGAAACTTGTTGACAGGAAAAGAAAAAATTTGTTGTACAGAATATTGGAATGAGGTATGCCGTATCAAGGGAAAAAAAAAAAAAAAATCACAAAGGTCGTTTCCCGGCGTTCATTGCTTCATCAACAGAGGAACGCTTTTCGTTAATAAGCGTCACCAAGAAAGGTTTCAGGCTTGGAAATGGCTCTCATCGAGTCTCCATCAGGAGAAGCCCGCATTTAACTCACTCCCGAGGTCCGAGAATGCCTTGAATATCCATCTTGGGACGCTTAGGGTCAGGCTCTTTTGTTCCATCATCTCTGCTCTCTTGATCTGTGCGAGGAGATTCCTGAGTGTGCTGTGGCGGCTGCTGTGCGATAGCCGGGTCAATTGGCCCAGGAGGAGATCGTCGAATAGGTGGTAGCTGAAGAGCCGATGGACTTTGTAAAGGTGGTAGCGATTCGGTTGGAAGTGATGATGGCGTAGGCCGACGTGGAAAGATGGGATTGGAGTAAGGCAATTGAGATGGAGGTCCCATCTGCCCTTGAGGTGGATAGGTATAACCACCTGTGTACGAAGTAATCGACCTTATTGAAGCCTCCGACTGAGCTGGACTGTAAGATGAAGGCGATTGTGCTGAAAGGGGCGTAGGGCCAGTTTGATATTGGCGGGAGGACGGTACAAAGGTCCCTGCCGCGGTCTCGCTGCTTGGAGAAATAGACGGTTGAGCGTACATCGACTGAAATGGCGGACCTCTCACTTGAGATCGAGTCGGATCATATGCCTGCAGAGGTCTGAAATTACGCTGATATCCCGAAGATTGTATATAACTCGACGGATCTGATCCTGGGATCCTTCTCAGCGGATCTCCGAGTGAAGCCGACATGGGACTCAAAGCAGATTCAAACGGTCGTCTGGCAGAAGGATCCTCTGGTTTGAGAGGAGGACGGCCTCTCTTCTTGTGTTCCACATCAACGCAAGTGTCCTACGCATGATTAGTCCTTTTGACTGCGTTCAAAATCCCCACATGATACCTACTTCTTTGCCGCTCTGGACACATCTCCGGCATGGACGTTCATTATCACACCTCAGATGCTTCTTTTTGCAGTTGATACAGGCTGAGGCAACATGCGGCTTCGGTTTTCGTGTCGCGCGCGGAGAAATAGGGCTCAGCGCATATCGAGGCTCTGGACGGCTGACGGAGGTTCCCGGTTGGCTTGAAGCGGATGGATACGACGCTGGGGGTGGATAGTTCGGACCATATAGACCAGGCTGAACGACCAATTCAGCGAGGGTCTCACCACCTCTTCCTTGCGCACCCAGTCTTGGTGCAGTATGTTCCAAGGGGGTTATGGGTGAAGTGGCGACCGCGGTAGTGCTCGTTGGAGGGGTATGAGATCGTTTCCTTCTGCGACCAGCAATCTGTGGTGGTTCCGTGGGTGGCTCCGGTGGGGGAGAACCGGACATGGGAGGTGTAGGAATAGATGCCCAGACGGGCGCAGCGATTGGCTTCGGCAAAGTGAGGTCGACGGTGAATCTTGAGCTGTCGATACTAGACCGATGTTTCTTGAAAGACGAGCAAAAGGGAGGGAACTGAGGCGGACGTGAATGCGGCATCAGGGTTATCCGAATGACGGCAAAATCAAGATCACAGAGACGGTCTCCTCCAGGACAAATCCCCCAATTCGAAGGCAGCCTAAAGCTGGAAAAGTGAAGCTATCTTCAGAGACGTCTGTGCTCAGAAGTCTGGTATGTGCAAACACTCGCGAGGCCAAAGTCAAAGTCAGTGAGCATCGACCATGTCCCGACAGTACTTCCGACGCTTATTTAGGTGTCCGTGCAAGTGCCTGGGAACTTGTCAGAGATGTGCACCGGAGCCCAATGAATCTAACCAGAAGTTGGGTACAACATGTGAGAAAGGGTTGTGCGCCATACCTGACCACGATATCTTCCGGCCCCAAATTTCATATACGACCAATATTGACCCAAACAGAGAAAAATAAATCGAATTAAAATCAACCCGGGCGGCAAGTTCAAACATAGAATGATGGACGTTGGAAGATTGATGTCGTCGGGCTTGCAAAACGAAGGTGCGATCAATATCTGGAGGGGAAATGCTTCGAGAAAGAGCGACTGGATTTGGTCCTGGTATGTTCGGAGCAAGCTGAAGCAGAAACCAGCCTTTTCAAAGTCATAACAGAACAGTCATTGGACTCCAAAGAACAAGACTCGAGAGCGAAAGGCCAAGGGACTCGTAGGAGTTTCCGTTCTTCCGCATGCAAGGGCCGCTTTTTGGGGTCATGCAGATGGTCGGGCAGGAATCTGAAATGCGCAAAAATTTCCTCATGTTCGTGATCATGGGCGGCGATCTGCCTCTGTTGAAGGGCAGAATATTGGTCCAATAGTCCCGTTTTCCAGCTCCACATCGGTATGTATGCAGAGCCCAGGGATCCATGAAGGAGCTGAAGAATACAGGACGCATTATTAGACTTCGCGCGTCTGACGGACACTTGGCCCTATTTTCCCGCGGTCAATTGCGACATACTACAATCCACACAAGCGACTGGCAGCCTGGCGTGGATGAGGTTTCGCCGCTCGCGAGCATGGGTGTGCATTCGCAGCTCGGTAGTACGAGATGGTGGTGTCTCGGCAAGCCAACGACGCGATGGCACCAGCCACAATCCGTCCCAGGACTTTGTTGGATGGGCACTGGGACCACTTCGAGCAGAGATGATCTTGTCTGATTTCGGAGTTTCGGCTCTTGCGCCAACGACCACTGGCCGCAGGCCATCCTGACGAGAATCAGGACTCAGACACGACCGAGCAATCAGGCATAATAACTTCAGTAAGCTTTTGCCAGGACGGACCCGATGGATCACCAGTCTCCAGCGCGGGTCGATTCTTGCATTCGACCCCGGTATTCCTAAAAGGATGCCAATGAAGACCTTCAGGCTCCGGTGTGCCCAAGGCTTCAAGGTTCTCACCATTGGCCGGACTCGTTCTCTATTGGGGAAGGTTGTTGACGAGGCCGACCGTTGAGAACGGACATTTCATTGCTGCCACATGGAGAGACAAAAACATGACAGGGTACTGCCCAAATGAGACGGCTCTTCTCCTCTGATTCAGGCCTCCCTTGAGAAGAGTCCAAGATGTGTATAACGCCCGTGGTCGACAGGGCCACCGACCGGAAGGCTTGAATGTTTCTATCCGTACTTTCTTGCTATTTACACGATCCAAGAAGTGACTACTCGCATGAGTTCGGAGATGTGAAGGTCGTTCTTTCAATCTCGTGAGTTAACCGGCGGGCTGCATTCACCAGAAATAGTCAATTCCTTGTCTGACTGATGGCGAACTGGGAACCTCCGCGGTGGGCTCCTAGTCCCACAAAATCCTACAGCTTCTGAACCAGTGGCAATGACATTGGTCGTGGTGTCAGGCGTCGGGCAGTCGGGGCAGGATGTATTGAACGGAGACATGGCGTCTGGCAAGGTCGATGTCGTTGACTTCCCGTGACCAGCGCGAGCCGGATTAAAGCATGGAATTTGGAGAGGCGCAATCGATAAGGAGAATTTCCCTTCCCCTTCTCTCAGTCCGAAAGGAGAATAGCTGCTGAGAAGACGCCCTGGTGAGCGAAACCCTTGTGGCACAAACCCTGGGGGGTCCCCTGGATCAGCACCGCTGGTGATGTCTTGTAAACATATACTGTACTGGCCTCGCCATTCGTTACGTTTGGTTTAGCTAGCCTTGCGACCGGGTGCCAGAAATTACTGGTAGCATGCCGTGTCCCTAGATGTTCCTCAGCTAGACCAGGGCCTCGGACCTTATCGAGTTATCCGAAGACCGGTGTGTGCTCCTGTTGGTCAATATTTCTACACTGGTTTCTCGCTTGATGCTGGTTTAGCAATCCTCCGGCTGGGGAGGCTGCCGGGGAGCTCTTTTTTTCCCAGGATACCTGGAGGGTGGTCTGTGAATGGGCTGCTTTCTTTTCATTGTTTGTTCCATAAATAAATTTTACTCGACATCTGTCAGGCGAATGGCCGTCAGCGTTTTGCCGGAATGAGCCCAAGAGTTCATGCCACCACCTGGATTGAACTTTATGGGACGAGGTCGGAGAATGATACTTGGCTCCTTTGTGATTCATCGTGCGGGAATGGTCTCGCTGAAGGCGGAAGAGCCATCTGACAAGTAATCTTGAAAGACGTAAGCCATGCGACGTGGGCAAGCCCCAATTTGGCATTTGGGATATGATCCATGTCTCTTTCGGTTGACTGTGATCTCATTTGTGTTCGATAGTGGACGGCGCGGAGAAAGGGCGCCGTCGGGCACTATTGACTCCTGGGGGGACAGATCATCGGGAGCTTCCCAAGACGGCCGGTTGGTGGGCTGGTATAGGCAGCGCCCAGGCTGTGGTTTGACACAAACAGGCGAGAAATCAAAAAAGGATCGATCCGAGCTGCATCCATCTTGATTTTATTCTCCGCGAAGACAAAAAGGAAAATGCTCATGGGCTCGTACGCTAGGTAGCGTGGGAGATAGCCGGCCAAAGGCGGGAGGAAAATTATTTTGTTTTGATTTCTCGTTTCCCTTTCGCACAGGAGTGTTCTTGATTCAGCGATTGAACCAGACATGGCCCATTCCGAGATTTCAACCCCCATCAATTTCGGAGCTCATGCAAGTCATGAAGGCACCATTGAATTTTAGAAGCAAATTCCAACGTTGGAAAACTTTGTGTGGTGCCCCGGTCCCTGGCCGGCATCGTTCGGGGATCTTCGCAGTGAGTGCGCTGCGCCTGAGCCACAGAAGCCCAGTCCCAACTTTCGAGTTCCCCGAATCTAGGGGGAAATGTGGCAGTGGCGCTAACCTTGTCGACAACGGGAGCTGGCGGTTCAGGGTGTGGCGACACTATTTTATTCTAGTTTTACGCCTCTCAAGCCTCCAAACTCCCCCTTGGTGAAAAACCGCGTGGAACCCATGTTGAGCTGATTAGGGTAAGGCCGGTCCTTCTTTGAGACAGTGTCACCGTAATCACTCTCGAGGCGCAATGAGATTTTGTATAACCCGGTTTTAGGATATTGGAGGTCCACCCTCGTTCATCTGTTTCTGTATTCTTTGAGGTGGCCTTCTAGCGGATTTGCCATGTTGACCTGCGGCCGTTTAACCTCGCCGGATCGGATACGTCGAAGGATTTTGACGTTGTCGATGGCAAGGCGTTCAGTGGATTCTGGAGACTAAAGACGCCACCTCGTCAGTCCATCACCAAAGACGGGGAAAAAGAAAACATGACGCAGGTGTGACCACAGGGCTGGGGAAAACGGAGCAAGGGAAGATTAGGGTCACTAGACTTTGCAGGTTGTAAGATGACCAATTTCTACAGGAGATTTGAAATCCCTTCCCCCCAAGCAGGACAACGTGGTCAATGATTAATATCGTGATGATCCTCCTCTTTATTCGGCCAAACTACTGTCAACAAGCACAGCTGATCTACAGGCTTGAATTCGCCCGACACCATTCAGTCAAGTGGTAGAGGTTCGGCCTGCCTATGCATTGATTGATTATGTGCGAACATTGGGACTTGATGATCTTGAAACTCCAGCTTCTTGCTTGCTTCTGCGGAAACAGCTTCTTTTCCTACCCAGGATCAAAGTCTTCCTCTTGCCGGAGTTCTCGCGCCCTAATAGATTGGCCAGCAGGGAAATGGCCTTGTAATAAGACCGAAGCTGAACAGAGGGTCACATTCACAAGGGAGACATGACCAGATTTCTACTGCATTTAGATACATTTTCTCCATTTGAAAGGACAGGAAGAAGCAGTCAAAGGTGAATTTTGAGAAGGAGCCAAGCCTGCCGCTCTTCAACAGTCGGCCTCCTCCCAATAGCAGCACCATCTTTCAACGAGGTCAAGATCCAGCCGCGGGACAGATTTCTGCCTCAACAACAATCTTTCGTGCGTCTATGACTACTGTTTGCATTGTAAAGCCCACTACTGCTACTTCTTCAGTCCAGCGACAACCATCTAGTCGCATCTCCAGAGATCATCCCGTGTCGTATGCGACCGGGTATTTGTACACCATATCAATCTTGCTCATCCATCCCCGTTCAATTCTTCATTTCTGGCACTTCGGAATAGCCAGACAGCCAAGATCTGTAAACACCATGAGTTCGACCACCATTTCACCGGACGATCCTCTCGTCTCAGCATTGCCGCCAGCTACAGACTACATGACATACTTGACCTTGCTGGAGTACCAACTGACCCCTCAAAATCTCCCTACTCTGAACAGACTACTTAGTGAAGACGAGGGTAAACTGGCCGAAGAAATTGGATGGGATCTCCTGAAGCTCCTTCTCCCGATGATGAGCGATTGCCCCGATGAGGCCAATCAATGTTTGGAAATTGTTGCACGAAGAGGAAATCCGCGAGAGGTGGTCGTCCGTGTAGCCGAAGAGCTGGAGAAGTTAGGTGACGAAGTCGAAGATGACGATGACGACTTCAGCCAAGGAGATGGGGAGGATGCACTCCCAACCTTTGCCGGCGAAGCGCCGCGTGTTCACCTAGGAAATATGACTCTCGAAGGTATGCCGGAAGTCACCCAACCCTCTGGGAGCTCTCCTGTTCAGAAAGATGATGATCTGGGTTCAAGCAAACGGTCACCTCCACTCAGGTCGTTGAAACTACGGGCATTGTTGGATATGCTTGGCCTTCTTCATCCAAGGATCAAGACACAATTTCCCAGCCGATTTCTCGCGACTTCTTTACCCGCGGCATTAGGTGCATACCGACAAGTTTCCATCTCGGCGGCAACTACGTCTTCCTTTCTGACCATGTTGGAAAGGCTAGCAGGAAAGCAACGTCCTCCTCTTCCTCCCCGAATAAGCAGTGGCCAGACTGTGACATCCTCATCTGGTCCAGCTCAAAATGGAGCTACTTCGACCGCTCTCTTACCGGACCCCGAGGCGAAAGCGGAAGAGCAGGAAACAGGTGTCAAGGAACCCTCGGAAGAAGAAAAAGCGATCATCTTTCGACTTCTTGCCGCAGTCATCCTGGAAGTGTTGGACGAATACTTGTCATCTCTCTCATCGCGAGAACACCCGTGCATGTCTTGGACATCTCGTCTACGAGAGCAGCTCCAGCCTCAGAGAATATGGCCTGGGAGGCCAGCTGAAACTCAATTGTGGGAAGAAACAGGAGAATTGAAGGAACGGACCGCTCTCCTGGCGAGATTTCATAAGTTGAGCGAGGCGCTGCATCTCGATGCGGGAATGGAGATCAAGAAACTTCTCCACGACGAAGATGAGCCCGAAGAGCCAGAAGAAGAAGAGGAAGAAGCGTCAGAGTACCCAACATCGCCTTCTCAAATTCCGTTCCCTCGAGCAGGAGTCATCTTCCTTCATGCCTACGAAGCCTATCTTCAAAGGACCGACTACTCGCCACGGCTCTCCACTACCGAACTCACCAAACTGATCGCGCATTCATTTCCCCTCTCGGCAACACCTTCTATCCCCTCCCCAGCTCTACAAGACTCATTGCTCAGCCTTCTGTACCGCCATACACTCTCGAATCAACCAACAGAAAGTCAACCCTCGCCGGCGAAATTCCTTCTCCTTTTAAGCACTCTTACTCAGCTATTCACCATCACTCCTTGGACTCACCTCCGCGACTCCGCGCACCATATTTCCACCAAATTGTTACATGCATATCCGGATACCGAGGTTCGACTGCGTGTGATCTCACAGACGCTCGATGGCAGCACACTGAGCACCAACTGGGCTGAGATTGAAGATGAACCGGACCCGGAGCCGGGAATTGACGAAGAAACGGGCCTCGCACGAAGTACATCTGCACTGCAGCCCCATCCAATCCCGCTTGCGCCGCCGCAGCAACTGGGGGCGTTGAAAGCGGTGGGCGTGGATTGGTTGAAGGATGAGTGTGCGGCCTGGATTCGTGCAAATGCCCCAGATAAAGAAGCGAGGGCGCCGGGCGAATCCCAAGGCCTCAATCCATCCATTCTCACGCCGACGGTCCACTCAGAAGTTCAGCGCGAGGATAACGGTATCGATACGTCTTCGCTACTGGATCTGCTCTTTCCAAAAGATCTGCCCACGTTGCTGCCGGGGACAGCCACGACACCATCAGCATCGATTCCAGCCTCGCATTCTGATCCGGGTCTCGACGAGCCCGACACCATGTCCTCCTTCCTCCTCGATATCCCTTATTTCATCTCCACCCTGAACCTGCTCTGCGTTGTTCTTCCCCACCTACCTCATGGCTCTTCTTCCTCGTCCATAGGTCTCACCACTCGCATATCCTCACACATCAACTCCCTGACTTCATCATCAAAATTTCTTCTCTCAATACTTCAGCACACCACGTCATCTTCGCCCAAGGATCGAGACGTTGGGGACGACGGCGACGCAGTCTTGGCTGAGAGTCGCGCCGATATCTTTGCGCTGGAAGACGCATGTATGCGGGCCACGGCGGCGTTGGAGCGGAGAAAAGACACAACTTCATAAGATTCAATCTGGGGAACAACTAAAGATATATGTGACCAGGTAGACAGAGAAAGCATCTGGTAGTTGGTACATCCCTGGTTAGCGCGAGAGACAGAGATGCAGACGCCTTGGATAGGACGCATCTCCCAGGGTTATTCCCAGCAGTGAAGACTTTGCTTGTCTGTTGTTGCTTTTCTTGCCGATTCCAGAATGGACTCGAAGTGAGTCACTCACTGGTCGTCATGAGATGACACTGGCAGTCGAAGCTAAAAAGTTTTGAATACCGGTATCGATATCGTCGTTATGCACCTAATGAAATGACGTGAAGCTTGTGCTTGTCAGAATTGGAATGAATCCGTTTACCCTTTTGCCTTTTGTGGCACCCATAGTGAGAATACTCATGCCCTCAGAAGCCGGCGCGGATATGGAGACTTTCGAACGCCATTGATGAGATACCAGAACAACATTATAAAAAAATCCGTCCTAGTCAGGGTCAGTCGAAACAATAAGCGCACAGAAAGAAAGCAATGAATCGAGCCCGAAGAGCTTAAGATATCAAATACTTATGTTCATTTCTACCCTTCCTGCCCCTTGTGCGATTAGGTGTAAAACGTTTTCGACATTCTATTTCCTGGCTTGGAAAATAGGCTCAAAGACATCCCAGACCCAAATCCAAACCAGCCCAGATGATATATCCAATCCATTATGGGAAAAAAAGGGGGAGGGAGAAAAAGTGTCCGCTTCCGACCAAGAAGGGAAATTGAAAATTACCGGAGAACAACATCAACCAAGTTTCGCTGTGGCATGTCGACCGTAAATACCCGAATGTTCAGGTGAGGGAATTGTCGTCGACCCCACATGTCATGCCCGCCACCCCCAGTCGGAAGAGGTTTTTTTGGTGTGTGCGTGAGCGAGAATGGGAATGTTCTCCCGATTCCTCCCCCTACGGGTCACGCTTCCCTTTTCTTTTCCAGCAGACTTCCCCGTTGTTCGGACTTCCTCAGCGTCCAGCTCCAGAAATGCCCCGACAAATTCCCCAGAGTTCCCGCGCCAGAGTCAACAAGGTTTTTGGGTTTTCATCCGCCTGCATCCTCTTCGAGCGGAGTGCGCGGTCTTGATTTGGCTCAAGCTCAAACGTGATTCGCTTCGGATAGCAACCGGGTGGCAGAATGCGCCCTCACCCTCACCCTCGCCTCGCTCTTTTGCTGGAATCCCGACACATCCGATGCATGCCTCAACATGCGCATGTGATGAATCAATCATTCACCTTTACGACCAAACATCTTCTTGATAGACACCGCTGCTGCGCATGCTCTTGACCACTTGTTCTGCCTTCTTCTCGTCCACACCTCGTTCTGCGGCAATGATCTGTCCCAGAACGTCGTTGACTTCGCGGGCCATATGGGCAGCATCACCGCACACGTAGAAGTTGGCCTTTTGTTGCAGGAGATCATTGACAAGTTTGGCATTTTCTTTAATCAGATGTTGCACATACACCTTCTTTGATGTTTCTCGGGAAAAGGCATTGAAAATGGTCAGCTTGTCACCCAGGACCATCTTATATTCCTGCCAATTGTTTCGTTAATCATCAACTCCAATGCCGAAAAGATATAGAGTGCTTACCTCCCATTCTTCTTTGTAAAGCCAGTCCTCGGTGGACTTACGGCAGCCGTAGAAGAGAACTGTATGGCCAACATCTTCACCCTTTTTCACCAGTTCAGCACGTTCTTGGACAAAACCTCGGAATGGAGCAACCCCAGTTCCAGGACCGACCATAATGATTGGTTTGCTCGGGTTTGATGGCAGCTTAAAGTTGGAATGACGGACATGCACGGGAACATGAATTCCATCGTACTTGTTGCGAGGGCCGCTGATGGCGTAACTAAGACCATGAGGCGATGGGTCTGGGTCCCCATTTTGCTTTTGCTTCAAGGCCAGCAAGTAGTTGGTAGTGACACCTTTGACCACATGGCCTGCGCCGGGAATGCGAATCGATTCCACCACGGCCGTAATGGAGATCTTTTGCGGTTGGACGAGAGACGAAGACGAAATCGAGTAGTAACGAGGCTGGAGCTTGTTGAGGCCTTCGACGAGGCAAGAAAAGGGAACTGCGGACCACGGTTCGGAGCTCACCGCACCGACAGCTTGGGCAATGTTCATCATTTGTGAAGACACCTTCTCTTTGAAATAGTCCGCATCGGAACCCAATTTGGTCATCTCTTTCTTTGCTTCCTCATTCGGAGCGAACGCGGCCAAGGTGGCCATGAATTGACGAGAGACGGGGGCGCAGATCTCCATGTGATAACGGACGGCGGCATCGTAGGTGGTGGGGGTGGGGAATGGCACTTTGGCGGTAGGATCGAGTCCTTTCATGCTGATGACCGTGTGTCGCTTGTCTTCCAATCCAAAAGTCTTCATGAATCGATCCACTTCCATACCGGCATTGGTAGGCCACACGGCGATGTGATCACCGGTGGTGTAAGAGATGCCAGAACCAGAGATGTCCACGTCAATGTGCAGGCAGTTTCGGTCCTTAACAGTGAACAACTCTCTGGACTCGGCAATGGCAGCAATGAAGGGATTGTGCGCATTGTAGGGTCCCTTTTGGGCGTTCTCCAAGTGACTCTTGTTGGGTTCGCCCAAATAGACAACGTCACTTTCCGGCGATAGATCTTCTCGTTCGTCCACGCTGAAAACGGGTTCGTAGACGGCCTCGCGTTCTTCGAGACCCATCTTTTTGGCCAGGGCAGCCCACATGGGTTCTTTCCAGGCCAAAAAGTCTTCTTCCATAGTGCCAGCTCCGTCGTCTCCTTCACCGGCCTCACCAATCCTCTGGGCACCAAGTTTGGTCAAGGTCTTGTCCAGATTGCGCACCATCGAATTGTAGTGTTCGTACGTATTGTTACCCAACCCAAACGCAACGTATTTCAGATTGCCCAACGGCTTCTCATCAGACGATTCGGAGAAGGAAGGAGGATCGCCGTTGATGAATTCCCAGAACTCGACTGCGTTATCGGTGGGTTCACCCTCGCCGTAGGTGGCCATGACGAAGAAAGCAACTTTATCTTCAGGAAAAGTGTCGAGGTTTTCATAGTCGTAATCTTCCAGGTCTGCAGTCATGGTTTTCAGTCCGAATCGAGCATGCCCTTCTTTGGCAAGACGGGAGGCGTAATCTTCGGCAGTGCCGGTTTGAGAGCCGTAAAAAATGACACAGTTCTTGCCTGTTTCCTCCATCTTCTCTATGATATTTCGTGAGCCTTTCTTGGTGGCACTGCCATTGAGGGCAGAGGTGGCATAGGGATCTTTGGGAACACCCCAATAAGTGCCTTTGGTAAAGTAGGCAATGCTGCCCAGCAGGAGCAGGACGAGGACAATAACGTCCAAAGTATCGACTTGAGCCATGGTGGAGGACTGCACCGACTCAAAGGAGAGAAATAAGGAGGATCGAAGACTAAATAGCAGATTCAAAGTGCCCTCCGGCTTCGTTGAAGGATAGGAGACAAGCCCCCTTGAAAAATTTCAGGGACAATGTCTTTGTAGTGAGCAACTGAACAGCGTGGAGGTGGGATATTCGGGACCGCGCACTTATGTGGCCTGATGTGGCCAAGCTTACGGTGGGTTCGAGCCGATTCAAAGGAAACTAAAAAAAATTGAAAGCTGAAATTGTGCTTCGTTGTGGTTGAAGCCAATCGCTCGGGACCGTTGGGGGGTGGATGCGCCTACTGAGGAGAAGAATACAAAAGATACTTCTGTGTCAATGAGTGAGGCGCAGGTCTTAAAAGGTCAGAGTTCCAGCGCCCAAAGATGGAGGGTTGATTGTCGGTCGGCAATTCACCCACGTTTGCAGTGTGAGGGGCGAAAGACTGGCACTGGGGCCCTCGGAACAGAAGTTTCCAGAGTGTGGGAGGTACCCGGCAATCGTGACTACTTAGCAGATTGAACAAAGAACCCTTCGAGCCCATGCAAGCCGTTCGAATATCTGTTTTGACTATCTTCGTCTTAAAAACTCTAGCGTATCTTGTTATCTATCTGTTCTCGCCATTCGCTGGCTCAAGGTCCCTCTTGACGCTTGGGCAAACTTACAACTGCTTTGATAATGTCATAACACAGTCAGCGTCTCGCTCCTCACACAGCCCCTGCGGCTGATCGCGAAACCTTTCGTTCAGAGGGCATTTAACTTACTGTACGAGAACAAACACCGTCAATGCGGGCTCCTATCGGCCTGATGGTGGGGTGGTCTCCTGACCAAAATAACACGGCACATCCGAGATCGGTGCACATAAAGACGATTGACAGTTGTCAACGAGGCTTGCCCCGATCTTTGTTTCCTCCTGTTGGCGCCAAGTTGTCGCCAGAGTCAGCAAGAGCCTGTGACAGATCATTCATTACTCCGTATATCACCCGTGAACGGGGATGCTGGCAGTCTCTTACCCATCATCTGATTCGACAAAGCCGCTCGCGCAACAACGAATCGCACAGTGTAGCACACAACCAGACAAACTTGTAGGCCACTCGCCCACATACACACGGCGACATTCACAATCAGTCGCCATCAATCTCTTCGCTATGTTTCTGTCGTTTCGCACCAAGTAGTCTGTCCGATGTAGATCTTTGCTTGAGTAAACCACCTCCAGGTTTGTGTTTCTCATTGTGTGATTGGTGGCATGCTGAAATCCGGTTCCATTGTCCTTTGACCATCTCGATTCTCTAGTTCCTTTTTGCTTCTCGACGCGACGGCGACTAGAGACCGCCTCCCTTTGACAATCTAGGGACAACATCTCTTCTTCTCCCATCACCAACGTTGGCCTCTACCTTTGCGCACTGTTACGGAGCAATGACGCAGTCCCTGCATCTCCTATCACAGTGGCCATCGACGGCACACAATGCTCCATAACCGTGAGTTCGGAACCCTTCCGCGAGAGCCAACAATGCTGCGGACAATCACTGACTGAGAAATTCAATGCTTCTAGATGCTCAACCCGTCTCTAGCGAGCCTTCGAACTCGCCTCTCGATGGCCCCGGACCCGAACAGATCTCCCCACCTGTGACCAATGTGCGACCGCAACTTGCTGCCCCAATTCATTCCCGGGAGACTTCGGTGACAAGAGGAAGACCTCAACAGCTCAATACACAGACATATGGCTCCAACTTTGTGCCCTCATCTCACGCAGGTTCCGTACAGCCGCACGGAACAGAATCGGGTTTGAGCTCAAGAGGTGGTCCCACCGTTGACACCGGCCTTCAAAGACGGACCTCAAACGGTTATGGCCATCACCGCCAGACATCTGTCATACATGGACTACAGCATTCAAGGAGCCCCAGCTTCAATTCTCCCTCCACGGGGAGCCCTCTGACCCCAGATCCTATGCTCGGTGCTCCTGCATATGCAAGACATCCTCATGCAACCCGGCGTGGCCAATATTCTACCGCAGATACTGCTTCTGCTTTCACCAGTCCCGTCTCGCCATTCCAGGGTCACGCACCAGACCATTCCATCAATTCTCTCATAGACGGTCCTGGTTCACTGCAAGATCAAGGTTCTTCACAGCCCAGGAGGCGGAGAGAGCCCTCGAGAACGAGAAGAGGCCATGCCTATCACTCGTCCAGTATCCACCAACAAAATGAACCACGTACTCCCGGCGAATATGCGCTGCACCATCTTTTCCATGCCTTTGTGTTGCGAGCTGATCAGAGGATCAATCACTGCCTCACGCTTCTGGACAATTCTGTCGCGCCGGTCGAGCAGGCTTGTGCTCCAGGGGTCGATGCAGGATTTGATCAGCTGATATCTTCGCTCGGTCACATATCTCGTCAAGAGCCCAAGCCGCTTGTGGATAGTTTGATGCTCTGGCGGAAAAGCAAGGGCGATGCTGCTGCCAACTTAAAGAAACAGGTCTATCAGCAGAGACTTCAAATGGGTGGGACAACGTCGTCTCTCCCGATTTCACTGCCTCGTCGGCATACCGAGCCTCTGCAAGGCCCAGACGAACCGGGTGTGCCTCAAATCAACTCGGACAACCCGTCCATAGAAGACACTCTCACGCGGGAGTACGCTCTCGCGGACCGACGAGCAACCATATCTGTCTACATCCTATGTCGGGTCTTGATTGCTATTTTTGAGCAGAGCAATTTGGCTGCCATAACTCAGGATTTGGCCAATAAGCTTGAAGACATCGTGTTTACCCAGATGAGAGACGTTGAGCCCGGCCAAATTTTGACGTCGAGAATTCGGCTTGCGAACTGGAGAATATATGGCGAGGTACTGGGCCACATGAGTCGCCTTGATTTTGTCAACGTGACGTTTCGTTTTACACAACAGCTCGACCTGTGGCAGCAAGAGTTTGCAAACAGCTCAGGCACGGCCGCTGCTAGAGATATCGAATCTCGACTCGAGTTGCTTCTCCTGGGCATGAGGCACCTGCACCTTACCGCTACAAGAGAGACTGTTTACCCAGTTGCCGAATTTCTAAAAACCCTTGCGAATCTATTTGCCGACGCACACGGGCCTCGGGTGAAGCAGGCGTACTGTCAGCTCTTTGAGCGCCTGTTGACGGCAGTTGCAAGCAACCCAGAGTGCTTTCAGGGTGTTCCAAAATGGAGGGATTTTATCGACACCATAAACTCGCGGCTAGGAAACATGTTGGTCAAAGTCCGTCATTGGAACACCGTCTTTCCTGTGACAATTTTGTTGCTCTGCGTTTCTCCCCTGGATGTTTTCTCCGCGCAGTGGCTTCCAATGGTCTCGAATCTGGCACCGAAACTGAAAGACCGGTCGGCACGTGGCTTAGTCTTGCAAGCTATATGTCAATTGGTTTGGACATATCTTAGTCGAGTCAGTGAATCGGCTCAAGTCAAGCTTCGAAAATTGGACGAAATCGCCAAAATCGCCATCCCACAAGGACGAAAGACCCATGTGGTCTCGGAGCCATCTGTATCAAATCCCCTGGTACAGTTGGTCAGAATCATTGGGTTCGCCGCCCAGGATATGTGTTTTCGGTCAATCATCTTTCCTTTGGTACACTATGACCTTTTCCAATCCAATCGAAGTCTCAAGATTGAAAACATGGAACCAGAACGGATGGTCATCGGTATTCGAGCCTTCCTTGCCATTATGTCAGACCTAGAGGATGGAAGTATGAAAAGTCCCCCTTTCCCTACTTTCAGCGTTCAACCTCCGAGCTTTGAGGGTCTCCCATCTTCACCTATGAGTATGAGAACCAGTCTGGGTATTGACTCCCCAATCCGATCGACTTTTGAAGAGGAAAACCCCTCGTCACTGCCCGTCAACGCCGCTCAACTAGAGGAGAATGCGAGGCAGTACTACCTGCAATTTTGCCAGATCCTAGGGAAGATCACTCTCCTTTGCGACAATACATTCGGTGGCCAAGCCACTCTGAATGAAAAGTTTGGCTCTTCGAACTTGACGCCGAAAACTCCACTGGTTGATGCCTTCACCCTGGCTCGCAATCAGGACGGCACCGCCACCGACCAGAGACAGCTGTATTATGAACTCCTCCACGTCGCCATCCAAGCTCTTCCTCGTTGCTTCACTGACCACATTCCGTTGAATCCCTTGATCAACCTTTTATGCACTGGGTCTGCCCATGTACAAACCAATATTGCGGTCTCCGCGACTCGGTCATTGAAAGCCATCGCCAGACAAGGCCACGCACAATCAGTGGCAATTGCCTTCCCACGGTTTATCTTTCATTATGACACACAATACTCTACGATGTCAGACGAAGGCCGTCTTGGACCTGCTCACATTGAATCCACCTTGACTCTGTATCTTGAACTGCTTCAAATATGGACGGAACAACTCAAGCAAAAGGCCACGGCCAATTCGCCCGAAATCAGGGATCGTGCAGGCCCGAATTCTGCTAGAGCGCTGCAAATGGAGCTTACCAATGTCATCCCCCACGTGGATGAGATTGAAGCTTATGGATTGTTTTTCTTGTGTTCACAGTCCCGACGGGTCCGGGCATTTGCCATCAGGGTCCTTCGTCTTGTCCTTCAGTTCGACAAGGTGTTAGGTCAGGATGAACCATCGAGAATCATCAAGCTGCTGGAGGGTCAGTCATCCAAGATCTTGGATTTGCAGGATGATGCTCTCAACGTTGCCGAGCGGAGCCGCTTGCAAAAGGATAAGCGCGTCAGCTCTGGCCAAAGCACATTGATCGAAATCTGCAGCTCTGAGGTATCATACGACTCGACGCTTTGGTTCAAAGCATTCCCCAATCTGATTCGTGTCGTGTTCGATGCATGCCCAAACGCGATTGCTCTCTGTCGAGGAACAGTCACCGACAGATTAATGATGATGCAAAGCGACATAGAGGGCTTCTCAGAAACTGTCATGGGCAACCCGTCCACGTACGAGTACCGTATCCAAGGACGCAGTTCTGCGACTTCTGCAGAAGTCCTATTCGATCAGTGGAAACTATACCTCATTATGGCCTGTGTCACACTCAGTTCCCCGGGCGGACAGTCTCAGAGTCAGTTGGCTGATGCCGCCCATGCACGAAAGACTTCCAAGGGTGCCACTCCCGCACAAGACAAGCTAGGCTCTGCCCGTGCACTATTCTCGGCGATCATTCCGATGCTCGGAGCTGCACCTCATGCCATTCGTGATGCCGTGGTTGCGGCTCTCGGTTCTATCAACCGCAAACTGTACCGCATATTACTTGAATCTCTCCAGTACGCGGTCATTAAATGTAATGATGAGGCAAAGGCCAGGATCAATCATCAACGGACTCCGAGCAGTCCACAGCGATCTCAGCAGACGGAACGACTTCGCACAGAAGTCACCCATGTTTACAAGCTCACGGCACATTTCCTCAGATATGAGGATATCTACAACGACGAGTGGATCTTACATAATCTGGTCACTTACACCAGAGACTTGAGGATATTCCTCAGTGACACTGATGTGCAGAATGACTGGCGATTTCAAAAACTGAGATGTCACTTTTGCGGGTTGGTGGAGGAAGTCTTCGAAGGCGTCAACCGCTCCAAGGCTCCAGGTCGTTGGATGCCTTTCGAGTCAAGGAAATCCGCCTTTGCTTTAATGGAAGATTGGTGCGGCTACTCAGCTGAGCAGAACCTGTTCGACCCGAACCAGGGCCGTGGCAGAGATGTACAAACACGCATAAATGCCAACGCTACCATGGAAAAGGAGAAGAACAATTTGCGGGTCGCGGCCTTGAGTGCCATGGCAACTCTCTGCGCCGGACCGATCAGCATCAAGACTGACAGCAATTCCATCTTGTCGTTCAATGTGCAACGGATGCTCTCATGGATTGATACGATTTTCGCCACCAATAACCACAAAATGCACAACATTGGCCGCCGAGCCCTCAAACAGTTACTGATCAATAACCCGGATCACCTTCTCCTGATCGAGCATGTAATAGAGCAATGCTATAGGACCGAGTCTGCGACAAGTTTGGAAAGTTATTTTGGCGTGGTATGCGACGTTCTCATCGAGCAGCCCGACTATCCACTTCCATTTTGGAAAATTCTCAGCATTATTGTTTTCACATTGGGCAACGAAAATCGTGAAATCAGAATGAAATCGGCCAATCTCATACGCACTTTGGATGAGCGACAGCATAAGAGTTCGAACCTCCAGGAATTCGACATCAGTATTTCCGACAAGACACGTGCTGTGTACAAATTGGCACAATTCGAGTACTCCAAGCGACTGTCCAAGGCGAATTCAGAAGTTGCTTTTATGATCTTCTCGGAGTTTTCTCTACACTACAAATCTGCCCGGAACGATCACCAGCGCAACATGGTCGCGGCCATCTTGCCATGGTTGCAAACGCTCGAACTCCAAGTTGATCCTGGCACGGGAGGGCCAACGGCGATTTCGTATATGCTTCTGGCAAACATGTTCGAAATCACCATCTGCTCAAGCAGTGCAATGCATAATGAGGTACAAGCCCTTTGGCAAGCTCTGGCCACGGGACCGCATGCAGGCAATGTCCAGCTCATTCTCGACTTTATTATTTACCTCTCGCTTGACCGAAGGGATCAGAATTTCGTGGAGTACGCAAAGCAAATTGTTGTATACCTATCATCCACTCCTGCCGGTTCTCGGGTGCTGGAATTCTTCATGCTACAACTCACGCCGAAGAACATGGTCAACGATAAAAAGCATGCTGATGTTATGATCCCTGATACAAGAAATCTCCCATACGTTGCAGACTTGGGTTCTTTGTTACCTATGGGCAACAAACAGGTAAGCTTCTTCGGTCCCTGTCTCTTCGTGAATATCCCAAGCTAATAGCACCTGAGGCTGGACTTTCATTGGGTCAGGTATCCTTGATTTTCTTGGTCGATTTGATGGTTCCGCCAGTGACCCTCGCCAAAGATGAAGCCATCAAGCTCATGCATGCAGTACTCATACTGTGGGATCACTATACCACTTCGGTCCAAGAACAAGCACGGGAAATGTTGGTCCATCTAATTCACGAATTGGTGACCACTAAGATTGAACCTCAAATCCTCACGTCCGCCAAATCACAAATAGAAAGCCTGGTCGAAGCCGTGCGCACGAACAACTCCCGCGTAAGCTGGTCTTATGATGAAAACACGAGAAAAGATGAAGATGATGGTGGGAGCCGCGTTCCACCAGCAATGTCTGTCCTGACTTCAGAGATTGTTAGCATTTTCAATCTCGCCTTCGAGAACTTCAGCGACACCTGGGCAAAAGAGGCTCTCCACTGGGCATCTATTTGTCCAGTCCGGCATTTAGCATGCCGGTCCTTCCAAGTATTCCGCTGCATCTCGGTTAGTCTGGATGCCAGAATGCTTGCCGACATGCTTGCCCGCCTATCCAACACAATCGCTGATGAACAAACAGACTATCAGACCTTTTCGATGGAAATTTTGACCACGCTCAAAGTCATTATTGGTGCTTTGGAACCCAAAAATCTAATGCGATATCCTCAGCTGTTCTGGACCACCTGCGCCTGTCTCAATACCATCCACGAGAGAGAGTTTTATGAGACACTGGGGATGCTCGAGAAGTTCGTCGAGAAACTTGATCTGTCTGCTCCGGAAGTCACAGAAGCCATGTTGAAGGGTCAACCGGGCAAATGGGAAGGCGGCTTTGAAGGACTCCAGCCATTACTGTACAAAGGGCTCAAGTCCGCTGACAGTTTGGACAAGACTCTCCTGGTTCTACACAAGCTTTCCAACATCCCAAACTGCGAATTGGTTGGAAATGATGATCGCCTTCTTTACTGTGTCCTGGCCAACCTACCTCGATTTCTTCAAAGCTTTGAGCTTGATTCTGTGGACGCTGCATCAATCACATGCGCTGAGAGACTTGCACAGGTGGCGAATGCGGAAGGGCATGAGCTTTTATCCGCTTGCCTGTTGCGATTCGCGAACAAGGAATGGGCAACAAGTCGAGAGATGCTAACCACGGTCATTCAGGCCCTGAGGGCTTCTTATTTCCCAGCCAATGACGCTCAAAGCCTGATCTTCGTGATCGGTCTGCTGACGAATAAGACGCCTTGGTTCAGAGTCAAGCTTATGGACATACTCTGCGAATTGATTCCACTGGTTAATATGAAAAGCCCGGCCATTACAACTCACGGACCGGATCTCATTTCACCGCTTCTGCGGCTTTTGCAGACCGAGCACTGTGCCAAAGCTCTGGAGGTCATGGATTATATTATGGAACTTGCAGCAACCCCGATGGAAAAGCATCATATGCGCATGAGCATGGCCTCAGGTTCTGCAAAAGCGATTCGAAAAGAGTACGAACGGACTCAGAGTCTTTATGGAATCCCACAATCGTCAGGCTGGTCGATTCCGATGCCTGCAATCTATTCCAGCATGACCAGACACAACGTTCATGCTGTCTTCTACACGTGTGGAGATTCTGATTCACGCAAGGAGCAAGAAACCACCACCCCTGAAGTCGAGTTCCAGGGAGATGACGGTTACACCGACTCGTATTTCCCGCCGCAGAGCAGGGCTGAAACCGTTAGATCAATGGAGGCTGCAGCAGACACCAATGTCAGCGACCTTGTCAACACTCTTGACAGTCTGGACGATTTCTTCGATGATATGGATGGGGACAATGTTCTCACTCCGATAAGTACGAGCCATCTGGGATCTATTATGACCATTCCCACTCTCACGGAGCAAAGTACAGCGCTCTATGATGAACAAACAGCCCCAATCTTACGCCAGAGTCTTGCACGATCTTCATCTATGACTGACGTACAGGATGGTTTTACGGAGACTGGTCCACTTCCTGGTATGACCCATCGTCCTCAGCCAAGTCTGTCTTCTTCTAATTACACCGGCACGGCACAAGCAAATTTCTCATCGATCGACGAGATCGGAGCACCAGGACCATCAATGGTGAGCACCGCAAAGAAGCCTGTTCTTCAAACTGCTATCAGTCCAATCAATCACCCTAGACCGGGATTACATGCCAGGTCCATCACATCACCTGCAAATCAATTCCCGGTTTCGCAACCCACGTCGAATGCCTTCGCCCCGATGCCTGCCGGTGGGTCTCTCAGATCTCAAGATGATTATGCAGACCAATACGATGAAGCCATACTTTCAGACGGCGAGAACAGCCCCTTTCCTTCACTGAGTATGAACACGTCCGGTGCCAACAAACCCTTATCGGGCCCAGGGCCTTCAGAGTATCAAACAACTCCAACTTCTGCAACAGAGACTGGAGGCGCGTTTACCTTACAAGGAATGCGGCGGGGTATGCGTCGACTCACAGGCGGAAAGAGTGAGAGTCAAAAGGAAAAAGAGAAAGCAAGGGATATTGCCCGCTTACGTGGACAACCTGGAGGATACAATCAAGTGACTGGGGCAACCCAAAGCCCTAAAGTGCCCAAAGTTCCCTTGGAATACCTCAATGCCGGAAACATGACCGGAGTCAGTCCTACCACAAGCCCAGGACTTTGATATCAGTACACGATACGTGCTTTCGTCCTTTTTTTTTTTTTTCTTCTTCTTCCATTTTGCAACATTAAAGATACCCATGGAGCATCCTACAAGAAAGTTATGGTTGCATGATTGGCGTCCTAATAAATTTCAGCAGCAAGCTACCATGTTTGTGTACAACATCTGAAGCTGTTCTCCATAACAAGACGAAAGTGGGTTTGTATACTAGAGTCAACAATTGCATGGGTCGGTAACTGGGGAGTGGGCGATGGATGTGGATTGAGAGGCCTAGTTTAATGTACGGATGTACGCAGCAGGAGAGACCGTTTGCAGGGCCTTCACGCGAATAGAAGGCGATGATGTTCTTGCCCCTTGGTCGATGAAGGGGTTAGAGTGGTTAGGGCTCATATATGTTTTGGAAGTGGGTGTGAAGTTTTTTCATTTATGATCACCTTCTCGAATGCGGCGGTGGACTTCCGTCCTTCGAACGTAGAATGAAATTGCGCTTATTCCTTTTGTGATCTTTAACGATGTCAGGACGTCGGCAATCCCATCGCCATGAAGACGACCCGTCTGCCAATCTTTGACCATGATACATTTTCCTTCTCGACTTGCCCGACTTGAAGGACTCAAGCGGACCATCCTGTTATGATAGGCTTGGGCCCATCAGCAGCGCTCAAAAACACGATACAGACCTTTCAGATTCGCCACTTCGATCACTCCCTTCAACATACCTCTGGTGGCCACGATGCGTGACCGAAACGCCGGGAAAAGGACGTGTTCTAGTGTATGTTCTATTTCCTTCCGCCTTTTCTCAACCATCTCATCAAGGCTTTCGGATTCTTGTTCTAGTTCCACGCTGCGTCTTTCGTCATCCGATTCGGGTTCTGCGTCCTCCTGCTTGATTGTACTTTTCCCTCCGCGCCGAGGGAGTTGCTCGGGAACATAAAATGAAGCAAGTTCTCGTAAGAATGTCCGGAAACATTCTTCTTCTTGAGTCCAATTCACAAATGGACCCAGTCGTAGGAGAAACGTCGGCAATTTGGCCATGCTCGGAAGATAGCCCTTGAGCAGGAGTGGGATAGCTTCGAGAAGGCCTTCGTCGGATATCTCGAGTGAGAAGTATTCGGAAAGCATCTGTCTTCGGTTCATCAGTTGATCGTAGATTTTTTGGACGACTTGCTCTTTGTCCAGGTCGGCGCACTTTGGATCCGTTTCAATCTGATGTTGTGCAGCGATGCTTAGCAGTTCGCGGAGGTGGGGTGCCGGCTGCAGTTGAATGAGGCCAAAATTCCCGAAATCCGTCAAGCCAACCTGGTAGAAGTATTCGTTCGAAGTCATGCCGTAGTCCACCAGGTATAGTTTGACTCCAGACTGAATGGCGGCCAGTCTCCGGTTACGATCCACGATCCCGACGTAGGTCAATGAGGCGAAGACTTCAGTTAGGCCATTGTGCATAGCTTCGCGAACCTCGGCCCGTAGATTCTTCACGGATGTCAGGCGGATTTGTGTTTGTTCTCGATCGGTGGTGGTGTATTTTATTCCGTTTGCTGCTGAGGAGGCATCTTGAGAAGTTCCCGTCGTCAGAGCTGGGGGTAGCATCGAGGTGATCTTGCGCATCTTCGAGTCTGTTCGTACGAGGTTGTTTTCGTATGGCTTCTTGGTGGTGGATGGTTTTCTTTGGGCACTGTCATCGGTCGGAGACGTATTGTCACCGGCTCGGACCTGGGGATTGACCGGTGTCATAGGAGTAACTCCGGGAAGTAAAGTCTGCGTTTTGAATGTTCTGCTGGTGTCGACTTTGGCTAAACTCTCGCGAATATTCGAACACACCAGTTCAATGATTTCGTCTTCGTTCAAGAAGTGAACTTCCCTCTTTGTGGGATGAACGTTGACATCGACTCTGGCAGGATCGATTTCGAGGCTGAGATAGACAAATGGATGTCCACCCTTTGGTAGAAATAGTTGGTAAGTCTGTTCAATGGCCTTCTTGACAGCTGACGATTCCACCGACCGATGATTGATGAATAAAAGCAAAGCGGTTCTTTTGACACTATAATTTGCATTAGTCGCGTACCCTGAAGCTTTGAACCCCCAACGAGAATCTTCAACTTCAAATTCCATGATTTCTTTCGCTACTCCTGCTCCATATGCTTGTCTGATTCTGTCAATCTTGGTCGCAGCTGCCACGACGGAAAATCCGGCACCCGTTTCACCATGTTTCTTGACGGAAAACGCGATGCCTTCTCGATGAATGGCGTATCGTGTGATGACGTCGAGAACTTTGGTGTATTCCTCTGAGGGAGATCGAAATGCTCGTCGTCGATTGGGTATGTTGTAAAACAGATCCTCGACAGTGATCTGAGTACCAGGACGGCCCGCACATGGCTTGGGATCTGAACTTTGGCCTGGCTTCGCCGGAATGAGATTGCCACCCCCATAATGAGCTTGCCAGGCACAACTAGAGTTGGCAGTCCGAGTCGTGACTTTGAGGTGGGCGATATGGCTAATGCTAGCAAGAGCTTCTCCCCGAAACCCATAAGTGGCGATGGACATGAGGTCTTCAAAGTTTTTAAGCTTAGATGTGGTGAAGCGTTGGCATAAGATGGGCAAGTCGTCCTTCTAATACGAGTTAAAGTAGGGAAACAAGGTTGGTATGGGAACATACCTCGATGCCATGCCCGTTATCCGTAATTTGTAGCAGTTTTAGGCCACCGTCTTTGACGAGAACTTCGATAGCCGTTGAGCCAGCATCTACCGAATTCTCTAGAAGCTCTTTGAGGGCATGCATAGGAGCCACGATGATTTCTCCCGCGGCGATCTTGTTGACCACTTCCTGATCAAGAGCCTTGACGCCATATTAGCCACATACTTGACCTGCCGAAGGGCATTGACGTGCCTTGATACGACGCGGAGCCTCTGGAGGCAGGCCTGCTTCTTCTGCAGTCCTTTTGACGCCGCGAGGGGAATCTGAGTCCAAATCCATCGCATCTGCCATCACGAAGAAACAGCGTTGACGAAGAGTGGACGTGATGGACTCAGTTCAGTTGTGCTCGGGCAGTTTGTGGCGAGCCTTAGCCTAAGCCTTGGGCAACGTCACATGGTACGTCAAGCCACTGAGCCTCAGTCCTTCATGCTCAGTCTGTCGTCCTCTGGTACCTCGACTCCAAAACCAGAGTGAACATCATCTCTTCTTGTATCGGACCGGCCTCGATCCCCGTTGGTTAAGGAACAGATTCTCCTCCATGGGCTACCCACGGTAGCCTCTGACAGCGAGCTGTCCAAATCACTCCAATATGGCTATGAATTTTGTCACCTTCAACCAGGACTATAGCCACCTGGCTGTAGGTATGTTGGAATTCTAGAAGATGAAGGTTTCCTGTCACTGACCGAGTGGAGGAACCTCGAGAGGATTTCGCATCTTCACCACCGATCCATTTGAAAAGTGCTTCGAATCCCGAGACGCCGGCAACATTGCCATACTCGAAATGCTCTTCTCTTCCTCCCTTGTCGCTCTAATATTGTCTCCGAGAAGACTTCAAATCAAAAATACCAAAGTGCGCCCGCCGAATTTTTCTTGCGCGACCCATGTTGACATCCCACAGCGAGATTCTATCATTTGCGAACTCACATTCCCGACCACGGTCCTGTCAGTGCGGTTGAACAGAAAGAGACTGGTGATTGTGCTGGAAGACCAGATATACCTTTATGACATCCAAAATATGAATTTGCTTTACACCATCGAGACATCTCCCAATCCTACAGGCAAGACGATCCCTGTTGAGCACGCCGAGCTTGACAATCGGTTTACTGACAGCATGTCCAGCCATCTGCGCCCTCTCGCCCTCGTCTGAAAATTGTTATCTGGCTTATCCTCTGCCGCAAAAAGCGACCGCTTCATCTTTTGCTCCGCCTTCACACGCGCCTCCAAACAGCACTCATGTCCCTCCAACTTCCGGGGAAGTGTTGTTGTTTGACGCCATCAAATTAGAGGCTGTGAATGTGGTGGAAGCACATCGATCTCCGCTGTCTTGTGTCACATTCAATAGTGAAGGGACAATTCTTGCCACTGCCTCCGACAAAGGCACCATTATTCGAGTCTTCTCGGTGCCAGATGCTCACAAGCTATACCAGTTCAGGAGAGGGTCTATGCCGTCCCGGATCTACTCCATGGCCTTCAACATCACATCTACCCTGCTCTGTGTATCCTCGGCCACGGAGACCGTCCACATCTTCAAACTTGGACCGCAAACCAGCCGAATCCCGGAAGACGGTGATGAACTGAGTCAAGGAAGTGACACTCTGCACGACAAAGCCGCCGTGGACGAGGAAGACGGAGCAGAATCACCCACTACTCTCGCCAATCGCAAACCCAATGGGACGTTCATGGGCTTGCTTCGACGAACTTCTCAGCATGTGGGAATCAACCTCGCCTCAACGGTCGGCGGGTATCTCCCAAAAGGGGTAGCCGAGATGTGGGAACCAGCACGAGATTTTGCTTGGATCCGACTCCCCCGGTCAAGTTCTGGGACAGCACCCAGCCAGTTGCGAAGCGTGGTAGCCATGAGTAAGAATTCGCCACAAGTGATGGTTGTCACCAACGAAGGCAATTTCTACGTTTTCAGTATTGATTTGGCCAAAGGGGGGGAGGGATCCTTGACGAAGCAATACTCGTAAGTCTTGGGAGGGAGTCCGGGCGTCATTGCCGTGACTAACACGGACGCAGGGTCCTTGATATCAACGACAAGATGAGTGCCTTCGGGATGGATTATTAAGAGGACGGCGGCCTCTCTGCACCGCATGAGGTGTTTTAGCGTGGGCGTTATGGTTGCCATTTTGATATCTGCAGGTAGCCGGTAGCTACCGGTGCGATCATATTGTTTTCATGTCAGTTGATCCAGCATTGCTGGAATCCAGGTGAATGACGGAATGGTACAGCAGCTCAATAATTACCAATGTTGAAACCATGTCACCTTTTTGACGATACACCATTAATACTCCACCGTATAGATATCTGCGTCATCTGGTCAAAAGATCTACTGTACTGCATGTTTTCGTGAACCCCCCTTGCAACTGCTAGAAGGCTCTAGAGAACGCGCTAAGCCTAATTGGGAAATTTTGATGACACATTACTCCATTGCGTTTAGTTCCCTAAGTCTATAAATACGCGATCAGTGGTAATCCTCCGTAACCTTACTACTGTCAATGGACCTGGAAAGGCCTACATTACCACCTCCCCGAGCGCCTTTCGAAGCAGTCCCGAGGGTGCAACCGCGCGTAACACCTCCCCGATGAACGCTGCCAGGACGTTATAGACGCCGAGGGGGGTTATGCTAGGTGGTGAAAAATATTCTGTAGGGGCTTAAATGTGGTATTAACTGGTCACGTAACGTAGCAAATGAATTCCCATATTAGGCTTAGCGCAATCATAACTCTAAAGTGGTAAGGTGTATGAGGCGGTTGCCCGGGGGGGGGTCGCGAAAAAACACAGTATACCCTGACCCCGGATTGTAGGCCTGGTGCTCCACAATGCGATTCCAGCGAGGAATTCCGCGAGATGCATGAGCGACAGGTGAGCAGGTTCAACTTCTTCTTCAAGCCGTCGGCGGTCTGGTTTCCGTTCTGGGTTTCGGACACACTACTCCGGTTGATCTTCGGTCCAGGAAGGGATTTTCTGACATCGTCCTCTTCTCTTACTACATCTATCGAATTGAAATGGACTGAATACTTCCCGTGAGTCATTGAAACGGCTAGGGTACCAGGACTGGTTCCGTTGCATTGGGAGCAGGGCCGCAGCCTTAGCCATTGTACTTTATTGAAAAGGCCAATGTGACCATTCATCCTCTTCTCCTTCCTCAATATAGCGAGCCTGCTGTTCCGTCCCATTAGTTGCGAGTTTTTAGTCTCTTACTTTTTCTCACATCTTTCTGTTCAAACGCCAATAATTCCCGCCGTAATGCAAGTCAACAGCTCTCCCTCCGGAGGCGGCTCGACCGTGGTAATTGAAATGCCTTCCACCACCCATCAAAGAGTACATTCGGACAAAGATATTCCCACCTCCTCAGACACATCCGCTGGTGCCTTACCGCCTCAATCCACCTCCATACCTCAACTACAAAAATGGAACTCTCCTCGGACCAACATGTGGCGGTGCTTGGCCACCTTCTATTCGTTTGTCATCCTGGGGGCAAATGATGCTGCATACGGAGCTCTCATACCTTACCTCGAGACTTGGTATAATGTCAATTACACGGTGATTTCTTTGGTGTTTTTGAGCCCAATCGTTGGTTACACAATGTCGGCATTACTGAACAATCACATTCATACCGTTTATGGACAAAGGGGAGTGGCCTGGATAATGAGCATGTCACATTTGGGCGCATACAGTGAGGTAGGCGAGACCAGGTCGACGCCATGTGGCTGACACATTGGTGTAGCTGCTATTTGTCTTCATCCTCCGTACCCCGTTTTGGTGGTGGTATTTATCCTGGCAGGATTCGGAAATGGATTAGGGGATAGTGGGTGGTGTGTTTAGACGCTTCAGATCTCTCCTTCTGCGAGCATGCTAACATCTGGTCGCAGGAATGCCTGGATCGGCGACATGGCCAATGCCAATGAGGTCCTTGGCTTTCTCCACGGCTTCTACGGTCTGGGTGCCGCCATTTCCCCTCTCATTGCTACCACCTTGGTGACGCAGGCCGGTTGGCGATGGTATGAATTCTATTACCTCATGGTCGGGGCAGCAGCACTTGAGGTGGCGTTTCTCGTCGGCACCTTTTGGAAAGCGGATGCCCGGGCGTATAGTGCTGAACACCCACAAATGGCCAACCTGGGCACTTCCGGCTCCAGCACTCCCACCACCAATGATCATATCGACCACACTCGCCCAGCCGAGGGTCAAAGAGGCATCTTGTCCAAGCTGAGTCCGTTTGGTAAAAGGGCCAAAGGCAAGAGTAAGACCGCTGAAGCGGTCAAGAACAAGGTCACCATTCTGGCCTCAATTTTCCTGTTGATCTACGTGGGGATCGAAGTCGGCATTGGAGGATGGATTGTCACCTTCATGCTGCGAGTGAGAAAGGGTTCCCCATTCGGGTCGGGACTGACATCGATGGGATTTTGGCTGGGGATTACCGTGGGTCGATTGATCCTCGGGTTCGTCACGGCTCGACTGTTTGAGACTGAAAAGCATGCGGTGGCCGTCTACCTGGTTTGCAGCGTGGCATTGCAATTAATGTTCTGGCTCATTCCGAACTTCTTCGTGAGCGCGGTCATGGTTGGTTTCCTGGGCTTCTTTCTGGGGCCCTTATTCCCCGCGGCCGTTGTGGCATTGACCAAGCTCCTCCCGAAGAAGCTGCACGTCGCCGCCGTGGGGTTCGCCGCCGCCTTTGGAGCCAGCGGGGCATGCGTGCTACCGTTCGCGGTTGGGGCCATTGCGAACGCCAAGGGAGTTACGGTGCTACAACCCATTATTCTCGCTGCCCTCGTGTGCTGCTTAATTGTGTGGCTGCTGGTGCCAAGGTTGCCCAAGCAAAGGATGGCATAAGATGTGCAGATGAACGACGTATCCGTGGACACGTGACAATCTCAACTAGGGCCGATCAGATGAAACGTTGATTTGACGAGAGATTTTAATTTATAGCAGTGGGGTAGGGGGCAACAAAGCCGAGTTCCCAAAGGATTTTGCAAGACGCTAGTGTCAAAAAAACCCGCTCAAGTTGATGATGAGCAGTGTCAACCCTCCCCCGTCAAACCACCTCTCCACACACCTCTACTGCCATCTGAGTGTTTGTCCTTGATCATGTCCATCGCTTTGCTATCAATCCGTGTTACAGTATAGACTGGGCGACCGGCTTGGTTGGATTCTCCCGGCTATTTGGGAGCTCTTTTTTCACCCCCTGTCGCGTCCGGAACGCGATCCAATCACTACGTCAGATGTTTTCTTTGGGTTTCTCTTGAAGGGCAATTCCATCTTATATTTTAATCGATAGCCCATGCGAGTACCTTCAGGCATGTTTACTCCACGGCATGCGCCGCTGAAAGAGGGCCGCTCGTTTCCCGGCCTACCATATGCTGGACCTCCGAGACGGAATCTCAGATCACGACATGGCGCTTTAATACTTCTCGTCCTCATATGCATTCCCTTGATCTACTTCCTAACATCATCCGGAGCCGCCAGTTCGACGATTCAAACCAGTCTACCATCCGACAGGTCCAGGGAATTTGTCACAGACCCCGAGGTGGTGCTTCGACCAAACCCCAATGAATCTCCCGGACGACAACAGTTCCCGCCGAACCAAGCTGGGGCCGATCCGCCCGCGCCGGAGTCGCCTGACGCCGCACCTGTCAAAGATTCAGTCCAGAAGGCCGAGCCACCACTGCAAAACCCCAAGGCTCCTGTGGCAGACCTGGAAGATGAGGAACCAGCAACCTCGAGGGGAAATGATCGGAGTACTACAGCACCCAAGTCTTCTCCCAAAGGACCTGGTTCAGGAGTGTCGTCGCAGGATTCCATCTCATTCAACGAGCGTCCCAAATTCGAAAGAGCTCTCGCTCGCGTGATCAGCTTGCTTCCTGGGGAGATGGAAGGCCGAGATTTACTCCGACAGGTTGAAGGAACCGGCAAGGAAAAGCTACGCGAAATGGGTCTCCGAGTCCGAGAATACAAGAAGTTTTTCGAGGCGTGGGAAGATTTGCATCTCACCTTTGACGAGGAAGGTGGCAGTTACATTCGTGACGATGTGATTCAATATCTGCGACACCATGTCCACAAGTCCTCCTCAGTCGACCTGGATAAAACGGGACTGGCTCAAACCATTCATTCCTACGAAGCGTACCGGTATTTCTTAGTCAAATTCGGTCAACTGCTCTTCCCCTGGACGGCACCCTATTTCCCCGACCACATGACTCTTCACTCTCATTTCAAGAAGGGCGGTCGAGGTATCGTGCTCACGGCTGGCGACGACCAGGCGCCGTTTCTATTAACGACCATCCCGACGTTCCGAAAGCTAGGCTGCACGCTTCCCATTGAGGTGATGTACCTCGGCGATTCCGATCTCAGCGAAGATTACCGGGCCGATCTCGAGGCTATCGATGGCGTGATCACTCGAGATATTGCACAAATGGTAAACGACGAGGGCTGGAAGCTTGCGGGCTGGGCTGCGAAGCCTTTTGCTATCCTCCATTCAAGCTTCCGAGAAGTCTTGTTCATTGATGCCGACAGCCTATTCTTCAAAAACCCCGAAATTCTCTTCGACGATCCCGCCTACCAAAAGACCGGAGCCCTCTTCTTCAGGGATCGATTAATCATGCCGGAGTCGAAGAAACGGTGGCTCCAGCAAATTCTACCAAAGCCCATCTCCAGACAAGTCAAGCAAAGTCGCTTTTGGACCGGTGACAGTGGCCACATGCAGGAGTCGGGCGTCATCGTGGTTGACAAGTGGCGTCACTTTATCGCCCTGCTTTTGGTTACTCGAATGAACGGCCCGGACAGAGACGGCAATCGAGACGAGGGACGAGTCGGCATCTATGACATGGTCTATGGTACGTCACGATCCCAATAATGACCCCTCCACGTCAATGCTGACATTGTTCCTTTTTTCTTCTAGGTGACAAAGAGACCTTCTGGATCGGTTGGGAGCTCGTCGGCGACTTGGACTATGCATTTCACCAAGGTGACGCCGGCACTATGGGCACCGTCCAGGAGGATAAGAATCGAGAGGAGGGACGAAAGGAGGGAAACCCCAACCGGAGGAAGAAGCAGAAGAAAATCATCCTCGACGACAACGGCGAAATCATCGAGAACCCCGAAGGCGAGGAAGGATGGGAGGAAGTCGAAGCCGAAGAAGAAGACCCCGGGAATACGGGACCGTCAAGTTATACCATTTGTTCTCCGCAATTGTTGCATCTTGATTTGGAGGGCAAACCGCTCTGGTTCAACGGGTGGTTGCTCGATAATAAGTTTGCGGATAGGAAACAGAAGAAATTCGGCAAGTTTGAAACGTATCTCATTGAGCCGAGGGATATCAGGGAACCCGGCGCCTGGCAGTTGGAGGAGAGTAATATGTGTTGTTTGACGACGGATCCGCCGTTGAAGAGGGATTTCACACCGGAAGAAAGAGAGATCTTAGATATGATGATTCAGCAGGCCAGAGAGGTTGGGATTGCAGGTTGATTTTGAACCGACCCAAAAAGAGGGGGGGAAAGCCAGCGATGGGAACGGGGTTGGTTAAGCATTTTATTTTGCATCTATCATCTCGACAACTACAGCACGTCTACCTGACTGACGGCGTCATGGACTTTCTTTCTCTTAAAAGGTGTATTCATACCTTGTATGGCCTGGAGGTGAGGTGAGATCGTGGCAATCTGAGGGTCGATCTACGCTTGCAGCATGCACACAATATATAAGTTGAACCCTGAGCCTCGATGGGAGACTGGAGATTGGAGTATTCAGTGCGTTCGATGATTCCCTTTTCCGCGTTGGCCTTGTTGGATTCGTGCCATCTTCTCACTCTCCATCAAGTCCCCGAAGTATAAATACTACCCCGTGGCAATACATCTCTATCCCCCCATTTGCTCGCATTGCCTGTGCCATCAATTCCAGTTTCCTAACCACATCCGCATCTGTCGGCCGTTGCAGCCGGTCGGTCACTACCGCTTCTGTCTCACCAGCAGCGACAGCTTGTTGTTCAATGGCGTCCGCTTTCAAAGGTGATGTAGACGGGAGCATGCCTGCAATCCCTACAGATTTAACTCGCAAGGCTGAGGTTAAAGCAGACAATGTATTATGTAAGCGCATATGTCTCAATTTTCGGCATCGATTTTACGACTTTGATGGCTGAATCTCGCAACCGAAACATGTGTTAACTCATGTTGGCGCTTTGAAGTACTTGCGTTCCCTTAGATCTAACTGGGACGGCGGCGCCATGGAGTCTGATGCCACAAGGACACGACCGAAATTTGAGCGCAAATCAAGATCGGAGAAAAGACTTGCTAACCCCCTGGTTAAGGGAATAGTAGCATTCTGCGCGAAGCGAGGCATCGTCATCGCCACTAATGAAGAGGGCGCCTCGTCCTCGCTAGCAGCTGAAGCCTCCATCCCGGCTCAAATGTCCCGAGGAACCTCAGACTTCCAGTGTGAGACGTCTCGATCTTCTCTCCAAGTTTCGCTCTCTTTCTCAGACCTCCCGAAACGCTACACGCTGTATGCTCCGCTGCTCCTGCTCGCGCACAATTTCCCGACACGGAATCCGCGCTGGAGAGACTTCTATAATGCTCTCTCGCAGCCGGAGAGAAGCGAATTGTTCAAATGTATCGCCGAGGAGGGATTCGCGGGCCTCGGCGTGAGTCGAATCGCAGTTAATGCGCCTATTGCCGCGGAAGAGAACGGGGAAGAGGTTAATGAGCCCGAAAGACCTGAAGCATGGGCTGGTAAATATCCGTCTATCAGGCCCGATCCTGATGTGCACGATAAGGATCTAACTACGATGACAAATCCGACCGACTCAGACACAGAGGTACAGGTACCGAGCCAGAAGCGGAGGCAACACATCCTCCGTAGCCCATCAGGCTTGGTCCCCGTATATGGCGACTGGGGGCCCCAACCTCGACAGATACCTTCTCCGAAAGGCAGGCTTCTCCTCACGGACCCGACGACTCGAGACTTCAGCGAAGCCTTCTGGACATCCACGACCCAACATCGCGGTATCATGCAGTGCTGGGCCCCCCTATACACCATGTTCAGCCGAGGGAATGTTTCTGAGAAAGCCCGGATCCTTGGGCTGGCCCCAGCATCTACATCGCCTTCTGCAGGAGAGAAGGCCGAGATCGGAGGCCGATTCCCCGGTTTGTCACCGCCGGCGCTCGATGAACCAATTGAGGCTGTCGACGTCATCGATTTCTACGTCGGCATCGGGTATTTTGCCTTCTGCTACCTGGCGTGCCGGGTGAGGAGAGTCTGGGGCTGGGACATTAACCCGTGGAGCATCGAGGGATTGAGGCGGGGCTGTGAGAGGAATGGATGGGGGTGTGTGGTGGTCAGGGTCGATGAAGATGGGAAATTGGTCGGGATGGGTGTGAAAGAGCTGGTGGAGAGGGTGGTAGGAGTGCAGGGCGACACAAACGTGAGAAACGGAGGCCGAATGGCAAAAGGAACAGAAAATGTTGGGGGAGCAAGAATTGGAGCAGGCAATGAGAGCGGTAGAGGGAATGAAGAACGGGCGGATGTCATCAAATGTGTGGCATTCCTGGGGGATAACAAATGGGCGGACAAGGTTATGAGGGAGGTTCGATGCGAGTTTGACGGACAAGAAAGGGGACTGAATGTCAGACATGTGAATTTGGGATTGCTTCCGACTTCGGGGGGGAGTTGGGAGAATGCCATCAGGATGGTGACGGGGTCGTATAATCAAGGGAAAGGAGGATGGTTGCATGTGCATGAGAATGTCGATATTGGAAGGATTGACGAGATGAAGGGAAATATCGTCCAAGGTATCGAGAGACTGGCTTCTCGCGAAGCAGGACGCGAGGGTAATCAAAGGACACACTGGGTCGTTTCATGCGTGCATGTCGAGGAGGTCAAGACGTATGCGCCCGGTGTCATGCATTGCGTTTTTGATATCGAGATCAAAGCCAATGGATGAGTCTGTATCCTTTTCTCTAAGGTCCTTTTTGCGCGTACGTTTCGCATTTCGCGTGTGCGTCAATATATCTCCCTCCCTTGCAATGCTGTCATGACTGTCTCCGAAACTTCACGGGAATGTTTTTCTCCACAATACTCAGTTGCTGTTCCCTGAGTACGCGCTCGGCCTCGTCCTCCATCAGGTCATGTTTTCGAAAATGCTCTATATCCTCAGGATGAATAAGGTCCTCCTCTTTCGTGTTCTCGTCATGGTATTTTTCAAAATGGTGGATTTCGTATTCATATTCGTCGTCGCCGTGATGGCCTGGTCCAAGCCCGAAATCGGGCAGTGTATGGCCGACCCGGATTCCGTCCAGCCATTGATCCTTAGTGATGGCACCGGAGGAGGCTGGATCGAAGATGCTAAAGACGTCGCGAACGGCTTTATCTTTGACTTCCGGGGGGGTTGACTGTAGAGATTCATCGTCCAGGCCGTAGGTTCTGCGAACTTCGTCGGGGGTCCAGATGCCGTCGTTGTTGAAGTCGTGGAGGGAGAAGAATGAGGTTGGGTCGAAGTTGGAGATGTCTGCACCATCGAAGGTAAATTGTCAGAGGAAAGGATACGAGGAGAAGGTGTTTAGTTTACACACGGTGCTCTTCTTGCATGTGGTACAATGCCCAATCGTCGGCGGGATTGGCTATTTCTTCTTGTGGAGGAGAGCCATGTGCACTGCCGATGGAGAGGAGAGTGGCGGACGCCACGAGTACGTCTCTGGGTTTCATTTGGGCTGTACGGTCTGTCTGTATCGCATTGAATGTTCGCTGAGATAGGGGATGCAGGTACAGCCTTCAGCGTTGTTAATATAAGCTGTTCATTCCTCAGCACAACATGATGTTGCCGGGAGCCGCCCACCTGTACCACACTGGCCATTGGGGATGCCCACCCCCTGGCGATCAGTAGGGACTAGTCAGATAAAGCCTAGCAGAGGCAGCCCCCCAGGCTTGTATCAACTTCAAGCGTCTTTGATAAAAGGATACGGAGCGTACACCGCACTTTAAGGTAAGGAGCTGTGAATAAGTGGGATTCACTTTGACATGTAGTGAGTAAAATTGGTGATTGTTTGCTCCCGGCCCCGCGAGATGTTTGACCTGCCCTTCCCTTCACCTCCACCAGGTTCTTCGTGTTGTCAGAAATGTCAATCTCGCTGCGTTCAGTATGAGCCCCTTCAATCTGCTCTCTACAGCGGCGTCCGCGTCCGCGCTCGCCACGATCGATTTTGACCGTGATGAGGGAGACTATCCCACAGATTCAGAGGATGAAAGCCTGGCTGAATCTCAAACCTCTGATCCCAGTCTCAATCTAGATCGAGAAGCAAACAAAGCCGCCCTTGAACATTACGTCCTCTCCCAAGCCAACAAGCACATCCACCAGAACCAGAAGGCTCCCCCTGTCAAAGAGCTCGAAAATGAGAGATCCAAACGAATCATCGATCAAGCCCGTGAATACCAGCAGGAGCTATTTGAACGTGCCAAAGAAGAGAATGTGATTGCCGTCCTTGACACTGGTAGTGGCAAGACTCTCATCGCGGCTTTGTTGATCAGACATTTCCTGGAACAAGAACTCATCAGTCGAAGCCAAGGCCACCCTCCCAAAATTGTCTTCTTCCTGGTCAACAGCGTCCATCTCGCCACTCAACAGGCTCGCTTTCTCAACAACAACCTTCCTGAGAATGTGATTCCCCTTTTTGGAGATTCCGGCGATGATTTGTGGCGCCGGGCTGAATGGGACAGAATCTTTGCCAACAACAGTGTCGTTGTCTGCACCGCTGCTGTCCTTGATCAATGCCTAATGCACTCCTATCTAACAATGGGGCAAATCTCACTCCTTGTCTTTGATGAGGCGCACCATTGCAAGAAAAATCATCCATACTCAAGGATAATTCGGGATTACTATCTCAAATGGGAAGAGGGTTCTCGACCTCGCATCTTTGGCATGACCGCTTCTCCTGTCGATTCGAAACGGGATATCGAACAGGTCCTCGAAGATTTAGAAACGTTGTTACAGAGCAAAGTCGTCACCACTGACGACCTTTCTGTCTTCGACTTTGCACCTAGGGCGGAAGATGTCATCTGGAAGTATCCTGCCTTGCAGGGAGAATTTGACACGGAATTAACTTCCCGGCTTCGTCGACTGTGTGGCTTCATCGATGACTTGTCGAAACACTTCACTTTCTCCCGAACGGCCTCTAAGCAATTGGGAAGTTGGGCGGCGGACAGGATTTGGAAATATGCGATTCCTACATCCGAGCATCGGGCAGCCAACATCGTCAAAAAATTGGAACGGAGCTCCGCGTACCAAAAATGGGTGGACAATGACAAGCGAGACGCAGCGTTGGAGTCGATTCACGAGGCCATCTCAATTGTGCAGCAGCATAGTTTCGCCCCTCCTCGTCTCAATGTCGAGGATGAATTGGCGTCCAAGGTGAGATGCTTGTACAGCGAGCTCACAGCTCGATTCTCGGCGTCTCCTGCGACTCGTGGACTTGTTTTTGTCGACCAGAAATTAACAGCTTTCATTCTCTGTGATTTCTTTGAATCTTTGAGCCCGACCAACATACGACCCGGAGTTCTCGTTGGTGTTGGTCAAATCGATTGGGAACCAGGTTCTTGCAAAGATCAAGAAGCGGTCATGGAAGAATTCCGGGCGGGATTAAAGAACCTGATTTTCGCTACCAGTGTGGCAGAAGAGGGTATCGACATTCCCCAGTGCAACCTCGTGGTCCGATTCGATCTGTACAAAACCCCGATCCAGTATATGCAAAGCCGTGGCCGCGCTCGAATGAAGAATTCTATTTTTGCGCACATGATAGAAGAGGGGAACTTCAAAGAAGAAGCGGAGGTTAACTATGCCAGGGAACAAGATGATTATATCAGACGGTACTGTCGGCAATTGTCCCCGACCCGGCGTCTGGGCCACTATGAATCAAACTTGAAGAGACTTATAGCTAAAGAATCCAGGCATCGAAATTTCAAAACTTCCACTGGAGTGGTCGCGAACTACGGCAATTCTCTCTTGCTATTGAATCGCTATGCAGAATCATTGAAGAGGATTGGAGCTACTTCGGCCGAGATCTATGAGGAGATGATAGACGTTCAAGAAAACAAGTTCAGATACAAAGTCATACTTCCAGAAACTGATGACGAACGAACCAAAGCAGTGAAGGGTGCTAAAGGGGACCCCCAGCCCAACAAGGTCCTGGCAAAACGATCTGCCGCCTGGCGATGCTGTGGAAAATTGCGTTATGCAGGTCTCTTGGATGAAAATCTGGACAGTATTTTCGTCAAGGTCAAGCCGTCGAATTTAAACGCGCGAATCGCCGTATCGGAGAAGAAGGATGACTATGAAAAGAAGTTGAAACCAGACTTCTGGATCGAGAGTGGTGTTGGATCCCCTGACCTCCCAACAAAATTATTCATAACCCAGGTTCTTATTGGACCACGGTCCCTGGCTTGTTCCGGAGATGGCTTATTGTTACTGACGCGGTCGCCGCTTCCTGAACTATCCTCCTTTCCGGTATTTGTCGACAACAATGTCGAAAAATATGTCGTTTTCAACCGGGCCGATCGACCTGTCCCAGTGACATCGGAAAATATCGAGGTATTGACAAGATTCACTCTTAATGGAGTCTTCAACGATGTGTTCAACAAGGTATACAATCCGGACGCCACATTTATGAGCTACTGGCTAGCACCTCAGGCAACGGGAGATTTGCAGGGTTCTTTCGAGGATATTGTCAATGTTGACGAGCTTCTCAGGGGCGGCGCACCCGGTCGACAGAGATGGATTCCAGCTACGGATCCAGACGACATGCGTGAAAATGTGAAGAAATGGTGCAATGCCTTTCTTGTTGATCCGGGAAATGGGAGGTTTCACTATTTCACCGAAAGCGTCCTGCCGGGAAAGTGTATCTGGGATCCACCACCAGAGAGTGTCAGAAAAGTGTCGAAGAGATATAAAGACACCATTATCGAATTTACGGACAGTACTTGGCGTGGGAGACACAAAGACTTCGGATCATTTGCCAACAAATATGATCCCAATCAACCCGTTCTGCAGGCCAAGTTAGTCATGGCAGGTCGGAATTTCCTGGAGAAATGTTCGGATGAGCAAAAGCGCTCCGTTATCTGTCAAATTGCACCTCAACCGTTGGAGATCGCTCGTGTCTCGTCCTCCGTGGCGGCATTCCTGCAATTGTGGCCAGTGATCCTACATCGACTGGAAGCCTATCTGATTGTTCAGGAGGCGTTTGACAAACTTGATCTGACGGGAGTGCCAACCCATTTTGCTTTGGAGGCCTTTACCCACGACCCCACCGCAAATGACGGAGATTCTGAATTCGTGCCTTCGACACAGAGTGAGCCAGATGGACGCGACCACAGTAGAGGAGCCATGAACTACGAGCGTTTGGAATTCATCGGTGATTCCCTTCTCAAAATGACGACCACAATAACGGTCTTCAATCGCACCACGTGCAATGAAGAAGGCATGCACTGTAAGCGAATGTCTTTGCTCTCAAACAGCCGATTGTGTGATGTTGCCTCTTCACCCCGCTACGAACTTTTCCGTTACATTCGAGCCGGAACTTGCGACAAGTGGCGTGATACGTGGTATCCTGAATTCATGGAACTCAAGAGAGGCAGAGTCATCAAACTGACCGATGCTCAACGGAAGCATGCGTTAGGAAAGAAAACGATCGCCGATATTTGCGAGGCGATTATTGGAGCATGTATCATGACCAGTCAGCATTTGCCCACCGAGGAAAAATTCGATTTAGGTATCAAAGCAGTCACCAAGCTCGTGGAAGATGAAGACCATGCTATCACTTCGTGGAAAGAGATCGCCCCAATGTACAAACCGCCGCAATGGAGTTTGGTATCCAACGATCCGGTTGCAAATGATCTGGCGAGAAGGATCGAAGGGATCACTGGATATCGATTCAATCATCCACGCTTGTTACGATCAGCATTCACACATTCTTCGGATCAAAACTCTCCAGTCCGTGATCTCCAACGTCTGGAATTCCTCGGCGATGCCTGCCTGGACTGGGTTTGTATCTGGTGGTTATTCTCTACCAATCCGACCCGGGACCCCCAATGGCTGACTGAGCACAAAATGGCAATGGTGTCCAATAGATTCCTCGCGTCGCTTGCAGTAATCCTTGGTTTTAACAAACTCATCTACGCCTCCGGGCCGGCTCTCTACGAAGAAATAGGCAACTTCGCGGTCAAGGTTCTGGAAGCGTACAAACAGGAGGACGTCAAACCCGATTTCTGGACACGCGTTTCCTCGGGCTCGCCGCCTCCAAAGGCGCTGGCGGATCTGGTCGAGAGTTATCTTGGTGCTGTCCTCGTCGACTCGGGGTTTAATTTCACCGAGATCGAAGGTTTCTTCGAAAGACACGTCAAGTGGTTCTTCGAAGACATTGAAGCATATGACACGTTTGCGAATCGGCACCCGACCACACACTTGTATCGTCTGCTAAAGGAAGAGCTCGGATGTCAAAAAAGTTCGCCGGAAGTTCTTGAAAGCTCCTCACAGATTATTACAACTCCGCCAAACGGCGACGAAGACAATGACGACGACGATGATGGAGCGGGCGACGATGCTGTCGCCGGCGTAAGGGTCCACATTGCTTGGTTCGTGCATGGACGAATGGTTTCGGTAAATCAAGGACAGGGAGTGAAGTATGCCAAAGCCCGAGCAAGTAGGTCGGCTTTAAAGATTCTAGGAAACCTGGGAGTCGATGAGTTTAGAGAGAAATGGGGATGTGATTGTGTGCAAAAGCGGAAGAAAGATGGAGATGGAGGAGCAGAATGGAGAGTGACAGGAGAAATCTTTAAATGATCAGAACCAGGAAATCAAGGACGGAACGAGGTGGATGACATGCACGATTAATGACTTGGGTGATGGCCATGGTCTTTCAGTCCAAGGGGGGAAAGGAGCCAAAAAAAAGAAGCGAACTGCGAATGTAGAAAGGCAATAAAAAACCCTTCGAGAGCTTCTTGAGCATTCCATCTGACCAAATGCCTGAGATCGAAGGATATGACGTGGACTTGACGTCGACGTCAACAACATGGATGAAACTTGAAAGGATCACTATGCGCCGGTATTTGTAATCGGGACGGTTTCTAAAGGTCTAATCCTATCCTCTCTGATCCTGATCTTCATGCGTCATCACATCCTTTTTGAGAAGACCGCTGAGCTTGTCGGCTGAGAGTTTTCTTTTTTCACATCTTATTTCGCTCCCCATCGCGTATACCGGGTCTTGACGATGCGTTGGTGGCTTGACCTTGTCCTTGCGCAGCAGCGGCGACAGAAGTTTGACCAGGGCCCGGAGTCACTATCTGGGAGTCAGGGAACAACTCCTGAATCAAGCCGGGAAGGAAGCGGTCCAGACGCGACACGGTCTCGGGCCAAACCTGGACGTCGTCTTGATCTCGATCCGTATTTCCTTGCGTCTTTGTCGCAGTAGGTGTGGTGGTAGCGGGAGGATTTCTACCCAAATACCCGGTCCCATCCATGACGAGGAGGACATTCTTGACACCTTCTCTCACTGCCTCGACAAGGGCGTCGGCATCCGTGCCCGCGTTCATCAGGCGATCAAGCAATTCGAGGACCTTGACCCAGACGTCGCCAATGCGGTTGACGGCGAAGAGCCGATCGAGGTGGCGCAGGAAGATCTTGCACAGGAGACTCGCGGCCTGGGCACGGGTATCGTTCATCCCGGGCGGATCGAGCTGGTAGACTTCGGGCTTGAGCAGGCGAAGTGTGAGTGGGAAGAGGACCTCGTCGAAGATAGCGGTCCATTCGGTATGTGTTTCGTTGTCTGCCACGGACTCGGAGAGTAAAGTGCGCTGCAAGGCTGAGAGGGCCCGGTGCCGGACTTCGCGGCAGGGGTTGACGCACTGGGCGCACAGGGTGCGGAAGACGGGGGACCAGTACGCGGCCCAGGCCTCCTGGCGCTCGAGGTGCGATTGCTCGATGAGGGCGGGGACGCGGTCGCTCAGTTGATAGACCAGGCTGATGGCTTTATTAGCTCGCTGAACGACCACAATATCTTCGTCGCGCGCCGGTTTTGCTTGGTGGCCACGCTTCGCTGCAAAGTCGCGCCGCTTTTCCTGGATCGAACCGATTGAGCCGGCCGAGGCGAAATCGTTCGCTAACGCGATTGCGGCTTCAAAATTATCGGATGTCACGGCCGTAGGATTTGACGTTGCCAGCGTAGCAAGGATGTCGAAGACGGATTCGGCTTCTGTTTTGTGCTGGTGAAGACGTTGCAATGTGGACCAGAAGTCGGGGGATTTTGTGATTTCGTTTCGTAAGGGTCCTGGGTTGGCGACGGTATTGGTCAGGCCTTGTGTGACTGTCGGTGCGGTGCGGTCGAGAACGGCGTCGTCAAAGCTGGAGATGGCATGAAGGACGACGGGAGCGCGCATGAAGTCGTGGGTCTATGAGCTTCGGTTAGTATTTTCTCATACCTAGGGGGAAGTCGGCTTACAAAGCTGTATCGAAGCAATTCCAAGAGATAGTGCACAACCCTGGAAGCGGCGAGAGGGTGTAAGTTCGACACATCCCGAACCGCATTTTGCAATGACCCGGTCAAATTTTCTCCAGCAGCTGCGATCGTTTCATCATCTCTGAGTGTCAGCTGAGTCGCCAGCTCGAGCAAAAACACCGAGCCTGGATCATATTCAGGTCCAGCTTTGGGTACGCGATGTCCATTGACCCTGACCGTGACTGGCATCGGTCGTTCAGGCTTGACTGTCACGACCGGAGATGACTCTTCCACTTGTGACAATAGTGCCGCGACCAATGTCTTGATCTGATTAGGAGGCAGAGCGGCCATATGTCTGAGAACCAAATCCGGTTGACAGGCTTTCACACAATCCACCGAACTGAGAGTATTTTCCAACTCTTCTTCCGAAGGCTCTGGTGGATCATCTGCAGCGTAACTTGAAAGATACGAGGTAAAGGTCGAGAAAATGCCACTTTCGCCGAGTCTGCCCTCTCGATCGATGACTTGTGACGGAGGTTGGAGCGGAATCGCACCCGGGTCCGCGAGTCTACTCCTGTCAAAGGTGGGTAGTGTGATAAGAGAATTGACGAAGAGGTTCCTCAAAATCCGAACAACACATATCCATGTCTCACCCACGGCATTTTCGTGGCCAGCCAAGATCCTGAACAGCAGTACTGTGGACAATTGGGCTCTGAAATCCCTTCCAAGTCTCACAGCCATTTCACTAACCATGATTCTCTTCTTCCCAACTTGAACCTCTGTATTCAATGACGTGCTTGGTGGTGCTTCCGCGGCCAATCCACTAATTTGACTCGCGCTGTAGACGATACGATCGAATGCCTCGGTGATGCCATACTTGGCTGCGATTTGGGCACATTGATCAAATCCGACAACCACTCGGGAAAATACAGCATCATCAGAAGCCGACATGAAAACGTAGCAGAGGGTGGCAATTATTGGCCTCCAAGTCAGTTTGAACATCTCTGCATCAAATGCATTGGTATTGCATAGTTCTAATGATCCGGCGTCAGCGGTCTTCATCAACAATTCTTTCCATGCAAAGTCGAAAGCATGCTTGTTGTCGTGCTCATCCGGCAGAATAATTTCGTTCTGCTTGATGGCGTCGTAGATATCTTGAAGCAATTCCGGTGCAAAGTCTCTGCCAGCGTTGACTCCGCGCAGGTTCCTGGCAAAATCGTCAAAAGACATTCGTTTCTGCGCCTTGACATTTGGATTGTAGAGTTCGGTATTAAGCATGATAATGGCATAAGTGAGGACGAAAGCGGCGTCCTTGTCCGCGATTTCCTCTGGTGCGGCAGTGGAGCAATACTTTTCAGTAAAGGTATTGACCACCCGTTCAATCAGAGCGGACTCTCCAGGAAGACGGAAGGCTGAAAGCACTTCTCGGAGAGCCTCATCGATGCGCTTGTCATCAAACTTGAACAAACCAATGAAGGCGGTGAGTAGACGCTCATTAGTTTTCTTCGTCAGAAATTCACCTAGCATTTTCTTCGACACGTGTGAAGTTCCCTTGAGGAATTGAGCCACCTGCAAGGGATCGTCGGGATCCTCTATGATGCCGTTCCTCACGAGGTAGGCGACCCCTGCTTTAGGGTCGTCATTGAATTTTGAAGCACCACTCTTGATGATCTTCTTTCTCACTCTTTGTAGGCGCATCTTCTCTATCCGCTCTTTCGTCCCAGGTGGTACCTCTTGATCAAGCCTCTCTGCCATAAATTGGACAAAACTGAGCAAGGAATCGAGGCATAAAGGCGGGACGCTTGTCGTACTCCAAGTTGCCGAATCCGGGAAAGCATTCCGCGACAGAAGTCCGACCATGTCTTCACAAAGGTCCTGCCTATCGACTTCACAATCGTAATTGACGAAGAGTTCCGCCATGAAACTCGGCATTCGAACCAAGGTGCCGATACTTTCCACCATTGCTTCCCTTGCCTCTGGTCGTCTGGTACCGCCTTCAAGTCCTAATTTCTGCCGATCTTTGATTGGAACAGGGGTCGATCGGCCGCTGCTGGGTTGCGAGGGAGCTGGTTTAACCAATTTCGGGGCTTGCGGCACCCCCTCATAGAGTGAAGGATCGATCCCAGGCTCTTGAGGGATGTCGACCCGTGGGTGTAGACATGCCACCAAATATGACAGAAATAATTCCTGCTGCAGTTTGAGGAGTTGTCGACAGGTAGCTAGCAGTGTCCCTGCGACCCGGAGAGAGCAGTTCAATAGAACCATATTATCAGATCGAACAAGCTGGAACAAGTGGCGACACATGTCATCTTGAACGAGACCCGCTAGAGTGGGCTGTTTCGCTATCGACGGTCCGGCGACCTCCAGTGCGACGTCAATGATTCTCAATGCCATGATTCGCATCGGATCTGTATGTGTCTTGTCATGCGGATCGAGAAGGTCAATCAAAACTCGGAAAAGCTCCTTGATGGAAGGTAAAGCATAGGGCTCAACGTTCTCGAACTCATCCTCTTCTGCTCGGGCGGTAGAATTTTGCGTTGCGGTGGAGGTAGGCTTCGCGTCGGTACCATCTTCAGGTGCGGGCTGTCCTTCAACATCAGCACTGGGCCGATCTAGCTCACCATTGCCCATGACGCTTCCGGTCATCGGGGGCTCAATTTTTAGATCTTCGCTGGCGCTCAGGAGAGTAGTCCGAGTATTGGAACGACTCCTCGTCTTTGGAATTTCTTCCACCTTCAAAGTCTTTAGTCTGCTGAACACAACTTGACACATGGTCACCATTGCCATCTCGGCCGATCTTCTGAGAACCTCCGAGAGGCGGGCCTGACAGCACATGCTCAACCCTGTACTCATCATCTCGCAAATACTTTCATCTCCCAGTAGTTGACCCTCAGGCCGAGAGATGATATTTTCCATTAGTCTCAATATTCGTAACAAAACAACCTCGTCTGCCGCCGTATCGCTGGCTTCAAAGCGACAGTGGGTGATGGCCGCGCTTAGAAGATGCATTGCCTGCGAAATTCTGGGAGTTTTGATGGCTAGGATATTGTAGGCGAAAAATTTGGTGATCGAAATAACAGCTAGACTTGTAATCGTGGCACTGGTCGAAGAGCTCCGTATGACCTGGAGGAAAGGACGCAGCAGCTCAGGGCCGTCGACGGTGGTCACGTCTTTGCAGCCTGCGAGGTCTCTCCTCAAACGAGCAAAGGCTGAGAGTAGAGGATTGTCCTGCATGCTTTTGCCCTTCTTCCCACGTAAGCCCCATCGACTGGCCAAACTGGAGTTCTCGTCGTCTGAAGCATTGGGAGCATTGAGTCTCGTCTTGCCCGGGTCGGATATCATTGGTCCTCTACTGCCATGGCGGCTTTGCGAAAAAGACCGGTGTAACTCCTGCTCTTGCAGTCTTGAGGCACCTCCTCCCAGGATGGCTGATACAGAAGATTGAGCCCAACGGGCATTCTTTCGCATGGCCGAGGTGATCGTTATACATTCTGTGGTGATGAGAGCGATAGGGTCGATGGCGATGGAGGGTGTAGTCTCGAGAGCCATCTCGACCTGAGAAGAGGCAAATGCCTGCATTTGAGAAGAGTGGGACCGAGAGACTGACGCTTTGGGGCGTGGATGCTCGGGGCTCTGTTCTGCATTGTCAAGACTGCTAGAACTGGTCATGGTCGGCAGGCTGGGGATTCGGAGCCGGAGACTGGTTTCGGCTGTGGTTAGATTGGCAAGGTGTTCGTTCTGGCAGGATTCGAATTCTGTCCTTTGGGTTTCCCGCTTGCATGATGCTGAAGGAATCCCCCTAATATTCAAATGAGTCCTATTCGGCTCTGTCTGGGATCAAGGAAATACCTCCAAACAAGATACGGACACCTGATGAAGTGCAATGCTCACCTCTTTGTCGCGTTTAGGGAATTTCGGGTATCTCGGATTGGGAAGGTATTCCGGAGAAATCACGTGCGCAGATGTGGCTTGTATGGCCTGTTATATAAACCAGGCGATATTCTATGGATGCAACAATGGAGCGGAACATCTACACGAAGAATGCATGGCGATAAATATTTACTTGGACAATATCTAAAACAAAAGGCCGTAAGGGCAACGAACGAATCGTATGGGTATAACCATAATATATCCCGCCAAACTCCAAGCGCTAGATATCCTGTAGCGACGACCAACATTCATTCAAGAAAAGAGAAGAGGTGGGGGAAAGGTCCACGTGGACATAGACATCTATTTCGTGCCTGGAAAAACCACCAATTCATTCACCAACTCAACCTGTAGCTTGCTCAGCCGACATCGATTGCTCGCCTTCCTCAAGCAGGTCCGTAATCCGTGCCAAATTGCCAATAGTTTCTCGTCCTTGGCCCATCAATAACAACTTCTCTGCATTGGCAGGAAGTCCCAAGTATGCAGGTGGCTCCCGCTCCGGAAGTCTGTCCACCCAGTCCAGAAAGTCTCGTATCGTAGTTCCTGAAGGTACTCTGAGAGCTTTTCCTTCAGAATCCGACACCAGTTCGTGATCGTCCTCGTACGCAGCGGGATCAAAAACCTTGGCTACAATTTGACTGAGGAGCGAGAAATCCCCTTCGTGGTCAATCTTGCCTCCATACGTCTCAGTGATCAGTGTGCGAATCAAATCCCATGGCAATTTCACCGGGGCAATATTTGACCTGCCCTGTGCAATTGCCTCGATCCAGAAGTCGATAATGAAGGAGCAACATTCGTAGTCGCTATCGTTAAATTCCCAAAGTCCTTTCCAACCAAGAGTTGGAGCATATCTGAGTCGTTCTTGCAGGACTGCATGTAGGAAGCAAAGCAGGAGATATAGTCTGCCTTTCTCTACTGGAGTTCGAGTGCCTCGATCTGAGAGGACGGTCAATGTATCTTTCATGTTGGCCCTCATGCCCGCAGGCTGCTCGTATACAAGTGTTCTCGAAGCCCTGATCAGATTGACGGGTATCTTGGGACTTGATTCCATCGACAGGAACAGTCGGAAGTCGTTGTGAGGCTTGAGAGCAGAAAGACGTTTTTCCAAGCTCTGCAACCAATGAGGCGCAAGGTGAACGTTCTTGATCAGAACCCAAGTTCCATTGGAAGCAGCACTTGTGATTGCCTTGTCAGCGCTGGCAACACTTTCATCAGACCCCATGGCAACGTTAGCACACGTTGCATTTTGCTTCCCCACAAGTGCGTCGACTTTGTAGCTCGCGTCGAAGCCAGGATTGGAGCATAGAGCGATTGGGACCGAGGCGGTGACTTGGTTGACAATGGTTCCCAAATCATCAGATCCCTGGAAGATTTCTGGGCCAAATACATTTGCAACCAGGTTTTCAGCTGCGGGTAGGAATCGGTCTGGTCTGACCAGTTTGATAAGTAGCAACTTGTAAAGATTCTGGTCAATGATCTTGTCGGTATCATTCCAGATCGTGGGAACACAATGTTCGGCTCGCTCTGCAGAGAGGAACTGTCTCCAACTCTCGCTCCTGGGATGGACTTGGTCCTTGTTGAACATCGGGACTCGGTTAATTGCAGCCAGGACATCTTCCTCACGGGCATCGCTGGGAAGAATGCCATGTGAATGTGGCCGTTCTTCCAGGATGAGTTCCATGGCAGAGCGATCAAACTCATAAGGGGTCGCTCGTACGAGAAGCATTGCCAGCGTAATGCGGTCCTTTTGCAATAGAGACAAAGAGGTTCGTCGGTACGTCTCGACAAAGATGTCCTTCAATATGATTTCTCCACGCTCCTCATGGTTGGTCTTGTTCGTAAGGTGCGGGTTGTGATGGAGAACGGAATTGAAAATATCGATGAAGTATTGGAGCGAAAACCGATAACCACGGTTGAGGTGGTGCAATTGCTCAAGGAGCGCAAAGATGGCGCTGCACGCATTGGCGATGCGGCTGTATCCTTGAGTGATGCGCTCGACTTCTGCCATGACGCCTTCTGTTTCGGCAACCTTCTTTGTAATAACGGCAGCTTCTTTCTTGAGAGTCTCCAGGGTTTGAATGACGTTGTCATCATCGAGAATGTTACCACGCGACTCGTTCAGAGCTTGGAGAAGTCTCTTCTCCAGCTGTCTCAGATTGGTATTGAATTCGCCTTGCATCTTCACTAGATTGGTTCGCCGCTTGTCAACATCTGGACGTTCGGCCTTGAGAACGTCATTGAGTGATTGAGTCTGCAAACTGCTTCGAGTCACGGTGAAATTAATGAAAGTTGTCCTGCTGCACACATCGGGGGCAAATGCCGCGGACGGGTCCCGGGTGGACAGGTACAGCTGGAAGTGTTCTGAGAAGTCGATCTCTTGCTTCCCCAGTTGAATGAGAACTCTTCCACCTGTCTTCTGGTATTCTTTGTTCAAGACATGTGTCAAGATTGGATCCAGATACTCTGCATCTTGGATCATGATCGGATTGCCAAAGCGTAAAGCACTCTCGAGTTGTTTGGTGAACGCATCGTCCAAGAAGCTGGTGACGGTCAATTTGCGTCCCTGGTGTTCCTGTTTCAGGAATTCGGTCACTCGACCGGGTGGATCAATGATCAGAGGGTATCGATTGAAGCGTTTGAGCATGATCGCGTTCTCCATGCACAAGTCATCTGCTGGAAGGGAATGGCGTTGCCATTGAAGACGTTCATCCGCCGATGAGAGATATCCGAGAACCGAGCCGTCATTTTTACAAGAGATGCCGGACTGAGACATGTGATGCATCCAATCATCGACCATGGTCTTTCTGAATTGTTGATCGTAGAGACCTGCATATGCCAGGAATGCCGATGCAATCACCACGTCTCCAACAAGGGTCTGGATCTGGGTCTCGAAAGACTTGCTGGCAGCTTCCCATCTCACACGTTCGGATGAAAGGCTGTCCAGAAGGCGAAGACTGCGGTCCACCTTAGTTTGGACTCGAGTCATTTCGCTCTTGATGGCCTGAGTCTCACTGATGAGAGCGGCGTATTCGGTCTTGTAAGTCGCAATACTCTCTTCAAGTTTGGTAATGGTGTTCTCGATTGCTTTGGCTTCGGCTTTAGTCTGCAGAGCTTCATCTTCTAGTTGCTCCACTTCAGCACGCAACGGTCCAACTCTGTCGAGAATTTCAGAGTAATTAACTTGGGCTTCAACCCATTGTACGAGGGGACCGCACGCCCTGCTTGCACGGTTGACCTTCTCGAAGGTGAAATCATCATTTGAGAGATAGTCATGGCGCATCTTCTGTCGAAGGTTGGGTGTCATATGTTCCTCGTTATCGTAGTTGACGATGTTTGCGATGAAGTCATCTCTGCGGACAACTGCCTGAATGCTCTTCCAACTATCGACCCTGTGGCCGAGCAAGGTACAGACCGATTCCAACGCAAGTTTGACTCCAGATGGAGGATTTGCCATCGACCGAACTTCGGTGAGGTGCTGTCTCCTGATGTTGCTGACGCTTCGTTGAGCCTCAATGACAGCTGGCTCGGCCTTGGCCAAATCGCTGAGGACTATTTCTTTCCGACTTGCGATCTCCCTTTCTTGCTTCTCCAGTGCTGTTTGTATCTCCATGGAGGCCGTCTTTCTTGACTCTGCTTCTCTCTGATCAGCCACCATTCGCTGCAACTTTTCGTTGGCCTCTGCGTCCTTGAGTTCCAACTGCTGCTTCTTCTGGGCCAGGCTTGCTCTCAGATCGCGAACTTTATCAACCGTGTCCCGAAGCTTCTCGAGACCAACGTTGAGATGGCGTTGCTGTTCCTCCAGTCCTTCCCGCTTTTCCCGGAAAAGTTTTCGGAATTGGGTCACGAAATCTAGGTAATGGCGAGGGGTCAAATAAGTGACGATGCCTTGTTGTCGTTCAAGACGGTCGTTGGTCTCCTGGATGGAGTGGTGTATGTATACCATAGCATTGATGATAGTGTCACGATGTGATGCTGGAAGTGACAGATCACGATATGCCACAGGGATGCTATCGGGGGCAGTGAAATTCGGCTTGTCCAAGTCGATCGACTGAGTAAGTTCGTAGCCCACTTGGAAGAGAGCTTGATCCGACCAGTCACCCATCCAGTTGAGGACGCATCGATTGAATAACGCCGGACTAGTAGCTGCTTTCGACGACAAGCCATCTTGGGGAGGGTTCATGGTGAAAACGACATGCAGATTTCGCACAATTTGTTGGGTGAACCACTTGTAAAGTTCTTCTTGGGAATCGAGAAGAAGTCCTTGTCGTTGTGCTCCTTCCTTACACGCGGTCATCAAGGCCGAGTACTCGTCGCCTTCAAAAAGACCAGGAACTTCTCCATTGGCTAGGAGAGTGTTCATCCGCTCGAGGAATCCCGAGTCTAGGACGTTAGATTCGTCCATAATGAAGCAAATCTTTTGGCCACGGCAGCCGCACGCCCGCAGAACACCTCGAAGATCATCATCAAAGTCCTCAGCCGAGTAGCGGCCGTGGACTTTGATCTGGAAGATACTCAAACCATTCATCCAAGCAACAAACCTCGACAAGGTCGTCTTACCGCTACCACTGGTACCGATCAAGATAAGGTGGCCCTGCGGTTGCCGGAAAACTCTGTCGATTCGCAGAGCATGCTCCAGAACATCATTGAACAGCACGAGAGGAACGTCGACCTCTTCTTCGCAGAATGTCTTGAGACGCGCTTTGACGAATTCCCGCAGTTGACCTTGCTCAACAGAGACGTAGTTCTTGGACAGCCAATTGGAAAACAAAATTGGGCCTTGGAGTGCTTGATCGATATCTGCAGTTGGAAAGTACTCAAGTGCGGTTTCTCTGACCATATTAGAGGTCCAAGCTCGCTCATCTTGTTCAACAAGTCGGTCTTGGAAGAGCCGCAGAGCTTCATGGGCCCAGATGCGGATCAATCCTTCTAACGAGAGGTGTTCCAGAGGCGCGATTGCTTCGTAAATACCTCGCACCCATCGCGTCAGTTCTCTAGGCGAATAGACATAATGAGGCTGAATATCAGGAGTAAATCGTGCTTGAGATTTGAGATAGAACTGAACCATCGCCCGCGTAAGGGAATCGGCAAAGCCACGCAATGTGGGCACAACCTTGAGCACAGCATTGTTGAAGGAACCGTAGATTTGCGTCAATGAAACCTCACCGGGGTAGTCAACCATGACGACTGGCGCGTGTCGTAGGAATCGATCGCCCATCGGATGACGTCCTGCGTCTTCGGGTGGATTGCAAGCACCAACAAATTGTATGCGTTCTAGTGACACCCAGACTCTGTCCGAGGTCCGCCAAAAGCCATTCTGTTCTACGAGCTGTCGCAAGAAACTAATCGCACGTTGAGTTCCGTACTTGTCCGGGGCAGGAAGATTGATTTCGTCACAAAAGATCACCAACCACCGTCCAAGTTGCGTCGGGGACAACACCATTCCATTCAGAGTTTTCTTGTATTCGCAATATTGCTCAAACGTCTTGACGATAAGATCTGGCTGAGTCGCACTGGAGAAATTGAGACCAACAACTTCCATATCAGGGAGTTTCCGGAGAGCGCTGAAGAGTGTCATGGTTTTTCCAGATCCTGGCGGACCACACAACATTAACGGCTTGTGTTCAGACAACCAAGAGTATAAGACATCCTCATGGCGTACTGTGTCGATCGTGGGGATGATGACATCGGTCTGGGTGATAGAATGCGTGTTCAGATCGATTGTTGGAACCTGGGATTGCCACGGGACCCATTGGGCATGAGGCAGGCTTACGTCGTAATCGATGAGAGAACTCGAGCTGTCAAGGTTCGGAAGGTCAATATTGGTCATGGTGCTGAGGAAATCGCCGAATTCTTTTCGAATGCCTAATGCACCATCACCGACAAAGCTCCAAACAGTTGCCAGCAAAAGTTTCTTCGAGATGAATGCCTCGGTCTGTTCGGGGTCAAGGGGGAATTCGGGATGGTAAATGTTGTACTCGAGCACCGTTCGACAACTCTTGGCTAGGATGCTGAATAGACTGTCAAGCGCCCTGGCAGATGTAAATTCCATAATGTGCCTGTAGCTCGTTGCGGACAATAGTGCCTTAAGCAAAAAGTCATCACGACTGATCAATCCTCGTAATGTCTCGACTAGATGGCGTTGTGTCTCCTGAGCTTTGGTGGCCAACCCGGAAGCTTTGATCTCGTCGTCAAGATCTTCAAAAGTCCGGTTAGCGAGGGTTTGTAAGTAGTGGTCGATCATCAATGACGGGGTGACTGTATCATCTGAAAACCAAACCATCCCGCATCGACTGACTGTTGCCAGGGTTGCGTACTTCAAGCTCTCCACCTCAAACATGATACGCACGTTGGGTGGGAGGTTCAGTCTTTCACCATTCGGAAGAGTGAGTAGTTTGTTGTCGTCAAGCACACTGTTCAAGTTTTCCACCCACTCCGGATCGACATCGCCGTCAAAGACGATCCAATGTCGTTTGCTGTCTTCACCGCGTAAGTTGTCCACCACCTTTCTCAAGATGGCAGTAAAAAGACCATCAGTCCATTCTCGGGTGGTACTGTCAAGGCTGCCGTAGAGGGCCTCCTTTGACATGACTTTGGGATCAATCACATGATGAACGCCTTCCACGCCCTCGACCTTCTGAAGGGCCTGCAGAAGAACTTTCCATATGGCGGACTTGCCAGAAGCAGATTGCCCCACCATCATCACACCATGATGAATATTTTGGATCTGGTACAATTGGAGAATCTTGGTCATCCACGACTCACTCTCGGTCAGGTGTTCCTCATTCATGACTTCCCGGATCGCTTCCGTAAGCTTCGACATATTGGCCGGGACGTATTCGACGCCGGGGAAGTCTTGAGCCTGGACCTCGACCAACATATCTACGTCTTGCTTAATGAGCTTCGGAGACACGGTTTCTCGAATACTTTGGACAATGATTTGAGGCTCGAGCACACGCTCATCATCAACAGCCTCTTCTCCTGCCTGCATCCGAATTCTTTTCAATCCACCAGAGCTGACTAGAACGCTCTTGAGTGCTCGCAGTCCGAAATCATAATGCGGTTGTTTTGAAAGACGTTGAGCACAGTGATCGAAAAAGGGGACGACTTGAGAAGAGATTTCTTCGGCTTGTTTGAAGCCTTGAGAGAAGAGCATGACCTCGGCAATCAACTCCTTGTCTGGCTTCGACATGGCGACGCTTCTGAATAACTTCTTCAGATTGTCCGGTAAGTTGGAACGTCCGGCGTATCCAGGGTTCATGGTGATAAATAGACCAGAGTTAGGGTTGACTTTGAAACGGCGCCCGGCGAGGTCAATTTGTGCTTTCTGCTCATTGGTACTGTTCCTGAGACCGATCTGGATGTTTTGAATTTGTTGTGACACTGCAGAGAGAATTCTTTCCTCGAGTCGGTTGAACTCGTCAAAACATCCCCAAGCTCCGACCTGACACAACCCAAGGAAAATGCGGCCCATGGCCTGGAAGTCAAAAGTGTCGTCACAGCAGAAGACGAGGGTAAAACGTCCCAATTGAAGTCCCAGTGCCTTGACCGATTCGGTCTTGCCCGTGCCGGCCGGTCCATATGGGGAACCTCCAAGTCTCTGACAAAGCGCTTGCGTCAATGTCAGGAAACAGCGGTCAGTAAGTGGTGTCCGCACCAGACGGTCTGGGACACCGAGGTATTCGTAACCATAGTCGAGGACCGCGTTGGCCATTTCGATGTGCAAGCGACTCATGAGGTCTGCGCTGGGGTTGTAAACGTAACGCATTTGGAGAAGCCAGAGATAGTGGCCAGGTGTATTGGCTTCAGCGTTTATCAGCTTGGCGATCACATCTCGTTGATGGACAGCTTCTGTGATAAAGTGTTCGCATTTCTTTCGGGTCAACGCTGGGAGATCTTGCAACACGCTTTCAGCCAGCAGGTTAAGTAATCTCACTTCGTACTCGTGCAATTTCGACAACCCATGCCCGGCATTTTCAAGTGCTTCTTGGACTAGATCGGTCCAGACGACTTGTGCACCGAGGATCATTATCTGGGCTGGAAATGTTGTCATATACTCCTGAAACATGACCGAATCGAGTTCAGGAGCGGTGAATAATGGCCTAAACGCAGTGGCGGCTGCTGCAAGTAGCTCGGCCAACGTCTGCTTGACACTGGTGTCCAGTGCTGTGAGCCAGTCGTTGATCTTGGGCAGTTTGATAAGTGAGACCTCCTTCTTGAGCGTGACCGTTTCGCCTTCCTTCGAGGTTATCGCGGTAATGGCGCTATCATCGTTGACTTCGGCGCCAGATATGCCTGCAAACATCTTCTTAAAATGCTTTGCGACGCGGGTACTGTCGTTACTATTTCCGATAATCTCCAGCAAGTCCTCATCACCAACAAAATAGAAACGAGGAAACGACACACGCTCACGTTCGAGATATTCGCCCAAGGCCTTCTGAATCTTGCTCAAAAGCTCCGCCAGTCTTTCCAGAGACTTCTGCACGCCAGGAATAGCCAGAACGTCCATCACGAATGGAGATTTGTAAACCTTCTTCATCACTGCTGAAAATTCGGTATTGATGTTGGAGAACCTGCTGGATTCGGTGGGCAGCAAATGTTTGATGTCGTTATTGCCGCTGAAGACGCCCTCGAGATAGACCCACTGTCTCTGAACGTCAATCCAGACGTCAAATAAAACATGTACCCGATTAAGCTTATCCTCCCACGACGAAGCCTCTTCTTCGAATTCCTTGTAATAGGGCGAATGGCGCATGGCTTGAAGCGAATTCAGGTTTTCGCTGCATTTGGTGAAGAGATCGTCCCATCCTCGAATGAGTCGGCACTTGTTCTGATAATTGACGAGATCCAGCGGATAGCTTTGCCAGGTGTCACGAACTTGTCTAACAAATTCCTCAAGCGCCAACTCTCCTCTCGCCTGGACGATGATATCTCGAATGGTGGCTTCGCTGGTGATGAGTTGAAGATCCCAGACGTCTCCTAAAGTCATGGAGACCTCCGAATATCGCTTGCTTGGCTTCAGAGCTTTGTAGATCTTCAACCAGTGCCGCTCTCGAATCGCATCAGATTTGAGGTCATTCAAAAGTGGATTTGCTTTGATCAATTGCCGGAGGACGTTCTGAACATGTTCAAAAGCAGCATACTGTCGCATTCGACTTGGCATATCTTTGGTCATCTTGACCAAGCCATCCAGGGATTGACGAAGCTTCCGAGGTTGCAAACTGGTCCATAAGATGTCGCGTAGTTCGTTGATGCTCTGCCAGATCGTGGATAGAGCTGACCAGACTGACTTGAAATCGCTCACTTCTTCCAACGCAGCTGATAAAGCATTATCCTTAGTCAATGGCAACGCAAGAGCCTCTTTCGCTTTTGAGACAGTATCTGCTTCACTTTGAAGCTTTTCCATACGTGCTTGGTATGTCCGTAAGAGTTCGGCAGCCTCGCTTGGGGGAATAGTTCCGGAAACGGGTTTCTCATCAGACCATTGAGCGACAACGTCGGCGACGCGGCCGTTGATGACGCGGTCTTCAGCAATGATGTTGGCGCGCAGAGCGTCGGTTTGATCCTCAACAATCTTGCTTTTGCGGTTGAGAATCTCTTCGAAGGCATCCCATTCGTCGCTCACCTGGTTTGCTGAGAGCCAGTCGCTGGCAAAATTGTATCGCTGCCTCGAAAGTGTCGTCTGGCCCTGTCGGAAGATCTCCACTTCTGGACCCCACAAAGCCGCATTCCGTCGACATTGCTGAACAATGGTGATGAATGCGACAGCTTGCGCAGTGGACAAGGCTTCCAGCGACTGATTCTCAAGCTCGAGACGGGACCGGCGCATGTCAGTAAACACTTCCGCCATACGGTTGCCAAGAATGCTTCCAAACTTGCTCGTAATTTCATACTGCCACTGATCGTACTTTTGAGTGATTTTGGACTGGACCTGCTCGTAATCAAAAGTAACACTGCCGAAAGTCTTTCTTCCTTCGGAGGTGTCGAAGGTCGAACGTGCGTGGCGGACTTCTTGAAGTAATTGATGCCACTGGGCGAGGTCATCTCCAAGACTCTCGTGCAATTGATCACTGCGGAGATCCCACAGATTTTGATATGTGTACCATTCTTCGAGGTAGGTTGCCATATGCGTGATCCTGCTGTCAATAGCGCTGTATGCCGCCTGCAGCGACTCCACATTTTGCAAAGGAAGGTCTGTAAAGGCAGGTATTGCCTGTACTAAGCTAGCATCTGCAGTGACTTGATAACGGGAGGGTATGATTTGTGGCAAACGACACAATATGTCCAACCAATCCTCGAGCTGCTGCACCCAAGACGCTTTGACAAAATTCAAAGGCGGGTCAACGAAGACTGTCTGATTGTTCATCATAATCTCAATCTGGGTTTGGGGAAATTGGACATTGTAGATTGATTCCTCTGGTGCTTGAGGGGGTTGTCCATCCGTCGAAGCGAAAGAATTGGTCCAATGTTTCAGTGCGTGCTGAAGTCGATCCTCAAAAATATGGCGTAGTTGAGTATTCAGGTGCGACACCCAAGTTGAAAGATTTGCGTAATTCTCAAGGTTCATCTTGTCCACGGCGTTCTGAATGAGATCCATTTGGGCTTGGAAGTTTTTGCCCGAATAAGGGCATGTTTTCATCTCGGACAGCGCGAGCTGGATGTTCTGGTCGAGCGCTTGCACGGTTGCAGTCTTGCTCTGTAGAGTTGTCACTGCCGTGGCCAAATCCCGCACATATTGGACATGTGCCGAATCATTCGAGGTCGACTTCCCTTTGATGTGCAGTTCGTACGAGTGGATGAAAGAATCCCACCGCAATCGCACCCCTGTCCCTAACAGGTTCTGGACCTCTTTCTCATAGCCGGCCATCAAAGGGGCCATGTTTGGCATGTTTTGGATGGCTCGGACCGCAGAAAAGTACCCGGCCACGCTTTCCATCAGACTTAATGCGTACGGATACACTCGCTGAGCTTGTTTAGCCGTGGTGGCGATTCGATGGGGGATCTGATAGTTCAGCCAAGTCAGGTTCCTGACTTCCTTGAACAGAGAAATAGCATGATTGTCAAAATTCACGCTGAGCTCCAGAGCATTGTTTGCACTTCGACTTCGTACGATGGTGAAAAGCCTTCCGGTCACGGCTATGTCTCTGGATTGAACGTCATGGAGCCAAGCCTCGTAAATATCACGCGTCGTGAGCTTCTTTCGGAACATGTTGCTTTCAGCTTGCAGTTTCTCTCCATCGGTGTACAGCATCCATTCCTCTCCTAAAACGGCTTGGACTTTTGACATGTAGTTATCCAACTGCGACTCGATCTGGCGGACCCACAGAATAGCACCAGCAACCGGTGGAATATCACGAAGTTGGGCCATCATTTGGGCTTCGGAACCCCCATACTGTTGTTTAAATCGCTCGTGAAGCGATGCAATCGCGTTCTTGACATTGTCCAAGAGCTGTGTTTGATATGCTGTGATGGCGCCTCGCACTTTTGGTCGAATCAACAGAGCATTAAACTTCTCGAAAACCCGAAACATTTCGTTTGCTGTTTTGGCTTTGCCCAAGCGATCTCGCAGACGCGCGATTATCGAATCTTCCACACGAGACGTTCGTTCGGTATATTGCATTTCGGCTTGAACCCAGAAATCTGTTCCTTTCGGTGAAACGTCCAATACATCCACATGCCGGACAATGTCGTAAGCCGCAGTCACTTCCTCGACAGCATCCACGTCTCCGAGTTCTTCGATGATAGCGGCACCTCCCTCGTCCGCGGCCCGACCAGGATCATTTGCACGAGCACCTGGTCCTAGAACATTGAGAATTGTACCCCGTAGCTGCTCATGCTCGTTTCGGAAGCGGTAGACGTATCGCAAACGCTCTTGGGTTTGAGCATGCTTAGGCACGATCTTGACCGGGACGAAGTCGTTATTTTTCCGTCTAGTGATATCTCGAGCTACAGCGGTGAAGCTCTTGATTTGGTCATCCCAGGTTTCCCACACCAGATTCACATGGTTCATCAATTCAGTGAAGTCGTGCCAGCTAAGGGACATTATCGCCCTGCCTTGGAGGAGCCGATGAATTTGAGTGTCCATATCCTCAGATATACCCTCCACCAATTTTAGTGCCCGCCGGATGGGATAATTGCAGACCCTCCATTTTTTATTCAGGTGGGTAAAGATGAGGACCAAAGCCTCCGCCATTTTTGGGAGCGTAGTTGCCGAGGAGAGTTCTTCGAGAGGAAAGTCGCGCATGAGATTGTTGTAATTCCTCACGGTCTCGATAGCATCCTTTAACCCGGTATCGGTCTCGAAACTGACAAGAGCCTGCTGTCGTTTTGCCTTCTTGAGGATCTCGAGGGTTAGTTTGACGCCATCAGAACCAAGCTCGTCTCCCAGTTTGTTCAGCGCAGCCTCCAAAGAGAGCCAGAAGTTGATTTCCTGCGCTGCAGCAGTACCCTGGGGCGCGTCCTTCGATAGCTTCGTGATGTTTTGTATCGACTTGATCCACCCATTGACGTGGTTTTGAACACTGTTCAGAACCGTTGTGTTTTCCAGGACATGGGGCGGGATATGTTGTACCGAGGGCGAGAGTCCCTTTGCAGCCGCATCTTGTATAGCCTCCGCCACGACTTCGTGCATGGGTAGATGTACCATGGGAATGTCGGTATTTTGCTGCAGGTGGAGGAGACTCATTTCCAATTCGGCAATTCTTCTCTTCGCTCCCGGGATGCCACCCTTGGCCTGCGGGTCGTACCAATTACGACTCGTTGAGCCATGCGTTCTTGTGCAGGCATCAAAATAGGGACTGAGGACGTTGTGCAAAACGGAATAGACAACTTCGTAAGGGGAAGCGAATTCGGCATTCGAGTTCGTCTCGCCATCGACATTGTAGGACCCTGGAAGATTGAACACCTGAATCTGGCTAGCAATTGATTTTCGTCCATCGAGGGGCCCAGATAGTTTCAGAAATGCGATGGAACCGACAGTTGTGCGGGCCGGTGATAATTCGGAGGATAGGGTATACACATGCTTGATTTCTGCGGCAGCGTTAGATGGCCCACAGGCAATATTACGATGCAACTGACTTGGTGTGTCGTCATGGCCATTAACCAGCTCTTCTCTTATATCCTTCTGCGCGTAGAGCGTAATCTGGGGTTCAGCCGCGAACCGGGCACATTTGTCGAGGGATTCGGCCCTGTTGGCTTTCGATAGCAGGCTGCCCACGGCCTCAAGTTCTCGCCTAGCAGCACCGAGCGTGGTCTCTATCAGATTGGCGATGTGTTCAAGGACAAGTAAAGGGTCGACCGGCTCCAGCAACGGAGGACTGGGAGCCCCGTTGGGAGCGCTAGGCGACATGACATCCATGAGGACTGACTCTGGAGATTAGACAAAAGGAATCCCACGGATGCGACATTTGCCAGCCTCTCAATGTCCTCCAACGCCGGTACAAATGCTGATCACGGAGAGTGGCAATGGCGGGGGGATGAATGGGAATTTGGAGGACAAAGGAAGTTGGAATTGCAGATGGAAGTGGTAAACTTGGATCGCGCAAGACGCGTTCCCAAGTTTGAATGGTTCTCCTAGTTCTATCGAGAAAAAGACTAAAAAGGGCCGCCAAGCCACTAAACCGGTCCGCGAAGTTGACGACATGAAGCCCACGAATCTGCGCTCGTGGCCTGACACACTAGGCTTGGTTAACGGCCTTGCTCTAGGCCTGATCAGATCAATTTTCCTGCCTAGAGGGAACTTTGGATGGCTGTCAAGGCGATCGATCGAACACCTGGAGAAAAAGTAAATGTCAACCAGAGAAACGTGGCGGAGCAGGTCACATACTTTGTGCCCGCTTTTCTACATTCACATTCACAGCTGCATATCGGGTATCATTATCAACCATCAATACAAATCCATGGCCGAATTCCCTTTCATCCCCTACTTTTGCAGGTAGTTTGGGAAACTCCACAAAACTCAATTCGCCCCTGTTCGATTCATCAATCCCTGTCCAAGACACCCACCAGGGGTCGGACAGTGTTGGGCATCCTTATTTTGCTTCAATAGAATAGCCTGTCGATACGAGACGCTGTCGACTCGATCACCTGCCCGTCGAGACATCTGAAGCATACTGGGAGCAAGGCTTCTCATAGCCGGCTAGACCATGGCCCAGACGCATTCTGAATTGCGTGGCCATCTCCGAAAGACTTCGCCCGTTCTCGACATGATTTATGAACGGGGATTAGAGGGACTTTCATCCTTGATCCCAAGTGAACCAGGCGATGTTTTCGGACAGACATAATTGTCCTCTGATGCCGTCGCCAGCATATCGGAAAGTTCCTTGGATGAGCTCACCATCTTGGATCACCTGGCAATACTCGGTGCTATTTTCTTTTTGCGTTGTTGCTCCATTGAATCATTCGTCATCTGCCTCACAGCCATGGCGTATTCGATATCGGCATCGGATGTATCGTCAGACGATCGCCTGTCCAGCCAACTGGTCGAAGGTTTCAGCATATATGTGTCGCTCGCCTCCCGTTGAGGATCAGCATAATCGATCGAATTAGACGTCTTCTCTTCGGCGTCACGATCCCGAGACGCGTTTCTCTTGTATTGCCCATCTTCCACGTCATCCGGTGGTGGTCCCTGTTTGAGCCCTTCCCACCGAGGTTTGATATAATCGCCATCGGGACTGGGCATGGCGGGCAGAGGACCAACAGGCTGGGGCCGAACTCCATTCGCCGTGGGGGACGCCCAATTGTTGATCCTGGACACGTCTTCCTTATGCTGCTTAGACCGACTGTCGGCACCATCGACGGCGAAGCTGCCGAGTCTGCTGATTTTGAAAGCCCTCAGTCGGTCCAGGGCAGTCTTAAAGTCGTCCAAAACAACCGAATCGGTCAAGCATTTAAAGACAAAGGAAAGCTTCCAAAATGGATTGATTCCAACCGGCAGGGCGGACTTCAGTGCCGAGGTGACGGACAAGACGTCAAGCACGATGAAGCAGATGCTGAGGAACATGGCACCAAGCATCACGGCAAAGCGAGGAGATATCCGGATAATTTGGGTCAGTGTCAGGTCGTACCTGGTCTTGATGTTATAGACCAAGAGGCAACCGGCGAGGATCCACCACGGATCTCGGCATAATGCTTCCCAAGGCCTCGTCTTCAGGAAGACCTTGTTCACGTTATGGAAATACGTGAAGTTGGCATATATTTCCACGACCCAGTATGGCTGGACCAAAATGACGGTCCCGATGAAGAGGCGACTAGCCCACCTGCTCAAGAAAGGCCTCAATTTCATCCAGGCAATGACATTGTGCAATGACCAGGAAGTGTTGAGGAATATGGCCGCAACGGACAACCACCACGCGTACACGGGAGGGTTGAAGAGGATGAAAAAACCCTGCCAGTAGCCCAGAACCAGCTGCCCAAACGTGTCGTGTCAGTCATGGCGAAACGTGGTTGGGACTGGGTGGTTGTGCAAAAGACATACCTCGAGGAGAATCAACTTGTGTAGCAAGACACCTCGCCGCATGTTTGCCAGCGTGATACAGGACATGATGATGAGAGAACCAATCATGTATCCTTCAGCCCAAGCTTCGAGGACGAGTCCGTTGGGGTCGGTAGGTTTGGTGACCTCATCCCGCCTGATCCAGGTGCGCAAACCATTGTGGATCTTGGGGATCGGGCTCATCGTTGGCGGAATCAGAGGAGCGTGCAACCGATGCGCAAAGACAATGAAGGCTGTGTTTCAAGATGCGCCCATCAAGAGCGAAGACGCGGCACACTGCGCATGGCAGAGTGAACCTGTGGTGTGCCAGTAGCCGGTAGAGGAGTAGATGCGAGGATCGAGCAAAAGGCAGAAGACAATGTGGGAAGTCGGTAGATAGGAATCGATGTGGTTCAAGGCAGGCGATGCAATGCAGACTCCGCAAAGGGAAGAAAATGGTGAACTAAGTAAGAGAGCAGTGAGGTGATGACAGTGATTAATAGTAGTGATAATGTCGAGGTAGGAGGGGAGTGGAGGAGAAGGGCTGCGCTTAGTTGTAATTCATTGCGAGTGACAAAGTGGAGCAAGCCCCCGGAGCAAACATGGAGTATCGAGGACGACCTGGTTAGTATAGTAGGTAGCAGGAAATAAAAATTATCTGCGCCTGGGGGCGCGCATCCTCCGCCAGCTAAAATTTTGATCCTGGTGGAATTTCCGTGTTTGCGCAATGAATTCGAGGGGCGGAGGAGGAAACTCTATTATCCATTGTCCGGGGGGACTGGGGGACAAGGCCTGAGGTCTTGCGCAATTTCACAGGAGTCTGCGGCAAGCCAGTCTCTGTGTCGACTGTGCCAGCCTGGGGCGGTACTTGGTAGCGAGTTCTTATCCCCTGTCCGTTTTGTTCGGTCAAACGGCTCACACTCTTGTCTTTTGGCTGCTCGCGTGTCAGTTTTCGAATCCCAGGTGCCACAGGCTCACTCGCTCGTTTAAACCCTGGCTCCCTGTCGTTCTGATCGGCATCGGAGATCCGACTTTCTCTCCTATTTCAAGTCAGGTCTGATCAACCACGGTGTTCCAGAGGATGCCGCGTCCTCGACTTGTCTGGGCCTGATTGCGAGATTCCGCGTTGTATTATGCGCGGTTACTAAAAGATCAGAGTTTTCATTCCAGCCTGTGCGTCGGAGTCCACTTAGCACATGGACAAGGTCATGACAAGTCACCATCACGCGATTCAGACCGCGCTTGGCTCCATCCCAACTACGGTTATCATTACTAAATTCAATTGCCACTGCAACGGCCACCACCCGCCCTTCCCCAGCCTTCTATCAAAGCGCCCTTTTCCCAACCAGACGCTCCCATTGTCCGAAATATCTCGTCCTTTCTTCTATATACAACAATTTACCTGGCCCTCAGGCCCTCAAAAGGGCATCCTGTGTCGCACTTGAAGGATCCATGCAATCCAGAGTGCGGGGGCCCCGTCCACAATCCTCGCCTATCTTCCATTTTCCGGCACTACTACGGTCTCGCCGATCTAGGGCTTGTTTGACTTTTTGGAGCCTGACTTCTCCCACTCTTTTTCCTCTTGCTCGTCGGCGGGATGGTACCCTCCGTGCCCCAATCCAACTTGGGTCCACGGTCCTCTCTACAATAACTGTTTCAAGGCATGATTAGCCGTTGCCCGAACAGCCACAGACATCGTCTCAAATGCAGGGGTTTCTCCTGTATCGCCCACATATGTGGTCCGGGGGTTTGCCATGGAATCCGGGACTTTCGAGCAACCCATCTGGCGTCACGAGTAATCCTCCAGAACCATTCCGTTGTTCGTCCGTCGTGATATATGCTAAAGGGGGCCATTGGCAACACAGGCGTTTCTCTGCCCCCATCAGGACCATTGTCGATCGCCAGTTTCCATGCCTGCCAAAACACCCGCCCCAATGATACCCCCATCACGAGCTTCCCGCAAAAAGACACTCTTGCCGCCGTCTTGCGGTCCTGCTCTCATGACCAGTCGATCGATGAATCGCTGACATTGCTCTTTAAAATTAGGGTAGTGTTGAATGATGCCTCCAGTGTAAGCAATGACCAATTCTTCAGGTCCTGACTTCCACGCTGTGGCACCAGGCGCTGGGGACAGTCCATCTCTCATGTCACGTGGAGGGAGGGCAGGGATATTGGACTTGGGTGATGGAGGCTTGCTATCGCTCATCACCACTCCGTCTGGGAGGGACGCAGGACTGCCGGGTTCTGTTAAGGCGATCTCGCCGACGGTCGCGAGGAGACCGACGGTAGATGCGGCAATGAGACCAGCAGATCGCACTTGAACAAGATGTGCAATCTTGCGGAGAGCCCCGGCCGAATGGGGCGACCAGCCCCAATTGGAAGATTCCGGAGGGGGGATGCGACGCTTCAACTCACCGGCCAGTTCAGAATTTGACCGGGCTCGTGCAACCACAGCACTGACAAAGGTGGTGGTGAAGCTGTAACTGTGCACAATCGTGGCAGGAAGCGAGGCAGCCGGAATCGGTGGCTTGTGCGCTTTGGTCATGTAGTCATAGAAGATGATGCGCACCAGTTCTCCAATATATCGGCCTCCCGTCATATATTCCAGAGGTTGGAAGCCTGGTCGGGCACAAGCAGCATCTAGTCGTCGATCCCAGTCGGTGGTGATGGCCTGCAAAGGCCCGCACGCCCCGGCGATGGTGATTTCGGTATTGACGACGGTCTCGGTAGCGTCAGGTTTATTCTTTCTGATGGGTTCCACTTTGGCCTCCCCCAAGCTGGAAAATTTCATGGGAATGGTGGCATTACATCCAGTCCCGACAATAATACCGGCAGCAACTCGGGAGTTCGGCAATGATTTAACGCTGTAAGCCAGTGAAGCCAGAGTAGCAATGGTATCGTTGGTAATAGCGGCAATCTTCAACCGTGGCAGAGGACCGAGCCTTCGCCTTTTCGCTCGAGGAGACGATGAGCTACTAGGAGATTGTCGCCTAGTGTGGCGTGCGTAGCCTTGAAGCAGGGTGGAGCCTAGGTCAAGATCGGAAGTAATGGTGAAGCCTTTGCCCATCGGCATCAAGGTTGCAGATGATAGCTCATTTTGCCTACGGTAAATATTAGCAGCTTGGGGTGGCCTGCGTCAGAATACCTACATCATTGGAAAGCTGAAGGTGATACCCATGGGCAGCTCCTCCGGTACAGGGACTCTGCCCATGTCAGAAGTCAGTCGATCGCCCACGACCTCAGCGATACAGTCACCGATCCATGCAAAGAGGTCTTCTGTCTTGTCCATTTTCAAGTGTTCTCCAATCGGCCACGCCTTTTCCAAAGTTCGACGTACCCGGGGCCGTTGGGCATTTCGGATCGTCTCACGTGACCGCTCTGGACCATTGGCGGTGGGCAACTGTTCATCAGCGTCGCCTAGTAACTCGATGAAAGCCACCCGCAAGTTGGTGCCGCCGACATCAATGGCAAGGAACTGGCCGGTTTCGCGTCCAGAGGGCAGCTTGGTGACGGGCGTAGGGAGGAATTGCTCTTCTGAGTGTAAGGCTAGTTCCTGGTAGACCTTGGAGAATTGATAGGCCAAGTTATGCACCACGATATCGTCGATGAGGAGCGGCTGAACATAGGTATCCAGTTCATGTTCGAGGTCGTCCGGGGGCGGACTGCCATTGCTGGCCGACTGGATCGATGCCAGCTCAGACATGGTGTAAGGGTTGTGAAAGTCGAAGGCTGAGCGTTGCACGGCACAGAATCTTGGGGAAATGGCTCCTCACGTGCAAGGCAATCAAGTCAGCATCGGAGGAGGTCGAAGAGACAAAGTGGGCAGGGGTCACCGGGGAAGAAGCTGATCTGAGGTCGAGGGATTCTTTGGAAAGGGCCAGACTTTGGATACTGAGGGATGGGAGAGAAGATGAAGCACGACAGGACATAGATTAGATGGTAGTGGGCTGCGAAGTCGATGTTAATGGATGAAACAGGCACCGACAGCAGAAAAGGACTGGTGGACCAGACTCGGATTGCAATAGGGAGGAGAAAAGACCCAGTGATGTTCGTGGTTCAAGGTCCAGAATGTGACCTTGGAAAGTCGGATGTGACGCTGGGAAGGGAAATGGCAAAGAAGAGGGCAAAGGTCTAGCCTTCAAGGTATTAAACTACCATCAGAGCTACGAATCATCGACAACGTATTTCTTCCGGCATCGCACAGGCAGCAGCGACTTCAGAGGTGTTCTCGGGGCCACACCCGCGTCACTGGGAATCAAGGGGATCTGTCCTCCAATTTCTTAACTAATACAGTCCTGAGGGTTCCTCTTGCAGGCCACATGGCGACCAGGAGTCGAAGGCGACTAGTTGGAATCTAGTAACATTAAAGGCGCCTTTTCTGTGGCCGCTGGTGCCTCTTGGGACAAGATTAGGCGAGTGAAAAAGGCGGCCGACGCAGCCATCACAGCTAGCTTCCAGTAAGGTACTTTGCTATTGTATCACGATGGATCCAGTGCAGCAATGCTCCCGTTAAGCCTTGAGATGGCTGCGATAACGGCAAGGCGGATTGATTCCTTCGACCTACCACACCCTGTCCGCATTATGCACGTAACATTCCTTCATAATAACATGTAGGCAGTAAGAGCTTAAACCGTGGACGCAGGGAAAGATCTATCGAGGTAAGGAGAGGTGTTGCACGCTTAGGTACCAAACACTTACCAAGCCATCGCAGCCAATCATCCCGCAACTTTTGCTGCGGGTGTTCTTCATTTCCAGTAGCATCCATCCTCACCTTTATTGACTGACCTGTGGAAGATTTCACTCTCTCACTGCTTCGAGGCGTGAACCTTTTCTCCTCATCCTCACGTCCGGCGTTTCCAGTCTCGTGCCATGGCCCTTCAACATCACCCGCCTCCCGAGGAAAAGACACCACCTTACAACGAGTCGGGGCCTCATACCGAGAGAGCGGAGGAAGAGATGTATGCTCGCCAAAGATACCTCCTCAGACGTGTCGTCCCTACCATCCTCACACTACTAGCTATCATTTCTCTGTTTCGCACAGTTTTAGTCCACCACCAGCACTCCCACCCCTACTTGCCTGCTTCGCGCATAGGCACTCTGGATGAAGGAGCGGGAAATAAAGTCTCTTTGGAGATACATGTCATGTCCAAGTGTCCCGATGCCCGAGACTGCTTGCAAGAATTGATCCTACCAACCATGATACAAGTCAATAAGAAAGTCGACTTCACCATGTCATACATTGGAAGGTAATATATGTTCCATGGTCTTGCAAACTGCGTGTGCTTACATCCATTCAGTATCGATCCCCATTCGGACGCGGTTTCCTGCAAGCATGGCCCTGGTGAATGCCTGGGCAATATCATCATCCTCTGCGCAGCCAAAGCATATCCCGATGTCAAACTCTGGCTCGGATTCGCCAACTGCATGATTTCTGATTACCAAGATATCCCCGAACGAGACCTGGTCGAAGACTGCGCCATGGAACACGGCCTTGACCTCCAGAAACTCAATTCTTGTATCAGTGACGAGGGAGAAGGCATCGACTTGCTTCGATCAAGTATTGAAAGAAGTCAGGAGAACAATGTGACCAAGAGCTGCACCGTCAGACTCGCAGGGGAAGTACGATGTATTCGAGATGGGGGAATATGGTATGACTGCCCTGGAGGCAGCTCTGTGGACGACCTTGTCGGTGATATTAATGACTTATACAGCGAGGGCTCGTGAGTGTTGTACGTCAAAAGCATCTTTCGATTTCATCAAGTTTCGAGCGTCGTTGGACCAGTATGATACCCGTGGGACGACCTTCATTCTCATTATGCGAGATTCCTACTCTTAATATAATCTTATCAGACGCTCGAAATCGGCCAGCGCCTGCAATTTTGCACCATGATTTACCCCGTTTCAAATGTACCTGAACATGTTTTCTCGGACCCCTCTTTTCATCGCGACGGGCTTCCCATCTTCTAGCTCGACACCGGCTTCTCCGCCATCGCCAGCCAAATTCTCCATAGCCTTGCGCATCTCTTCATCAACCTCTGCCATGCTCTTCTGGGTTCTCCTGAGATTCTCTGATTTCTCTTTTTTGTCTGCCGACTCTGGAAGATTCTTGGATTGATCCTCAGATCCGCTTGGAGCAGTATGAAAGAAGGCGGCACGCCGTTGTCGAATAAACGGGAGCTTCAAGCACGGCTTTGCAGATTGGCCGAGGACTTTTGGACATGCCAGAGCCATGTTCTTCGGCACTCATCACTCGCACGATTGACGAGGTTCCTGATTCCTGATGAATTTGTGGCTGGGAAGCGCTTCGGTAGGAAGATGTCATGACGGTGATAGCACCAATAAAATGCCACCCCCCAGTCCTCAAACCCCATCAGGGGGATCCAACAGCCGCCAAGCGTGAGTCCGTTCAATGTTTTCTCACTGTTCAGACTACAATTATTCATCTCTATCCCCACCTTTTGCGTCACAGCTGGATAAAATCGTCACAGAATATACGGCGATAGTGGATAGATGCAAATACTCCGTGGATCGCCATGGCTACTATTTTCTCCATCGCTTGATGCCAAGGAATCCGAATTTCCAATTCGAGTGCATCTTCCTTTCGGAATCGGAATCGGAATGTACCTCTCGTCCTCATTCCTGGAGCATTGAAAAGAGCAGAATTATTGCTAGCCATGTTGAGGGACGTCAAATCACACGGCGACATGCCATTTTGTCAAGATCCGGTGGTGTTGAAGCTAGGCTGGTGTACTAGACCTTGATCCACCGAAGCTGAAGACCAAACATACCCCAAAGGCATCCCACCTTGAGTTATTCACAAAGTTGGAATCAAGATGTCTCAGCTCGTGTGGCTCGTCACCGGACCCTCGTCCGGATTTGGAGAACAATTTGTCCACAGTAGTCCTGCACGAGGAGACAAGGTAATTGCAACTGCGCGAAAATTGGAAAAGCTGACTGCTATCCTGCAACTCGATATTACGAATAGCCAACAAAGCATACAAGAAACAACTGCAACGGCTATTAGCATCTATGGGAAAGTACACGTGCTGGTGAACAATGCTTCTTACATGGCAGTTGGCCCCTGGGAGACTTTAGGTGAGTACCATCCATAATTCTTCCTGGGTAATTTGACCTCGCTCACATCATGATAGATACGAAGATTTCTTTGCTCAATTTGATACAAACATATTCAGCACGATCAAGGTAACCCGGGCGCTTCTTCCGCACTTTCGCCAACGCCGTGTAGGAATAACGATCTTTGTCGGCTCTCCTTCCGGCCGGATTGGTCATCCTGACTGTAGCGCCTATGCTGGCTCCAAACTCGCACTTGAAGGTAAATCGACATGATCCCTTGGCGTGGTGTGGCTTTTGACCCAATTTGCTGATACAACTTTGCGAGCAGGAATTGTTGAAGGCTTTTGGAGAGAAACCGCTCACTTAGGAATCAAGACCTTGTCGATTGAGCCGGGGGAGATTTCGCACCAAACTTCTGTCCAACGGTAATATGAAGGGGCGTCTCCCATTCTTCAAAACTCGGCACCTTCCAGTTTCGTGCATCGAATTGAGCATTTCTGATCCAGGGACCGACATGTGAACATTTTACCTCATACCCGCCCCGTGTATGAAAACTAGACCCGAACTGAAAAAGCGTCTTTGAGAATTAGGTCGCTGGACCAGGAAATAATTGTGTCGGAAGAACCGAAAACGCGCGCCGAAGTAAAGCGCAGAGCCGGCCACTTTGGGCTCGTCATAGTTCATCTGGGATCCGAATGATATCCTAGTCCACAATGATTACTCCCGACGCTTGCGAGGTACCAACATGATCCATATGCGATCTCTACTTCCGGTGATGCGGTATTTGGCCTTCCACCGTTCTATTATTCTCCAGATTTTCCACCTTTCGGATCCCCGGCACCTCTCGTCCTCCGAATCGTGACAACCGCCGGTATGCGAAGTTGACAGTACAGGACTCTGAAGCATGGCAAGAAAGGCGCCTGTCGCAAGGGCGACGGTGCCAACCTATAAAATCCTCGGTGAAATCCCCGTCTCCCATCGTGTTCCAACTCATCTTTACACGGGAGTAGCTATGGCAGACTTAGACAATCTACCAGAGGGCAGTACGCACTCTGACTTGGAAAAGGACCAGAGAGAGCGTCCAAGAGAATTGTATGCGTCTCATCCATGCAATTTCGGATTTAGACGATAGGGTGCTTACATAAATGGTACGTCTAGGCACCGGGTGAAGTCAACTGGTGTCGAAGAACTCCCCCAGAACCAGGTATCTTTCCCACTCAGTCTCGATGGAGATGAGAAAGAGACCCCGGGCCCAACAGAGGCCCAGTCGCATAGCTACGAGGTAAAGGAAATCGCGACGAGTGAAGGAAGCATCAAGAAATACAAACTGGTCACTTTCTCCCCGTCGGACTTGGAAAATCCGAAAAACTTCTCCCCGGCACGCAAGTGGCTCATTACTATGACTTTGGCCTGGACGTGCTTTGCTGTGGCTTTCTCTTCTTCCGTGATCACGCCTGGTATTGGAGGTGTAGCAGAACGCTTTGGCACCTCGGAAGAGGTGGCTTTGCTTACTATTACTTTGTTTGTCATTGGATTTGGTGTTGGACGTATGGGAAAGCTTCTTCTATCTTTCAAATCCTTGCTGACATCACTCCAGCTCTGGTTTTTAGCCCACTTTCGGAGCTCTACGGTCGATGGATCATCTATGTGAGCACTTTTGGGGTCGCTGTCATCTTCATGATCCCCTGTGCCGTCGCGCAAAACATTCAGACGCTGTTGGTGTGTCGAGCAATCGATGGGATTGCTATCAGTGTCCCTGTGGCCAATGTGAGTCTTTCTCGCTTAGTATCTCACCAGCATTCCATGAACATTCCCTTCACGCCGTTGGCGGGCTCTCACCTGCTGCTCGGCCTGCAAATCCTAAAGATTTTATTGTCGCTGATGAGAGAGCTTAGATCGGTGGTACTCTAGCGGATTTATGGCGACAAGAAGAGCGTGGCGTTCCTATGGCAGTTTTCAGCGCAGCGCCTTTCCTGGGCCCAATTTTCGGTCCGTCTTTGCACTGTCACAGGAATACTTATATGTTGGTACCTAACTCGTCAAAAAGGCCCTCTGATCGGAGGCTTCACGTATGAGAACCTCGGTTGGCGTTGGTTGTACTACCTGCAACTTATCCTGACGGGCTTCCTGTACGCATGTATGCTCCTTTTCGTCCCAGAAACATATGCACCAACCATTCTTTCACGACGAGCGAAGAAATTACGAAAAACTACTGGGGACGACAGCTATGCGGCTGAGCACGAGCTCATCCAGCATTCGTTCAAGCATATAGCTCAGGTGTACCTAGCTCGACCCCTGAGGCTGTTGTTCACGGAACCGATTGTCACTCTCTTTTCTCTCTACGCCGCCGTGCTGTACGGCCTCATCTACATGTTCTTTGTTGCGTAGGTTTGCATCCCTGTGCTCAAATGGCCTTGCAAGTTGGAGTTGGCTAAGTGGCTGACTGATCCAGGTATCCCCTCGTGTTCGGCGAAGGCAAAGGATTTTCAGCGGGTATTACAGGACTAATGTTCCTCCCCATTACTGGCGGCATCATGATCGGAGTTTGCTGTGCTCCTCTCGTCAACCGGCATTATTTGTCTCTGCGAGCGAAACATCAAGGCATGCCTCCTCCCGAACTGCGATTGATTCCGATGATATTCAGTGCCTGGTCTATACCAATAGGCATGTTTATCTTTGCATGGACCTCCTATCCTCGCCTATCCTGGGTTGGGCCCTGTCTAGCTGGGTTTCCCATTGGCCTTGGATTCGTCTTTCTCTACAACGCGCTCAACAATTACATTGTGGACTCATATCAACATACTGCTGCTTCTGCGGTCGCCGCAAAAACACTCATCCGATCGATATGGGGCGCCTGCACTGTTCTTTTTACGATTCAGATGTGAGCTACTAATATATCTCTTTTGAATAGCCCCCAATCTGATTTGGAGACATAGGTATGATAATCTGGGCTACCAATGGGCTTCAAGTCTACTTGCTTTCATCGCGCTAGCTTGTTGCTTGATCCCTATCCTCTTATATTACCAGGGTCCTGCGATTCGCAAGCACTCGAAGTTCGCCTATTCTGGCGAAGATTGATCTGCAGGCAAGTCTTTCTCCTCGCCAGGAATGGGATCCTTCGACGGACTCACATGTGGCTGCACACGAGTTCATGTCGGAGAAACGGTACAATACTTTTGAGAGCGAAGATACATTTCAAAAGGCCTAGATTTGCATGTTGCCCATACTTGCTATAAAATATGTTGAGAAGGCGATGAATAGAAGATATCTCGGGTTGGGAACAATGACCATGCTTAGTTCCTAGATCGGGTGAACTCTATTCACGTATTATCCTGACCGCTACATTTCCAGACACAACCGGCAGACCACACGATATTCTTCGGGTCTGAGGACTGGCCCGGTAGTAAGGAACGCAACGACCCTACCGAAACAATAAGAGGAGCAAAGGCTATCGAATTCGGCGCTTCGGCGCTCGGTGAATCCGAAGCCTCCGAGTACTCTGATTGGCTGACAATGCAGGGAACCCCTTCCTCCCTCTGCTCTGCCTCGTGATCGAACCGTGATTTTTCGATCCGTGAGGGAAAGAAGACTTTATTCCGTATATTTTGGCCGTCTTTGAAGTTTGACAAAGCATTTCCCATTCTGCTTCGGCTCGTGGCCTCCCAGAACCTGCGATTTCACTGTACAAACCGATATCCGTATGGCAACAGAAATACCCTCCCACGCCATCCGCGCATGTCTCGCCTGCAAAGAGAAGAAGCTCCGATGTTTGATGAGTGATGGCCCTCCGTGGGTCTGCCAAAGGTGAGCCATCACCACCGAGGACCCAACATGTCGTTGTCATTGGTACTTGTGAACCACTCCGATTCCTGGCTCATTCACTGCCTCTCCAGGTGTACGCAGAAGAGGCAGCCATGCGTAATCCCCGAGATGCGACCGCGAACACGCAGGAAGAAAGGTAAGGGATTGGTTGTTTGGGCTTTGCATTCCCTTCCGGCGGAACCTCTGACTAACGCGGAAGGCAAGTCTACGAGCGAAGGATCGAACAGCTCGAGCGACATGTCGAGAGAGTCATGTCAATTCTCAAAAAGCCCACTCCCGACGTCAACCTGTCTGTTTCGACGGCCTCACAGACAACTCAACCACCTCAGCCATCCTTGAATTTACCTGCTTCTTATCCTCCGGCGGACGTCATAAGTGAGAACCTCATCACGTTCGGGGAAGCAGAGGTCCTTCTCAACGAATATCGAAATGAATTAGCCGAGAACTTTCCATATATCATCCTACCAGAGTCGACATCACTATCCAGCCTCCGTCAAGCCAGTCCCATGCTTCTCCTGGCCATTCTTGTTACGGCATCATGGAAAAACCAGGGGCAACAAGAAGTTTTGAACGATGCATACCTGAGATTAATGAGCTCCAAATTGATCATTGAAGGTCGGAAAGACTTAGACCTTCTCCAAGGGTTGATGGTCTACCTCACCTGGTAAGACAATGGACATTCTCGTGTCTTGATCGGATGGCTCGGTTGATGTATGTGTTGTTCAAGGATCCATTTACACTACGTCCCCAAGACGCAGCAGGTATACAGGCTGGTATCTATTGCCGCTGCCATTGCCGTCGATATTGGTATAACTCGTCGGCCTGGAAAGGGTCAACATCAACAGATGACTGTGGAGAATACCGTGGTCGTGCCTACAGGTTTGACTGCTCTAAATTCCGAGTTTTGGAACCGAGAGGCTCAGCGTGCCTACCTCGGCTGCTACCACATGTCAACTTGGTATCTTCGTTCACGTTTTGATGGATGAGAACCGATTGCTCATGAGTGTGTACAGGTATTCTGTCCTCACGCGCAAGACTAGCTTTCTTCCGTACAATGACTACATGCTTGCGTGTGCGCGATCGCTTGCATCTGCAAAGGAAGTTCCCTCCGACGCCGAGCTGATTTATAAAATGGAATTCACTCGTGAGGCTGAAAGAGTGTATAGCATGTTCAATTATTCTGAAACCAATCAACTTCAGAATATGAGCGAAGAGCATATGCAAGTATATCTCAATACCTTCTCCGCAGAGATTAATGAATGGCGAGCACGACTACCTTCTTCAATGGTCGAAGATCGTAAGGAAAACATGACTCAATCCTGTCCCTCCTTTCTGCTAACGGCTGGAAAGCCGGTGCACAATTATGGCCCAAAATTTTTGGAGCCTTTGTTCGCGAAATCGGACTGCATGGCATATCCAGAAATCTCGAATTGTCAGTCAGCCGCATTGCGATACTCCTCGATAGCCTCACGCACGCAAAGAGCTATCTTGATACATTCTTGACGATCCCTGTCGACCGCTTGGCCGGTTTCACATCCACCCAGTGGACCTTATTGCACTATTCCATGTTGCTCGTCACAAATATTTCGCTTGTGGCGCAAACTCCGGTTTGGAACATCGAAACAGCCAGATCCATCATCAAGCTCGAAATGTACATAGACGTGGTCTCTATCCGCTTAAGAGAACTGTCTTCCCGAATCACCCCAGTTGAAGGACGCTCTAATTGGTATGGTGGTTTGCTTTTGAGGTGGGAAGCAATGAGGACACGGTACTTGATGGGCCTTCAACAACGACAGCAACCAGAAATGGACACTCAATCGTCCCCTGTGCAAACAGGGGGGTCTCAGACCATGGGCGTTTTGAGCTATCAGACGCTCACCCCTCACGTCTGGTTGGGTCCTTATCCGTACCAGGCCACTGACGGCGGGTTTATCCCTGCGCCTGGGTTCGAACTCCTTGACTTTGAAAGCAACTTTGGCTCTTGGGTGCTCTCAAATGGTACGCCTTCATTACCCGAAACGGTCCATTTTTGAGCCGAGAGCGTTTTCAAGCGAGATTGAAGAGGTCCCGACTGTGGTTGATGTTGAGAGTCGGAGGATTGTAGATCAGATGCTCGTAGGATCAAGGTAGACAATGTCATGAGAGGCCCGAACTCTCCGTGCATCGACAGTGGCTATCGGCAGTGTTTCCTTTTTATGACTGTATTAGAAATGAACCGACAAGGTAGGGGCTTCAATAAGCTGGCACCCTGCAGAAGAATGCCTTCCCCGAAACCACGTCAAGGGCGGTGGGAGAATAAGCTCTGTTGTCTTTTGGGGGAGCAAATAGCGGCAGCGCGGTCAAGGTACAAAGGAAAATAGAGTCAGCGCACATGAGTTCTTGCGCAATGAAATATCAACAACAACTCATACGGGGATCTTTCATCTTCGGGTGACTCGAAAAGCGGCAGGATCATCCTGCCTCTCCGATAAAAGACACCAGGAGGAGATAACAGGTGCAGGTGGCGGGATATCCTCAGCACCCTTACCATCCCCTCTCGTCAACAAAGGAACTGTATGCCGTTTATGTGTATGGATTAAGCTACTGGGTCTCATCTGCAAGCAGACCCTAAATTCAAAGCATCAACGTCCATTGTAGGCGGTCAAGGCTGAAGGGCACTTGGTGAGGCTGAAGTATGAAAAGGGGGCTATAAAGCGGCATGATACTACCTTTCTGGGAAAAGCGTCAATGTGGGGTTTGGATTGGTCGGCCTTGGATTTAAATTGTTCCGAACTCCGCAGGCTGCGTCTCTGATACCAGTCATCTCTTTCCTCCACATCCATTTGAAATTCATCTTTAACTCCTCCAGTCGAGCATTTTGATCTCGTTTGGCCTCTCCTGGGAGAAACTTTGTGACCCTCCTAGGCTTCTTGGTCATCGACACCGAGCCAAGGCAGAGGAGATGGCGACTCAGCAGTACTACGAACTGTATCGGGGGAGCAGGTATGATTCCTCTGCCCGGCTTCGTGACTGTTGAATGCCTGATGTTGTCTTTTCCCGGACATGACTTGATGAGTGGATTTACTGGTCTTGAATCAAAATGTTAATTGAAACCTATTTGCAGCATCGGCGAGGCACTTATTGACACAATCGACGACTTAATTAACGATGGCCGAATCGAGCCACAGTTGGCCATGAAGATTTTGAGCAACTTTGATCGCGCAATCGCAGAGACTTTGGCAGACAAGGTTAAATCCAGACTTACGTTCAAGGTATGTTCACTGTCAATCATAACCGCGCCGTTATTTCAGAGCCAAACTGACTTTGGTGGCGCAGGGACATTTGGAAACCTACCGATTTTGCGATGATGTCTGGACGTTTCTGGTCAAGGATGTGAGATTCAAGAGTGAAGGCGGTCAAGAATTTCGAGCAGACAAAGTCAAAATTGTCAGTTGCAATTCCAAGAAACCAGGCGAGGCATGATGGTATCTTTCTGAGATCTACAAGTAGATCGTGTTCTCTGGCTGGCGTTGTTAGATGTACCGCGTTTTATCACGAACAGGCGCATTGGTATGATCCAAGGGGCTCATTGGTCATTCTGGATCTTTAAAAAAGGGATATGATACATTGCGAAAAGCAGATATGGCATCGGCGTTTTGCAGGTTTGCACATGAATTATGCGGACGTGATGGGCCCATACTGATACATCTGACTCGGGGGCAGCGATGATCAGTTGTAAATCATGAAAAACATAATTTTAAGCTCAACTGCGCAGAATATGTATTTTGATTGAAGACTTTTCTGCTGTTATTAAACTGCGAATTGACTCTGCGAATTATGCTGCATCGTAAAAGTCCTTCTGGTGGGGCAATATCGGTGACCATGACCTTGAGTGTCTCGAGCAAACAGAAGCCAACAAGTTGGACTCGCATAGTGCTAGAAACGGCAACTTGTTTATTCTTAGCGATATCTCCCAAGCGCCAGCTGTGTGCTGCCTGCGACTTTCATTTCTATCAAGGCAGCAATGCATAAATTAATATGCAAAAACCACCCACAACGCGCAAATCCACCTTGAACTCATCTTGCAACTTTTCTATCGTTCATACACAAAATGGCTCGCACATTGCCATGGTCCATAGACCATGAGCCACCATCGAAGCGCCAGCGAGCTGCTCCAATGCGTCGTCCTAAGCCAGAGAGGGAGTCTTCGGCCGGTACAAATGAGGAGTCGGTAGAAGAGAGAGGCATGGACAGCAGGGGTCGCCAGACACATACTACGCCAAAGAAGAATTCGGGAGGTCAGCTGTTCTAACGTTTTATGGCAAAATGAATCAGACTGAGCTTGAGCAGGTAGGACACCTTCTACATCACCTCCACGGGCGCCACCCACTCCGGAGTAAGGTCTTGCGTGCGGCGTGAATGGCAATTTTGGCTGATGGATTAGCCAGGCTTATGAGAGAAGGATACGATGGTGACGATATTTACGTCATGGTTGAGGATGAATTCTATACCATCGCGCAGTCCTACACGGCACATCTTCATCATGCCGAGTACAAGAGACTGGTCAAGCAAGCTCGGGAGGCAGCGCCAAAAGCTCTACCTGAACCAACGTCACCCATGTCTAATGAGGCAAAGAAACGATTACAAATGGCCACGCTACAGAAGAAGCAGAAAGATACTCTGCACCAAGTCTTGGGTAAAACATCCGTGGAAGAGGACGAAGAAGACAACGTGATCGATCTTTGGTCTGGTACAAGTCTTGCTCCGCTAATGACGAGCAACACTCAGGAGAGAACTTCTCTGATTGGTCTCGAGAGAATGTCAAGCAGTACCAGGGCTGGCTTGGGTTATATCAGGGCTCGTCGCGATGACAACTTGGTCAGTGATGATGAAAACGAGCCTGATAGCGAAGTGTCTGTGGGTACCCGAAAGGCATCTTCCCGTCGAAATGCAAGTCCGACAGACAACATCCGTTCAAGGGCTCGGCCTCCGAGCAGCGAATCTTCTGCACTGAGACGTCGTTCGCCTGTTAGCAGACGAGTCGATCGACCTGTGAACAATTCTTCAGCCCATTTATCCAAGCCCGAGGACTCAGCAGATGTGCCGGACCACGTGCGCGAGAATGAATCCTTTACGACCAAATCTCGACCAACAGCACGACCAAACGGAAATGGGTTCTTGAAACGTAAAATTGAAAAGGAGCAAGACGAGAAGAAGTCAAGGCTCGAAGATGTGCCAATGTTCATCATTTGATCTCTCGGCTGCCTTTTGCATGTTCCTTCTATCCACTTCATGCTGGCAACTTATCCAAGCACTATATTTCTGTGGGATGACATGTCGGCCAAGATCTGAAATGAGAGAGTCTGGGACAACGAACTCCTCACAATCGGTTCCCAGAGTGTTGTTCTCGCGACAGAAGTTGGCTGGGTCGCTCTAACGGAACAAATTGTCAGTGTTTTCCCCTCTGCCTTTAATCATGATAGCAAAATACGATCTCGGGCTTTCTCTCTTCGCGCCTACCTCGACGCTTCTTTGGCAATTCTCGACGCACCTTGCTCTCAATCCAGTTGTGGCCAGAGCGAAGCTTCTTCATGGTGACGAGCCTGAGTTCACGGAAGGAAAATACCGACAACATCGACAGTTAGAAAGTTAAGCCGGAGAATCGATCTTATCTCGAAGAGAAAGCTGAAAAATCACACGTCGTATGTTCAAAGCTTGACTCGTTCAAGGGAGATATATACTCCCGAAGACAGGAAGAAACCGAGACGGAGGCAAGGAGATGAATGACTGAATGAAGGAAACAACAGGGGCAGAAAGAAAGGGTGAAAGGTCACGAATGGCGCGCATTAAGCCATCGTGGCCGGTGTAATTGCCCGTTACCTATGGAGAAGAGACAGAAAAAAAGGCAATGAAAAGCTGACAAGAGTATGCGGAGACAGCCTTTCAACGTCAAACGAGCAAAGGAATGAGGGTTCATTGTCCTTCAACAGCGCACATCATGCCATGAGATCATGAGGCAGAGGGCAACGTGTATGTCTAACACATCTGACCTCTTCCTTCTCCGCAAAAGATTATTGTCTCAAGTGGGTCGAGATGCCTCTATCTCTAGGGTGAGAAGGAGTTATTCGCCAAGGGAGGCAGCATGTTCTGAAGAATTGCCCACACAGCCGACCACCAGCTCAACCACAACCATCCGAAACTGGGGACTAGAGGGCTCCATTGACACGATGAGACGATTTCAGCACCTCTCACCAAAAATGCGCCTCCTGCTTTGTGTCCGTGTTCCTCATCCTTCGGGCTGATCCTTTGAAACGGAAGGAAAGAGAGAATTGACATCGGACTTTTTGTCCAACTTGTGTACAAGTTCACCCCGCTCTACGTCTCGTACTCTTTGATTCAACGAGGGCCGTTTGGGCTCAGTTGGAATCTGCCCATCCCGACACTCCTGGGCTCTCCCACACCTTTCCAATGTTACATAACTTTGCGTGAGTGTGTGGTTTCGAATCCTTCGAGAAGACTGTACGCGAGAATGGATCCGTAAGCTCTGGTCCCAGCTTCGGAACACCACCTTGCCTTGCTATTATACGAATCTTCATTCCCCAAATTGATCCGATTCATGTATTGGAGAAAATTGGAAAGCAACGGAACAACGAGGAGGGAACTTCAATGGGAGCTATGGACATCGACATCCCTTGCGGCGAAAAAAGAAGATTCCATCAAGATACTAATCAATCAATAGATTATCCCATACGAATTTGTGTCGTCCTTTCACCGGAACCCTTCCATTGAAACAGGCTCTTTCGACTTTGATCTGGACGATGTCGTCTGCATTCAATACCTCTGGCATATATTCATTAACATTTGGGCAGACTTTGATCGATCCAGCTCCTTCGTCCTTTGGCTAAAAAACTGTTGCTTGGATCTAGGATCTTTGGGATTTGATCTGATGTGTATGGCAACTCTCTTTGACATATTAATATCTATGGAGCAATGACACAACGAAGATGAAAATACAACGCATATCAATTTCAAGCAAGAAGTTTCGACATTAACCTTTGACCTTCGATCGCTCGCCGTCAATGAAGCCAGCTGAGTCCAATATTTATTCATTGACTTCGTCTCTCTCCTCCAGGCGTTGAGTTCTCGAGTCTTAATCCTGCGACGTATCCACAATCGCCTCCGTCGCATACCTCTCGTTCCCCTCTCTCCTCTCTTTTGCGAACTCCGCAACATGGCTCGGGACATCTTTGACTCTATTTCCCTTCCCCGGCACTGGCTCTCCAAAATGCTCATACACCGGAATAACACCGGTCCAAATACTGTCTCTCAACTCCTCACGAACCAGATCCTTCTGCTCATCTCTCGGCCCGCCCAGGCGGATCTTCCCACTTCCCCCCGCAACGCGCACACGGAGGATCGAGGTACTTTGCATCTCGGCCCCGTCGGGCGGGATGCGCGTGAATCGCCACCGATCCCGCACCACGCTGTTGGTGATTTGTTCCATGGCCCAGAGCTTCTCGGCGAGGTCCGTCACAAGGCTCGCGTACCCGAAGAGCGTGGCGGAGCGGTAATTTACGTCGTGCGTGTTGGGGGTCAATGTCAGGATGAGGCCGTCGACTTTGGTCGCGGACACGGTCACGGGGAGTCCTGTGGGCGCGGAGTCGTCTGTGCCTGAAGTGGTGGTACCAGCATTGCGGGAAAGATTCATTAGTCGACTGCTCACGTAACCGTGGAGGTAGATGTCGAGCGGTTCGCCGAGGGAGGAGGATGGGTGTTCGAAACTTGCCACTACACCGACCATGGGTAGGGTCACAGGGAACGGGTTTGACGGGTCGGGCGTGTTGAATGAAACATGCACGACAGTGCTGTCGTTGATGATGCCGTGGATTTGTTCGAGGTCATATGTTGCTGTTTGCAGAAATCAATACTCAGACCAGCTTGAGATTTTTTATGACAGCTGGAATGGAAATTTTGGGGAAGGAGATAAAAGAGAATCTTGGATCTTGCCCTTGGTCGGGGTGGAGAGGAATGTGACCGATTCCAGGAGGGAGAGGGGAGAGAAAAGAGCGCCATATCATCTCCCGAGTTATTGTGAGAAGCCATACCTCGCACGTTATACCGATTCACCTTATTCACAGCTGTCTTGGGGTACTCGAGTGTCCTGCCGTGACCCATTTTTGACGCGTTGCTGCGTTGATCCCTTTCTTCAGGTATTTAGGTGCGTCTGGTCGAGTTTGAAATTCAAGGGATATGTATAGGCTTAGGTATCCCTGAACGGGTGAATGAATGTAGGGGTAGAAGTATGTGTGAGACACAATACTCTAGCAGGGAGGAAGATGGAGGTGGACGGGTATCTTGGTGAGTAGATGTTAGGGCCTTGGTCTTGCTCAGGTCGTTTGTCTGGTTTATATAAACCCTTCCCCACAAGCTCGTTCGTATGAAATATAGACGGTGCCGGATCACCATTAAGTATCTGTGCCTATCCGAAACGTCGAGCCCAACTTCCAATCAAAGCCAACACAATCCAAATCATCATGAATCCAATATCGAGTTGAATTCGAGCCATAATCAGCCCCCATATCAGCCAACCTACGAGGTCCCTTCTATGGTTTCTGCTCGCGGTAGGTTACCTTTCGATGAGGACGGGGATGAGCGGGACCCGGATGAGTTGAAATAGGCAGGTCGATGCGAAAACAAGCGAGACCCACAGGGGCGAGGCTCGACACGATAAGGAGGACTGCTGCGTGAGATAAAGGAAGGAGAGATGGAGGAGTTGGGTTGGTGTTGGAGATTTGCCTAGGTAACGACTATCTGGAGTAATCGGGTTGGTATCACTTGGATTGGACTGTCTGTGGTAGACGATCTAGACCACAATTTGCAGTGCGGCACCGTGCGATGCGATGTGATGATCACACTCCGCAGATCAAACAGGCAGACTGCTTAAAGAAAACTGTGATGTAAACAGGTTATTGCAAGCAAGTGCCATGATTGCGGGGACCTGTGAATACTGAACTCTGCTGTATCTAGTATAATGTCGCCAGGGTTCGATAGCGATAGAAGTATCCAGTGTCATCTTCGTTCCAGCAGGGCCCATGGTCCAAACTAATTTCATTGAGAGTCTGTATCACAATTTGACCCTTTCTTGACTACCACCGCTCAGCCGTCTCATCTGAGGTCGGAAACTCGGGCTGGAAGCCATATTGGAGGCCGAAGGTGGATTTTCCAAACTTGCCGCTTGTGTGGAACCCTCAACACCTTCTGAGACCGAGCTTCTAGTCGATTGCGCCTGATTCGATGCTTGAGGTTGAGCTGAAGGTGCTCGACCACGCATTCCCATGGCTTGTTGTTGCTGACCTACTCTCTCCCGATTCAGTAACCATTGCACTTGAGCTCTTGTACTGAACAGGGCTGCATTGGTATGAGCCAGATCCTCTTTGATCCGAAGAGTTTCATTCATGATTTGCATGGATGTTCGAGCATCAAGGTCCGAAATCGTATTGGACAAGGCCGAAATGTCATTCTCAAGATTCGATACATTTCCCCGCAGAGATTCGTGAAGAGCGAGTAAGTGTTGTTGAGTTTGGGAGATGGATGCAGCATCTGGATCGGGTGAAGGTGTCAGGGCGCGGAAATGTGCCGGCACTAAAAGGTCACGATGCGAGATGGCTGAGGGAATGTGGTCACGTTCGATCTCTTCGATGTCGGAAGTTTCGCCCGCGGGAGAATGATCGGAGTGGGTAATATATGGGAGAACACGATCATTGACAATGTCATTGATCTTTTCAAACCCCGTCTCCAAGACTTCATTGCGAACTTTGACCATGGTCAATTGTTCTTGCAGCGACTGTAAAAGTTGGAATTGTTTCTGGAGATGAGGAGCTAGACGCGCCAGAGGACATGATTTGGTATGTGCTTCCAGATCTTCTGGGTCGAATTCATCGGAACATCCATATGGCCTCCCCGGACAGATCCAATCTGTGTGGGAGCTGCAAATGTGGCTGTTGGTTCCAGCAAAGTAGTCTCGTGCCGATATCCTTTGCCCACACTTCTTACATTCCACCCCCGTTTGGGGGCAATCTTCATCCTTATGTTTCAACCATTCTCCTTTCCCGAGTTCAATAACCGCTCCACAGTCACATTCTATATGAGACGTGTGTATACACTGCTCTGGAACATAATTCTTTCTCTTGACCAATTTGCCGCACTCTGGATCTGGACATTGTAGTCGTTCATGTGGACATTCCTTTGTGGCATGACGTTCGACGCAGCCTCGTGGCATCACATCTTCACAATCCTCATTCGGGCAGCGAACCCTGATCTCATCGCACATGTTGATTATGAGTCGGGATGCTTTGCGGGGCGCTGACACGACGAAGGATCGACAAGAGGGGCATGAGGAACGGGATCCACTGGCGGCTCCTTCTCGGTATTCTCTCAAACATGACCGGCAGAAGGTATGGTCGCATTCAAGGACAACGGGGTCGAGGAAAGGCACATGGCAAATGGGGCACATCAGATGTGAATCGTAGTCCGTGACATAGTCGAGGGCTCGGAGGTCGATGTGGGAAGGTTGTTGGTTGTTGTTCTCGTCTCGGGCTTCGTGGTAAGATAGACTAGAGGGAGATAAAGTGCGATTGAATCCGGCAAAGAGGGTGTTAAGTTGAGATTGAATGGGACTGGGGAGGGAATCGTGGCTGGAGGATGAGCGTCGAGAGGGGATAGTGGCGGACAAGAAGTCGTTGTCATCCATAGTGGGGATTTAGGAGTCGGCTATATTATCTAGCTATCGAGAAGAAGGGAAGATGGAGAGAGGAGTGCTTGAGCCTCAGCCGAAGGTTTCATGGTCAAAATGAAAGGTGAAGTTGAAGTTGGCAAACACTTTTGGTAAATACCCGGTACCGAAGACTCGATCCACGTGTGGAGAAGCCACTGGCCGCAATGGTTCCTTGCAGGCGCTAAGCTACATTATTTGTATTAGTCAGCATTTTGGTCCTAATCTCTGCTCTGCCGCAGAGTCACGTGACTGTATTGGCACTGCGATTGGGAGTCCAAGCATTACGGCCTCCAACAATGCGTGGTCGTGATATTGGGTGCCAAATCAAGCGTGGATCCGAGATGACTGGAGCGAAGATTCAACGAAACGACTATCGAACCAGGTACTGACGGTTTGGGATATGAGCAGGTTTAACGATGAATACCCTGCGCAGCTTTCCGTGCTTCTATTGAATCTCTGCCACGTTCCTAGACTACCAGTAGGATCGCCGCAAATAACTTTTCGTCTGACAAAGTTGAACGCTGCTGCCAGTCAGAGCGGCCTGGAATATGACGGAATTCAATGGTCTTTGTCTTGAACTCCCAGCGGGCCCTGGTTGTCCTTTGGTTGATGAATACGGTCAAACCGGTGAGGATGGAGAAGAGAGGGCACCTCAAAGCATTTCTCTCGATGGGGTGTTTGGACAAAACAGTGTGATCGGATTCAACATTCGGGATCTGTTTGACTAACCCATTGACATGCAACGTGCTTGTCACTTCTGTGGAAGCGGTGCTATCTTTGAAGCACACCCGCCAGTAGCGTTGCTAGCTGTCTCTGCAAAAGGCCGGTGGGCAATAAGTCACGTGGCAAATACTAGTATTGCAGATATTTACTCTTAGAACGTGGCCCTCGATCCACGTGGGGAAGAAGACGGGTACCCCAGTGCCCTGTCTTGGCAGTTCCTTCTCTCTCCACCACCCTCACAGCCAGACTTCCACTTCCAAGTTCTCTGGGACATCTGAACCTTTCATCAAGTTCACCGTCTCCCTCTACCATTCGATTGGATCTCTCCGGTCTCCTGTTTGACCTTATAACCCGCCAATCCTGACCACAACCTCAGATCCCGCTCCCCCAGCCTCCAGGCACCCTCCAAACGAGGGCATTCTCTTCCATCAAACGCGCACTCATTTCTCGTCTCGGACCCTTCTCATCCTCCCTCACTATGTCCAATCCATCTCAACTCCTCCTCCTCGCCGACCACATCAAACTCTCCCTCCTCGAACGCCAGCGCGCCGTCTCATTAAACCTCGACCCCAATCCCGCCCAAGACTCCAACATTGCCCGCTCCCTCGAATCATTCCGAGAGGGCATCGATTCCCTCTCCTCTCGCACGTCCGACACCGAATCCCTCGACCAACTTCGTTCCCAATACAACGACCTCTCAAAACAATTCCATGGTGAAAACTCCTCTACGACCGCCACCACACTCTCCTCACCCAACGACCCGGCGCTGACAGAAGATTTCAAGCGGGCGCAAAGCCGTAAATCGGGTGATGCAGCAGATACAAAACAGCGTGTCTCGAATTTACGCAAGCAAGATTCGCAAACTGCTACCAAAAATGTTCGATTCCGGGACAACTCTTCGCAGGAATCATTGGATGCGCAGGACGAAGCCAATCGCGCCGCCCTCTTCCCAGCCCGATACACAGATGAAGAAGACCCCAATCGTGCTCAGACGCCCGATCCGACGGAGAATATGACCAACACGCAAATCCATGCGTACCATCAACAAGTAATCGCCGAACAGGACGAGCAGCTCGATCACCTAGGCGAGTCAATTGGGCGTCAGCGCCATCTTGCCATGCAAGTGGGAGACGAGCTTGAAGGACAGATTGCGCTATTAGACGAGGTGGATCGTGGCGCGGACAGACATCAAGGCCGGCTGGATGGGGCGAAGAGGCGGCTGAAGGGTGTCGGGGAGCGTGCCAAGCAGAATTGGGGCATGACGACGATTATTGTCTTGATTGTTATATTGGTTTTGCTGATTGTGTTGTTGAAGTAAATGACAGTAATACGTTGAGCTTTGAGCTTTGAGGGTGTTGGATCATTGGATTTGAGCACTGGGAAAGTGGAAGAGGTTATGCTGTGATGAAAGGGCCTGCATAGACGACCGACTCCCATGGATCGCGATCGCGGTATCATATACCAGCCAGTTTTTGTACAGTTTTGACAATCAGACCTGAGACCTCAGACGTCTCATGCCCGATGGCCTGGTTGGATCGGGCTGAGGAGATGTGGGCTATCGGACGCCCTCCGACCTAGATACAACTCTTCCTCCCCATATCGAACGCGGAGAGATACTAATGACTGAACTACAGTCCTTTCCGCCGAACTAGGTCTTTACGATCGGTACTCTGTATCCTGTACTCTGCTAAGATATTGATATTGGAGGTTTAGCTGGCCCTTGTGTCTTTCCTTGGTACTTGTATTGAGCCATTCTTGGATGGCTATCTAACCCGATCTCGTTTTCAGCGTCTTGTGTCATCCTTTCTCTGAATAAGTCCTTCTTCCCAAGTCTAGGGAAGTGTCAAGATCAGCTGTATGGCTGGCTAATTTCCATCAGCATCTGCTGCCGAGTGGACGCTGACGCATCGTCCCCACCGGCCGCGTGGTTAATGGCGGGTTTCATTCTTTGCCTGTCCTCCCTCCTGGAGTTCGTCTTGTCTTTTGCCGCATCATTCAGCGCAGTCTCGCATTTCATCAATGAACCCCGACCTGATCGTGGTGGTTTCTCCCGATCCATCCGCCCGAGAACAGAGAAGACCAATCCACTCCACCAAAATCAAATCACCGAACGACCGCCCCTTTGAGAGACTTGACCGTACATTTGCCCTTACCCTCAACAACAAGAGTCCCTTTCTGATCACCCTCGACCTCAGACTTGCCAGCATCAAAGCCAACAACACAGTCATCCGAAGTGTAGAAACCAGGCTGAATGGCTTCCCACTGCTTCTTCTTGGGATTGAGTTGTTTCTCAGGACCACGACCTTCACCGTACGGCCAGCCCTCGAAGAAGACCGGATCACCGGCCTCCGCGCCTGAGGGCGGGGTGACGAGTTCGACGACACGGTCCGTGGCATGGGGATCGGCACCCTCTTCGGCCGGAGGGGACGCCGCGAGAACCATGGCCGCCGACTTGATGCTCCGCATGTTGACAGGTTTGAGATTCGCGACAACCACGACCTTTCGATCCTGCATTTCCTCCAGCGCCACCAGCCCATTGAGCCCTGAGCACACTGTTCGCACTACCTTGCCGGTTGCCTCGTCAATTTCCGTATGTTCTGTCCCCTCTGGGTCGCCCATGGCAATCGTCGATACGTACAGGCTGTCTGCGTTCGGGTGATGGATCGCACGTAGAATGTGACCGACACGAAGGTCAATGAGGGCAGGACTGAGAGGTGCTGTAGGAGGTGCTGCTTTGGGTGGCTTCGGTTGTTTTGGTGCCTTTTCCTTCTTTTTCCCAGACACTGGGGCATCGGCCGGGCGGTCGGTCGAACTGTTGGACTTCAAGTTCTCCGGAATCCCATGGTCAAGGGTCTCTTTTGCCTCTGTCGAGGGGGTTTGGTCGGTGGGGGATTCCATTGTTGTCGTCGAGGAGGGGGGTATTTCGGGTCGAGGTTTGGTGCGTCCCACAACAAGAGACTTGTGTTGGGCGGGTGCAGATGATGTTTCGGAGGTCATTGGTTGATCTTCCTCGTTGCTCGGGTCTTGAGGCGAGCAAAGAGTAGATCTGGAGGATATCTCTATTCCGAGGTTCGCTAGAAGAGGTGCTCTGGCTGATGCAGACTGCCGGCTTGTATCATCCACAACTGATACTCTTCCTGGTAGATTCTCGGAGATTGGAAACTTTACTTCTGTCCTGACCGTTGTTGTTGCACTCTCTTCCTGCTCTTGATTTTGAACCTGGACAATATCGTGCTGCGGGGTGACGCCGGGTCTGAGGACGGTTTCAGTAACCGGCGAGGGGGATTCTGTGGATCTGCGACGGAGGTTGTATCTTTTGTCGGTCCCTTGGACACGATTCAAGCAGTGATGAGGGTGGCGGAAAATGTCAATAGAGGCGAATGGATCACAGTGGTGGGAGTCATTCATGACTGGGCACTGTGCGGAGCGCAAAATTTGCGACATTGCAGCATCTGCCTCGTGAGACAGCTTCGAGTTTGAACCTCGCCAGCCAATGAAAAGAGCAACATTTTCTCCTCGCCTTCTAGAGGCAGGTCTTCTGCCAATCGAGTTGTCAAAGCAGTCTGTGGTTGCGAGAGCGTGATCATTTGGCGAGAAAGGGTCCTTTCGTCGACGCGTCTGTCGCTGCCTCTCCCTTGTGGTTCCCTCTATCAGCCCGGCCAATCCACTGCGGTGTCGCCAATTGCGAATGATTGTATTCCCTTGACGCATGAGGCCATCCATGGCTCATTCGCCAATGATTGCAGAGGTTCTACGTCGCCGTGAAGCTGAATGAAGGCAGGAAAGGAGTGACAGAGCTCCTACAACGAATTCCAACCTAGACCCTTTTTCTACCGACCAAGTTGTCCAAAGTTGTGGTTTTACTGAGGCAGATTCATCCCTCAATAAAGCCACTGATATTATCAGAATTGGCTACGCTGACACCAATATTGTACACAGGCGTTCCCAAATGCACCTTCAATAATAGCCATACGCCGTCTACCCAGACATAGGCCTTCCCATCGCCCTCCAAACCTTCAATGTTCATAACCATAGTCCTCACATCCGAACTGCAATCGACCTTACAAACGTCCTTGGTCATTCTCCATGAATAAGGCTCGAATCTGATCCAAAATGACCACCATCTGCTTCCCCTCGATCTCTGTGACCACATTCGAGGTATTGTGCCGATCACAAAATATCTGTGTATCTGATCCATTTCCGCAAAACGAACATGGCAACAAATGTCTTGTACTGCGCACAATGTCGACTGCTCCTTCTCCTTCCCAGAACACTTCTGGGAATCTCAATCTCAAAGCATTGGCACGTACAGGATCACCAATGTCCGAATACCGTCGTTCCAAGGATGAGACCATACTGTACGTCTTGCCATCAGTCTCACCTCGGACGAAAATGCACACCTGCAGAGCAAACGCGTGGACCTCTAGAGCACGAGCCCGACTATTGACAGTCCTGAGGGAGTCATAGTATATCGCAATTTCGTCAAAGGTACGAAAGACTTCCTCGAGAATCGGATTGCCAGCCACGCCGGCCTGCATTTTTTGCATGGCGTCAATCATAACCCGTTTGGAGATCTTCAAGGTTTGCAATGCTCGGTCTGAGTGACCAGAGCAACGGTGCAATCGAGCTCGACGTCGGAGATAGCATAGGGAAGCCGGTACATTGATATCGATGCGTGGCTGTCGTAAGAACAGCCCGGTGAAAATTGGATCCAATGCGGTCCGCATGTGTTGAGAAGCATCTTCGAAGCGCTCGCCATCAAGCAACTTCTCGAGATATATCTGGTTAATGTAAATCGCCATCGGATGTTCCAGACCCATGCTGTTAGAGTATAGCTTGCAATAGTGTCCCCAGAAATAAAAAACCAGCCTCCTATTGGCTTCCGAGTTGGTGCTCTGATGGAGATATTTGCATAAGAGCGTCACAGGGTGACAGTGTCCCAGAATGCGAGTGGCCACTTCAATAGTGGTTTCTCCCACACGACCCTTGGTCAACGGATATGATCGGGTGGTACTTCCCGTAAATGCGTCCAACAAACAGCAGGTTAGAGCACCGTGTTGATGTTGAAACAACTCATCGAGTACGTCGGATGCTCGAAGTATCAAGGCACGGCCAGGTTCAACTCGTGCATCTAAAAGAAGTCGGATACCCCGGGACAAATTCTGATTGAGTTCAGCAGGGTGCATAACGTCGACAGGAGCATCCAAGTCGTCATCCACCAGATAGCCCACCGGGAGCCATGAATTGATGTACCCACGATACTCCACTCGGATGGGTTCGAAGAGACGTCCATCGAGATATGTCTTCATCTCCACCAATAACCGGCGGCCCGCTTCCAGCTGCGAGCTGGTATAGAGAATGCGAGGCATGCTCTGTGCCGCTCCAGTTTGTCGAGGCCTCCTGACAACATTGGAACGTTGCTGTGACTGTCTCCTGGAGAGATTTTGGGCGTGCTCTATGATGGTAAGCCATGACCCATCGTTAAGATTGAATTGTAACCCAGGCATTCCCTCATAAATACGACGTCGAACTCGTGGCCACTTGACCGGAAGACCATGAATGGTGGCATTCTCCAGTGTAGCTTCACCGTCGGCGATTCGTTGAAACAGTCGCCTGACGTCTTCCTCGCTGTAGTTTTTGTAGACCTCCCATTTGGTCAGCCTGTCCTTAAACATCTTTTCACTTCGAGTGCATAAGTAAAGATGCCTGATGCAGGGAGGGGAACATACGTAGCGATGAAACTGTAAGTTAATGCCATGTAACGTCGAACTTGTGGCAAGGTCTTGTCTTCACGCATATAAAGGTCAACAATCACATCCCGAAACTGAGCCCAATCGGCTGGCAATGGAGGTCGGTTTGGCCGCGGACCTGAAAAGGCCATAGTTGGCTGAGACATGGTAAGGAAGCTATCGATAGACATGGCGAGGTCCTAAGTTCGTGGTCTATTGTTCAAGAGTACCGTACGACAACTTTCGGGTCGCAGAGATCAGAGCAAGCTCCGTGGTCTGTTCGCCGAACTGAGAATACTGCGGCAACCGAGGCAGTTTCTGTTCTCATGTTCCGACGACCGAGAAAAAGGAAGGATGAGGGCGGGCACAGGGGCCGAGCGAGAAGAGGAAAGATCGCAGGAAAGATTGATACCATGATCGCAAGTTAAAGAGGATTTTTATGCATTTTCAGAAACAAGGCTGTGCAGGTTCCAACATGTGGTCCCATGTGATGTCAAGGCCCAGGTCACGGGCTCTTGTGGACCTCAGGCGTGTTATCATGAAGCTTTTGGCTGCCTATGCGCCTTGGGGGGCATCTCAGGATCCGGTCGTGAAGAGCCAGGTGTGGCATGGCCCGCCACACACATGGCGGTTGAATCATGTCTTATTTGTTGGTATGGGCGTCCTTGCACGGAAGCTACATTGTCACGAGCTCCAGATGCCTTTGGCCGCTTGGTTTGAAGTGAAGCGAACATTCAGAGGAGAAGGCTGGCGAGGTCCGAGTGCCCTTTGCTTTGACAACAGGTGTAGTTTGAATACGAGGGAAAGTATCTTAGTATCGACACAGCCTCCTGAGAGTATGGAGACTCGGGCTGGGTGGCTGAGCGGCTAGAGAGAACGAAGCAATGGCAGCGAGAAGGACGTCGGAATAAGGAACATGCACACACGGCAGGTGTTGGGGGGAGAGACTCTCCCTGAGCGCGTCCCCACCTAAAAAAAAAGCAAAGGTGCATCGCATCAATCTGCCGACGCGACCAAAGCCAGTCAATTTGCCCACCGGTTACGGCCGGTCCACGATTTGGTCGAAGCCGTCGTTACATGAATCTATGAGGCATCAGGCTGCTCTCTCCAACCAACCCAGCAGCATTTTACCGAAGGTCTTTAATCACCTAGCTCCTCTTCTGAGTGTCCTGCGCCGTGTCCAACCGCCGGAACACCATGCATCCGGACCCTGTACAAACAAGTGTAATCGGATCCGTGGTTCGACAGCACTCGAATCACAAAAGATTGTGCAGCATACGAATGCTGATATTGATTCACCCCGATTTGAAACGCCTGTACATGTGTTGCCTCGGGCGAGGCATCATACTCCACTTGCCCAATCAATGCGTATGTCGGCCCAATTGGAGCATCTCCCTGCATCTGCCTAATGGACAGACTTTCCCATTGCCGATCATCCAGGTGCTCAAAGTCGGCCCAAACTTCCATCTTCCTTGGAGTCGACCCAGGGAACAATGATCCCGCGTTCGGGTAGTTCTCCACCACCAGTTCGGTTGGATAGATCATCTCCGTCACTTTCACCCCCAGTCGCATCGATTCTTGTTCGCTGAGGCTGGCTGACGAGCACCAGCAATCCCCCACATCTTGCCATGGAGCCAGGGCTGTGCTCGGGGGTTTAGTTTGATACAGTGTCGAGCCTAGCATCCGGAGGAGCACGCGTGCAACAAGTGGTAGTGGTTTCTGCCTGGTCGGCGACGTCAAGCGTGGTTCCACCACTGCTCCATTGTTGGGTGCAAAGTAATTGATTTTTGCAATCACCGGCGATGCCACCTCCCCGGTAGAGCTCGAACCACCGGACTTTAATCCTGCAAGATGATTTGAGAGTTCGGAGTGTTGTCTTCTCAGTGCATCGATGTCCTTGTTCACCGCTGAATATTGTGAATCAATTCTATCACTCAGTCGCAACTCGATCGCTCGCATCTGGTGGTTTATGTTGGCAAGAGCTGTGGAGAGTCTGGAGAGATCGTCCAAATTGCCAGTCGTGAAATTGAAAGGCAGGCCCAAACTTCGAACGCAACTTCCACAGTACTTCTGTAGAGCCATGCCCACAACAGAATTGGAATAAGGATCACAAACATAGTGGTTATATGTGTAGCAGAACACAAGGCTTGCTCCACCGGCAATCATGAGAGCAAAAAGAAGATGCGTCATAATGGATATAAAGGGTGAATTTGGAAGTTCGCTGACTACTCTTGCTTGAGCTTGCAGCAGTCGTAGAAACCATTCACGTATTGAACTCATCATTCGTGACGAAGTCTGACGGGATCGGTGGGCAACGTCTTTTGTCGAATTCCATGCGCCGCGGTAGAAGGAATCTGGCCGTTTTCGGACTGTGATATTTGGTCGTCGCAGACCTCGCTCATAATTGTAGCTGTGATCGAATATCCCACTAGGAAAGCTAGACGGATCGGTGTCCTTGTGCGTGGCGTCGTCAGGAGTGCTCCTCGCTGCAATGTCATCTTCTTCCGGTATCTCGTCAAGCTGACTACTCTCAAGAGAGCTTGCCCACGCCGCGACCCGTTGAGATTTATTTTTCTCAAGGTCGTCACTGGCAACGGACCCCTCTCGAGAACCGTCGTGAGAAGCTCTTCGACGAGTTCTCTCGGAGTGCGCATCTTTCTGCAGATTTGCGTGAGTCTCCTCGATGTGATGCTGAAGATGCTGTTGGGCTTGCTCGACGCCGGCATCAATGGTTTCGGCCATTTCCTGTAAATTCATTTTATTCCGGGCAACCAACTGCGCCGGAAGCACGGGTGTTTTGCTGGATCCATAGGCATAAGATTGCTGAATCTGCACCTCCGGAAGTCTGGGATTGTTCACATTGCCTTCTGCCAGACTTGGCTGCTGAGAACTTCCTCTCGTGACCCGCTTTGTGATGGCATCATCTGGGGCGAAGGCACTGCCTCCACGAGCTGAACGCTTTGTCGGGGAAGTGGCACGTATTGGTGTCGCACTTGACGCTCTGGCCGCAGATCGACGAGGCGGCATATTGTGTTGTTGGTGTGGAAGAAATCTACCAATGTCAGTACGGATCAGAGACTGGACAATAAAACTTTCGCGATAAGGTCGAGGTCGACGAGATTTTTGAATGTGAGGGGGAGACTAACTGTGAGAAGTAGTCAACTATCCATCTAGCCCATGGAGGCTGAGATTCCTCGGGATAACATTAAATTCAGACCATCATCCAGAGTGAGAGGAAGATAGGAAATTTGGGACCAAGATGAAAGGCTCGGGGGGATTTTCTCGGAAGAAAATAGTAGTGTAACAAGATCGATAGGGCCACTCTGAATCAATTGTTGTCGAGTTTCGGAGAGTTGGCGCGACCAGATTCTCTTCCGTAGGGACCACCTTGAGCAGTCAATGGATGGCGCAGTCACACGCAAGGCGCAGGTAGTAATATCGATTCATGCATGGAAGAGTGACTCGATGCATACGTGTGCGGTGTTGTTTCTTTGTCGAAGACGTCCGCAAACAGCGAAACAGAAACACACCAGGTTCGCGTTCTAGCTAGATCACGTGACCATGTTCGAGTTACTCTTCCTCAAGAGTGTTCCTGGTGCAATTTCCATTCATCTTTCCATTCAGTCAGTCTATGTTTATGTCTATGAAGTAATGGTACAGAGCTGAGCCAAAGCTCCCAATGCAGACATCGATCCTCCCTTTTCACAATCCATGTCTCAGACCATCTCGGTCCTACCATATTCACGCCTGAGACTCGACACGTTTGCTTGATTTTCTTTCGATTGGCGACTCGTCATCAAATACTTCTTCCTCCGAAAGGATCCGAGTGACACTACTCATACTACGAAAAACGGCCTCCTGCTCTCCTTCTCCCTCCTTAGGGTTCTGTTCTGCCAGGTAGTCACCAGGGCCTTTGCTTTGGTCAGGAATGTGAAAGCGGCGGTCGACTCGAAGGACCAAGTATGAATAGATGACAACGATTTCAATGGTGAAATTGAAGAAGTAGAAGCACCATTTGGCGTGATACCATGCTGGGTCATCTCTGGGTCGGGGGTTCTTGTAAGCGGTGCCCGCCCGGAAGGATGCCCCGAGACAGAGGATGCCAGCCGACGTCAGGAGGATGGCGATCTTGCTCCTCCATCGACCACTCCCAAACTTCTCAAGTCTTGTCTTCCGGGGAATAACCAGACCCAGGATGACCATGGGAATGGGAAGGAATGAGATAAACATGAAGTATGTCGCTGCAGCCATTTGCATGTCTCGATCAATGTCGCGAATGTTCTGGTTGAGAGTATAGAATGACTGAACCGTAGCAGTGATGACCACAACCAGCATTGCCAGGATCAAGAAGTACAGGATCGTGAAGACGGCCTTCAGAGCCCTGTGCCAGCCGAAGTGAGGGTGCGCCGCCCGTACGATTCTCTGAGCGAAGAGGAGATTGATGAGGAAGAGGAGGAGAACACCGGCCGAAACAAAGATCATGGCAGCAATGGCGACTTGCACATCAGTGGGATATACCGCCCACACGATGCGCATGATCATGGTCACTATACGCGCCATGCAAAAGCCGAACATGAGACCACTCATAATGAATTTGTGGCCTCGCTTGAGGTTAATTTGGAGTATGGTCTGCCAAAGGGTCAATCCCAGGCCATTTGGGGAGTAGCTTTGAAGGATGGACAAACATACCATATGCCCTGCGGCGCCCAGGATGAAGAGAAACATGAAGACAACGCAGATTGGAACATCGACTCCGACGGTGGGCACACCACCAATAGAGGCAGTTTTGGGAGGGTATGGGGGACCCATGTGCTGGGAAATGTCAGCTGCTTTCGTTCTTGTCTAATAGAAAGACACACCTGCTCATTCTGAGGGGCTGACATTTTGGAGATGGGCGAATGCTTTGTCTAGCGCTCAGTAGTGCCTTTGAACGTTCAAAAGTACTATGGAGGTATTTGATGGGGTTGTAAGTCGATCGGGTGACTTTGCGAAGGGCCAGGGTGATCTTTTATCATCGTCCGGAACGGTACGCCGCAATAGGAGCCAACCGACGGAAGGAGCTTGTTCATTCCGCTTGTCAAATGTTGATCGGGGGGACACTTTTCGATCATGCGTCATTTAGATGCCAGCAGCAAACGAGGGCATCATCATGCGATTACCTCGTGCGAAACGGATCGAACGAAGGTTGAAGTGGCCAATCATGAGGCAGGTCGCGATCGGAGGTCTGGGAGGTTTCGCCCTCCGACTCAACCGACGAAAGAGCGACAACGCGAAACTCTTCCCCCCGTGATGCCACACGCCAAAGTCCACCATTCGCTGCGACCAACCTTTGATGGAGCGAACATGCCGTTTTCGACAGGTGCCTGGCCATCAGAGAAACGCTGTTTGGCTAGTCAACCATGTGTAGGTCATGATCCTCTGCGGAGAATTCCCTAGCACAGACATCGGCCATTCGCTTGAGTTTTGTTGGAGGATAGTGGACAGCCCAAAGGACCCTACCTGATCAGGGACTTTGCTGGGTTATGCTCATAACCACAGACCGTCCTCACACGGAGCAGGGTACGATTTTGTTCCGACAATTGAAAGTGACAAAGAGCTCAAATGCTTGTTGGCGTAACATCGCTTTCTCGACCATTATTCAGAATTTGCCTCATTTATTCGACATATAGCATCTAGTTTGTTTCTGTGAATCGAGGAGCAATTCAAAGAGGCCTCTGAGGCCCCTTTTTTGCTTGTACGGGCTGACTGGTCACCTGAGAGGGAAGGTCTGCCGCGGGATACCAGGAATGACGTTCGTTGATTCGGCGCGTAACGCAGACGAGTGCGCGGCGCAGCCTGCGCTCTACCGGTACATTCCACCTCTCTCGACTGAACTTCTTTGATCTCAACATACTTACTTCTTCGATCTTCCCCAATCGAACCACTCACCTACTCCGTTCAGTGTTGACCCTTTCACACTTTGTTTGCCATGGCTCCCGATTCGAATTCCCCGCTGAGCGCGGGCTCCATACTTGATTACATGGTCAAGAGCCTTCCGACCCCACCTCCCGACTCTGAACAAATACTCCTCCTCAAAGACCCATACACTGCTATAGCCCTCTTCTCCCATGCCTGTATGCTTGCAGTAGGTTTTCGTCTTATTGGATTGGGAGAAGATCACAAATTAGGTATGTCTCAACGGCCCCAATATATTTTGGATTTAAAACTGATACGCGTCACAAAAGCCGAATCAGACCCTCCAGATGCACAACCCCTACCTGCCGAATGGAATGCCTCCTCTTCGTATGCTTTTCGTTACGCACACTCTCAATCCTCGATGAATTTTCTCGTCAAAGTGATCCGGCTCGGAAGCAAAGCCCTTGTATTTGGTATGGCTCTCGGGGATGACAAAACCGTCTCTTTTGAAGTCAGGGTGCAAGATTATGTGTCTGAGGGCTCGTTAAAAGAAGCAACCACCAATTCAGACAAAATTTCGGCGTTGCGAAACGTCTTCATATCCAACGGACGTCTCGAAGATTTGGCATCTCTCTTCAAGATCAACATCATCCAGAGACTGGCACCAGGCATTCAAAAGGCCGGTTACGAAGATCCTGCGTCGACAATAGAGCAGCCCAGGCGACGGGAAGAAACGCGGCCACCTGAACATGATCCCCTGCGTGATACTTTTCCTCCTCCGGCACGGCCACACCCTTTTGATGACCCGCTAGCAGCGCCTCCAAGAAGGCCTCATCCCCCTGGTGACTTCCCCCCACCAGACTTTGAAGACGAGTATGAGATTAATCGACCACCACGAGGGATGCCAGTTGGTGGTCAACCATTTGGCAACATTGGCGAAAGAGACCTTTATCCTCCTGGCCTTGGTCCCCACGATCCCCTTCGCATAGGACCAGGCGGCGGCTTTCATGGAAGAGGTGGTATGCATCCCACCTTTGATGACCCAATATTCGGTGGACAAGGGGGGCGGCAACCGTACGACCCGACCGCGCCTCCAGGAGCTAGATACGATCCGGTTGGACCAGGAGATGGACCCCCAAATCTTCACGGAGGTCGGTTTCCAGGTCGAGGGGGGGGAAGATTTGGTGGCTTTGGGAGCAGCGACTTCGTTTAGGGTGCTTGCGAGTTCATGACCATGGGAAAATCGCGTTGTATAGCGGGGAAGTCTGGGAGATGGACGATACCCGGAAGGCTGTTTTATTTCGATCGAAACATGGCGAATGATGTCCGGAGGACTCCAAAACAGGGGGTTCAGTCTATTTTCAATATCGACCGTAGGACAGCACTTGGTGCATGCCGCCTCCAAAGGTATACAAGAGCACGCTATGGTGTTGTACACGATTAATAAATTTTGCCCAGTGCCTGGCCACCGCAAGTGGCTTATGAGCTTGGCGAGACCATACCTAGTTTAGCCCGAGTACATTGTAATATTCAGTAGTGGATGTCATGGTCGCAAGTTCATGACAAGTTCCTACTCAGCTCGACCCTCATCGACGACAGAAATCGTAATCTGCTTTTGCTCTCTTTAATCACCTTCTCACATCTACTTCTCTCCCACGCGTACCGTCTCCCGCTTCACTCACGTCCCCACCAAACCAAACCATAACAAAGTCTCCCGCCTTAGCACACGACATCTGGAGAGCTGCCCCCACCACCCCGGCCTTGGATCTCCTTTATCCCGTCCCGACGACCTTATTGAATTTTATGCTCGACCATGGATTCAAAGATGGATGTTGATGTGGGGAAGCCCGCGCAGCCTCACGGATTGTCACCCGCGACAGATCCGCAATCAATACCAACGCTGGACGGTTGGATTGATAGCCTGATGGACTGCAAACAATTGGCGGAGAATGATGTTTCAAGACTTTGTGATAGAGTGAGCCATGATCTACACGAATTCCGCAACACCAGAGGCTGATGGATGGTGCAGGCCAGAGAAGTCCTTCAGGAGGAGTCAAACGTACAACCTGTGGTAGGTTGGTTTGTGGCCATGGCTGGATCAATTGCTAATATGCAATAGAAATGTCCCGTTACAGTCTGCGGCGATATTCATGGCCAGTTCCATGATTTGATGGAGCTGTTTCGAATCGGCGGACCAAATCCAGACACGAACTACCTCTTTATGGGTACGCCAGGAGATCTGACGCAGTCGCAATAACACCTCTGTTGACTTCGAGAATAGGAGACTACGTAGATCGTGGCTATTACTCCGTCGAGACAGTTACCCTTCTTGTCGCTCTCAAGATCAGATATCCGTCCCGAATCACTATCCTCCGTGGAAATCACGAATCGAGACAGATCACCCAAGTTTACGGATTCTACGACGAATGTTTACGAAAATATGGCAATGCCAATGTCTGGAAATACTTCACCGACCTCTTCGACTACCTTCCTCTCACCGCCCTTATCGATAACCAAATCTTCTGTCTACATGGTGGTCTGTCTCCCAGCATTGACACCCTTGATAATATCAGATCCCTCGACCGAATCCAGGAAGTTCCGCATGAAGGACCCATGTGCGATCTGCTCTGGAGCGACCCAGACGACCGATGTGGTTGGGGTATCAGCCCAAGAGGTGCGGGATACACGTTTGGTCAAGATATTTCCGAAGCATTCAATCACAACAATGGCTTGACCCTGGTAGCCAGAGCTCATCAATTAGTCATGGAAGGGTACAATTGGAGTCAAGACAGGAATGTGGTGACAATTTTCAGTGCTCCCAATTACTGCTACAGATGTGGAAATCAAGCTGCCATTATGGAGATTGACGAGCATCTGAAGTATACCTTGTATGGTTCCCATTTCCCGCGTTTATGACTGCAACACTAATATGATCATAGCTTGCAATTCGATCCTTGCCCACGAGCTGGAGAACCCATGGTCAGCCGAAGAACCCCAGACTACTTTCTTTGAGCAAGATATTCCTCAGCCCTGTACATCGCAAAGGCCCCAGAAGAATACCAGAAGACATGGCTCATTTGCTATTTCGGTGGCATTGAGCCCAAGAGAGTCCCAAGCCTCAGACGAGAGAAAGCAAGGCACAGGGTGCTACCATGGATCCAAATACGTTTATGTTCTTTGTTGGTGTTCGTTGCGTCTGAGGGCGGATGAATGAAAGAAAGAGAAGCTCGAAAAGATTTGGGAATTTTCAAGCATTCAAGGAACGGAAGATGTAAAAGCTTGACGACAGCGACGGGATGAAGCGATGGTGCCAGACAACAAAAAGATGCTGATACTCATAGACTACCACCACTATTAACCCCCGACATTTCTGCACACGAAGGAAAAGAAACATCAATCTATCTCCTGACATCTCTCATGTCCACAATGCTTGCTGTTAAAGGTATTGTAAGAGAGAATGAAAGACTTACCGTTAATCAATGGATGTTAGGAGCTTAGTTGGGTTATTGTTTCATTGTTCCAATGTCAGTCCCCCGTTTTCAAGTTACTTTTTTCTACCTTGGTACTAGTATCTCGACGTGGTGACATTTCCCCCCTATTTCGACAGCCTCCACACGGGTCCCCGACACAATACTTTTCAATGATCCTCGGTCCCTTAAGGCAATTCATCCCATTCCTTCTCTTATCTGGTCTTTATCATCTTACCTCCTCCTATCTGCCATCATACTATTTATTCCTCCCCCTCGACCATCGTAGGCACATACTCGGCCTGTGTAGCATTCACGGTCAACGGGCCCTTCTTGACCATGAGCGTCATGACCTCATACAGCACATCCGCTGCAGCCATTGTCGTCAGCTCAGCGTTCGTATCATACGCAGGCGCGACTTCGACGATATCCGCTGCGACGAAGTTAATCCCCTCGAGACCGCGCAGGATGGTTCGCAGCTCGCGTGTGCTCCAGCCTCCTGTCTCGGGGGTGCCTGTCGCCGGCGCAAAGGCCGGGTCCAAAGTATCGATGTCGATGGAGAGGTAGACGGGGTTCTTGGTGCCGACACGGTCTTTGATGCGGTTGACGATGCCCCAGATGCCGATGGTGTCGATTTCGCGCGCCTCAACACGCGTGAAGCCGCAGTAGCCGTCGTTGTCGTAGTCAGAGGGGCCAGACAGTGTCGTGCGGATCCCGGCGTGAATGCTGCTGTCGTTGGCTAACAGGCCTTCTTCGCTTGCCCAGTAAAAATATGTGCCATGATTGATGGCTGCTTGCTTCGAAGGGGCGCCGCCGAAGACTTTCGGCTTCCATGTGTCTAGATGCGAATCGAAGTGGATCACGCTGATGGGGCCGTAGGCCTTGTTGATGCTGCGCAGCAGTGGGAGAGTGATGGTATGGTCGCCTCCAAGGGTGATGATACGAGGGAGCGTTTTGCCGGACTTGCTGATGCCTGGTTCGTTGGCGGCCGTGTAAGGCGTGCGCATTAGGAGCGTGTTGTGTCCGTCTTCGATTTGTTGGAGTGCGTAGGCGTTGTCGTACCTGAAGAGAAGCAATTTCGTTAAGGTCTTCTGTTCTGCCTGCTGGTCCTTCCAATATTTTGACTTACGAGGTCACTGGAATATCGCCACAATCGAGCACATTCCCCCAGAAATTGAATGGATTTGACTTCATGGGCCTGTTTAGGATCTTCCAGTTAATCCTCTCCTCTCGTTCGTGGAGTGGAGGGGGAAGGGGGACACGTACACATTATACCCACCACTGAAGCGAACTTTTCGTGAGCCTTTTGTCCCAACAAGTAAGCATTCGAGCAGGAACATAATCGAACGTACTAGAGATTGAGGCGTCGAGAACCTTGTCTGATCCCGCTAGGTCCAAACCGAGCTCCTGGCCGGTATGATGTGCCTGTGTCGAATGGTGCACCTGGAGGAAAGAATGAGGGCATCAATATTGGCTTTCCCTTTATAGAGACTCTTGAGTCCGGTTCTTCATTGGGACGCACCTAAAAATGCAATATCATACTTTTCATCGTCGCTAGAAAGGCAGGGGAAGTAGGGAAGGCGGCCAAAGGTCGAGATGCCGGAGAAGACTGAATCGGCCTGCTCACCCGTTAACGTTGCCTCCAGTTGGGAGCAATTCTGTGGGTTGCTTGCTGACCTGTGTACCGCCATCACCTGGCAAGGTATTGTACCACAGAGACTTGTGTGGTCCAGCAATAGGAGCCTGCTCGTGATCACGGTCACTATGAGCTAGAGCACAGCTGACACACGCCAGCAAGGCAGTCGATTTGAGCAGCATCTTTTTGCTTTAGAAGAGGAGAATCGACCTTGGAAATACAAACTTCAAAACACATGGAGGAAAGGAAAGAAAACGTTCAGAAGAGTCTCCCAAATCAGCCACCTCCGCGTAGGAGAAGTACTTGTATTGGAAAATGATCAGCCAAGCTGCCAGGGCCAGCTTCTTTTTCTCAATGAGCTAAGTAGCTTGTCCAGTGAGTCCCTGCAGATAGGTAGAAGTCTGGTAGGACAAACGTGATCTCACCACACCAAGACGCATAGCTTTTTGGTTCTTGTTACCTAAGGACTCTGGCCACGGGCTTCTCCCATATGGATGATAGAAGTTTCCTATCGGAGGGTCTGCCCCGCCATGCGTTACGAGTACATTTCTCAAATGGTGATGGCATGAGAGCTCGGGAATAATGACACAAGCAAGCTCTCTTGCCGAGTTTTGGGAGCTTTTGGAGCTCGAAGACACCATGAAAGTCGACGGCCACATGGTGGAGGACAGGGGTTGGACAAAGCACAGTTCAGAAAAGAAAAAGCTGGGGCCAGCGCTCATGTCCACTCAAGGGAGCACGGATGGGTTTTGACCGGGAGTGCGAAGGTGAGTCAATGCTATGTGTCACCTATGTGGTCATTGTTTATGCTTATCAGTTGCGGTCTAACGCCTTGGTGCTGGTGGATGAGCCGAACTCTCGTATCTAACCAGAGTTCTGTGGGCTCTCGATAATGAGAAATAGTAGAATGAACGGTTTTTGTAACCCGTCAAGAGAAAGCGTTTAGCGCTAGCCCAATAGGGCAGCCTGTAATGGTAATACACGTCGGGGTGTTCGATAGGGACCAAAGTGAGGAAATCAAGGTCATATCTATTTCCTATAACTTAAGTGTGTCCAACAGATCCATATTCCCTACTGAGGTTCATTGCCCGCAGGAGCCGGTCCAGATGATGAGGCTTCAGCATGCCCGTTCTCCACCAGCTCGTCTTTGTCCATGCGCTCAAAGGCCTTCTGGACCTGATACTCCCAGTTGCTGAAGGCGACAATGACCCATTCAGCAGCCCCGACCAGGTACAATGCGATGCATTGACCCACCCAGAGACCTGGAAGACCCCAGCCATGGAAAGCCAGCCAGATACCCAACGGCAGAGCACCACAGTAGTAGCTGATTATGTTGACTGCCGCTCCAATATGCTGTCTGCCCATCCCTCGCAATGATCCTCCACAACTGCCATTCAAACCGTCCGCAATCTGAAACAAAGCCACGTACGGCAGGACTTTGGCCGTAAGCTTAACAACCCGGGAATCGTCGTTGAAGATCTTTGCAAAATCATTCCTGGTGCCCATCAGGATTGCCAACACAACGGCACCCATGATCATGCTCAGCCAGGCGGCGACATTTGCCGATCGTGCTGCTCCTCTTGCCTTTCGTGATCCCAGCATATTACCAACACGCGCACTGGCAGCCACTCCAATGCCAAAGGGGATGGTATTCATGACTTGGTCGGCCGTCATGATCACACTTTGAGATGCCAGGGGAATCTCTCCGAGTCTGCCAGCGGCCAAGGCGACAATTTCAAATGCCCACCATTCCGTGCCGACGTGGATGACTCCTAGAATCGCAAGCTTGGCAAAGATTCCCATATTCTGGAGACATCTCTTGGTCCAGCCACCCCAGCATTCGCCGCCTGCCACGAATCTCGCATAGAGGACGAGGCCCAGGAAGGACAACCAATAACCAATGCCAGTGGCGAAAGGAGCGGCAAATATGCCCCAACCGGCGACATAGACGAACAGATAGTTCAACAGTGCGCTGATTGGTGAAGTGATCAACAGGACATAGGTTCCCGGTCGCATGATCTCCTGCGCCTGAAGGTATTTCTTCATCGTCTCGAAGTAGATATATCCAAGTCCGCCGGGGATTAGACAACTCAAGAACTTGGCACTGTCTCGTGATAGTTGAGGGCTCTGACCGAGTGCTTTGAACACGGGTTCCGAGCACAACCAGAGAATCGCAACCGGGACATAGAACATGGTCAAGACAACGAAAGCCCGCTGAAGCAAAATGCCCAAGTCATGTTTGTTCTTGCTTCCCGTAAATGTCGACGAGGCGAGAGTATCCAAGGCGGTCGATCCGCCCATTCCAATCAGCCAGCCTGAACACATGGCGAACATGTATGAAAATGCCGCCGTGGAGAGGTCCTGGGGTGAAGCCCGGCCAACGATCAAAATGGAGATCGTTTGGAGAGAGTTCTGCAATGTGTAGGCCAAAATCACTGGGATAGATCCGCGGAAGAGTACCCAAAATTCATGAAGCACGAGCTGTCGAGTAGGAGTCTCATCCTCTGGCAAGATATCAAGGACTTCCCCTTCTTCCTGGCTGCTTGATTGATCCCCGTCATTTTGTTTCTTAGGCAAAAGACTGGTTTCCTCGTTGGGGGCTTCTCGAATTTCGTCATAAGCGATGGCAGCCGAACGCCGTCTATCGTGCTCCTCTTCTAAACCACCCTGTCGTGAGCAGGACGACTACCCATTTATCAATCCAAGTAGACTTACCGGATGAACTGTATCTCCGCATGACTGATCAGTAGAAAAGGTACCAACCTCGAGACTTTCACGGTGGTAAGCACAAAGGGGTGTCATCCAAGTAAGAGAGGATTCAAACAGCGAGAGCCCATCAAGACCGAATCTTTGCCCCACCGTCATATCAATGCTGGAAGTACCGACTAATGTTTGACCCATGAAAGGTGTTTGTACAACAAAGGTGGGATTCGATTCGTCCGATCCGTGTTCAAATCGCGGTACGTAATGGGAAAAATTGCCTGCAGTCAAAGTTCAGCTATTGAAAGACCAAAACTCAAGCCTCGAAAGCCAGACCCTTGCCTAACCCATCCACTGCTTTTTTGTTTGAACAGGATGTGCAAGTAATCGAATTACCCAATGGATGAGATGGTCCGTGCATTTCCTTTCTCCCTTATCTATAAGCCCTGTCCGTGGTGATACGGTCCGATGGACAATGTGTGGTGGTTGATTGTCCAATCAGACACGCCAGCGGGTGTAATTTTCGTATTTTAACTATCTAGTATGTATGTACCGCCTACTGAGTGGCATCAATTTTCGCTTTATCAACTCGACGCCTATCATTGCCCGCCAGCTCTTTGTTGCCTCCTATCTCTATCTCTGATCGCATCCTGGGGATAGGGCCCTATCATCTCCTCTACCTAATCTGCCCTATCACCCGTCTCTACCTAATCTGCCCCATCACTTACCTCTACCGAATATGATACTGCTGCCGCTTCAAAGCCTCGATCTCTCTGTGGCTCCGGCCCATCATGTACAGTACAAGCCTTTCGTGACGCTCTACAAGTCGTCCAATTTCTCTTACGCCCAGACGCTACGATGAAGCTGTCCCCTTGTACAAAGGCCCTGTCCTTGTGGCGCACAAACCATGCGTCGGGAATCAAGATCCTGGGGAACTTGTGCCTTCTTCATTCTGGGCTGAGATACCCACTTGGTTTGCTCACGCCGGTTCCAGTCCTTGAGAAGGAGAGTCAAAGCGTTTCGTTCCATGTCGTCAACAGTCAGAGCTTTGAATTGCTTCAGCTCCCTTTTACCTTTCTTTTTCTTTTTTGGCCTCTTTTTCTCCTTTGTTTAGTTTCGTCGGACTCCTCCTCTCAACTCTTTTACGAAAGTGAATCACGATGGCAGAAACCACAAACGAGAAGCAAGCGGTTCCTGTTGGAGGAGGTGAGGCTATGTTACAGCCGTTGAATGAAAAGCTTGAAGAGAGTACAGCTGCACCTCCTCCACCAACAGTGGAAAATATGATCACACGAGATGGATTTCGCGTCCATCCACAACCGACCAGTGATCCCTTGGATCCTCTCAACTGGTCTAGCTTTCAAAAGCACTCGATTCTTGCCATCGTCATGTTCAAGTACGTTTCTAGATCTTGGCGCAAGTCTCCGAACTGTTTTTAACCATTTCAGATACTTCATGTTTACATACATAACCACCACTACAGTCGCCAGTTTTCCTGATTTACAGGAGCAATACGATATCACCTACTCGCAAGTCAACTGGACTGTCGCAATCCCCGCGCTGGGGCTCGCTGTCGGTCCATTGATCTTCAGCTCGCTTGCCGACATTTTCGGCCGTCGTCTTGTATTCATCATTGGCACGATCATGGCTCTGGCATCGACCGTCGGCGCTGCCAAAGCTTCCAACTACGGCGGATATATGGCTGCACGCTTCTTTCAAGGCTTAGGCGTATCTCCAGCGTCAACCGTCGGTTTGGCCGCCATCAATGATATGTTCTACGAGCACCAACGAGGGCAGAAAATCGGACTCTGGGTCCTGGCAATCGACAGCGGTTTACTAGTTGGTCCGATCATCGGCGGGTTCATGAATATTGTCTCGACTGCCTGGATCCAATGGTTGACAGCCATCTTCTTTGGCGTACTCCTTGTTCTCGAAATCTTCTTTTTGCCTGAAACGCTGTATCCGCGAAATCACATGCTAGCCAAACTACCCATGGCGACCGCCTCGGACGAAACGGGTGTTGATATCGAGAAAGTCGGCCGAAGACGGAGCGATGCAGGATCTGTCGACTTGCCACGAACCAAGAAACTCCCCTTCATCAACATCAAGCCTGTCCCTGGCATGCGCCATCCAGCCGTCTACGACTCGATCCTCCGCTTCGTCCTAACCTTGAAATTCCTCGCTGTCACCATTGCCGTCGTGACGTATTGCTTCCTCTGGTACTGGTGGGTGCTGAGCGTGATCACGATGCTCCCGGCCGCGTATCTGGACTATAAACCGCAAATTCAAGGGCTCCTCTTCATTGGACTCCTCCTCGGTACGTTGTTTGCCGAAGTCTTCTTGGGCGGCCACCTCAGCGACATTGTGTGCTCGCGACTGGCGAAGCGAAATGGAGGCGTCCGGATTCCCGAGATGCGCCTCTGGTTGATCTTCCCAGCTGGCCTGCTGAGTGCCATCGGCTTAATCGTGTGGGGAATCAGTGTCGATAGGGCCTATCACTGGATGGTTGGGCAGGTCGCCTTTTTCCTGTTCGCTGCAGGAATCCAGATGGGAAACACAGTTGTCTGTGCCTATATTGTCGACTGCTATCCGCTGCAGAGCATGAGCATGATCACATTCTACGCTGTACTGCTGAACTTGTCCGCCTTTATCAATCCGGTATGTCCCTCCTTAAAAATGATTTGCCGCCCATTGAGTTCATTTCAGACGCTGATTAATTGGTGATGTCTCTAGTTCTTCATTGCCCCCTGGCAGACCGATTCGGGCTGGACCTGGTGCTTCGCTGCCCAAGGAATCATCGTCTTTTTTGGCGCACTCCCTATCTTCGCCTTTCTACATAAATTTGGCCCTATGTTGAGATCCAAGACCGGGACACCTTCTTGGGTCAATCCGGAGTTCGATGCGTCGCTGTAGAGATAGATCGCGCACTGTCATGTTGAAAGGAAGAAAATACCCACTTGAGAGGGTTTTCGCTTCCCATCAACCACATTTGAACCAACCTAAATCCCGCATTTTGAATTTCCTTGGTGGCAAAATTTTTTGGACATTTGCCGTGCTCGGTTAGTTGTCCGTGCGGTGTAGGAACGTGTGAGCAGTATCTTCACTGAATACAATACTTCGGTTGAACAGTGAGGTATCGACTGTAGGCTTGGTTCATGTCTATTGCGTTCATGGTGTATCATTCGCATGGAATAGGCTGGTTTGGTCATTCAGCTTCGATCATTTCGTTGTCAAATGTCCTAAGTTCATCCACGTTCAAAGCCACCAATCATGAAATAATGCCATTCATTGGCGTGGACCTCTGCTCAGCCTCATCCTGAGATCTGTCTGCCCAAACCACGCACCTTCCTCAGATTTTCGTCTTGGCCAATTCTTCTCCTCTTTCTTTAATGATCTTCCGTCGCAAGTACCAGTTCCAGAAAACCTCCCAGGAAGCAACGGTCGCCATGAGAGGAGGAAAGACCAGCAGTAACAAATCCCACCATCTCGAGCTCCTTGATTTGATCTTCTGCATGACGTCTGCGATTTGAAGCTTCAAGTCTTCCTTGCTCCCATCATTGTAGAGGACATAACCTCTACCTGCATCTTTCTTGCCATTATTCCTATACTCACATCTCACGGCCTTTTCACGAACATCGACTTGACTCTTGACCCGATTCTCTACATCTTCGGGAGACAAATGTGGATCGCGAGCCCGAAGACGTTCCAGCTGAATCTTTGGATCTGAAACGGCGACCACGATGACGGTGCTGCAGAAGATGTCCAACCCAGATTCAAAGAGAAGGGGGATGTCCAAGACAACTGCCCAATGTCCGTGAAGATAGTAGTACAGCATTGCTCGAGCCATGTAGAATCGCACGGCAGGATGGACAATGGCATTAAGTTTCTTCCTATCTCTTATTCTCTCTTCACTGTTTCCAAAGACCCTTCTTCCCAACGCGGGTCTGTTCAATGGTCTGCCATTGCCGTTCGGTCCGTTTTCCTTGCCGGCGCATTGAGGATCCGACGGTGGAAGGAGAAGGTCTGGGGTCGTGGGACCAAAGGTCGATACTATGCGACTGTATCCCCACGTGCCTGGTTCGACGGCCTTGCGTGCGAGGAGGTCTGCGTCGATCAAGGGTAATGAGTAGGGAGGGGAGGAGAGCGTAGTTGAACAAGTAGACTTGCCCGTCGCAATTGAGCCCGTGAGACCAATTACGTGCATGATGACAGGGTTCTAAAATCTATTCGCATTGACAAGTCGACAACTTCACCTATCTTACCGTTCATGTATATATATATAAAAAGGAGGAATGTATTTACCGAGAGACTGCGGTTCGCGTTGAGTTGGAGCTCGGCTACCGGTTTCGGGAGTAATAATACAGTGCTTTTCAAAGATCCACCATACATTCTTGTCTCGGTGCCCAGACCTCTCTCGGAAGAGAGTTGATCCGTTCCGGGTACTCCACGAGGTGACAAGTTCCATTCCATTTCACAGCTCAGCCACATCATATATCTACTATTGCTACAGCATGACCCGACCAAGAAACAGATGGAGATTCTTCTCAGAGTGTCAGAATTGACCCACCATGCGTATTTGGCTCTTAGTAACAGAGAATAGCGAAGAGTGCTCGATTGACGACAAGCTGAAATGAAAAAGGGCTTCGTGTTCCGATAGCAAATACTCTTCTCTCTTATATACAACCGATGGAATTTCCCCGTCGATTACCCCACAAGAGTTATCTTCCAAAACATCGATTTCTCCTCCCCTACACCATCAGGACCCTTCCTTAGAAGCACCTGGTTCCGACGAGCTTAACTCGCCAGAGACCATCGGCACACACGACCCAGTATTAATTCAACCCAGCTTGAAGAAGCATGACGGTTTCGATCTGGGGCTTGTCTCCTTGGTCGGTAAGACTGAATAGTCTGTGGTACGTAGCGCAGTGCTGAACACGACTAGAGTGCTCTAATTGGCTGTAACAATCGCAATCCCCGGGGCTGCGATTGTCATCGAGCTTGCAAATAGATTATGGCTCGCGCGATCCTTCGTCGATACAGGACTTAGGGCGGAAATACCCCAAAAAAAGCCCCCTCCTATAGTCCATCTCTGACGAACTTATAGATGGGGCGCCGCAGCCAGTGAAAGCTTCAGCCACACAAGTTCAACTGCAGAAGAGTTTGAATCAGTGACCTCCCAACGGTATGAACAAGACGACATCATCAACAATCACTGGCTGGAGCATTACGTTACCCATCTAGGGCACCTAGAAACTCAATGGAGCTAGGCCGGACAACCCTCTTACCTCACCTATGATCGAACACTAGTAAGGCCCCTCAATTCTATCGGTTCGACTGCAAGCCGAGTGTTTTACCACTCGGTTACGTCCTTGATAGGTCAACCATGATTTGGTGTCAATTTTGAAGCAGTTTTTGGCAGTATATAATATAAACTTGAAAATTTTTTTTTTTAAAAAAATTTGGGAATCGCCTCTTGGTGTTGTGCGGCAACGCCAAGAGCAACGAGCTGGCCAATCACGTAACTATTTTCCAGGATCACGTGCTAACCTCCCGGGGGGCCCTTCCAACTCGACATGATCCCCTCGTCGCCCATCGGATCCAGTCTGTGGACCACCTCAGACAAGCTCTACTAGTCACACTCGAAATGGCTCTGTCAGACAGCTGGTGCCTAGTGCCAAGAGCCCCTATTCTGGCCTATATAGAGGGCTTCCCCCCAATCCATAGTTGCACGAAGTTTCACCCCTTCTATCCGCATCTCGCAACGTTCGACAGGCTCGTAACGGGTCGTTAACAGACGAGCCTCGATATCGAGATGATCCATGGATTGGATCCGATGAAAGACCCCCGCCATCGGATCCAATCCGTGGACCGTGTGGCCGGGGGGCATCCTACTCGATAGAGGTCGACGTCCTGATATCGAGATGATCCACGCATCGGATCCAGTCTGTGGACCACCTAGTGTAGCGGGGCGCTACGTGCATGGATTATGTAAGGGGCAAGCAAACATGGGTGGGTATAAAGATGGCGAGAGCGTTGAACTTTTCTTGTAATTAGAGCTTGGTGTGTGGTTGCTCAACAGCTTTGACGACGACATCCTCCCTGCATGACAGGCACTCAAGTGCTAAACCGTTCATCACCTTTACACTAGAAGCTCTACTAATCACACTCGAGATGGTTCGTAACCGAGCGTGAGCGTGAACGGACATACCTTGACGTCGAGATAATCCACGGATTGGATCCGATGGGCTGTGGTATTTCATCGGATCCAGTCTGTGGACCACCCAGATAATCTCTACTGATCACATTCGAGATAACTCGGATGGAACGTTAACTTAACGGACGAGCTTCGATATCGACATGATCTATTTTTTTTTTTTTTTTTTTCTATTCATAGACTGTCCCAGCCGCCTTATGCAGCTATGCAGCGTTCGACTATAAGCACGAATATCAGCATAAGCAGCAGGATGTGTAGCAGTATGAGCAGAAACAGAAGCGCGTACTTCGCCTCGACATCTCCCCGGCTTTAATCTGTAGCTGAGAGAGGTCTGGTTGATTGATTAATTGATTGATTGATGTTGTCTCGGTACCGCAATACAATTAATCAAATGACCTATATAAAATTTCGGTAATTAAGTGAAATGACGAATTACTATCCATTAACATTCCATACGAGTCATCTCGACGTCAAGGCTCGTCGTCCGTTCACGCTCGGTTACGAACCATCTCGAGCGCGATCACTAAGAGCTCGTCTAGGTTGTCCACAGATTGGATCCGATGAATTACCACGACTCATCGGATCCAATCCGTGGACCATTGTCGATATCGAATAGGGTGCCCACCCCCCGGCCACTTGGTCCACAGACTGGATCCGATAGTGGTGGTCCGGAAAATATTTAATCCGATGGGTTGTGGCCCGGAAAACGTTTAATCCGTTGAGGGTAGGTTGCCCACGGGATTTCATCGGATCCAATCCATGGACATCTATCGAGTAGGGGCCCCTCGGGGCCACATGGTCCACGGATTGGATCCGATGACGACGCGGCAAGGGGAGTGCCAACGTGCCTAGTTTCCCACGTGACACTGCCAAGACATAGGCTGACGTTATTGGGCCAGCACGTTGCTCTTGGCGTCACCACACAACATCAAACCCTAAACCAGGCGGATTCAAAAATTTTTTTTTTTTTAAAAAAAAAAAATCAAGTTTATATTATATACTGCCAAAAACTGCTTCAAAATTGACACCAAATCGTGGTTGACCTATCAAGGACGTAACCGAGTGGTAAAACACTCGGCTTGCAGTCGAACCGATAGAATTGAGGGGCCTCACTAGTGTTCGATCATAGGTGAGGTAAGAGGGTTGTCCGGCCTAGCTTCTAGGTGCCCTATATGGGTAAACGTAATGCTCCAGCCAGTGATTGTTGATGTCGTCTCGTTCATACCGTTGGGGGTTCACTGACTCAAACTCTTCTGCAGTTGAACTTGTGTGGCTGAAGCTTTCACTGGCTGCGGCGCCCCATCTATGAGTTCGTCAAAGATGGACTATGGGAGGGGGCCCATTTTTTGGTATTTCCGCTTTAAGTTCTATCTCGATGAAGGATCGCGCGAGCCATAATCTATTTGCAAGCCCGATAGCAATCGCAGCCCTAGGGGTTGCGATTGTTACAGCCAATTAAAGCACACTATTCGTCGTGTTCAGCGCTGCGCTATGTGGCTGAGTCGTGAAGTCGAATGCAACTCGTTGCCTCGTGGATTTTGACACGAATGCAAGAAATGGGTGGACGCGCCCGCCACGCGAAATGCAATACGCTAACAAAATTTCCCGTATTGACCCAGACCTCTCTCTCTCGAGTACCCGGAACGGGTCAACTCTTTTTCCGAGAGAGAGGTCTGGGCGCCGAGACAAGGGAAGGCAGACGAACGAGGCTGATTTCGGTTTCTTTCATCTGGATATTAAACAACCATGTCAGAAAGACTACCTATCAAATCTCCACTGCATACTTTCTTGTGATGACACTGCCTTGCTGCAATCCTAGCGTCGTTTGTGACTAATACTCTACCTGACGAACTTGCCTTCTGCCATTTACATTCTCTAACCCATTTAGAAGTAGAGAAGCGTTCAACCCCCAGCCAAATTAATACAAGTAGAGTAAGTTCGTCAGAATGAGGATCCGCCTCCTCCAAACTCCTTAAAGCAAGCTTTTGGTGCAGTGCAAATTATGAGCCTGCGAGCCCTCCGATCTCCTCTGAAAGCTATTGGACGAACTCGCAAAATTTCTCAATCAAGACCAGTTTCCAAGATGACTCGAGTCCCGCTTCCTTTGACACCAGCCGAAAAGCTTTTTCGACAATGTCTCTTAGACTGCCGGAGCCAAATGCAGTCTGTTCCCGGGATGAATGACCTGGTGCTTCGCTGGACAGGAGGCTGGGTTCGGGACAAGTTGCTGGGCGTCCAAAGTCATGATATTGATGTGGCGTTAAGTACCATGACAGGATGGCAATTTGGTCAAGCTATGCAGATATTCATGAAGGAGCATGGCGCCAAATATGAACAAGAAGCGGAAACTCAAGGCATCAACTCCCAAGTCAAAGATATCCACAAAATCGCCGCCAATCCCGAAAAGTCAAAGCACCTTGAAACCATCACAACCAAAATGTTTGGAATCGAAGTCGACTTCGTGAATCTGAGAAAGGAAGTCTACAATGAGGAAAGTCGCCACCCACAAATGGAGTTTGGCACCGCAGAAGAAGACGCTCTGCGTCGGGATGCTACAGTCAACGCACTCTTCTACAACCTCGACACTCAGACTGTCGAAGACTTCACCAAACAAGGTTTAGAGGACATGGAAAAGAAAATCATTCGAACACCTCTGGCACCACATCAAACTTTTAGGGACGATCCCCTCCGAGTCCTACGACTGATTCGATTTGCCTGTCGACTTGGATATGAGATTGAACCAGCGTCGAAGGAGGCGATGAAAGACAAGAGCATCCACGAAGCTCTGCGAGTGAAGATTAGTAGAGAGCGTGTGGGAACCGAGGTTGGCAAGATTATGGCCGGCCCTGATCCATACACTGGATTGAAATACATCAACGACTTCGATCTCTACAATACTGTCTTCGCTGACCCGGCTGATTTAGAGGGTGGTGCGGACCCGCAGAAAGCCGTCATAGCCTACGAGGGACTACAACGGATCTTAGAAGAAAAATCTTCGATCTGTCTCGGCTTAAAGCCAAAACAAGATCAAGCTTTGAGTTGGTATCTAGCCGCCTACACGCCGTGGGCAGAGTCTTCAATGAAAGCCTACAATGCTTCTAGAGAGGGCATCAAGGCGACGAACATGATGAGTAAGACTTTGAAAGATGCTATTGATTTACGACCCAACATTCTCAAAGCCATAGCATTAGTGGAGGACGACACGGCGACGCGAGGAGATGTGGGTATGGCGATCCGACAATGCAAGGAAGCTTGGAGGTCGCATGTTCTCTATTCCCTTCTCTGTGATCTTGCAGAGCAGGAATTTTCTAAAGTCGTCAGTCGATACCAGAAGTTTGTCGGGTTCATCTATGAGCAAAAACTGGAAGAGGCGTACGCCATGGTTCCAATTCTGAAGGGCAACGATATCAAAGACGTGCTGGGCGCGCCTAAGGGTGGTCCATGGCTGAAGAAAGCCGTGGAGAAACTTGCTGAATGGCAATACAACCAGGAGGAACCAACCAGGGAGCAAGCAATGGAAATGATTGCCAGCAACAAGGCGGAGCTAGGTCTTGGTTGAGATTCTCTACAGCTTTGAGGACGCATGCTTGCTAGCTCTCAACTTGACATCTCTGGCCTCTTGACGAACAGCAAGATCAAGCATGATCTCCTCACTACCGCCACCTACAACATGAACACGCACATCTCGACTAATCTGCTCGATTCGGGCTCCTCGTCCGGTCTTTGAATATCCTGCTCCGCCCATGATTTGTTGAGCTTCGCGACAGACACGTTCAAGACATCTTGTGCTCATAACCTTAAGCAAAGCCGTCATTCCTCCGACATTGACTTCCTTACCCGTAACCCGGGAGGTTTCAATGATATAGCACAGTTGTTCCAGGAAAGCGTGAGCAGGTTCAATCAAAAGGCCAAAGGAGGCGATCTTGGTCTTGATGGCGGAATGCTCAATCAGTGGTTTTCCAAATGTTTCCCGTTCGCAGGCATACGTGTATGCGTCTTGAGCACAGACTCTCGCCAATCGGAGAGCAGCAGTAGCCAGAGACAATCGTTCTGGATTGAAATTCGACATTATAAGCTGGAATCCGTGGTTTTCCCGTCCAATGAGATTCTCTACTGGCACCTCGACGTCTTCAAAGGTGATGAAAGTCGATCCTATGGATATTAGCTGAAGAACAAAAAAAAATGAACAGAGGATTTTCATACCGCTTGCATGAACTCCCTGATTTTCTATTCTCCTTGTTGTGACGCCTTTTACCTTCAAAGGCACCACTAACAAGCTGATACCCCCATGACCCGGTCCTCCTGTCCTCACAGCAGCCGTACAGTAGTCACACCAGATCCCATTAGTGATCCACTTCTTACTGCCATTGACCACGTATTTTCCTCCTCTTCGCTCTGCAGTGGTCTTGATATTCGCGACGTCGCTCCCTCCATCCGGTTCGGTGATACCCAGACAGAACCTCAGCTCTCCCCTCGCGACCTTGGGCAACCATTTCTGTCTCTGTTCTTTGGTGCCGAACGTGCTGATAGGAGGGCAGCCAATACCATTTCCTCCTCCTAAACCCCAAATGGGACCGCACCAACCAAGACGGCTGAGCTCGTCACCGACTATGACGCTGCACCATGTATCCCATTCTTCGTAAGGGATTCCGGCAGGTTGTTGAACGCCACCAGCATCTGCTGGGTCTACCACGGGATGCACGATTGAGAATCCCAATTGACAATGGCGCAGACGAACACTTTCTGGTACTTGGCCGGCAATCTCCCAATCTTGGGCGTAAGGGGCGAGTTCAGTATCTACATACTGGCGAACGAATGCCCTGAGACGATGGTGCTTCTCAGTATAGTATGGGTTGGTCGGGATATCGAGCTGGGGGAGAAGTGGCTCAGAGAAAGGAGCGGGCGCTTTAGGAGACATTTTTGCAGTTGGTATACAGCAACACCAGTGGCAGAAAGAACAAGGAATCCCGGAGCTCCCAGAAGAAGACAACTACATCCTCAACACTGGCGTATATTCAGACGTTTCCGGGAACGAGTGAGCGCGGGGGCTCCCATTGAAACCGAATGCATCTCCCCTCTGAGTTCGAGCCTCGGTCTGATTTCCTTGCTCACGTGAAGTCACGTGAATTTCGGTTTCTGGTCTAACCTGAATTGATGATTCCATGGCATCTGTGGCAGACGATTTAGCACCCAAATTCTGGCCAGTATGCCTACGCCAATCACCAACAGTCACGACGTCGAACCACATGGGCAGTTGCAGGACCCAATTTCCCCAACTTGCGGTAGTATAAGCATCGCGCTTATGCGATCCTTTACGAGAGCTGCCAATGGAATAAGCAAATACACTCCCAATCGTTTCCTGCCAGCACAACCCTGGCTGTCAAGCTAAGATGGAGTCTTTCAAGGAGTTCACTGCCAACCAGATACCAGTCAATCCTGACGAGACACCACGAGAACAAAATGCAGACCGGTCAGGTGAAGATATCAAGCAAGGGGAGTCGGAGAATGGATCAATTTCCCAGCAAGATGTCACCGTCAACGATCACTCCAAGCCGCTGAAAGTTGATTCAGAAGAATCCGACAATAAAGAGAAAGTTGTGCCACAGATGTATCCTTTGTTGTCGAATAATCCGCCCGAGTCTCCTCCATTGGCACCGGGAAACCGAGAATCAGAAGACGATGAAGAGGAGCTCAATCTCTCCAAGTCCTTTAATCGGGCCGCAAGCCCCTCTCCAGCAAGGTTACAGCGCAACAGGGGAACCTTGGTGAGTAAAGTCGGGGAAGAAGGCGTCATCAAAATGCACAAGTTCACTCTCCATGAGACCGCAAACTACTACTACATTGTCGGCTCAGACCTGCTGGACTCCGCGTTTCGCATCTTGAAAATCGACCGGACGTCCGAACCGGGGGAACTGAACATCACCGAAGATGACATTGTCTACACAAAGAAAGAAACGCAGCAAATTCTCCATGCGATCGACGAAGGGAATCGAGCCACAGGCGGACTCAAGACCAAGACCAGCTTCTGGGGTCTACTCGGTTTCATCCGCTTTACAGCTCAGTACTACATGATCTATGTGACCAAGCGAAGTCAAGTGGCCATGATAGGCGGTCATTACATCTACCAAATTGACAAGACAGAATTGATGCCGCTGGTGACGCCAGCCTCCACACGGGCAAAGACCGATAGACAGCTGGAAGAAGCTCGATTCATCGGTATCCTAAACAATCTCGACCTGACCAGGTCGTTCTACTTCAGCTACTCGTACGATGTCACCCGGACCTTACAACACAATATCATGCGCGAACGTGGAGCATTACAAGAAGGTCTCGCTGAGCCTCGCAAATGCGACCACAATGACATGTTTGTCTGGAACCATCATCTCCTCGAGCCTGCGAAGCAAGTACTCAGAAATCCTTTTGACTGGTGTCTGTCAATCGTACATGGCTATGTCGACCAAAGCGCTCTATCAGTTTACTGGGGAAGAGTGGTCTACGTGACAATCATTGCACGACGGTCACGTTTCTTTGCCGGCGCCAGATTCTTGAAGCGCGGCGCGAATGATCTCGGATACGTAGCTAACGACGTCGAAACCGAACAAATCGTCTCCGAAATGCTGACGACTTCATTTCATGCCCCTGGCCCGACCCTGTTCGCCAACAACAAGTACACTTCATACGTCCAACACCGAGGCAGCATTCCACTACACTGGACACAAGACAGCACTGGAGTCTCACCCAAGCCCGATATCCATCTTAACGTGGTGGACCCATTTTTCAGCGCTGCAGCCCTTCATTTCGACAATCTCTTCAAACGGTACGGAACTCCCATCTACGTGCTCAACCTGATCAAATCACGGGAACGGACTCCACGAGAATCCAAGCTGCTCAAAGAATACACCCTCGCCGTCAACTATCTGAATCAATTCCTGCCCAAGGACAAACAAATCCTCTATCATGCTTGGGACATGAGCCGAGCATCCAAAAGCCGCGATCAAGACGTCATCGGGAGTCTCGAAGCCATTGCAGAAGACATCTTGCCAAAGACAGGGTTTTTTCAAAACGGCAACGACGAAGAATCGGGCCTCAAACTTCAAAGCGGCGTGGCACGGACAAACTGTATCGACTGCCTGGACCGGACCAACGCAGCGCAATTCGTCATCGCAAAGAAAGCATTGGGCTACCAACTGCAGGCCCTCGGAGTGATCGAAGAGCCGTCCGTCGAATATGATTCGGACGCGGTGAACCTGTTCACGCACATGTGGCATGACCACGGTGACACGATCGCAGTGCAATACGGCGGTTCGCACCTCGTCAACACGATGGCAACATACCGCAAAATCAACCAATGGACCAGCCACTCGCGTGACATGGTCGAGAGCTTCAAGCGCTACTACAACAATTCCTTTATGGACGCACAACGACAGGAGGCGTACAATTTGTTTCTCGGCAACTACGTCTTTGCCCAAGGCCAGCCGATGCTCTGGGACTTGACGACGGATTATTACCTGCACCACTCGGACCCCCGGTCCATGTTTGGCAAACGTCGTCCTAGCTATCGGCAATGGTACACACCGGAATATCTTGAGTTGCCAGAGATGCCGCCGTCGATTTGGCCGCGTGAACTCCGCGAGCGACCGCTCAGCTACTTCGACGACTTCTGGGTCGAATATTATCGGCCTTTGGCCATTTCATCATTTAAAAAGCTCTTCTCCTTCAAAATGCATTCAAACCTGCGCTATATCCCGATCAGCTCCACGTCGGCGGGGAAATATGATCTGTCCCCGTTCAAAGTACGAACGGCTAACGAGAGCGATGGCGAAGGTCAGGACAGCAAGTCCCATCGGAAAGGCGTGAAAATCGTCGCTCCGTCCGACGACACGGCGTCAGATCGTGGCGTTGGCGCTGATACCGCGTCCTCCATCGACGCATCGGGCGCACTCAACACCTCGACACCCAACTCCGGCGTCGAACTCACGCCCAAACCTAGCACGTTGGGTCCCTGGCTCGACGCACAGCAACAACTCCACAACACACTCCAGCGCCGACAGTACACAGGGATCATCAAAGAGGCATCCTTTGAAGCCCAGTCGCCAGCCATACCGAAAATCCCTAAACTCCCCACCACAACCACAAGCGACCTGACCAACAGCTCCCTCCTACTCGGTCCGCCGACAAAAGCAGAACTAGCCCTGCAAGCCTTCACGTCACTGATCTCCAAATCTCTCGACCCGCAAGTGCGCCAGGCCGACGAGTACCAACGCTACGTCGCCCACCCGTCGACGATCCCACTGGTTGTATCGTCCGAGATCGACCCCGCCACTGCACCGCTCGAGTTCCTCGAATACCTGTCCAAGACGACCAGCGACCCGGCTGATCACAAGGTGCTGCAACACTACGATGACGAGCGCGGCGCCGTGAGTCTGACGCTCGAGGAGCGCGCAGAGGCAAATCTCGACGAGTACACGGAGTACCTGGCCAGTGGGGCTGTGGAAGATCCGTTGACTGTGCTCGAGGAAGATGGGGGCAAGAAGCGATATAAGGCGTATAGGAAGTGGTTGAAGGGGAAAAGTCTATTTAAGCAGCGGCCGGTCGTCGGGGAGGATGTGGATGGTACTGGTTGAGGGAGGGGCCGTTGAATCGGATTGTCCTCGAGACCGACTGGTTTTGCGAGTGACGAGTCGACGGGATCGGACCTAGTCAAAAAGGATGAATTATTGTTTTGAATTGACACGCACATGTACGCCCATTTACACCCATTTGTGATACCCTGATAGAATTTGGCCTTTCGCTATACATCGTGCATTGGTCGGGTCAAAGGAACGAGAATGCGCGAAAGATGAACTGAACTGGGTCGAATCGGATCGAATCCAACATGCACAGCTGAAATTGTCTTTCCAAAATGTCAGTTTTCAAACGTTCATCATGTTAGTGAGGCTTGTGCGAGCATCCACGCCGATGTTCTGAGCCGCGACACGCCGTCCAGTTAGCCATAGAAATAATATCTCTCACATCAAGGGTCGTCATCTTCAAACAGGCCCTTCAATTCCTCCTCCTCATTAACCAAACGACTCTTGACGTCCTCCCACTCTTCTTTTCCCATCACGTCGCCTAAAGACCCCACTATGGACTTTAACCTCTGCATAACACTCACCACAGCCTTCACATTCCGCATGACAAGCCTGGTCTCCTCCCTCCTGTTTACATCCTTGTCCTCGCTCGAACTCAGACTCTCCAGCTCATCGACGCAATTACACCAGCACGCTACGACACCGCGGAGGATCTCTGCAAACCACTTTTCCCTTACACGCCGAGCACAGACATGAATCACAGTCTCCAGCACGGCCAGCACGGCCAGCACGAGCGGTGGTGCTGCTAGCGTGAATGGATCCATCAAACCCACGCGTAGGAGTGGGAGGAATGTCTGTAGATGTTTGGCACTGGTGATACCCATGCGGCTAAGTATCGGAGGGAGTTGCGCGAGGAGCAGTGTTGTTAGGGGCACAGAGATGGTGGAGGAGAAGGACTGTGTGGATGACGAGAGGTGGAAGAGCGATGCGAGGACGCCGTGCCGGAACAAAGCTGTTAGTTGGGATTGGCGGGCCAGGAGTTCATCAGAGGAGTGCGAAGGCTTCAGAGATCCGGTGTTGGTTTTGCTCGGAGGGGCCGCCTGTTCTGTAGTGTTTCCGCCAATCTCGTTCTTTGCCTGCAGCCGAGTCTGATGATTTGTTGCCACATTGGAAGAGAGGCCGCCGAGGGCCACGAACCGGGCATCCACGAGAGCCAAATAAGCCGGATACAGCTGGCTTAGCACACTCAGACTGTCCTCTTCAGGCGTCAAAGTCGGAAGAAGCATGAAGTTCGCTTTGAGGGCATCGACAAACACCTCTGCCAGCCCCGTGCGCTTAAGTATCTCGCTCTGCACCGAAATCAATACCTCACAGAGTCTTCGAAGCAAATTGCAGCCCGAAGCCTTGTAAGTACAATCCGCGTCGTCAATCATGTTGAGAATAGGCGGCACGAGGAGGTGGAAGTGTGCTTCGATCGCAATCTTCCTCTCACCCGGCGGCAAGAAGGTGTAAGATGTCAGAATATACCTGAGCAGTGGGACAGTGAAAGTGGTCTTCCATGGCTTTAGCGCTTCGTCCTCGAGCGGGCTATGGAAGTGTGTGCCCAGCGGTGCCGGTTGGGGGACGAGGGCCTTGCGCCCTGTTGAGGTCAAAGATGGGTGTTTTGTGTTTGTGAACAATGTTTTGATGACTTGTACTAGAAGGTCGAGGAGGGTATTCGGGAGGGTTTCAACGCTGCTCCCTCTGGGGTTGGAGATAAGGTCGCGAGCCTGGCCCCGGAGTCGGGTTGTCTGTGACGGCTCATCGGCAGAAGGGGTCGAAAGAATGGTCAAGATGTTCTCATCTTCGTCCATGGTGAATTATAGCGGCTATTGCGTTGAGGCTCACGATGAAGCAAAGTATTCCAATCAATTGTGGTAATGTATACGTGTGTTGTGGCGCTCCTCTGTACGTTGTCGCTGTTGAGGAATCCAGCACTAAGCGTTCAGATTATGTCAGACTGCACCGCTGGAGGTGAGTAGAAAAGGTCAACAGGCCCGTTAAGGAAGATGGAGAAGAAAAAGATTCACACCAAGGAAGTTTGTCACGGACCAATCGGCGATCGCCCTTTTTATATATCAGCCGGAAATTTTGTTATCAAAGCTTGCCCTCAATCTCACGGGATTTCCTACTATTGAATGTTCTAGAGCCCAGCTGACGAGGTCTTTCAGCCTTCTCTACGGCTTCAAATAGCATCTGACAATCAGAGAAGGGCAAAAGGGAGTCCGAAATGGGCAGAAAAATCATCCGTAACTCTTTCTAGATCGGCCAATCCGATAGGCATCAATGCAAACACAAGACTCCTATAAAACGGCGACTCGCTCGTTTTTACACGTAACGAAAATCATCCCTTCCAACCCAAATCCTTTGCTCTCCCCTGCCACCTCTCCTTCTCAGCCTCAGAAGCACGGAGCTTCTTCTCCAACTGTCTGATTCGCTCAAGTTTGTTCTGGCGATGCTTTCGTGAGATCATTGCATTCCTTGTTCGCTGGGCCCCTTTCTTGTCTGCCATATCGACGAACTGAATCTCCAACAGAGGATTCTTCCTTGAGGCGGAAGTCTGCACCTGTGTGGAAGCCCCTCGATGTTGAGTGGATTGAATGTCCATCTCAGGTTTCGGTGATGGAGGTATCGCCTCCAGGCAGGGTATTACTGGGCAAGTCCTAGGCTCTGACTTTGGCTCGTTTCGACCCATGTCGGGTTGATTATGTCCTGCATGTGATGCTGGCTCAGGGGGGATCTGAGACCCAAATCCCACTGTCAATGTCGGATTGGGACAAGGAATGTCCCCTGGGAAGGAAACTGCAAAGGGATTGGTGAAGAAGATGTTTGGAAAGGTGGGAGCTATTCCGGCATGGGCGACGGGATCTTTCAGTGAACGATTGGGGTCCGAAGAGGAAGAAGAGGAATCTGTTGCATGTATCTCGTCCTCGAAAACTTGACAGGGCGCTTCATCGCATTGAACGTCATCAAAGCAGGCCCAAGGATCTGGGTCACTCGTCGGAGAGGAGGCAGGATAATGGTTATTGTGATGGCGTGATTGAAAATTTCGCTGGTCAAAATTGACCAGAGGATAAGACCGAGGATGCGAAGTGTATGAAACCGGACAATCCCACACGGGCCCTTGGTGAGCCTTATGGCGGGAAGAGGCGGAGGAATTGACGGATAGGCTTGACAAATGTGGTGGCAGCCATGGTGAACAACTATCCAAAGCGATAGCTGAACCAAGATCTTCGAGGATTGCAGGCGCCTTGCCTTGTCGCCTGGTGCAAGGCTTATGGAAAAAGGGAAAAGAAGAAAGTGGAAGAAGAAGAGGAGATGAGGGTTGAAGAAGAGGTAATGAGATGCCGGCCGTCCGAGACGGACGAAGCCATGCCTGATGCAGTAACTGGACAAAAATGAGACGGTCTGACGAGAAATTTGTCGATTGAGAGGAGGTGGAATCTTCTCCGTCAGGCGGGACCCATTTAGGCGTCTACAAATGGCACCCTCAGGGGTGTCTCATCTGCGTGGCATCGATGGCTTTCATCGATGACTCATCTTCTGTTCAACGCCATGCTACTCAACAAGGAAACCCAAGGATGGCCTGGAAACTCAATTCCTCCGCCCGATGGATGACTTCTCCGGAGTTGGACAAAATACAAAGTCGAAGACAAACCCAGTTTCCTATTCTATGTTCACCATCGCTCTCGTACCAGATACCACAAGCATCTCTTTGTTCATCTCCAGGTTCCCCAAAGGTTGGAAGCGTCCGTTCCATATCGATCTTATTCAGAACCTTGATGATTTGATCGACGTCTATAAAGTTACACATCTTCATCGCCTTGCTCTCTGGGCTGTATTGAATAGTCCAGCAGCAATGATGACGAACTCCTCAACGGTCGAGCCGACCTCGGTTGATTCTTTCGTGAAAAAGTTCCATTTTGCCGATCTGAGCTCTGGCCCACGTTCTAATTTTACTTCGTTGTTTTTACGTGTTTTCATGTGGATATCAAGAGTTGAATTTCATCGCTTTATGGGGGGGAAGAAGGGAAGAAGGGAAACCGGATGATATCAACTGTCCAGGCATGAATTATCTACAAGAATTTAAGTGTAGTATTGTCCCGCCCATGGTACATTGACGGTACCTTTTCCCAACCGCGCTATGCTAGACAGTAAGCAATGGACAAACTCTTGACGAGTCAAAATCTCCGGAAGAACCAATTGATATGTATCCCAGCTGCTTACGAGCCACAGGTCATATCAATCAAAGGGGTGTAGTTGGTATCGACAACAGCGAAACTGGGCGTGTCTGCAAAGTCGTCCAAAATGTAGAAGAAGTAGTTCAAGCTGCTGAAGCTGGCACAGGAGACTTGCCACCAGTAGATTTGCAAATTGTCGACGGAGGGAACTGCGGCTCCGATGGTATCTCCAGTGATTGGGAATCCGGTCTCGGTCGTCCAGACTTCTTTGCCTTGGGACACTGCTCGAACTCTCTCGACTGCTGCCCAGTAGGCATTGTTGGCAGCTCCATCGTCGATGCCAACGCCCTCGAAGTAAGGATATGCGTCATTGCCGAGCCAGTCCACTGCTTCAATCACCGGTGTATTTGCGCCATCAACCCAGGCAGTCCAGGTGTCGACGTGACCGACGGATTTGCTGCTTGCCCCTAGACCCCACAACATGCCGCGGACATCATTGATTTTGGCAGCGAGAGTGTTTGCATCGGTGTCCCCTCGGTAGAGATCCTCCGAGCCAACGGAAACGGCCAGAATCCAGTCAGATCCATATTGTTGAATGGCTTCTAGCAATGCTTGCTTTTCGGCCTCAAAATGTGCATCGTCTTCGGTCCACACGCCGACAAGGAGGGTTGTACCGGTCCGAATAGCAGCAGGAACCGCGTTTGCCAGAGTGTTGCAGTCGCTTGACGCGTAGAGACGAACATTTTTGAATTCTCCTGGGAGCCCGGCGAGAGTGTTGAAGGCAAATTCCCAGTCAGATTCACTTCGACAAGCTCCGGAGGCAAGATTGGCTCCAAGGTTGAAGCCTTTATAGAAGGCGCTGACGCCGGAGACGGCGGTAGCCGCAAGAGCCAGAAGTGGACCCGCTTTCATCTTGAATCAGGAAAAAGAAAACCCAAATATGGTAAAGATCGAATAGTTTGATGAAACGAATGACTGAAGTGTATGATTCTGCTAAACGAGGGACTTGGGATATTTTCAAAAAGAGAGTGACTTGAACGAGAGAAAGTAAGGAGCAGCACTCACTTAAAGAATGAAAAAGCGGTCATGGCGTCACCTTGTCGATGGACCTTGCCTAGAATTCACCTCCCTGGATAGCGAACGAAGGGATGCTGGGGATCAGCCCGGCCTGTGGAGAAGAATCGCCGGAAATGTGCAGGGAAAAGGGGCGCGCCACAGACTAACACCCGGCTCTTGGAGAGCACTCGAGGGCCCCCCTAACACCGCTACGGGCGGGACCTGCGTTTAATGAGCCTGTTATTGTTGTTGGCTGTGCCTGCGTTAGCGTGATTGTAAGATTGAGAGGGCCTGGGCATTGACGAATGACCAGTAGATGCTCATGGCAATGCGTTGAAGAGTGGATGGAAAATTCAAACATCCCCATCTTCGACCGGATCGACTGGTGGCATTGCCAAATACCCAAAACAATGCCCAAGATAAAAATAACAGGTGCCCAAAAAATAAACAGCTGTGATTCCCTTGGGTAGGACAAGCCCAAGTCGCTCCTGTTTTCCTTTTCGCAAGCGTTAACTAACCTCAACACCTGAAACACAAACAAGACCTTGACAAGATAATATGCTGTGACTTTTGGGGATTTCGAGAAAGATTTTACTGAACTTGGAATACCGTGATTAACCCAGGATTCAGGAGATCCGAGACAAGGCAAAGGCTGGTGCTCTCGGCAATCTTCATTCTCAGCATGGACACCGACATCTTTCAACCATAATGTCGTTGCCGGGAAATCCGCCTCCGGTTTAGGCGGTCCTGCCGCTTCGGGTATGGTCGCGGGCTGGGCGCGCCGCCGTCGCTATAAGAACCCCGTCCCCATCCCCCTCACTCCCTCCCTCTCGACCTCTCTTGTGCCTCTCTCCCGCCTCTGTTTCCCTGACGCACCGTCGTGCCACTCGATCCCGCCTGAATCCTCCCCCGGGCCGCATCAGCCCCCCGTCCTCGATTCTGCGTCGATTCTCTACCAGCTCTTTCAAAATCTGCCTCGCCTCGTCCACCCTCCCAATCCCCGATCGTCCCAGCCTCTTACAATCTCGAGGAGGGCCCGTTTCGGCCTTCTGTACACTCTCGAGGAGGAGCCCGTCTCGGCTTCCCGTACACTCTCGAGGAGAAACCCGTTTCGGCTTTCCACCCCTCAAAGTCCCCAATCCCTCCATGGCACAATCGACCCCACCGACCGCGCGCCGTGCAGGCTCAGCTGACCCCGTCCATCATCCACGCCTCGACCGGGGTCCCTGGGGGTATGGGCGTCACTGTCGGCGAGTCTCATTGTACCGTACCACCTAGCGAAGGTGAATCCGTGTGATGAGCTCCGCCGGCGTTTATTTCAGACTCGCAAAAACCAGACTTGCGAATGCCCGAGAAGATCGCCAAAACTGAGGATCTTCGGTCCCTGTGGTTGGCCTTCAGCTCTCCGTGCTGCACCGCCGGGGCTAGGATTCTGCATCTTGACCAGGTGCACAACAACATGGAAGACGACGAGGCGCAGCTGATCTTTCGGTACTGGCCTGCAAAGCAAGCTGAGCGCCGTACTCCTGTGTCCAGTCACAAAAATGCCGCACGGCTTGATCGGCAGTGTGCCTCTATTGCTGCCTGCTCTCCGCCTCGAATTTGCAACATCGCGGTGGGGGCTGGGTCCTCCATTTTGGCCCTCACCGGCTCGGGGGAAACGAGTTGTCATCCAGAGACAAGGGTGCGACAGCATACTACAAGTGGATTCTCAGCCGCCGTCTCTTCGTTTGAGCTGAAAGCAAGTACAGCGTTCCCTGAAGAGGGGCTTGCGAACGGCGCCATAGAGGGGGAGAAGTGGGATTCGCCAGACACGATTTCGCTCGGGCATTGACGATCTCGATCCCGCTATCGGTCGAAGAAGCCCTTGGAACCCTACGATGACTACGAATAAACTCCCACCGTCGGGTTTTCATTAGTCCCGACTTCCCTCGCTTTTTCTGCTCGACCGAATAAGTCGACGACACGACTTCTCCACCCACCATTTTGTTCACTGCTGGCAGTTGAAGAAACAGAACACCGATAGGAAGAGCTCGGACGATGGTACAATCTACGGCGGTTGGAAATAGCCACCTTAGCACTAACATCCACAAAAGATTTGTTCAGTCACAGACCATCACAGACCTTGCTCTGAACTGAGAATGCAAGTGTGATGATTGAGGAACTACCTATGAGGGTAGGCACGGCCACTTATAGCCGGTACTCGTAGGCAGCAGCAGTGCTGCCTACAGGTATCACGTGGTAAGGATCCAACTTTCAATGGAGAGGTCAGGGTAAATGATCTCTCTCTCGCACAATGTACCGCTGGGAGGTCAGTACCACCTCTAGAAGACCCCACCGCTAAGACGAGGATCACCATAAGGCTGGGAGTTGCTGATTGGTTCTTCTCGCCTCATCATGGAATCGCGAGAGGGTCAGGTCAATTCTATGGTTAGGATAAAGCACTTCCGAGCTGGTAAGAACGAAAATGCTTCAATCTCCATACGAAAGCCCAGTTGAAGAACCTGGCTCAAATAGCAAAGGTCGAGATATGCTTCAGTAAAATCAGTGTCGTACGAAACCGAATCACAACCGGGCAACTCATACAACTCTTCATGCCACTGCCTATAGAGTCTGACTCCAGGCGGATTTGAAGATAACCCAGACGCTGATCCTGAAAACTCCAATAAATCCTACTGAAACTTCCTTCCTCTATCCAACTCCACCTCGAGATCCACTGGACCTGCACTCGTAGGGGGTTCTCTCGATTTCATTTCAGCACTGTTGCCACCCCTGCCCATAGACTTCAAGGAGCGCACCTTTCTTACTGGGCGCGACTTTTCCAGCTTCGACTTCATAATATTCTTCATGAGCGCGTGCTCCGTGTTGAGATGATCAAAGTAGTCGTCTCGACTTTCGAGGGCATGGCCCTTCAAACTGCATTCCTCGTGGGGACAGAAATAGCGTACACCTAATGCAAAGGATTCCCAGCGAGGAGTGCGGGCCCGGCCTCGCCGTCTCTCGACAAGGATATTTGCGTAAGTGCGAATCTCCTCCATATGTTTAGGTTCCTCCAGCCACTTCGTCGTGGCAGTCTCCATTTTGCGGAAAATGTGCTTCTTGAAGATCCCGAGATGGATATCAAATCTGTGATACATTTTGTAGGTATGTTTCATCTCATTGCTGGGCTCCAACGTTCTATTTCGAGAGCGCCTGAGCCTTTCAACGAAGTGTTGCGGTGAGTGGTCGTCGTCCCACCCAAAGCTAAGGATCAGTTCAATAGATGGGTCATGGAGGCTGAACAGTTCGTGGACTTCCTTCATGACTTCGACTGTCGGATCCCGCAGTTCAGGCTGTTTGCTTCCGTCGAAATATTGCCCAAGACGGGGCTTAGAGGACCGACGAGCAGTGATGGCCTCGGCAACTTCTTCTATCGACGGCGGAGCATGTAGAGTCGAGTAGTCCTCGTACGAGCAGAAGGCGTAGGGCTTTGGCTTTGGCTTATCCTCCTGATTGTCCATAACCGTACACAGTGCTAGTCTGGATCAGGGAGTTTGTTAGTGTCAACTCTGCCTCAGGGGGAAGGAGGAGGCAAGAGAAACTTACGTTTGACACTGGAAAGCGTCCTTCTTGAACTTTCCGGAATTGGGCGGCACTAGTAGGCTAGCAGAGGGCGAATTGAAGCTGAACTTGTGTATCTTGAAAAAATCCCAGAGCAGCGAGTCCTCCTTGGTCTGCGGCACGCTCTGATTCTTCTCGAATTTATCGATGCATTCATCTACGCTCATCCCAAGCATCCCAAGCATGATGGCAATGAGCCCCCCCGTGCTCGTACCTCCGATGTAGTCGAAATAGTGGCATGGCAGGTACTTTCCCTCACCAAAAACATGATCTGGAATGTCCTTTCGCGATATTCGGTCGGTCGCGGCGCTAGAGAGCGCTTCAGGCTTGAGGTTCTTCTCTATGTTTTCGATCTCTTTCATCAGCGCCCGCAGAATAACAAGCGAAGAATACACCCTTATACCACCACCATCCAGCGTCAAAATCAATTTCCTCGACCATAGCGGCGATGTCGTCAACAGATCAGATGTCTCTGATTGTGTAGACGCTTCCGGTTCGACCGTGGAGTCAGTCCTTGGTTCGACGAAACCGACCTGAACGTGAGGCTTCGGAGGTGAAGAGTCTGGTCGTCGAAGAGCGGATTTGGGCGGATGAGGATCGTTTTGCGTTTCTAGATTGACGACTTCGGTCATTTTGTCAGAGATACAGTTCGCTTTGGGAGCCACGTATCAACTTGGAATCTTTCCAATCTCATGAGCAACTTCATGGGAGTGGAAAAGACGTGACTAGGCTGGTTCTAGAAGGTGCTCCGCAAATTTAGGCAAGGGCAATATGAGATTGGAAGCTCAGCGCCAACCTTTCTCTTGCTTCAACCTTTGCGCCGCAACAGTGTGATCTTGATTGCATGGCTTCCGTTCAATGTCCACAATTTGTTTAATTACTCTCGATGTTCCAGCAACCCATTATCTTTCGAATTCTGACTAAGAACCCCCTATGTCGATTGCCAATGGTGGTCCTGGCAATGGGAGCCTTGACCTCAATAATCCCAACTTCGATGAGCCCCGTATGAAGATGATCGACTTCTTGGACTCCAACAACGACGGAAAATTCGTTTGGGACGACAACGGGCGACAGACGGATCAAAAGTGGACGGCAGACCTTGACAAAAGCTTCTTGGCAAGACGCAAAATCTTCAAACCTGATGAAACGAAATCGGCTCTCGATGACACAGGCCCCTTTACCAATCGGAGTTTCCTTGCTTCAACAGAATTGGCAACGATCTACGAAGTCGTTTGTAACAAGTGCTACAGAATGCGTTGTTGGGCCGAGAGAGGGTTGAGCTAGAAAAGGCCACGAAGGCTGGGGTGCACGTGACTAGGCTAGTCCCAATGTGGACTGCCAACAATGGCGACAATCTTTGTCTATATAAACATGCGAGGCAGGACCTCAACTTGATAGAGAACAGAGCACTCCTTCAACTCAAGTTGTACCACAAAGTTCGACAGAACGTAAAGGTGTTGCTGGGAAATCCGCCTTCGGTTCGGGTATGGTCGCAGGCTGGGCGTACCGCCGCTTTTGACGTCGCTATAAGAACCCTCATCTTCCATCCCATCCCTCTCTTCCTCCCGTCCAATCTGTTTTTTTTTTTTTTTCCCTCACTTCCGTCACCCTGATGCACCCATCGTGTTTCACCCGACACTGCCTGGTATTCCCCTGCCACATTGGGCCCCCTCGATTCTCCGCCTGGCTCCTTCAAAATCCGCCTCGCCTCTCCGAGTGCGCCTCGATCAACCCTCCCGAATCCCCGATCGTCGCCGCCTCCTCTACACTCTCGAGGAGGACTCGTTTCGGCCCCCTCATGTCCCCTAATCCCTCCATGGTGCATTTGACTTCACCAGCCGCACAACGTGTAGGCTCAGCTGACCCCCTCCATTATTTACGCCTCGACCAGTGTCCTAAGGGTATGGGTGTCGGCGTCCGCAAGTCTCCTTGTACTGCCTTACGAAGGTGAATCCGCGTGATGGGCTCTGGCGTTTGTTCCAGACTTGCAAAATCCCACGGAGATCGTTGTCGCCGATAATAGCAAAATCGAATATCCTCTGGCGCGTCGTGATTGACACTCAGCTCTCCATGACGAACCGTCGATGCCGGGAGGAAGACATGGAAGATCTCCAAGGGACTGTGGACCTCTTCCTGACAAAAGGAGGGGATGTGCAGGAATCGACACCTCACGACTGATAAATTTCCGCGGTTTTAGTAAGATCTGCTCGACAATAAATGGGTGAGACAATGGGAGGGAAGGAACAAAAGGCGAGAGGCAGGGTATTGAGGAAATTAAGGAAGGGTAGAAAGTGATCATATTGATTTGAATCCGCTAGGGCGGCAAAGGAGCTTGACTCTTTGACCCCTCCTCAAGCTCAGAAATATATTCCGTCTTGTCAAAGTATGCCGTTCCGGGGAGCTGGCGAATCTCTCTAAAGTCTGGTTCCCCCACGGGGAACTCTCTTAGCTCGCCGGATAGCACGGGCTTCGAGCTCGATGGCGAAGTGGAACTCGGGCGGGCTACCACGAGAGGAATTCGACTGTAGGGGCGGGGTAGAGAAGGGTAAGCTTGAGGAAAATGAAGCGAGGGATTTGTTAGCCTGGTACAGCGCTTGAACAGGTCGACAGGCCGGCTGCCGATCATCGCTATAGCAAAGGCAGATCAGTGAGAGAGAAATGGCGGCGAGGAAGGGACGCGGCACTAGATGAAGAGTGGTTGGTGGACCAACCGCGTGGTGCAGGGCAAATCTTGGCATCGGGGGAAGAAACCCTCCCAAAGCGGCGGCACTGATCGCCAAATTCGGCGGGAAATTTCCCTGCAACGTGACTTGAACTGTAACTGATGTTCACAATGCCATGGCAATCCGGAGAAGAAGATTTATCCTGCTTGTGGTAGCATGCATTCTCTTCTTGCTCTGGCGTCTACCGGATTCTGGTTCCAGTCAGCCTGGGACCATTCGACATGAGATTCTGATCACTCAAGAGGAGTCTATTCCGGGAGAGTCTTCACAGTCTCACGGAGCAGAGAGAGAGCCAGAGCCATTCAAATCCCAATCGTCCAGCAAATCCACGCCTCAGGACACGCAGAAGTTATCTCAAGTACATCCACTTCTCAGCCCCATTACTGACTTTATCCCGGTCCCCAAACCCCCAACATCTAAACTTCCTCGCGTTCAGTATGGATTCAAACCCGAGAGCAAGGCTGCCACAGAAATCCGCCATGCCCGACTGGAGAAAATCAAAGAAGCCATGTTCCACTCATGGAATGGCTATCACAACAGAGCCTGGCTGAAGGACGAATTGGCCCCGGTCACAGGAGGTTATAGAACGACTTTGGGCGGCTGGTCGGCCACCTTGGTCGACGCACTCGACACTCTCTGGCTCATGGGCCTGAAGGACGAGTTCGAAGATGCACTTCAAGTGGTATCTGGCATCGACTTCGACACTCCTGCCCATCTTCCCATCAACGTCTTTGAAACGACGATTCGCTATCTGGGCGGCCTGCTGGGCGCATACGATGTGAGCAATGGGAAATATCCCATCCTGCTCCAAAAGGCCCGGGAAGTCGGCGACATGCTCTATGCTGCATTCGACACCCCCAACCACATGCCAGTGACTCGCTGGTCGAAGATCGGCGTCGAAGTCGCCGAGGGCAATGCTCTAATCGCAGAGCTCGGTTCACTCAGCTTGGAATTCACACGACTCACGCAACTTACGGGCGATCCGAAATTCTACGACGCCATCCAGCGAATCTCGGACTGTCTTGAGAGCCAGCAAAGTCGGACCAAAGCACCGGGTCTGTTCCCTCACACCGTCAATGCGAGAGAATGTTATTTTGGCGACGGCGTCACATTCTCCATCGGCGGCTTTGCAGACTCGGTGTACGAATATTTCCCCAAGGAATATCAATTGCTAGGCGGAGCCATGGAGCAGTACCGATCCCTCCATCAAAATGCCACCGACGCTGTGAAGAAATTCATCCTCTTCAGACCCATGACGCCGGATAATGAAGATATTTTGATGGCAGGTACACTCAAGGCGTTCAGACCGGGACACGTCGAATTGAACCCACAAATGCAACATCTCGCCTGTTTCGCTGGGGGCATGTTCGCGCTGGGATCCCAACTTTTCAACTGTCCTGATGACCTCGACGTCGCTCGGAGACTAGTGCACGGCTGTATCTGGGCCTACAACCAGACCCCGACAGGCATCATGCCCGAATTGTTCCACGTCGTCCCCTGCCCTGACGAAAACGACGACCCTGAATGTAACTGGGACGAAAAGGCCTGGTCCAAAGACATGCTGCGGCGCAACTCCAACGACGAATCTTCTCAGGACAAATACCTCCTCGAATCCGAGCGGTTGCGCCAGAAAGCCCAGCGTCTTCGCCTACCCAAAGGCATCTCGGCAATCGCCAGCCGAGGCTACGAACTGCGTCCCGAAGCCATTGAATCCATCTTCGTCTTCTACCGGATCACCGGGGACGAAACGCTGCGCGAATCCGCATGGCAAATGTTCGAAGCCATCACGTCCCGCACCCGGACAGAATGGGGTTTCTCGTCCATCGACGACGTGACTAATGTGAATACGTGGAAAGTGGACAAGATGGAGAGTTTCTGGATGGCTGAGACATTGAAGTATTTCTGGCTGTTGTTCGAGGAACCGGGTGTGGTGTCCCTCGATGAGTTTGTGCTGAATACAGAGGCGCATCCGTTTCGATTGCAGACGAAATAATGCAGAGGTCAAACAGGTTTGTATAATGAGTAATGACACCATGAACGAATGTGAAATGGCAAGTAGTTTCCGGTTCATGTTCGGCCTGGTAGTTAGAAAATCTTCCCCAAAACCTGCTTGACTTCATCACCGATCTTTTCCCTTTCATCTCCCTTTCTTCCCGGATTTTGGCCCTTGACTTCAGCTTGTCTCCACGTCCTCTTCGCCTCGCCATCCACATCTCCTCGTGTGTTTCCTCTCCGCTCTCGAGTCCTCTTAATCCCCTCGCGTCTCCTCCCCTCCTCCACACCTTCAATAAACCTCTTCGTCTCCCGAGCAATAATTCTGCGCTCTTCGTCTCTCCGCCCTTCCTCCTCTCTCTTCTCCTCCCTCACTCCCGCCATCAGTTCCTCCCACCGCATTCCCCTCAGGTACTTCATGTTCCAGACATCGTCGTGATAGAATCCACCCTTCCGCCCACCGACAAGTTGCGCATTCAGCGTCTCAGCACATCGTCGCGCCGTGCTCTTCGACGCAAATTCAATCCAGCCTTCTGTGTAAAGTTGGCGCGAGTTCTTCTTTGAACTTGATTTGTGTTTTGAGGCGGGCGAGAGGAAGAGGCGTTTAATGGGGCCGAAGCCGCGTTGTTCCAAGAGGTTGCGGAGCGCAGAGGGTTTGAGGTATGGCGGGAGTGAGGATAGGTAGACCACACCGGGGGTTTCTCCTTTGGGTTTTGATTGAGTTTTGTCTTTTTCCTTCTTTTGCCTCTTCGTTTGGGAATCAGTTGCTTCGGAAGGTTGAGGGAGGCCTGCGACTGGGTCGTCGTCATTTTCTGAGCGTGCATCGGCGTCTACGGCTTCGTCGTTCTCAGCAGCATTGGCTAAAACTGCCGCAGCCGGGTCCTTTGCCAACACTGTATCTGCTTCAATTTCATCGCCTTCATCGTCTGTGTATTCAAGCTCTATTTTCCGCCTCTTACTCGCTCTGCCTGCCTTGGAAACCTCTGCCGCTTCGGAATCGTAGCCAGCATCGTGATCTGACTCGTCCGAGGAATCATGATCGAGGTAGACGTTTCTTTTCTCCAGTGACATAGTTTACCCTTGAGGTCGAAAGGTCGGAGTAATATATATTTTCCAATCGGCAGTGCTAGTGACTGACGGTCGAAGAAATCAAGTGCGGAGAAAATTAGTCCAAAGTTGGAGAAGCTTGCGACAGGACCGTTATCAGCAATTGGCCTCTGTCAAGATACTCGCTTCACGAGTATTTATTCTATCGCTACAAATTCCACGGGCCAAATGTTTCAGTATGGACCTTTTAAGGCAAGCCCCAAATATCAATCTATAAATTGGCACGTCGACTCTTCCACGAAATACCCTTCTCGCCCTCGTTCGAAGTAGTCATTCGTGTAATAACTTCTTGAACTTTCTCTCTGGCACCTGCCTTGTTGTTCCACCTCTTGACGATTTCATCAATGACCTTCTTTGCGCCTTGTCTGCCATAGCTCTTGACGAAGCCTTCGATGTCTGATTCTCGTGGCAGGGCGAATACGGCGTGAGGGTAATCTATATAGTCTTGTGGGAGTGCACCTTTGAATGGTTCCAATAACGTCATGGCATCCTGATTTGTGGGCTCCGTGAAGAATTCGTCCACGTCGACCTTCGATACTTCTTCAAGGCTTCCAGGTTGCCATTGGGGCTTTGTGGGCGGTCGGTTAATGAGTCGGGCTGAAACACCTTCCACGAAATCAGGATGTGCCATGAATCTGGCGGCAATTTTGTGCTCTCGGACAAAGGTCTCACTGATATTCCAGTTTTTCCCTTCTCTCAGTTGTCGCAAAGTAACACGAAGACTTGTGGGAGATCTCAATGCAATTGTTTTTTGGGTTATTTTGGCCCATTCAGCGATCTTCTCATCTGCTGAATTGGCTTCTTTCTGGAGAGCACTCAGGATTTCCTCAACTGTATTGTATCTGAATGTACGGTCGATTGCTTCGCGTAGTGAGCCAGTAAGATTACCATATTTTGCATCCTCATACGAGTCTGGTGATGGCAGATGGCTGGTAAATTCAGCGATGGTGGCGTCAATGAGTTGGAGTCGTGTTGAGAGCATTGCATCATCCTTGAAAACAAGTTCAGACAATCGCGTCGTCACTTGTGCCAACAGAGAACTGTCAAGGTAGTGGGTTGCAATACCAGCGTAAAGCGCTTGAACACCATGCAGCCGTTCGGACGTCAATGCGAGATATGTGCCAATTTCCCCATCCAAGCGAGGCAAGAAGAAGCTTCCACCAACATCAGGGAAGAAGCCGATAGTAGTTTCAGGCATGGCAAAGACCGTCTTTTCAGTAGCGATTCGGAAAGGAGCATGGACTGACAGACCAACACCACCCCCCATGGTGATTCCATCCATAATGGCAATGTATGGCTTGCTGTAGGTTGCAATCAGATGATCCAGCTTGTATTCGAGCTCAAAGTAATCTGCTGATTTTTGCTGGCCTTCTGGCCCCTCTTTATTCTGCAGGGCAAGTTCTGCTACATCACCACCAGCACAGAATGCCTTTGGTCCAGCTCCGCTGATGAGGATTACATTTGCCATTTGTGACTTTTCCCATTCTCTGAGACGGGGAAGTATCTTTCTTGCCATTGATCCATTAAGAGAATTGAGTTTTTTGGGTCGATTCAGTTCAACGGTCCGTACACCGTAGAGAGAATTGAAGAGAACGTCGTCAGGGTCGTCCGTGGGCAGTTCCTTCGGCATTGCGCCATATTTGATAGGAATTGAAGACATCTGGGACGCATCAGCATAATCTGACCTTTCCTTCCCTATCGGAGACTCACTGTCCGTTGGCCGACTCCCCGAGGAAGGAATCGAGGTCGTGGTCTTGCGATGAAAGTTGTAGTCCGAGTAGCTGTACTTGGAGCCAGAAGAGTGGCTACGTACTTTGCACAACAAGTCTTCATGACGAAGAAAACGACATTAACTCTGATCCCCGTAGTCACCGACGCTGATATTGACAGAGGCACTGGTAAGATACGACAACTAGTCAATCTATCAAATCAGTTCTTGTCCGAAGCTGCAATTGAGTGTAACACGGGTATTTATCTGCCGTGGACAACCGAACCCGAGGTTCGGCATCAAAAAGTGCATTGACCACAGTTCAACAGGGAAATTTCCCGCCGAATTTGGCCGCCAGTGCCGCCGCTTCGGGAGGGTTTCTTCTGCATCAGCTCCCGGACAGCTTTGTGTCACGTGATAATGCTACGGTCGGACAGTGACAATCGTTGCTTCCAGAAGGCTTGGCGTGTTCCTTCAGGCAACTTGCACTTCCCTCTACTCTTCTTGCCTCAACTCCGCGACCGCTTGTCCCATGGCAGTGCACCTGCGTTCGTCTTGGGCGAGTCTGAACTTTCCACAACTTGCGTCCGTGTCCGAGTCGTCAGGCCCCACCGTCCCGTTTGACCCTCCTTACGTCGATCATAATGAACGCTTCTAATCAGAAGGAAGCTGGGCAAGGCCAGAAGGAAATCCTACAATCCAAGAGATGAAAAGTTGGGACCATGAGCAACTGCTCGAATGGATCCAGCAGACACAACCAAACATTTTCCGCGATGACGAGGACGTTGTGACATTCAAAGCGGCAGAAATCAGCGGCACTACCTTCTTGGAATGTGCTGGGAATCTAGACTTCTTCAGAAGAATTCATCTGCCCTATGGGGTCTATTGGGGTCTTGCGTATCTTGGGAAAGAAGTCGTCGAACTGAGTAGGAATTAGACTGGATACAACTCAAACACAAGCTAACAGTGTCAAGACAATCAACCAAACCAAACAGCCGGCCGAAAGAGGAAAGGTAATAATGCCTTCAACGTACCACACGACAGCCGGCTAACATTGTTGCAGGAGATGAAACAGACCCACCTGAAGAGCCGCCCACTTCACCAAAAAGACGTCAAAAACAAAAAGAAACCCTGACACAATTGGCCACCGAAGCGAATAGGCGAAGAAAGGCAATCAAGGATATGATTACACAGATGAACGACTTTCCTGACCAGCGTTCTAATTCCGTCGATCCTCTTCCTGGAGCTGTCGATAAACTTTCCGACCCTACACTAAATCACACGCTCGACTTCCCATTTGTCGGCTGTATGCCAGAACGATTTAACGAGCCCGGTATAGATGACGACAGGTGGCTATATATGGGGAGGACGATGTTCAAAAACCTCCTCCGCGAGGTGAAGAAAGTGCGAAAGAGTCACGTTTACCCGAGATGCTAGCTCTATGGTACCCAGGGCTTTGGGAAGTCTCACTTTCTGGCTGCCCTCGTCTGCTACTTTGCCGCTCAAGATGAACGGGTCGTCTACCTACCGGACTGCCAGGGGTTGCTCGATAACCCTATTTCCTACGTCACCAAAGCAATGCTGTTCGCCTGGGCGGACGATCTCAGCACCCAAGAGGAGATCATGGATCTACGCACTCAAGACCAGATCGATGACTTCTTCAGGTTCGAGAAAAACGTCATATTTGTCGTTGATGAGATGAATGCTTTCAAGACTAATGGTATTGCAAACACGGAGAAGACCGCAAGGCTACGTGAGTGGGTGATCAGTTTCACTTCTCCCCATAAAACAATCTTCAGTTCCTCTGCAAATTCTACGGACGACCTCGAAGAGTTTAAACGTCAGACCTCGAACAGTGTGGTACGCGTCTATGGCGGTTTCAATGAGGTAAGTGGTGTCAAATTGGTGTCGCAATGAGATTTCTAACTTGCTCAGACCGCAATGAAGCAGTGGTGGAAGCAGCATGAAGATATTGAGATGGGGGAGTACAACCGGGATATGGTCGAAGACGCCACGGGCTGCATCCCTTTGCTCTTAAATGAATGCGTGGTGGGTAAGACGATTGATTTAACAGTACCGAGATTCCACCAAATCTCCGACGACGCTGCGGGTTTTGTACAGCGAATCAGGTCTACTGTTAAGGGTATTGACTGGGATTGGTATGCTCTCTTTGACTGATTTGACGCTCAGGACATTTCTAACTTGTTCAGGTTTTTTCGACTACGTGACGGCTTGTACCCGTAATGAGCCTGTACCACGTGGATGGAACGAACATATCAAACTAGTCGGCCATCGATACTTTTATCGCAACAACAACGGCACTGGAGGATATACTTGCGGATTAGTTCGTGACGCTGTCACCAATCAGCTTCTCGAGTTGGATATTAGTTTCATCAACACCGACTTTCTAGCTTCATTGCGCGACTTTGCCTATAATCGATCTCTCGTGGGGTTTATGATGGCATACGCCGTCCTCGCATCTATCCGGTCAAAATGGTTAAAGGTTTGTGAGGGCATTGACAAAGGCATGCAGCTAAGGCTCTTCAAGAAGCCATCCGACATTCGCTTCGATATCGACGATACACCGGTGCTTTATCGCCCACGTGATACTAATTACAGGACCATCGATGGAATGATTGTCTTAATCAGGACAAAAAGATCCCATGAAGATAAGGCGAAATTGCTCATCTTCCCCATCCAGATCACAGTGGCCAAAAAGCATTCGAAGTCTCATCTAAGATTCTTACATGAATACCGCAAGTGGGCCGAGGATAAACGTTCCGATTTTGATATAGGACTTGAATTCCTCTGGATCACCCCGGGTAAGCGGGATATTATACCACACCAGGCCGATTTACCATGGCCTGAATATAAGGAGCATTATATTCCTTTCGAGGATGTCAGCATGGACATCTGGACCAAGTACCAAGGAGCACAGGGAGGTGAAGAGGAAAAAGATGGATAAGGAAGAAGACAATGAAAATTGAAGAGAAAGAAAACTAACGAAGAGGAGAATGCCAAAGGAGAAGAAGCAGATAAGCCGGCCGGAGAAGACCAAAGAAGTGGACGCATGACACGGCCTAGGGCAAGTCGATCTAAGGCGCGCTAGCGGATGCTGGACGCTGTTGGCCAAGTTTCACCGCAGCAGATGGGAGAAATGGAGGATGCAGAGAACAATAAGAGCAATGGATCTCCTGAGCTGAAGATGAGGAAAAACCGTGGTCCAGGATGATCGGAAATCCAAAGCCGGCGATCCTCGTCTTGTCTGCTTGAAGACCACGAGTTCAGACATCGTGAATTTGGCCAACAGACGTCGATGCATCTGCACTTGGCCGTCTTGAATGTCTTTCTCTACCAGGTTCAAGATGCAGAATCCCGGCACCGATGGTGCAGAACGGAGAGCTGAGTGGCAACCACGGCGACTAAAGATGTTCGATTTTGACGACTATCTCCCCGGTCTTTCGTGAGTCTGGAACAATCGCCAGAGGAGCCCATCACGCGGATTCATCTTCGCAAGGCGGTACCAGGAGAAGCACCGACGCCGATACCCCGAGGACCCTGGTCGAGGCGTAGATGATGTTGGTTGTTTTTGTTTGGGGGGGCACCAGATCAGCTGAGTCTGCACGTTGTGCGGCTGGTGGAGACATGAAGGGGGCTGCGTCGAGGGTGCAGAATCAGTAAGGATCCGGGATTGGGAGGGTGATCGGGATGCATTGGGAGAGGAGAGGCAGATTTTGAAGGAGCCAGTGGAGAATCGATCGAAGGGCGATGGGTGCATCAGCGCGACGGAGGTGAGAAGTTGGAAGGAGAAGACTAGGATTGGGCAGAGGGCTCTTATAGACGTCAAAAGCGGCCGTACCCGAAAGTGTAGGGCCGCCTTAGCATTTCCCAGCAACAACTTTTCAGGGCGAAAAGTCGAAGCGTAGCATGTGATATCACGTGTAAGGCTGTTGTGATGCTTGGCAAGTTTGTGGCCTTTGGTTCTGGGCGGCAAATTCTGAATAATTCAGATCCTCCAGGCACTTCGCCTCCTCAAAAATTCGATTGTTATTTTGGGCAGAGTTCCTGTTTTCGTTCTCTCTAGGATACAACAATTCAGGCTTCTGCCTAATTTTTCAACGATGTCGATGGACGTCGACGCCCCTGTTTCACTTCCTTCTGTTCACAAGCCACAGGCAGCGACCATTCTCTGCTGCAATTGTGGAGCGCCGATAGACGGAACGGCGTCAGCAGGTGCTCTATGCTATGAGTGCATCAAATTCTCCGTTGATGTATCGGAAGGAATTCAGCGGGAAGGAGTACTGCATACCTGCCGAGATTGCGAAAGATGGTTAAGTCCGCCTTCACAGTGGGTGTCTGCAGCACCCGAAAGCAGAGAGCTACTGGCGCTGTGTCTGCGAAAACTTCGAGGTCTCAACAAAGTCCGAATCATTGATGCTAGTTTTCTCTGGACTGAACCGCATTCACGGCGAGTCAAAGTCAAGATCACAGTCCAGCAAGAAGCATACGAAGGCACGATATTGCAACAAACCTTCGAGGTTGAATATGTGGTGGCATTTCAACAGTGTCCAGAATGCGCCAAATCATACACCCCCAATACCTGGCGGGCGTCTGTCCAAGTCAGACAGAAAGTGCCCCATAAAAGAACCTTCTTATATCTCGAGCAACTTGTCCTCAAACACCAAGCACACAAAGACACCATTAATATTAAGGAAGTCAAGGACGGACTAGACTTCTACTTTGCCCAGCGAAATCACGCCGAAAAATTTGTTGACTTCCTCACCTCAGTGACACCGGTGAGAGTCAAAAAGTCGCAAGAAATAATATCCATGGATGTTCACACCTCGTCCAAATCCTATAAATTCACATTTTCTTGCGAACTATTACCAATTTGCAAAGACGACCTGGTGGCACTTCCCATCAAGCTCGCCAAATCTATTGGTAATATCGCACCGTTAGCACTTTGCTACCGAGTCGGCACCTCAGTCAACCTCCTAGACCCGACCACGTTACACACAACCGACTTACCCACGTCCACCTACTGGAGGACGCCATTCAAAAGCTTGGCAGACGTTCAAGAACTGGTGGAATTTGTGGTGCTCGATATTGAACTATTAGGCAGTCAGAATGGTCGATTATTGGGAGCCGAAGCGACAGTTGCACGGGCTTCAGATCTGGGTGTCAACGACAAGACGTACTACTGCAGAACCCATCTAGGAGGTGTTTTACACGCCGGAGACTCGGTACTTGGCTACCACCTGACGGCCACCAATTTCAACAACCCTCAATTCGATGAATTGGAGCAAAGTAATGCATATTCGTCAACCATTCCGGATGTCATGTTGGTCAAGAAATTCTACGCACGGAAGAGGAAGCCTAAATCCAGGAACTGGAAACTCAGGAGGATGGCTAAGGATGAAGGTGAACTGCTACCCAAGAAAGCCGACCAGGAAAGAATGGACGCAGATTATGAAATGTTCTTGCGAGACGTGGAGGAAGACGCCGAACTCAGGCAGACATTAGCATTATACAAGGCCAAGCACCAAAAGAAGAGGAATGTTGATGCCATGAGTATGGCCACAGGCGACAGCAGTGACGACGAAGTGCCTCAAATCAACGTAGACGAATTGCTGGATGATTTTGAAGATTTGAATGTCAATGATGATGCGTGATGGGTGGGCATGATGATACCCTAGGTACGCATAGGGTAATGGCGTCTTGGGCATAAGTAGCATGGAACAGTTTCTTTATCACAGCTGAATGTGCATGACGGTCTTGAAAAATGACTGTCTCCATACCGTCTTTTATCTTCGTGTATGACATCATATCAGTCTCGTATCCCAAATCGCCAATCCCCGGCTTCGACCACGTGACTTCGTATTATCGGAAAGTTGTGCTCGTCCTACCGGCAGCCTGACGCCCTTTCACAATCAATATCTTTTGCCAATTTATGTTGAGGCTGTCATCCAGCTGAAACTAGGGTTGTGATTCATTCCCCACATGCGCACGCCTTTCCACATCTTTCATCAGCCTAGCGGAAGGATATCGAATCTCATGGTACACGACGCCAAGATCAAGGTATGCATGGGTACATGCAACTGAAAGGTGTTTTGAGGTTCAGCATTGAGCATTGGGTGATATCTGGATCAGGGTGATAGGCACCTGAACAGTTCACTTCCGCCTCTGGTCAGCCTGGCGGTCTTGCATTACACGACTTGTTCAAATGAATCCTTCGAATTTCTCACTATTCTCTCTATGCTGCATGACCCATCTCTCGCCAATCCTCATTGACCCAGACAACGAGACTCTGTGTTGTTCTAAGGGATGAGTTCTGCTTTCTTCCGTCGTCCTGAAGGGAGCTCCAGCTCGAAAAGCGATGAATCAGGGGAAGCTGAACCCTCACATCAACAAGAAGACGACATCATTGAGGGAGAAGGTGAAACATTTGGGACTGAATCATTATCGAGCCGTGGCAGTATATCTCTACGAGATGGACAGGATGCAACTCCCGCCACGTTTGCCAGTGTAGACCATCATCGCACCAACTTGCTGTGCGCTTTGCTTGAAGACTTCGCCAGAAATAGGGCCTCCGAAATGATGAGCAATGCGAAACCAGGATACCACTTCAGCAAGTCATCCGCCGAAGTCCAACCACTGGCCAGGAAACTCTATCAACAAGTCGGTCGGTCACTGGCTCTTAATGGAATCCTGCCGCCTTCCAGTACCAACGACAGCCAGAGTAGCCAACACACACGAGCCACGTACTTAGCAGGGATTGAAAGCCTTGCACTAGGTACTATGCCGAACAACGAGCTTCTCGGTCATGCACGATCACAGCTCCCCGCCCGTGATGAACATCTGGCGGTCGCCCGAGTCAACCAGCCACAAAATCCATTGGTACGGTTCCCCCAGCACCAGACCCGAACTCGTTTTTCATCTCCGTATTCAGACCTCGTCTTGTCTCCTCCAGTTCGTCGCAGTCATTACGAGTCAAGCTTCCAACAAATCAAGCTGCTAGGAAAAGGAGGGTTTGGTAAGGTATACCACACATATAATCTCTTCGACAAGAAGGAGTACGCGGTCAAGAAGATCCCGCTGAGTCCTCGCCTGTCTCGACGATACAGAGAATCAGGTCATCAAGAGCTCGAAAGTGTTCTTCGAGAGGTGCAAGCACTTGCACAGCTCGAACACAACAATGTCGTACGGTATCATGCCACTTGGATGGAAGAACCGAGAGACACGCCGCCAGATATTCAATTCCAACCCAGGAAACACAGCCTCACCGTTCAAGGAAGGAAACTCCTTGCTGAAGGACCCATGGGCCCCGGACCCACAACGAGAAGACTTCTAGGACAACGGCAAGTTCCCCCCGAATATAGCGATGGAATTGTTTTTGGTTCAGACAGCGTTTCTCATGCCACCTCTGAGGAAGTTGAGAATGACGCTGAGCAAAGCGTATCAGCAAAATGCAGTGACTGGGAGACCCCATCTGCCAGGACATCGGAAATCTTTACAGATGGTTATGCCCGACCAAATGTAGAGGGAGTGACGACAGATGACTCCGTTTACGTGCTTCATGTGCAGATGTCGATCTATCCTATGACACTGGCACAATATTTGGCACCGCCATCTGGAGCTTCACGAAGTGCACCGAGCAGTCCCGCTCGGAGACACTGTTTCCATCTAGTACCCTCCGTGCGGATTCTGATGAGCATTCTCAGCGGCTTGCAATACATTCATGCCAAAGGACTTGTACACCGTGACATCAAGCCTAGCAATATCTTCATCTCCAGCTTGGGAATCCTGGGCGAAGGGCCAATCCCGGAGGCATATCATGATGTGGGCGCCTGTGTCGGTTGCCCTGATCCTCGTCCTTACTTTGTCAACCCTCGTATTGGTGATTTCGGACTCGTTGCGGAACTGGCCGAAATCAACCAATTTGAGACGAGCAATACGGAAAGCGCGAATACCAAGGCTGTGGGGACAGAATTTTATCGCCCTCCTCCGTGGAACGACTCGAAAGCGAGGAGAAAGTCGCGATCATCCGTCGACGAAAAGATCGATGTATTTGCACTCGGAGTCGTTCTGGTGGAAATGCTCTGGTACTGCACAACAAGCACTGAGCGCTTGCATGTCCTGAGAGACTTGCAGCTGGGGAGACTGCCTGCCGGATTGGCAGAGAAGATCGACAATGAAGGGCACGAGCCTGGAGTGGGAAGCCTAGTCAGTCAATGTATAATAGGCATGATTGAACGGAATCCACGACGCAGATGGGGATGCACGCAGGTGAAGGAATGGGCCGAGATGATATTGACAAGATGTAAGGCTCCAATGGTGGCAAACGGGAGTGGCGGCAAGATCGATGCTGGAAGGAAGGAATATCATAGGGAAAGTTGAGAGTCTGGATGAAGGCGATACGCGGCCGGATGTAGCATTTAAATTTGTGCCAATAGATTTAATCACACTATGATCAGAGTGCACAAGTGCAGCATGAATTGATTTCGTCTGTCTTTTGCTCCATTCAGAACCTGACTGCGGAGGAGCAAGCGAGCAAATACACCGGGCGAGAACACAATCTCGCGTAACACATTTGATACGATACAATACAATATCTGCGTCAGCCTCGTCTTGGCATTGTTTGAAGCCTTGTGCCTGACTCTGTGCTACTCCACACAAAGGTGACCCATGGTCTGCTCTATCATTGTCCAGATGAGCACAGTGTTCATTATATCCTCCACCTCTTTTGCCCTATAGTTAGCTCACATTCCAGTCTGAATTGACATGTTTTCTGATTATTCCTGGAGCAGGAGCGCACCTCCGACGCCAAGACCGGGTTGACTTGAAACGACTTTCAAAAAAGGGAGACCTCAAACTTGGATACGACCCCTTGGCCTAGGGGGCCTTGCCCCCTTTGGGTGGGAAAGTATAATTTCCCCCAGTTCGTTATGAAGATCCCACCTTTTCTCTCATTCACATGCTTTTCTTTTCCCTTTTGCGTGTCGTTTCTTTGATCCCGTGCCCTGATAACCAGTGCCTGTGAGGTCGCGTCGAATCCGAATACCAAAAATCTGCAGAAGGATATTGGTGGTGTAAACATGGGAATCACGAAGAACCCCGTGATCGCGCTCACGCTCACACTCGCTGGAATAGTCAGCGCTCAGTCTTCGGTGGTTAATATATTTTTCCCCGGTGCTGATCAGCAAACACTTGTGGGATCTATCATTGCGTCGGTAGGGATTCTATTAAGGGCACATTAGCTATGGTCCAGGAGCTGACCTTGTTTTGGTACAGGATTCCTCAAAAACTACCATGGCTGTTGCCTGTCCAAGCGATGCGGACACCTTCGATTGTGGCCTCATCGAACCCATTACTGTCACTGTTGGCTCGTCAACGTTTCACGCGGAGGAGTCTTTCGAGACAATATCGGTCACCCTGGATTGTGCGGTGACCGGAACCACGGCCGCAACTTGTGAAGAGACGTATGTTGGACCGGCGGGCTTGATTGAGACCGACATAGACTCATTGACGGCAACGGATGCCACGATCAATACCCAAGTCACCACGACGGCGACTACCACGACCCTTTCACAGACCGAAATTGCGTTCATTCCAGTCACCATTAGTGCCGGTGCCGTCTCGAACGCCAGTGCAGGGACAGGAGCAACTGGAAGCGCATCTACGACAGCGGCAACAGGATCAAGTGAGACACAATCGGCCGACTCAGCATCTGGAACTAGCAGCTCGTCTAGCAGCAGCGGAAGTGCTACCCCGCCGACAGAGAGCGGCAATGGGGCTGCTAAGAGTGGTTTCCGGGTATTGGCATCGACTGCTGCTGGTGCCGGACTCATTGGGTTGACCATCGCATTGTTGTAAGACATCTCAACAGCATCTCCCGGAATAAAGTTACCGTGTGTGGATGCACGACACAAATGGGAAGCGAGAAAGCAAGAAAAAAGAGCGATATGTGAGCAGGACACATTGATCGGATGTCGTCTCCGAGGAATCCGAGATCGCATGTGTATGATGGCATGGTGTGACATCTTTTGCAACATCATCCACTTGCGAATGATTCAGCGAGATATACCCCGTTCCTCCGGCTGTCAAGTTGGGGAATCGTTCCAACATATGCGTTGATCTGTCTCGAGCGAGTCTTCCACCCACTAAATGGACCTTTTTTTTTTTTTTCTCCACATTTGCCCATCCTTGTCTACCGTCAGGGCATTTGTCGATGTCGTGCAGTATACGTGCACCAAGAGCCTCAGGGGTCAGGAAGATCAGAGATCTCAAGTGAGACGCGTCGGAGAGACGAGAACATATGATGTAAGACGATGGCTGGCCGAGGTTGTGAGATGCTGGAGCAAAAAGCAGGTTAGAGTGGTGATTCGACGGCTTTGAGTATCGGATGTTGGCGCCACAGAAGAGAAAAGATTAACTGGGACATGGCACTTTTCGAATTTCCATGACCAAGGACAGGGAAATTCCCCAGAGCGATCGCCGATGACATAGCTGATCAGCAACGATGAGAGGCGATGAACAACGATGCGGGGTTCCCAAGTCCTTTGAACAGCTACATATCATTTACAGCGCAATTAGTATGAGTGATCAAGTACCTTTACATGTCATTTGCTCACGCATCTCTTTTGGCTTTTCTCCCATTTCCAGTAACATGCCCATCGCCCAATGGCCACTGGCAAATTCTGGATCGCATCTGCATCTTCTTGTTCCCGCACGCCACTGATGCCCCTGCCATCGTGGTGCCTGTATGCACCGAAAAGACAACTGCCATTGCTTGCCAATCCCCACTTCCAATTGCCACACTCCCGGATCAAGCATCCGCCATTCTGCGCTCATCGACCGATCGGTCCCCCATCCTTCCATGACCGCAGCCCGTGCGACGTATCGTGAGTCTTCCTCAGATCTGTGTGTTTTTCAGGGTTCAACTGATTAAAGATTTTCACTCGTTGTCTCCGCCTCCCCCTGGGCGGTTCCAAGCCGTCCTCAGCGAGCTACTCAGCAAACAAAGCCGCATGATCCTGCCGGCTCCAAGTTCCAAACATTTCCGTTCCTTTGCCACAATAGTATTATTTCTCCCGGTTGAAACCTCGCTTCTCTTCTAGTCTCTATCACCGTACGATCCATCATCTACTCCATCTATTCCACGGTCATATTGATCTTTTTGTAAACAATTAACTTCCCATATTCCTACCCGTCCATCCAACCATGTCGGTCGCCGGCAGCCGATCGGGCACATCGTCGGCCGTCCCAAGTATCAGTGATTTGGACGGCTACACCATTCGAGATTGCAACTTTCCTCCTAATGCCGCCTATCCGTCTATTCAAGATGACGACTTTGGCTTCGACCCGCCTCTACTGAAAGGCCTCAACAACTATCAGACCAATAGTCCACCAAATGACTTTCCAATGTCTGGATGGCCCGAGTTTGAGCGTGAGGAAGATTCCAAATCGTTCGCCGATCCGCCATTGAACTTGGATGCTTATGAGATGGACAAGTTCATCACCTCTACTCTTCCCAATGTCAACACAGCGGTGTCACGATTCGGTCAAATGACTCCACCAAGATCCGACTCTGCATCTAGTACATATTCGAAATCGGAGGGGAAGCTTGCTCCGAAATCTACAGCACCTGAGCGTCGGAAGCGAACAAAAGCTCCATCCAAAGAGGCAGAGCCGGCCACTGCTTCTTCTATCACTACGGGCGGGCGTAAACGAAAATCAACGCGGAAGGCCTCCACTGCTTCGGAAAAAGGTGATTCTCCAGAAGAACAAAAGAGAAAACAGTCCCTGGAGAAAAACCGGCTGGCAGCGGCAAAGTGTCGCATCAACAAGAAGGAGAAGACGGAACAACTACGGCGGGATTCACACGACAAAGCTGTTCAAAATGCCTATCTCAAAGACCAGGTCATGCGGATGAAAGACGAGATTCAACAGATGAACGCCATTCTACTTGCTCATGCCAACTGCGAAGGATGCAATTCTCCCGAAGAAATCCAAGCTCATCTCAACGATCTTGGAAACGACTTCCTCAACCAGCAGCTCGCACTTTCCGGACATCACTTCGGCGAATATCCTGCTCTAAATTTCTCAGAGTTTCCCGTCATCCCGGACAACTTCTTTACTGAGCCGACTACAAATCAATTTCTCAATCCGCCTTTGCCGGAATTCAATCAGTCCACTGATTTCGAAGTCCAAACACCCATGCAAACTGATTGAGAAACACGCGAAGGAATGATACTCTTACACCACATATTCTGTTAACGCTTGCTCGACTTTGCTTCCAAAATTGCCGGACACTAGGCAAATGCATGTGTCTAAGCCGGGAGGAGGCTTTGAGTTTGAAGATACCCCTCAGCGAAACTTTTCTCAGCTTCTTGCTGCCTGCAGGACGAACCCGCCAAAAAACTTAGCCAGATGAGGCGGGGGTCAAGTCAAATATTTTTCATGAGTGACTTTCCCCGCAGCATGTGGCGGTGCTATTGGCGACCTGCATTTCAGCTGGAGGTAAACCTAGGCTCCCGAGGACACACAAAGGGACGTTCTCCAAGCTGGATGCAACGTCCAAGGAAGTCGCTTTATTCCCCCTAGACACGAATCACATGATTCTAGGTTTGGGCGGCTTCCAATTTCGGTCCTAGCTCGACCTATTCGGGACAGGGGCACGACGACGAACCCGGCATGACTGTAATATATGCTTTTTTTCCCACCTCCGCTCGAGGTCCGATCGACGGTTCCTCTTGCCTCGAAGGTCAGCATGTGAATAAGCTGTTTTTTTGCAGCAAGTACCATTGTGCTCACTTCGGACGCCGTGAGGACAGATTGGGAAGGATTTCAACGACCGAGTGGTGGAACGTTGGACTCACAATACAGAATCGGACATTGACGCCATGATGCGGGAATGGTATGATAGGAAGTCATCGGGAATGACACACCAAGCATTGAACACCTACAGGAGTTACGGAGGTGAATGAGCTGAAAGCTGGCTTTCGTTCAAATCCTTAGTATTCCAAACTGGAGTACCTTGTAACACAATACTATTGAGTTAAATCCACGTCTACTCGTTAGTTTCCAAGTTTGGGGAGTGTCTTGAATTCAGATTCATGACTTATTCCAATAATCCGGGCACTGACCAAGCAACTAAAGGTACAGTACAGCGCATAGGTGGCATCGACCTCGTCCAGCTTGAAGGCTTATGGGATTGGGCCGTGCCCCCAATCGTACTTGGCGAGTGGAGAGCCTGTTCGGCAATGGTCTGTGGCTTGTGCGCCTAGATGCGGCTGCAAACTATTTTCAATTCCCCGTGCTCTGAGCTCTGAGCTCTGCGCGGCGTGTACCGTAGGCCACTGGATGTCCAGTTCAGTGAACTATTGTCTCAATGTCTCCATCGCGGATTCGATTCGGACGAATATTCCTCGAGCATTCCATCGCAACAATCGCCCGTTGGCCCCTCTAGACACTCCGTGCAGGTCTGCCACACCACCATGATTCTCCCCCTACGTCCCCCATGCTCCGTCTTCCGTCGACAATTCTCAGGGTAAGGCGGCTGAGCTGTAAAGAGCAAGGAACATTTCCCTTGAGAAAACCATTGTGAAAACAATACCATGAGCTTACGATACCACGTACAATAGCATGGTGATTTGCTAGAAGACAATCTGCGACGTGGCGTTGGTTGATTTATTGTGTCCTCAGCAGGAAAAATATTCATTGGTGAGGAAAATGGTGAACACCCGATCTTCAAATCCGTGGCAACAAAATCCTGTCGGACTCGAGCTGCATAGAAGTCGGTGGGTCAGGGATACGATCGACAAAGCTGTCTAACAAGTTCGAGTCTCTGGTCCAGCACGTGAATGTCTCTATCATTATCGACAATCAATTCTTGAGCTGTGTGATAGAAGGTCATTTGGTTTGGAGAATTCCTGGTCAAAGGCGGTAAGTACGCAATGCTATGTCTTCCTTCAACACCCTTCTCCTTTCCCTCACAACTATGCTATCATCGTCCCCCTCTCCCTATTTCGAGCGTCGACTCCGTCTCTCTGTCGACTGTCCGGGTCCAGAACCAGCAGGCATCGGGGACGCTACTGGGTTCATAGACTGCGAGCCCATCTGTGTCCCACTACTGAGTGTGTCGTGGCCGGAGAATGAAAGATCAGCGGCCTTATTCACGTCGCCGTTGGCTTGTTGGAGGAGATGTTTGGCCTTGTGTGCCGGGATTCCCAGCAATTCGAGTTTCCTAATATCAGCTGCTTCAGCAGCACGTCTTGGGTCAATAATCGGATTTTGGACCGGGCGTGGCATCGGCTGGCCCGGGCTGGAGTCAGGAGGCGGTGCACCCGGAAATGATGATGGCGGTACTGATGGAGCCTGTACTGGTAGCTCCATGTTTACAGCTTTCCTTCGAATCGCCTCGGCATGGGTTTCATCAGGAAATGAAGCTCGTGGGATTGTCGGAGAGATTTCCGGGAACGGCGGTCGCTTGAACTCTTGTCTTGACGTCGGAGAGTCGTAAGCATCGAAACCGCCCGGTATGATAAACACATCTGGGGTGTTCGGCCCGGCCTTGTTTGTTAAAGTACTGTCCTTGGTCCGTTGGACGTTCGAAGCGGAAGAAATTTTCTCCCCTTGGCTCGGAGCTTCTGCCTTGAGTCTTGACGTCAGAGGTGAGGATGGGGTCCATGTTGAAGTTGTGCTTGGTTGCATTTGCTGAGCAGGGGTGGCAGGTGCTCTGGGATCGATCGGAAGAACAGGTTGAGTTGGCCTGAACGGATTCCGTGATTCAGAAGGTGAGATATTCGAGCTCTGTGAAGCGTTCATCCCTGGAGTTGGAGCCCCCATTGGCTTCAGATCGCGGGCTGGCGATTTCCATGGTTCCGCCTTTGATGTTTTTGAAAACTTTAGATCCGAAGACTGCCTGGTTTCCCTTCTTTGACCTCTCATATGTGTGTCGTTCAGTGCTTTGATCAATTCGCAAGTTCGCAGATGATCCTTCATTTTCACTGCTGAAATCTCGGTGGAGATGTTTCCATGCTTAAAGCAACCATAGCAGCAGAACGCTGCCCTTCGATCTCGAAACGATGCACAAGCTTGCACGTGACAGCTCACGATGAGTGACCAGTCTTTGCTTGAGATTGTGGTTTCACTGGTCTCAGAGTTGTTGATGGTCAGGTAGCAGTGTCTACATGTGAAGCCGCCATTCGGCCTCGGGATCAAAATGCTGTCTGCGTCTGCTTTGGAACTTTGAAGGAGAAGAGCTCCTCGACAGTAAGTGATTTCATTATCGTTGGAGAGGTCGTCCATCCTGTTGTTCATGTCTGTCTCTGAGCTTGGACGGATGTGGTGGAGACCGGTAACAGTGACTGCATTTAGACCAAGATTGGAAGAAGGACAGAGGCCACGGTGTCCAAAGAGGAGCAGTGGACAAGGTAAGTAGCATACCTCAATTACGAACCTCACACTTGCCTCGGAGCGGACGTGGACGAATATAATTGTGGCTCTGCTTCGCAAGGTGTGTGGACATCGTTCGCTACTTCGTCCACTTATCCTGGTTCGCTTCCTCATTAACAGCATGCATTAACGAGCAGGCAAACAGGCAGACGAGCAAGAATTGTTCTTCCATTTGGGCCGAGCTGAAAGAGTCAATCAACGCCCAGCTTCACAGAGCAGGTTACGATTTGTCATGTCACTCTCATGCAACAGAACCACTATCACAAAGTCCTCGGAAATACGGATTTGGAAGTCTCTCATCCTCTGTCAACCTGGATGGCTTTCGTTGTTTTAACAACCGCAAAAATGTGCTCGATTCGGTCGCCAAGGCGTCAATACGAGGTCGGTTAGATAGAAGTGGAGCATCCCCAGGCTGAAATCGCTACAAAACTCCTGATTGAAATGAGGTTGACGTCTTTCTCTTCAAAGGTTTGTCTGGAGCCTGCCATCGTTTAGTGGCCACTGTTACACATCGAACTAGGCTGCAGTATTTGCACTGCCTCGATTCGTTCCTAACCTTTCTGCTCTTCCAGGACCTCCCACCCCACAAGGCTATAACCACTGTCACACGATGTAAGTATACGAAGGAAAGAGGCTTTGTGTTCTCAAGAACACAATACAATGACCTAAACGGGCGTAAGTTTCCGTTCATGTTGATGGACACGGCGGCATGATGCAAAAGAGCTTGTTGAGTTTGAGCGCGATAGGAGGCCCAACGTGGTGGTGGATTGCTCGATCAGGCTGGGAACAAGCCATTTTTGCGTCAGCCCCCCCCCCCTTCTTTTGACACTACCGCGGGTTATCTTCAGGCGCCTGGCGTCACCTTGGTTCGATATGCCCCTTCTTGATATCTACTCTGCAAAGTAGTCCCAGATTGACTCTCCTGTTCTCCTCGGCTTCCTCACATCTTTGATCAGCCTAAAAATTCCCACGTTTGGATCTCCGACTTTGAGCTCGATACGACAGCGCTGGCCTCGATCACATCCAAATGGCTTATCATTCGGATTTTGAAGCATCAACACCCGAGGTCTCGCAAACACCTTCAATGAATGGCTATGTCAATGTCCCCAAACCCCCCACAGACCGTTTGGGTGGTTTGCAAAGTCCCGAGGAGAAACGACTCTTTGAGCTAGTTGACAAGCTCAAAGACCTGGATGTCGAGCATGAGCTCAACCTTCCACAGCTCGTCGTTTGCGGTAGTCAATCATCGGGGAAAAGCTCAGTCCTTGAGGCTATTAGCGGCCTTCAATTTCCACGAGGAGAACTGACATGCACGAAATTCGTAACCGAGTAAGGTCCTCTAACCTAATATCCCAATGGAATGGTTGTTGCTGACTATGCTCGAAAATACCGAAAGACTACGATTTCGTTCGGGCAATGTAGAGTCAATCGATGTTGAGATAGTTCCGGACACCGGACGAAGCCCTGACGAGCAGGCCCGTCTCAGGAACGTCAGGTTTCGATCCAGAAGACTAACAGAGCTGGCCAGCATGGTGAAAGATGCAGAGAAAATCTTTGGATTGAATGGGCGTTCAGGTTTCGTCCGAGATGTGCTACGGTTAACAATCATAAGGCCCAATCAACAACCACTGACCATTATCGATACACCAGGCTTGATTGCATCTCACAATGAAGGGCGGGAACATATCGAGCTTGTCAATCAAATCGTTGGTGGTTGGATTAAGCAGCCATTATCCCTAATCCTCGCCGTGGTGGAGGCGAGTCTTGATGCTCAAAAGCAATCTGTTCTCACCACGGCCAAAGAAGTCGATTCAAAGGGCGAGCGAACATTTGGTATCATTACCAAACCAGACGTGGTAGAGCCAGGATCTCAATTGGAAGCCTACTGGATTGAGAAGGCTCGAAATTTTCCCGGAAGCGACCACGAATTCAAATTTGAGAAAGGATGGCATGTTCTTCGAAACCGCGGTGTCCGCGAGACCGGCATTGAAACATCGGCAGCGGAACGTGACGAAGTGGAGCGGCAATTCTTTCTCAATCGCCAACGCCGATGGAGTAAGATCAACGAAGCATTCTGGGGTATTGATCCACTCCAAGGACGATTACGCAGCATTTACTATGAGCATACCAAAAGCCAGCTTCCGCGAATCCGCGATGACATTGAGGCCAGACTGCAACGGTCAACCAAGGATTTAGATGACATCAAAGCCAGACTTGTTGAACCTGAAAAGATGTGGGCCCAATACTGTGATCAACGCACAGGGCTTGCCGTCCGCGCGAAAGATCGTGCCGATGGAACGTATCTTGATGAAGGGGCGGCCGACTGGTCTAGATCCGAGTATTATCTTCGATCGAGAATCGAAGAAGATCACGATGAATTTGCTCATATCATGGTAGCAAATGGCCACCACCTTCGTCAGGAGCGATCCAGCCAAAGCCTCACGGACGATGCAGAACAATTCCGCGTATACGTTCAACAGATGCTTGAGTCAACCAGAGGTCACGAGTTGCGTGGGAATTACAATCCTCAAAGGTTGAATATCCTCTTCCGAGAGCATTCGTCGCGCTGGTATCACATCGCCAAAGTCCATATTGGACGGACTTATCAGCGTTGTATCAACTTTGTCAACTACATCATCGACAATGATCTGGGAGATTCGATCCCTTCTCTCCCGGTCAAGGTATCAGAGGCCATGAAAGACCACCTCAAGAAGTCTCTGGAAAAACAGAAGGAAAAGGCTGAAGACGAGCTAAACGAACTCGAACAAGACAGAAAGCAACCCGCCAAAACGCAGAGTGAAAGGTTTGAAATATTGTCTCGACGATATAAATCCGCCCAAGTCTTTGCCCATGCCAATAGACTTGCCGATGCAGAGGAACGTTCTGCTGAGACAATAAAGGACGGTTCGGCTGCTACTTCTGCTCGATTTACACCTGCACATGTTGATCGAACATTGGCACAAGATCCCCGTGCCGCTGCGGCGGCAGAAATGGGAGAAAGGATGGTCATCTATTACAAGGCAAGATTCATCCGCCATTTTTCCTACCATTCACTTGTAGGCCACGGTAGCTAACAAAATTGGATCCCGTATAGATTGCCCGAGAGATATTCATTGATAATGTGGTCGTGCAAGTCATTGAGCGCCATCTCCTGCGCCAACTCCACAAATTGTTTCAAGACGACTTCGGCATCACCAGGCAATTTTTCATAGAGGCAGCGACGGCGGAAAGGGATCAATCGCTTTTCATTCGTGCAAAGGAACTTCAGGATAGGATTGACCGGTTGAATTCTTTTCATTCGCAATTACGGGCGTGAAAGGCACTCCCTTTGCCATCAGTTTTCTAGGCTTTCAGGAGCTGACACATTGCTTACCTTGAGCACGTTCAATCCCAGGCTGGACCAGTCTATAGAGATCCTTGCCAATGCTCGAGGCATTCCCCGTCGTGAAGTCATCGAGGTGGTAATTAAGGTGTTGTCATCTAGAATGTTCCAACCAATCAGAGGGAGGCCATGTGCAGAGAATACTCGCTATTTTCTCAACTGCCACGTGATTGGGGTTAATTATGGAGTATGACATAACTTCACGAGTCGTCAGCCGCAGCTGAGTCAAAGCAGGGCGGCAAGAATGGGCAAAGGGAATAGGCGAACAAAGCGATCTCGGTAGCCCAGCTTTTCGTCCTTGCGAGAATTATTGTGTGTACATCAACCTTGCAGTAGTAGTATGCATATGGCTCATTGCCACTGGAGTTAAGGATATTGCCATACATCCTTTTCATATCGTCCCTCTCGCCCTCTAGGCCCTTGCGTTTCCTTCTCCCTCTCTTCTGGCCATTCATACACCCCTTCAATTCCCAATAGTCTTAGGACGTCGAAAGAGATCACCTTCAAAGTCTTCCAAACCCGACGACGAAAATGGTTCTCCTCGGCGGCCTCGAAATCGTTGCGGCGGGGTACTTACTGAAAGAGATCGGAAAGGACGATGAAGAAGAACGGGAGCGAGAGCGTGAGCGTGAGAAGAGGAGGAGGAGGGAGGGGAAACGAAGACACCATTCGCACAGTCGCAATGATCATAGACCACACCGCGACGATGATAAGTATGATTCTCCTCCGTGGCACTCAAGTCGGCTGTCTCAGCAACAAATGCAACAACTGCAAGTACTCCAACCTCCACAACTGCCCGGCGGTCTTCCCAGACCGTACAGTGCTCCTCCACCTCAGAGCCGTCCCACTGTGATGCCTGTGGGCGTGCCGGCATGGCAGGGTCGGCCTCAGTCTGGTCCTCAGATGCCACCACTTCAGCCAGGCCTGCCGCAGAGCCACGGGACCCGGCCGCTGCAAAAACCGCCAATGCCGATGCCCGTGCCCGTGCAACCCCTGCAACAACCATCTTCACAACAATGGCAGCAGCAAGGTCGCCCTCAACAACCCCCGGGACCGTCGCCGCAGCCGAACGGGAACTCGAACTTCATACCACCACCTCTCCAACGACCAGCGACGATGAATATGATGTATCCGCCCCCAGGTGTGCACGTTGATTTAAAGACGGGCAAGATTCAGTATGATATGCTCCCACCAGAGATGCCTCGGGGCCAAGGGTCCGAGAAACGAGAGTCCGAGCGGGTCCGCGAGAATTCGATGCCCAGTCGCAACGGCTCACAATCCCAGTTCCCGATATACGAAGAGCAGCAGCCGACCTGGCCACAACCGCAGATTAACGTCACGGTTCCAACTCAGCATCCAGACCAAGGAGGTGGAGGACGCCCATCCTTCTCCAGCCCCGCCCCACCACCGTTGCAAGGGTACGCGGAACTCGACGCAGAGACCCCCGGCCGGTATCGACCGTACAGGAACGAGAAGGCCGCGTTCGGTAGACCTAAGGCGAATTCCTTTTCGAATGCGCATCATAATCCGTCACTGTATGCGCGTGTGGATGACGATAGCGATGTGGATATGCGTGATCCGCCGCCTGCATATCGTGAGTAGAATAGACGATGGCAAAGAATGAGCGGGCGACCGCGCATGGATTTGCTCAACGAAGAAATGAATGACGATTTTCAAATTTTGATGATGATTTCCGAAAGGGTTAAGTTTGGTTGAATTTTATGATGTGACAGAGTGATATGAAAAGGATGAATGGAAACGAGAGTAAAGGCATGAGCAGCTGGACTGCAGGCCTTTCTTCTTTATTCGTATCACGAGTTATCCAGCAGGGTGTGGGAGGCACTTGGGAACATTGTGGTCAGTCAATGTAAGTCTAATACGGGGAGAATGACAAGTCCTGTTTGCGACTGAGCTGATTTACACCATTTGGACCTTTGCCTGTGCTCATCTGTTGCCATTCCTTCCTTTTCTGTTTTATCTCCCAGAAAGTCAGCATGGACATGTGCTTTCTCCTTCTCCTCGACTATTTCAACATCAATCTCTTCCAGATCAATGTCCCCCATGTCTCTTGCATCCCCAAATTATCAATTTAAGGATTCCTCGGTAATGGCATCTCCAGTGAAAAAAAAAAAAAAAGGTTGATTTCCTCATTGAATGGCCCATCATTCCGATTGCCTATTCCAATACAATTGAGTGTTTCTCCGGGTTGGAGTGTGTGGCAATGGAGTATTCGTGGCCAACATGAGCATGACCGAATCGTGAAGAGTACTGGTATCAACAACCCGGCCATGTGTTTCCACAAATGACATGGTGGAACGAGACCTTCTGCGTCTGAAGATGGAAGAACAAGAAGATTGTGATCTGGTGGTGTAGAAGCCATCCCTGAAGGTACTGTCATTGATATGGATTGTGGCTGAAGTATCTTTAAGACAGGCCCTGGCAAGAACCTTTTTGACTCTGTGCTTGAAGCTACTGCGCTTGTGAATGGAATGGGTCTTCTTGGGTTCGGGAAGGCCCTCGACGTCATCCGCGTCGTTCACGGTGTGCTCGGGTACGCCCTGGATCGACCGTAACAATTCGGGGGGTTCGAGAGCGTGGAATCGGGGATCCGCCTTGGGAAGTCCAATATCTGCCACAATGTGGGCTTCGGATATCCGGCGATTTTGTAGTTCCCAGATTGGCGGGAATTGGGTTGGACTGTTCAGAATGTTGTCCAAGGACTGAGTGGCACGCTCACGGTAGATTGGTCGGCAGGTGGGACAGATCATGAAGTTACAATCATGCACGGCAAGGAGGGCAGTGTCCTGAGTTTCAGTATGAGAGAGTGACTTGGGTCGGCAGTCGGGAGGAGGAATTGAAGGTTCCGACATCAATACTGTCTGCAATTCTTTCCAGTCATAAGCGGCTCTGATCTCTTCCTCCAGGGTTGTAGACGAGGTGATAGAGAAAGCTGGATTTTGAGACAAAGTTGAAAAGAGGGCCTCAGATGAGGATGAAGGTGTGGCGGAAATGGAGGCGGGCGAGGTGGCAGGTCGACTGTCTTGTCCCAGAATGGCATCCCTGACTTTTCCCTTTTGCTCGATCAATGTTTTGATTTGTTCGTCAGTGTATTGACCTTGTGCAATTCCCTTGATGACGGAGTGGCTAAGAGAATGTGAGCTCAAGTCTTGGGCAATCCACCTCTTGATGAGTGTTGGCCGACCGGTGAAATCAGATTCAGGCAAGAAGCCACTGGAATCTTGAGTACAACGATAAAGCCAGCCAATACCGGGATGCCTGTTGCACATGGAACATTTGAAGGAGCCATAAGGATCAAAGAGACGAGCCATTGTCAGATGAGTACATGGATTGCGCTTGTCGGGAGGAAGGGCTTTGCGCGGAGACATGATCGGCAAGGCAGATGAGGACGAGAGTGATAGCTTAGGCAAGACAGGAAAGCAATGAGGTGATACAAACCGCGCGAAGAGTGAGTGAGGTGGTGATAAAGGAGACAGACAGCAGAAAGATGCAGGCGGTTTCGAAGAGAATAACTGAACAGGTGAGGTGGTGAAGGTCCGCACTGCGACGCTCTCTCATGTTTGCACCTCTTGAACATGATCGGACAAGTCTCTTCAGTTCTTTCGTCTCAGTTTCTACAATTTCCCATCTCACGGTCTGATACTTGCCGGTAGTACATCTCTTCGCCAGCCTTCTTTCCGTCCACACGCGACCCAGTATGACAGAGAAACAGACACTCGCTTGAGGCCAAAGGTGCATTAGCAGTGCAATCTTGTCCATCCCTCTCAAACTCACTCTATCGTCCGTCCTCAATGGTATCATGGGGGCCTCTATTGATGGTGAAAGATGTATCAACATACTGGGTTGGTTATCGTACAATGGTTGTTGTTTATGTCCTGGCGCTAAGGAGAGGTATGAGTGGCCTATGTTCCACCTCCAGCTCCCACCCTTGCATCCTGGACTCGGGGAGGAAAACACCAATCACAAGTCATCCCCTGCGTTCCCCCGAAGCCAACTCCCTCCAGGGTTCACGCTGCATCTCCACCCCGATAACCCGTTTCGTTGCTCTTCGAGTCCCTGCCCTGTCACTTTGACTTTGGCCAGGTCCCCATTTCTCGACAACGCGTTCCAACCATCGCCGTCCACCATCTTCCTTCACCACCCCATCGTCGTTGTCGCCTTAATCATAATCTTTTCTCCTTCTATATCGCATCACCTCGTGATCATTCTTCCCTTGTGTCATCACCCGCTCGAATCGGTACGTGTCGCGCTCCCTCTCCTTCGGATCATCCTGTCTCCCCCACAACCAAACAGACCTCGGCATTTGTCTTTTGTCAACAATACGCTCGTCATTGCTGACATGTCCTCATCCATCATAATCTCTGCTTCGGGATCTTGTCGCTGCCTATACTGACAACTTTGCTACAGTTGCTGCTACCTAACCTCTCCGACCCGAATCCCCACCTCTTTTCCTCAACGCGCATCTTCCACCATGTCGGTCCAGTTTCAAAAGGAACAGGTGCGAACGCAGGCACCAATGGCGCCAAATGGACGCGATGAGAGTACTGCGCACAAGATTGGTGAAGCTCTGACCGGTGGAAAGCAACAGACTGGATATCTTGCCGTATGAACACCCTCCTGACCACTCCGTTGAATGCCATCCTCAATTCTGCAATCCAGGCCTACCTCAAACAACTTCAATCCAATCCTTTGCGCACAAAGATGTTGACCTCGGCCACATTGTCTGCGCTGCAAGAGCTGTTAGCGTCATGGCTTGCTCATGATCGAAGCAAACATGGCCATTACTTCAGTTCAAGAATCCCCAAGATGGCGGCCTATGGCGCATTCATCAGCGCCCCCATGGGCCATGTCCTTATTGGATTTCTTCAATGGATCTTCGCCGGTCGCACCTCTTTGAAGGCCAAGATTCTCCAGATCCTGACCAGCAATCTGGTGGTACGTAGGTCATCATTCATGTCGAAGCCTGAAATTCATCATCTTTCCAGATTGCGCCGATCCAAAATACCGTCTATCTAGCCTCGATGGCTGTCATTGCCGGCGCACGTACCTGGCACCAAGTCCGTGCCACTATCCGTGCCGGTTTCATGCCAGTGATGAGAGTCAGCTGGATTACATCTCCTCTGGCTTTGGCCTTTGCCCAGAAATTCCTCCCCGAACAAACGTGGGTTCCGTTCTTCAATTTCATCGCATTCTGCATCGGTACCTATATCAACACTCACACTAAGAAGAAGAGGCTTGCTGCATTGAGGAAGAAGGTGAGTCTTCCGCCATCCTCCCGAGATGTCCCCAATTCTTGAGGCTGATCGCTTCGATAGCACTACGGTGATGGAAAAAGCTCGTCCGGCCGTCCTGACGAGAGATTTTAAGGTACCTAGCTATATCGAAGTCAAAACAGGAATGTCTCTTTTGGTATGACTTTCAATGACAATAGTTGGGTGATTGTCCGCCTCTTGTTAGCTATGGAATGTGATCTGGTGGAAAGGGACCTGGGAATGCATAGACAAAGCAGGCACCGTGCGAGATCATGTCGGTCGCTTCGTTCGCTTTAGTGGAAACTGGGAGCACTGCACTACATTGCTTTGCAATTCTGTCATGAAATCTCCTAGCCTTGTCGGTCCTCTCTTGGTCTGGTTGGATTTTAGTAATGTCACCCCCGGTCGAGATGCGCCGTGTCTCGTTCCAGTTTGTCTTACCTCACTTGGTTCGACAACGTGCGCATCTCTTCTGTCCCTGGTAGCTCTTCGGTCGAAAAAATGCCATATTACTTGACGGATCGGAAATGATGACTTCGTGTTGGAGCCATGCCTGTTCGTGTCTCATTTCATTCCCTTCATTTGAGTATGATCCCGTCACTCTACATACATTCCTCATCCAGGTCTCTGTCTTTCTTATCTCTGAATTGCGCCCAGCAAGATCAGCTCCCTGTCGATATTAAGTAGTTTGATGCTACTCTGTCTGCATTAATGACTCGAAGAACTCTTTTCTCTAGTTTTCTCTTCCCTGAGCTACCAAGCCTCCAAACAATACACCGTACACAACACCGCCGTGTCCCGCCCCTTTATGTCTGTTCGAAATTGTGAGCTGATAATGGTTGAAAATGGTGCCTGGTCGGCTTGGGATTGGTCGGCCAAGTAGCACGGTTCAGAATGAAGAGGAGAATAGATTTAAGCCACGTAAGAATAAGAGTTCCCTTCCTCGCGTTCCATGTATTCCTTTTCAATTAGCCTACGTCATCGAGCATTAGTCCATATCTCACATCCACGGATAGAGAAGACGATTGAATCAAACAATAACGACACCCTAAGAGAGCAGAGGACGGGGAAAGAATACCAAGGAAATGCCAAACGTACTTTTCAATATTGCGCTTGATATCGGTCTGATCCAAAACACCTCGGGACATGGTCGCCTTGATGACCTCGACAATGAGATCATTGTGGCCAATTTTCTTGCGACTCTTCATGATGCGCACAATGGCAGCTTGGGTCTCGTAGTGGCGATCGGCAGCCACTCGTTGGTGGGTTTCCCTGTTTTCCTCTTTTGTCTCCTTCAACTGGATCTGGTTGATTTTGATGCGCATTTTGGGGTCTGAGAAGGTGCTACTGAAGGTGAATGTGTCTGTGTCATGGACGTCGCGGCCTTTCGGGTGTTTTCTGAGCACTTGATACTTGGCACAAGCAAGAGACTGAAGTGTACGGCGGAGCTCGGCGTCAACAAGACCTGTAGACGCTTTGATCTCGGTGTACGACAGGTGCTTGTCAGCAGGGATATCGTTGAAAAGAAGTAGTACAATAGCTTGGAAACCGGAGACCACGAGTTCTTTGTTGCCACGTGGGAACTTTGCTCGAAGTTGGCAATGGGCAAGCGAATGTTTCCAGGTGAGCTTTCGTCCGCTGTGTTTGGACTTGTAATGATTCTCAAAGTCGTTCATGACCTTGAATATCGCGGGCGGGATGTTGACGGCCACATCTGGATAAGTAGGCCAAGCGGCCGCGGAGAGAACATGTACGTTGAGATCGGGACCGGTTTTAGTGCCTCGATCATCGAGAAGTTGGTTGTACGACATCATTTCTTCACGAGCGAGGTCCATGTCCTTGAACATTGACTCCAGATTGTGCGTGAACGCCGCACCGCACTCATTCTTCAACCGGGTAAGCATGTTTCGTTCGGCGTCGAAAGACGCACTTCGCCCCATTAGTAAACGACGAGCTAGATCTTTCTTGTAGAATGCTTCGAAGACAGCTTTGCCATGGACAAATCGGAACAAATCCAGGGCATTCGATAGATGTTGATTGATTTCCGCGTCTTCGTCTGCAAGAGCCTCGTCGAAATCGTGATCTTCCTCTGGCTTTGACGGATCCGGTTTCTGTGTTTGAAGACGAGGAATAGCCTTTACTCCGCCCTTGAGCAAAAGATCGACATGTTTCGCAATCATTTCTCCGGGCTTGGCATTGTCGGTATCCCAGTTCGACTGCGACTTCTTGGTCTTATTGATGAACAACTCAAACGCCTTGTGTAAAGCATTTCCTAAAGTCTCGTGACCGTGGAACGAGTACTTGCAAAGACGATCCAAACGTCGTTTGAATTCAAGCAGTCTGATCACCATTTCCGGTTCACGCTTCTCGTCAAACACAATCAGAGAGCCTTCTGTCTCCACATACTTGCTGAAACTTGGAACGATCGCATCGCCACGGGTCTTTCTTTGGAGAAGAGTAAATAGCCGTTCCATTTCGTCATATCTGTCGTCCTCGAGGAGATCCAAAATGCTGTCCTCATTCGTGAGCACATCCATTGCTTCTTCAACCAGAACAGTATCAAAAAGATCTGAAATATCAGTTCTGGTGCTTCTGTCCAGTGTGAGGAAATCGCAGCGAGTCATTTCGCGTGCCAGAAGATCAGTGCAATTATTGACATAGTCTGCGAGATCGTCTTTGTTGGCGTCGGTCTCTCGCCATGTTTTCTGGTATTTCTCGGTGGCTGAATGGAAAACCGGCTCAAATTCGCTGGTATATATGCCCAATTCGTGCAATGCGTCCACCGACTGGCGTAAAAGGCTGGTATCTTTCTCGTTAAGAGGGCCCTTCCTGTCTGAGTCGATGAGAGTCACAACTCCGGTTAGGACCTTTGGTCTGATGAATTGGTCATAGAACACCGATGATCTGAATTGAATCAATCCCATCTCCGTAATGTTTGGATTCTCTGCCGTTCGTAACAGATATGTTTGATCCAAGTAATAGAAGATTTGTCGAATTGTCAGCAATTGCTTCTGCCATTGTGCCCAAGCATGGACGACTGTCCGGAGAACTTCAACGTCTGAGGATTTTGCCTCGTCCCGACGAATGCCATCTTTCACCGTATTGGTGAGATGATGCTCACATTTCTGACCCAGTCTCTTGTAAAGCTCGGCTGCTTTTCCTTGTCGGCAGACATTTTCGGCGCCCTTGTACAGTTCTTCCAAGGAGTATGGTTCTTTCTCATTTCTGAATATTGCGTCAAGAGCCTTATCTTCCTGTGTCCATACTTGCTCAAAATATGCCTGAGGATCGACTCGGGGAACCGTCCGCAGATTTTTGACCACCAATTTCTTCGGTCCTTGATGGGGATTGAAAGGTGTTCTTTGGGCCGCGAATGATGTTTTTCGTTTTGGAGACTCAGGAGAAGATGGCGAGCCCGTCAAATCCATGACATTGTTTGCCGAGGGCTTGGAGGAGGTGAACTTGTACATGTTTGCAAACGAAGTATTCGACGGCGTAGAAGTAGCCGTTGCCATCTTGCCTGTTCCTTGGTTGCTGACTCCCTCAAGCTTCCTATTCTGAAAGATGTCATCCGAATCGCGGGCCGAGGGAGTGGATAGGAGATCAGCAATGGAGATTCGAGATTTCTTCGAGGCCGTGGAAGTAGTGGTGTCCTCGTCGGCGACTCTTCTCTTCGCAGAAGACTTGGACGGGGTTCCTCGATCCGTTTCTTTGCCTTTCCGTGATGTAGTCATCTAATTTTGTGTCAATAGAATGATGAGGTTGGTGGAAAGATCCGAATACTGACATTTGGCCGGTCGCTTGCGGGCAAGATATATGACGGGCGGGCGACCTTTGCCTAGCTTCGGTGATTGGCGGAGATACTCGTTGGGTACGTGTTTACCGGTAAAACTAACACCCGTACCCATACGGTACACCCACTTGCGGAGTATTTGGCCACCGAGGGGCTCACTAGTCTCGGCAGACCTGCCACCTGTCCGGCTTTCATTTTAACGCGTAAGGGCGCGTTGTGGTGGCTGGTGGATAACTGACCTCGAATATCTTCTCTTCTTTGCACACGTTGCACCAAGTGCCCTTGCAATCAGGGACTTTAGATCTGTAGAGAGAACCAATTTCACAAATGGCAACTATGTCAACACCTCGAATCCTACCTGCACATCTCCATGCATTCGCCCCTGGCAGTACATCTTACAACACCGTCCGCATGCTGGGAATCATTACGACAGTGAGTGGGGAGCAAGCGACACTCACCTGCGGATCTGACGCGGTCACAATCCTTCTGAATAGGTGAGACTGCCACTCTTCATATCATTGCAAATTCTGAATGCGAAACAGAGATTCTCACCTATCCGTCGGTTCACTGTACGAGATTGTGGGCAGGGTCGTCAATATCGAAGGTGGACATGGCCTGGGTTTACGAGTCTTCAGCAGCAAAGAATGGCCCAGGAACGAGAACGGACAACAGCCAGACATCAAATTGTTTGAAGCTGTTGTTGATGCAACACATCGGTACAAATCCATCTTCTATGGAGACAATGAAGGCGGTATGGATGGAGGATATTGAGACAAACCCCAGACCGTGACCGTATGAGGGACGAATTTGGATTCCGTCCGCAATGGCAGTGAAGATGATCTGAATTACCGATAATGCAACACTTGAGAAAGCACGTGATCCTACGACGTCGCTTGACTATGGAGGACACCCTGACTATGAAACATATTAGATGCAGGTGAGGCATGCATCACTGAAGACTGCAGCCCTGAACTTGATGTACGATAGCAATGAAAATCATGAATCAACAAAGCAAATGTGAGGGCGACTGTCGTTCTCTGCTCAATCCCGAGATCTCATCCCTTTATGGCCGAGACGCCTTAATTATTGAATACGCTGGACTCCAAGTGCGATACTAAAGACCTTTGCCCTATCAGTCAACCATGTCAGAAACCGCTGATGCTGTATACATCTGACCAGTAAAATGAAAGACTAAATGCTGAATGCCATGCTCCACACAATAGCTGCCAAAGCGCTGACTTGAGCTGCAGATTCATTACTTCACTTTTCGTTTCCTAGGACTTCTTCGTAATGGTTGAGCCGACGGCGCCACCACACCCAACGCTTCAGGATTAGGATATGAAGACTGTCCGTGATGTTGTGCTGCATTTGCATCAATGATGCCATCCCACATAGTCCCCATGGCCTTGTCGTTCGTATCGAGGAAACCGAAGATGCCCGCAGGTGGGGAACTCGGCATTGTGGCATTTGTGGTGAAAGGATCAATGAGGTCGCTATCCATTTGATCTGTTGTCATGGCAGAGAAATTGAAGTTGATCAACTGTTCGCCTGACATGGGAGAAGAAGTTTTGAGTGATGGGAGATCGGGGAAATCAAACGAGATGGCCTTGCTCGGTGTATTTTTCTGCGTCTCGCCACGTGAAGCCGCCTTGTTTTCCTCGGTCAAGTTCATCGGGGGTACCATATCACTTGTCAAAGCGTCGTGGATCGACCGAGAAAAGGGTGTTAATGCCATTGCGTCTTTGCGCACCGTACCTAGCAACGCTGCAAGAGCAGGATGTGGCGCTTGCTTGGCCTTTGGTGTGCGAAAGTTGGGGGTTATATCAGCATTTGGTGACATTTCAGCACCGAACTGACGTTGAGGAGTTTTCGAAGGCGTCTTAAGTAGCAATCGTTCCGATCGTCTCTTCGGGGTTGGAGTCATCGGAGGTAATTCAACATTAGCAAGTCCATCAAATGAATCGGCGAGGCCATCATCAACAACGGCCGCTGGGACCACATTTTCCTTTCCATCCACGGTGATTTCGACCGCTCCAGCGGCAGTTGCAAAGACGTCTCTAGTCTTGTTGAGCCTAGGGCTCCGGCGAACAAATGCCGGCAAGGAAAGCTTGGTCGAGGTAGATGTCGTGAGTGGGCCTGGATCAGATCGGACTTGTGCTCTGTCTGGGGAAGGGAAAAGCTGCCTTCTAACAGGCTTTGGCGTTAAATCAATCTCACGCGCGGAAGCTTCAGATCCATTGGCACGACCAGGGCTAGATTGAACTTGCCTCCGAGTTGCTCGATGGCGAGTGCGTGCCTGTAGCCCCCTCGGCCCAGGTTCTGCACTGCTTGCCCGGTAAGCTTGCGGCATTGGGGGTAATTGAGCTTCCATGTTGTCCGCCACAAAATCATCGTTATTGAGTGCTTCGTTTTCGTTTTCATCAGGATCTAGCGCCTCCGTTGCCGTATCGGGTGAAGAATCGTCACTAGCTGGAGTTTGGGCATCATCTTTGAAATTAGAACTCCCATTGGCTTTCTTGGAAGCCTTTGAAAGATGAGAATTCCTCTTGCGCTTACCCTTCTCTTTGGGGTCCTTTTTCTGCCATTTTTCTCGGGGTCGAGGACATTTTTGCTTATGAAACCACAGGCCACAGGCTGGGAAGGCGTCAGTTCGTTTTCTTTCGTCTTCAGAAAATCACTCACGATTGCACAAGGTTATCGATATCCAATCTTCTGCCTCATCTCCCGATCTCTTTTCGGCCTTGTAACCCCTGAAAGTCTTCACTGTCCCATCAGGATTATGTTCCAGAGGTTCCTTATAGCAACATTCGCCTTGCTCAAGAGATGTTTCAACATCATCCCAGTCACATTCAAAGACCTTGGCATAAGCACGTCGCCATGCAGGAGTTTCAATGGAGCCACAATTGTCGCAGAACGGAGGCATTTCTCCGTTGGCAATGGCATTCTCCAATCTTGCCTTGGTCATCTCCTTGCCCACTTTCTTTTTGGATACTGCTTTAACTCTGGATTCTTCCATCGCCGGTACATCAGACAAGATTGCATCGCTATCAGGGCCCCAAGTTTGCGCTCGCTGCAAAATTCTGGGAGCAGGATCACTCTTGGGAACGGGTGCTGGAGCTATGGCTTTATTTCGTTGCTGATCACGTTGTTCTTCCATGATCTGACGAGCCCTTGGAATGGGCGCTGGTGCTAGTCTCGGAGATGACATGCTGACACGTGGAGCGGGTGTGTATGACTGTGCTCGTGGTAGGGCCCGTGAAGACGCAGGCAGCGGTGGAGGCACCATTTGGGACTTTGACTGTGCGACTGGTTCTTCCACATCATTCCCTTCGTCGAAGACCGGAGGATACAAGTTAGATGTGTCCGCAAGTTGCTGATCTCGCCCTGTCTCTCCACCTTGAAGGTCTTCAGGTTTGTCGACAATGAAGTCGTCAAAATGCAGCAGCTGATCATTTCCGAAAAGGTCATCAAGATCCCCACTCATAAACCCTGAATCGTGGCCGGTATCCATCAAAGGCGGAAGAGCCGGACTAGTAACTGCTGAATGCTGATGTTCTGGCATGACGGGCGGAGAGGATGGAATATTTGCTGGCGTACTGGAAACACTTCGAACTCGAGTATCTTCTGGGGAGGTTACTGACACATTGAGATGCTCCGGCTGTGGTGCAGAATCTGTGATTGGTGAAGACTCTCGGACTTGAGATCCACGAACCAAATTGCTGGGAGGATTCTTTCTCTTTCGTCCTGGTCGGCCCTTTGGTTTGCCCGAGTTCGAAGCAGGAATTGGTGTGGGTGGTCTGACGGGCTCCTCGATCGAGATGCCCGGCTGCAAAGCGGCAGCAGGATTTATTGCAATAGGCCGATGAAGTCGAACGCTGGAGGCAGTGCTGGCCGCCACCCGCAATGATTCAGGCTGCCGTTCGATATTGAAATTTGCCTTCGTTGGCCAGTCAACCTTGGTCGTCTTCGCCCTCTTTCTTGCGGGCCCATCCTCCACATTCTCATCTCCACTGTAATATCCTGAGTTGAATGAATCACGTCGTCCATGGGACATTTGACGCGTTCCTGCTCTCGAACTCGGCCTAGACCGGTTCCCAGACTGTCTTGCAGGACCATTAAAGCTTTGAGAGTCATTGGGTGTGCCGGGTCTGCCGCCAGGTCCAGAGATCTGCATATTCTCGCCATTCAGCATTCTCTGCATGGATTCAAGAGCTGCAGTATCAACAGGAGATGCTGATCGAGGCAATGACTGTGAAACAGAGCTTGTATTCCACTGGGGACGAATGCCATCTTGAGAACTCACGCTTCCAGAACGATATCTTGGTGGGAAAGTATTCACAGGTGTGAATCGAAGTTTGACTTCCAGCGTCTCTTGTGTACTCTTTGAGAACAACCCCATAACATTTTTGCTAACTCTTCCTGTGACCATGGCTTCATTTTCATTGCCGGTGCACTGACTTTGATTTGCCAGCGCCTTGGACAACATTCCCTGTCCAACTAGCGGTGTGTCAGGTTCCGAATAATCATATGCGTAAACCGTGTAGTCATTTTCGAGACCCGTTGTGAGCTCCGGGCTCGCGGTTGTGACCGCTTCCAAACAGGTTCGAAGATCGATGAGACCGATCTGATTTACGTCGTCGACAAAAGCAGTCTGCACCTCCAGCGGCTGAGGCCATCTTGCCAGGTGATTATCTTTCTGTTCGGCATCAAACGTGTAGAGCACTTTGAGTCGGATTGTCCGTATTGAAACGCCATTTCCGGGGGAGGTCGCCATGGTGACGGTGGGTGGTTGAGACGCGAGGTGCGCAGACAGGGACAGTCTGGCAACGCGAGTCGTTACACAGCTATATAGAGAATCTCATAGCGCAGGGGGATGCCGTGATGAGCAGGAGGTATGTCTCGGTTGCGTAGGTGTCGTGATTTAGGAGTGGTGTGCGACGGCGTGGCTTGTAAAAGGTGAATGCTTGCCTAAAGGCTCCGACGCAATGCTTCTAATGACGACACACAAACAAAACGATGAGCCCTTTTTGGCGTCAGATGCTACTTTGATACAAAAAGAGGACCCGAAGTGAGGACAAGGTGAGCAAGTGAAAGGTAGCAGAGCTGCAATCGAGCAGTTGAAACGCGTGGGCCAATGCGGAGCGTGTTCAACTAAAAGCGCGACCTCGGTGGGGGCCCTGCAAGTTTCCAGGGCCTCGCAGCTTCCAGGCGGCGGAATCGGATGATGTAACCAAGCTTATGCCCCAAAAACTTAGGTTCAAAGCCCAAAGCCTCAAGAACTTTGTTCCGGCTAGAGCGATACCAGGCCGATATCAAAGGCAACTTTGCCGAGTATGATGATTCTTGGCGCCCAAGTTTCTGGCCGAAAAGCAAAACGAACAGGACTCTACATTCTCTACTTCTGCTCGCTGGGAACCGAGACTCTTTAAGTATTCTTTTGCAATATGGCAGATGCCCCCAAGATTCAGTATGTCCTTCTCTTCTCCGATGCCATGACTCACACCCCGGTCAGGGCTTATCTCCGCACCAAGTGTTGAGAGGTCACGCTAGATACTGAATCAATCTGCTGACTTTTCCTTGTTCTACAATAGGGATCTTCTCAATAAACCGAGGAGTGAGTTGACGTATGTGGTGTCCCCGCCCGTTGCACTTTCGAGAGCTGTGCTCGCTTTCCCCTCTCCCCTGCGTCCGCCAGCACAACATGCAGTCCGCCAACCCCCTCTTCAGGTGGATTCCGCTCCGCCATGCCCCATGCATTCCATCCTTGTCACTCAGCACAATCAACGACGCGCCAACATAATCAATGCATCATCTCAATATGGAGCGCATTCGTCTACATCCTTTATTTTGATGATGAAGTCGTAGATCTAATGCAGCATATTGGCCCGCAAGCCAAAATTGTATCCGTCACCACACTAATGTCTATTACAGAGAATATGAAGTCTCTCTCCTCGAAGCACACGAATTATCCACGGGGCCTCTCTCCATCCTGATGACGGCGACCCGCACTCACACCCAAGTCCTGATCTCCTGTCGAAACAACCGAAAGCTCCTCGCCCGAGTCAAAGCCTTTGACCGCCACTGTAACATGGTTCTCGAGAACGTGAAGGAGATGTGGACGGAGAAGGGAAAGGGAAATTCAAAGCCCGTCAACAAGGACAGATTCATCAGCAAGATGTTTCTGAGGGGTGATAGTGTTATCCTGGTCCTGTTGAGTTAACCTTTTTGATGAAACATGGGGGAATAGAGAATCGGCGTTGTGCGGTGGACTTGCTAACGACGGAACACGAAATCTTGCCGCACGAAATGGAATGGTCGCAATGACGGAACTCTGTGTCCTCGAATACAAAGGCGAGAGTATGATATTGCAGGAAACCCGATCAAAAGAATTTGTATCGATTTAGACCCTGCATTCAAGAAAGAACTGTGCACCGCGCCCAAGCGCAGGCATAAAACGGTGCGACAAGGACTGGGTGGCGGGGAAATAGATACCCAAGGCTCAGCCAAAAAAAAAGATATGTATTCACGAGGCCTATCCGACCTGCTGGCTGCAACGGCTGCTTCCTCGTTTTGAGCACACCGACGGCGTTCTTCCACCTATAGATCTTCTAGCAGGCCCCAGCCAACCCGACCAAGAATTCCTGCAATCCCCAGGCACCCGGATCAGGAATCTTGCCGATCCATTCATTCTCCGAGCCCACATAGACGGCTCGACCCAAGCTGGCCTTCATGCTCTTCGTCTTTTCGGTTCCCTCTCTGGCAGCCTCGGCTGCTTTCTTGACATCACCAGTATTGGTCAGCGTGTCGACGAATGGAACCAAGGCATCCATCAGGGTTCGGTCCCCGGGAGCTGCTGGGGTGTATTTGCCCAAAGCTTGTAGACTCGATTTCAATGCAGCCGCCCAGACCTTGGCATCAACAGCCTTGAATGATCCGGTGTCTTGTTCTCGTAAGCCGGAAGAAAGAGCGTTGAGGAAGATAGAATAGATTGCGCCAGATGTTCCGTCCATACTGTCCTCGACTGCAGGTATGATCTTGTCTACGAAAGCCACTGCATCCGTGGGAAGGGAACCAGAAGAGAGGATTTTAAGAACGGTTTCAGCTCCACGTTTGAGACCAATGCCGCAGTCGCCGTCACCAACAATCGTGTCGTACCTGGTGACCTCCGCTTCTGCTGCAATCATCTTGTCCAGACCAGCCTGGAGTATAGTATGAGCTTGCTTGGGGTCCAGGGTCAAATGAGAAGGCTTCGTCTCGAGTGTAATCTCTGCTTGTCGATCCATGATGGCAGTATTGTCAGCGTCCCAAGTTGACGTTTTTATGGCGGCCCCCCATCCAAAGGCTTCAGCTGGCGCGTCGAGAAGCTCAAGCATTGACTTTCCAGGGCCGAGGCCAGTGTCCTCAAGCTTGAGGAGAGACGCAGAGAAGCCTAGACCATTCAGCGAGGTAATGAAGGCACCTGCGATGACCCGAACGGGAACAATTCCCCAGTCTTCTTTGAGTTGTTTGTGGACTTCAGCCACAATACCTCCAATCTCTAGGTTGCTGACGCCGCCGAGGTTATTAATCAACAGTACAACTTGGTCCTTCTTTGTAATATCACAGAAATGTCTGTCCTCGTCGTTAGGATCGATCATCTGGGTCAACATAATCTTGATGAGTTCGGGCAGAGTGGCAGACACGCGGTGACTACCCGGTTCGTTATGAATACCCATGCCAATCTCGATCTCCTCGGTCGGGATTTCGTCAGAATTAGAATCAGGAATCGCACGTCCGGGTACATGGACGTGTTCCATCGACGCTCCGACCGAAACAGTATTGCCCGCAACTTGCTTCGCGAGATTGTAGACTTCTGACAAACTTCCACCAGCCTCTGCAAGAGCGCAGACAATCTTGAGCACCAAAATAGACCCGCCAATCCCTCGTCTTCCTACTTTTCCTCCCTTCGCTCGCCCCACTCCCACGTCGTCGCCAATTGCAAAGAACTCCGTTTTTACACCCTGAGCCTTCGCCTTCTCGGCAGCCAATCCGAAATTCAACACATCTCCGGTATAGTTGAAGGTGATGATCGCCACTCCTTTCTCCGTAGGAACTCTCGTGAGGGCAGCACGCGCTACCTGCTGCGTGGATGGACTGGCAAAAATAGTACCAGCACAGGCGGCGGTAAGGAAACCTTGTCCCACGAAACCAGCAAAACTAATGTTCCGTCAAAACTCGTATCAACAATCTGGTTATATTATGATTTGAGGAGATCAAAACCAAAAGGGTTCAGGTCTGAGGGAGAACATACGCAGGCTCATGGCCAGAGCCTCCGCCCGAAATGATAGAGACTTTAGGATTTTCTGTGAGCTCTTTTGACGGTCGTCGATAGATAATCTTGTTCTCGGGGTCGAAGGCGACAGAGGGATTCGTCAAGGTGAGAGAATGGAGAGCAGTCTGGACCAAGTGTGTGGGATCGTTGATAAAGTGTTTGGTCTGCATTTTGACGGCCGAATTTGAACAACGGAAAAGAGGAAGTTGAGGACGGTAGGAAGTTGAGCAGGCAAGTCCGGGGAGAGAAACAATATCTACCGCGTGCCCTCCTGCAACAACAATTCGAATCCAGTGCGGGGAAATGGCCAGGATGGCTGCGCCCCACCTGCACATGAAATATGAACTCTGTCCGGCTCCGAGTTCCCACATTCAAGCTGTCATCCACTTACCTTCAAGCGTTGATGAGTGAGACTGCGAACTTGAACGCCTCTCCTACACGCACGTCGGTATGAAACACCGACCAACCGAGAAAGTTGGTCTCTTCCAATGTCCCCCCAAAATATTACCCCCGCGATAGAGAGCAATATCTTCCAGTCAGCTGTCACCCGGACATGATTCTCTGATTTTGGATGGGGTCTTTCTCGCTTCTCATCAGGTCATACCACATCCTCTTCTCGGGCAGAGGCTCTGCACGCTGAATTTCTATCCCTCTCTAGTGGGAGGTCGAGTTCCTAGGCCTTTGAATTCGGGTTGCCTGATTCGGAGTTACCGAGAAATTCACAGAGGGAGTTAGGCCTTTTTTTTTTTTTTTTTTTTCCCTTTTCCTTGCGTCGATGATATTCCGGGCCGCCCTGCTTCAGTATAGTCAAGTTCGCCATCTTTCCCAACAACGTTTAAAGGCAAATGAGAGGAACTGCGGGGAGAAGTCAGAGCTTTTGCTGTCGGAGAACGCTTTGAATCAACTTGAACCCGTGCAAGCAGTCTGATGCTTATGCATGATACTACACTATGAGGGCAGACAAACCGGAGCAGGATGCCGTCGGTGAGATGCCGTTCGACCCATTTTGTGTCGATCTTGGCCTTGGCTAGGTGACAAGACACAAATGCTCCGTCCTGCAAAACCGAATTTGACCAGAATTGGGGGTGTGATCAAATCTCGAGGTAAACAAAAATGTCTTTCGTTCTTCGCCCTTTGGCGTGAAAGTGAACGTGGGGGTTGGTCGCGTGTTAGTTTCTGTCACGTGAGTGTGGGGGCTGAGGGCATTCAGCCTCGTTGTGACAGCGTTGCCAAAGAGGATCATGTATATATCGACTTCCTCAACAATGAAGTCGATGTCGCCTCTTGCCTATATTGATAGATAGGTTCTCTTTTGTGCACTCTCCGGAGCATTCTGACGAGCCGGTCCCTGACGTCCTGGGTGAATACCTCCGTGAGAACCTTCCTCATACATTCCAACTCGGCAACGGGATCATTAGTTGGGTAACCCAGGTGAGACACCCGCGTACGAAAATCCGAGTACGTCAAGTCCGCGTTCGAGCGTGACGCAGCTCTGTGCCGCTCAACATAACGAAACCCATGATGAGGCTGTCATGGGGATATGTGGAATCGTCGAGATTAATCCGGCAGGTTAGCCTCAGAGAGTGATCTAGGATGAATTTGCCGCCAAATTCGGCGACGTTGGAGTGCACCCATTTCACTGCAAGTCGTTGATCAACGAGACCGAAATTCAAGTTCTCACCTTGTGCTGCTAGACTGGCCGAATCTGGTGTATCTTCGTAGCTTGTGCGATAGTTGGCCGCGATGACGATGAGAGATTTTGTCCGTTGGACCCACGGGGCAGAGTTGTAATAAGTCGTATTGGCAACGTCTTTGGTAAAGGCGCCGCCAAAGAATCAGACTAACACCGGCAGGTTAGAGATCTTCTTGGACGTGGGCGTGTAGGTGGGTATGGAATTTAGATGGCTAGCGAGAGGCAGTCTTCGCTTGAGGCATTGACTGTGGCCTCCCTGGAGAGGTAATCTTGGCTGTGAACGGTGTATAATGTGGCCTGCGCACCTGCATGGTAGTATTGGAGACATATAGATCCGAATTTTGAATCATTGATATCTCTCTCTGCTGAAACAGCAGAGAGAGGTTCAAAACGGAGTGTCTGAACGAAGGGGATGTCTAGAAACTGGGATACGAAAGTATGTTTGGCGTCTGTAGTGAATGTGGCCTGATGTAGTGTTGACAACATGCCAGGGGATCCTGGTGTCGGGAGTGAGAGACGAGAGGGCATTGGGAACGAATACCACGAGGCTAAGAAAGATAGTGGCCTTCATTTTTCAGACATATCTGGGAATATGTCAAGACAGCGGTGGCTACCACCAGATACCCAAATTAGAGGAAGACTCTTGACATCTGCGGAATTCAACTACGCCAAATGGTAGGGTAGAGCTTGGTGACAGAAGATGGACAATCGTGGGTCACCTGCCTACGAGGATTCTACAACGTTTCTGAGACCCAATGACGACTTCAGCAAACTTCCGCCTGCAACACCGAGACGATCCGTGCACGGCAAAGCTCTCTGCGCTCCTGTCTTTCGCGGACCATTTTGGCCCCCTCTCGAAACGTAATTAGTACAAGGTCCTCTTCACCCTGCATGACCTGCGACAAATACGCAATCTGATTCGGGCGGCTATGGGATGCCACTGATTGGACCGTTTTGTTAAGTCAACCCAGTAGACGGAATGTCTAACCCGGTCAATAACCTGGCCTCGCCCCCTTTTCTTCCCTGTCGAGACAATGGCACAGCTCCAAGAGGATTTCAAATGCGTCTTCCAGAAACAAATCTATAGCTTCTGGCTGTTCACGGATTTAAGCCCATGACCAAGAAACATTCGCAAATGCCAAGGGTACACGCGGCTACAAAGATTGGACCATCCAGCTCAAACATAGCGGTTTGTCAGATACAAGCACAAGCAACCTCTCTCAGGCTTCATAGCCATTTCGGCTGTTTTTCACATTTCCTCGCCGAGCTCAATATGGACAGCCTTCCATGGCCAGATTTGGCCCAACGCCACAAGTCTCAACATTAATACACCAGCCGCTGAGCTGCTTGACGCCATGCTAAGGGGGTCTCTTACGTCTTCCGGCATTTGGTCGTCCTCTTTTCTGCACCTTGATATGCGTTGTCAACTCGACACAATGTGCGTTACAGGGGATGACCATTTCTATTCTATCATGCATAAATTCCCCACCCATTGATATGACCAAATCACCCAACGCTGGCATCAAGGAGGAGGAGGGGGGGGGTATTTGCCTTTCTAGGCCACCTTGCACGTTGTTCCTGACTGGAGGTGATCCTGGTCAGCGTCAAGGGATGTCAGTGCCGCACTGCCGAGATGTTGGGATATAAAATGTGAACAAACACCGTCGTCAGAGACTGCCTATCTCTCTCTCTCTCACTCACACACACATTCACATAACTCACAATTTACCATGGCGTTGCTTACATCTTCTTTTGCCACCTTGGCAGTGGATGACTCTGGGAATCCAGAGAACATCGAGTCTAGTCAACCACAAGTTCACTTACAAATCCCGGAGCACGATGAAGTGCTTGACATTATCGACACGTTAAGATCTCAAGGAATCACTCGTTATATCGATTTGCCCCAGCTGATCGTTTGCGGCGACCAGTCCTCTGGAAAGTCAAGTGTTTTGGAAGCCATATCTGGGGGATTTCGTTTCCCTACCAAGGATGCTTTATGTACCCGCTTTGCCATAGAGCTCATCCTCCGCCGAGACCCGACAACAAAAGTCAATGTTACCATTGAACCTCATGAGGACCGCCCCCCAAAAGACCAGGATATCCTTGCCAGCTTCGAACCGCCGACCACCAATCTCGACCAGTTCCCTGCTATTATCGAGGCAGCAGCAGCGGCAATGGGTGTGGATGGCACCCGAAAAGCATTCAGCAAAGATATTCTCAGGGTTGAACTATGGGGCCCACATCAACCCCACTTGACATTAATCGATTTACCAGGTCTTTTCCACGCTGGTAATGAATATCAGTCCAGGGCTGAAGCAGCATCCATCCACGCCTTGGTACGATCCTACATGAAGAGTGAAAGAAGTATCATCCTAGCAGTGGTCTCCGCTAAAAACGACTACAGCAATCAAATTGTCACCGAATACGCGCGTGAGTTCGACCCTCAGGGTCATCGCACGTTGGGTATTATCACAAAACCGGATACTCTTCACACTGGATCAGAGTCCCAAAAATGGTATCAGTCTCTCGCGGAAAACGGCAGAATCAGTTTGAAGCTCGGCTGGCACTTTCTCCGAAATAGAGACTTCGACACAAGGGATTCTACTACTGCGGAGAGGGACGAAGCGGAAGAGCAATTTTTTCGCCGACCTGACTGGAACTCCCTACCCAAAAGTCGAGTTGGAATCAAAGCCCTTCGGCCGCGCTTGAGCAGGATTCTTCTGTCTCACATATCGAAGGAACTTCCCAAACTGTTGCAGGATGTCCGAAGTGGTGTTGAAAATTGTCAGCGTAAACTGAATAGACTCGGACGACCAAGGCGTACGGTGGAAGAGCAACGCACGTATCTTGTACATGCCAGCCAGACTTTCATGAAGCTGATGCAATATTCTGTTGACGGAAGCTACCTCGATCCCTTCTTTGGTAGCTCCGATGATATAGGCAATGGCTACCAAAAAAGGCTTCGAGCGGTGGTACAAAACATCATGAAAGATTTCGCTCGGGCGATGCGTCTACGAGGACATGCGATTCAGCTCGTGGATTACACACCTGACTCCAATAGTACAGGCCATGGAGGCCCGACCTTCGTCGCAAGAGAAAACTTTCTCAAATATGTCGAGGGACGGATGAATAACAACCGAGGCCGCGAACTCCCGGGTACATTCAATCCTGATATCATCGGCGAACTCTTCTTTGATCAGGCAAAACCGTGGGAGGAGATTATTCACTATACCCGAGAACAGTTGATGAAGGCCGCTGAAAGGACGATTGATCTCCTCCTCGAGCACCTCGCGGATCCAGCTACGGCCGCAGCCCTCCAGCGCCATCTTATTGGACCGCACATGGAGGAAATCAGCAAGTCCCTCCACCTCAAAGCGGAGGAAGTGTTGAGACCCTACGTCAAGGGTCATCCGCTGACTTTCAACGAGTATTTCATAGAGAACATACAGAAAAAGAGGAGAATGGAGACCCGAAAGCTCATGGCTAAGAAGATTAGCTCCTTTTTTGGCAAAGACCCCGAGGTAGAGCTAGATTCTAGCAGGATATTTGAGGGCAAATTCAATGTTCGAGCACTCCTTGACGCCCTTGTGTTGGAGATTGAAGTTGACGCTGATCGATTCGCTTGTGTCGAGGCGACCAATGCAATGGAAGCCTACTACGAGGTTTGTACAGCAAGCCATGAATGCGGCACCGTTACTGATGAAAGACTAGGTCGCTTTAAAAGCCGTGATTGATGCATTCGGCATGTACGCGATGGAAGTGTGTCTTCTTGATAAGCTTCCGCACGTCTTCGACCCTAGAGAGGTGCACGGTTTGGAAGAGAAAATGATCAGGAAAGTTGCGGCTGAATCCCCTGAGTCCATAATTGAAAGAGAAGATGCTGAAAGGAAGCTCTCAATTTTGGAACAATCGTTGAAGACACTGCAAAGGATGAAGATCCCCCAGGTCCAAGGTACGTTGAGCGGTGTCTCAAGTTCCCACGTTTGATATCGTCAACAATCCCATCTTGACTAACGTTGATCGCCGTCAAGACGGTCAAGTTCCACAACAAGGCAGTCTTGGAAGACGAGAGGCGGTCAGAGACACCAGAGATTATCCAAGTGAGGCAGCCTTGAAGGAGGTATATTCTAGCACAGAGGACACCGAGTCGACCGATATGGGTTCAGAACAATTCGTAGATAGCCCTGACCGAGTGAGAAGCACCACCTCACGGTCCTCAGCGACTTCTGCGGAACTCGTTGAGAACTCTCCTGGACGCGACCGCCATTATTTCAAAGCTCATCTCAAGAAGTCAAAGGCCTCGTAAAGCTAGGCAACCAGAGAATTCGGGAAGCGTCGTGGTGATTGGCCTTTGGTAGTCTAGTCTCTCTTACGGAGTAAAAGGTATCTGCAATAAATTTTTTTTTTTTTTTTTTTTCAACGAGATGGAAGCCAGGAGCTCTCTCTGCCACGTCGCTGCTCCTCTTCCTCTTCTTCTGCTGCTTGCTACTATTGCTGTTCACGTTACTGCTTGCTCCACGATGCAGCTGTGCAATAGCAGCTTATTTTTTTATATTCAAGTGAAGGAGCAGCGCCTCTAGAAACGATAGCGACGATAGATACCAGGGCAGCTGCCGACAGCAATAGTGGATTAACCCTAACCGTACAGTTTTGGCGGTCCACCTCGTACAATCTCCCATGCAAACGACGGGCCCAGAGCTGGGCGCTATTGTGAGAGAGAGCATCATTGCAATTATCAGCTACATAGGCTGCTATTGCCATAGGACCTCCTTCGACTCCACCAGTTTTCATACTACCCGCATTGTTCCGGCTTACTCTGCCATTTCTTCAACATCCCCCATCGCCAACTGCGCAACCAGCACCCAGCCCCCTTTTGCCTCGCTTCCTTTCTCTTCATCACTACTGGCATCGAAATCGGCGGCGATCTTCTCAAGCGGCTTGGTGGATAACTCCACCGTAGCTCTAGCTGACTTAACAGCTGTTGCACCGTCCTTTTGCTTTTGCAGCTTTCGCAACTTTTGCAGCCTTCTGTCGCGCCTGCTGTTCTGCTACTGCTACGAGCAGCTCCAGGCGCTTTTCAACAGCAGACTTGCTTATTGGCAAGTCCGTCTAATGAAACAGAACGTCGCCGATGGCCAGAGAACCGGCTGATTCAGGTGCCTAGCGGGGAAATAAAAAGGCAGTCTGGAAATGAGCAATTTGAGAGGAGTTCTTCAATCCCGAATCAGCATGTTTGTAGTCTTGTTTGTGCCACCTTAGGATTATTTATCCTGGCCGTTCAACTCGACAAGGTGCTGGACAATATCAAAGAGCTCGCCATCGTCCTTCACATCATTAGAGGAGTCGATGCGCTTCCGCAGTTCATCGTCCAACAGCGTCCTCAATCTTGATGCGAGGATCCCAATCCTCGCCCAACCTCTCAGCCTCAACCATCCATCTACGAGGATTCCAGCGCCGGAAGTGTCGATCTCAATTGGCCCGCCGAACAGGAGCAGCGAATAAGCGTTCAAGGGCGTGAGATCCCGAATAAAAGTTTTGCTCGTCTCCATTTTTGTAAAATAGCTCAGAAAGGCTGCTGCGCCGGAGAAACCTTGAGCATCGAAGAGTATGCTGCTTGGGTGGACGAAGACCCTCCCATTTTCTTCGATGAAATACTTTACAGTTCTGGCTTCCGGTTCGAGTTCCTTCGCGCCCGTCATCGACGCGATATATTTCTTGTCCGGCATCTGGATCCGCGCGATCTGTGGGTTCAATGCACCGGCGATAAGGGCGCGCATGAGCATGGTGTTGCCTTTCCGGCGGTTATATCTAGAAGAGTCGGTTGCATAAGTGGTTGCTAAGAGACCGGTTTCTATCAAAGAGTCGAGCAGTTGGCGTCGAGTTGAGTCGATGTCACGAAGAGTCTGGTGCGATAGAAATCTGGCCGAGCACCAATCCTGGATATCGTTGTAATGCATCGTGGAAGATTGAATTCGCCATTGCTCGAATGCGGTACTGGCCAAGATCAGATCTCCACCGGCGGTGTAAAAAGATGACCACGCCTCTTTTGCTTCGTCTCTTTTTTCTCGTGGTGACACAAAGGGGCTTTTGGTAGTTAGAATGGCCGCGATCGTCAGACATGGCTCTACACAGTCAAACAACACTCCGTAGACCAGGAGCTTGGCGCATCGAAGGTCCGCTGGGATCATAGCCAAATACATTCCAAGGCCTGTCAAGCGGTCGTTTTCCAACGCTCCCATCCGGTGTAGAACCCTCATTGCATTGGCCACAGCTCGATTGTTTGGAGGAGAGATAGTGCTGGCCAAGAATTCTTCGACATTGCGATCCGAACCTGTCGCTTTCACAGAAAGGCATAGCTGCTCCAATGGTGTCCGATGCATCTCTGGTGCAGCGGTCGCTGCCATCTGGACTTCGATACTTCTCGTGAACAGCTTGTAGTACTTGCCTGCTTGAACTCGACCAGCACGACCGCGTCGCTGCTTGCAAGCAGCTTGCGATACCCAAACTTCCTCGAGTCGGACAGTATTAAAGGCTGGGTCGTAGTCGGTCTCTTTGACTTTTCCAGAGTCGATAACAGCCACAATATCCTCAATCGTGATAGAGGTCTCCGCAACGTTCGTTGCCACCACGACTTTTCGTTTACCGGATGGGGCCCGTCTAAATACTTGTCGCTGTTCAGTAGGCGTTAGCGAGGCGTGTAAAGGCAGACCGTGGATCCTTGGCGATTCATTCAATGTCCTCAAACAGCGATCTATTTCCAAAGTGCCAGGCATGAAGATCAATATGCCCCCAGTTGTATCTCCCAACTCCCCATCAATGATCTGTATAAGTGAGGCAATCAATTGGTAATTGATACCAATTCCCAAGTTCTGGATTGCCTTTCCAATTTCAGATGAAGGGAGATCTTTGGCAAGTTCAGGGGCCGTCTCCTTTTCCTTTTCCACCAGGCGGACAACATCATCGAGATAGTAGTCTTGAACCGGAAAAGTACGCCCTTCGATATGTACTCTACCGACAATCTCGCCGCCAAAGTAATTGGCAAAAATATCTGCATTCAGGGTTGCACTCATCAGGACAACCTTGAGCTTAGGGAGCGATGACACCGCATCGCGTAAGAGAGCCAGGAGGAAATCCGTGTCGAGAGAACGTTCATGGACTTCATCGACGAAAACATGACTAACATTCGCTAACGCCGATTTGACGGTTTTTGAGCCTTGCAAGCGCCGAAGGAGAACCCCAGTTGTCATGAACGTAATTTTGGTCTTTGAAGACACTTTCGAATAGCCCCTGACACTGTATCCGACTGATGTTCTCTCAAAACCTGCGTCAGCAATCTGGTCATATTATGATTCAATGAGATCAAAGTGGAAAGGATTTAGGTTTGATATAAGATATGTCTGGAGAATGGGCCCATATAGTCTTTCATGATGTATGAGGCCCCTTGAACCTCATGCTTCTGAAAACTATACATATGCACAATTTCACAAGAAATAGCGTAATTGACGACCAAGGAGGGCGGGAGGAAAATGAATGTGTCAGACAACCCAGTACAAGGCTTAAGAGAACTTACCTTCATCACCCTCTTTTACGCATCTCTCTGCACTGACGCGTTCTGAGAGTGACAACGCTGCTACTCTCCTTGGCTGTGTGCATAGCATATTCGTCGAGGAGCCTTGCATGTTCTGGATAGCTTCGTCCAGGATGAATTGAATTGCCTGCGTACTCTTTCCAGAGCCCGTCTCACCAGTGATCAGCGTGACTTGAGCTTTCTTTACCACTTCTACAATGGTATCCTTTTTGGACCATGCCGGTAAGTTCTGCCTCATTGAGTTCATTTTCTCCTGTGCTTCTGAACATTGTCGGGCTTTCCAAGCCTCGAAAATTGTTTTGTCAGATCTGGTATCTTTTGGATAGCTTCTTTCTCTTAATTTGGATGAATCGGAAGGACTTTGCCCTTCAAACTCCACGGTCGAAGGTTGTCGCACTTTGAATGAAGGGGACGCAATCTGTAAATCACTAAGCTTGCCAGGACTTTCAATAATAGCTGGCACAGAGTTGTCGAGCCACTCCAGTAATCTGAAGATCATGGAGTCGCCGAGTAGATTTTCCTGAGCATAATTGACAGCGCCTTTTACAATACTAAGACGAACGTAGCTTGGTAATTCGGGTGCTCGGATTGAAATGATAGGTGGCAATGAACTTGGATAACCAGAAGAAGGACGTTGAAAGCGAAAGGTGGCAGAAATGGCCGAAGTCGGGTCTGTTTTGATGACGCAACAATCAGGACCATCAGCAGTGAATCTTTCATCGAGAATAGCTTTCAAAGCCGTCATTTCTTCTGCCCAAATGTCTGTCTCTGTTGTGGAGTTTTTCGGGTCGTCAAGTTGGGGAGACACAAGTTTCAGCTGAAGCGCTTCAGATGCCAACGCTGCGTCTCCATCGTTGTCGCGCAGAGCTTGAATGCACAGTTGACTGGGGTATCCCGCTTCCGCCAATCTCTTTATTTTAGCATCAGTGGCTAGGTCGCTTGTAACGAGGAGTATGCCAGCATTGTAGCCTGGTGGAAAACTCCATGCGGGCAGCGAATCCTCGGGTACGTGGATGAGTAACCACTCTAATACTTCCTCTCGAGATCCACAATGGTCCAGTGCTTCCTCCACATGACTACACTGAAATCCAGACTTTGATAAATCGGACAAGATTGAGCTTCTCTCTCCCTCCGAAATTTTCTGAGCGTTCTGGTTCCACACGCCTCGCGTTCTTATCATTGATTCGATACGCATGCGGACATTCTGTCCAAGTTCAAGCTTGGGTGCTCGATCCCACGACTTGCTATTGGCAGTGCTCGCTCCTGGATTCACAAAGCTTCGAGGCTCAATTTTAGTTGTCTTCAACGCCTGATCTTGTTTTTTCTTTTCCATGACAGCTTTGATTTCTTTTCTCTTGGCTTCTGCAGCGAAAGGATCCGCATCATATTTCCACGCTCGGTCCTCCCTGAGATCTTCTTCTTTCAGTCGTTGGAATTCACCTTTCCAGAGATCTCGATACGTTGGAGGCAATGCCATTGCTAAATTCTTCATACTGCATGTCCGAAAAAGTGCATATGCCGCTGCAAAGTGCCGTGCCTCAAGGGCAGACGGTCGATCTGCTAGATGGGCTTCGGTCGCGGGCAGTTGAAAAGGAGGAAGTTTCGTTATCTCTCTTGTTTTTGGATCGGTTTTCGACAGTACCACCCAAAACCTGTGCAAATTTTCCCCGTTGTTGCCTGTGGATATTTGACGTCCAAAATACTCCGGCTTGTTCCATTTCTGCCGTTGGCAATGCTCTGATAACATATTCACTGGCAGTTTGCCCGTCCACGACGCGCCTCCTATGACTTTTCTGGCATCTGGGCGGGGCGGACCTTCGGCTTTTTTTGGATCTCTCTTATTCTTGTCATTTTGCTGATTGCTGAACACGATATGATCGCTGTCTGGAACTGAGGGAGCCGATTTCTTGGACTCAACATTCTTGCCTGATGCAGAGCCTTTTTTGGGCGCCATTCGCTGAATTCGTAATATTGGGTATTGACCAAATGACTGTCAAGAGGACAAAGATTGGTGAGGTCTAAGATTTTCAAACCTACCCGATCAAGAGTAAGAGGCGTCGCTTTAGAAGGGCTCACTTGGACAGAAGGGAGACTCCACCATTATCCCTATCAATACTGAGACAATTCCGGGGCCCAGAGATGCAAATTAGTGTATGGGCAGGGAATGAACAGGAATGGTGGACGGCTCGTGCAGTGAAAAACTTAACCTCGGCAAACATTCCGTAAGGAACATAAGCCTCAGCCTTGTTGCCCCCCTTATTTGTAAGGGCTGTGTACTGCGTGTCGAGAAGCCGGGAATTCGAAGGCCAAGCCAAGGAAGGGATTGGAGAACTAGGGAACTGGGTATGGAGGCTATAGGATAGACGTTCACGTGGTAGAGCTAGTTCCCAATGGGCCGGGTGGCCTGCACGGGCGTAAGAATCATCAATCAAAGCTGTGTACTGCAGGTACAGCCCCCCGGTTTGACTCAAATTCTTCTATCTCGACAAAAGTTCATGGATAATGGAATTTGAGGAATATTTCAATTTTGAGATGCGCATTGCGTTTGCGTCTCTCCAGGGGCATTATCACTCATAGCATAATATGGTTTCTCGATGAAACCAATTCTGTCGCAGGCAGCCTTTGCCACCGTCTCTGTTCGCCGTCACAATCTCCAAAGCTTTCCACGAGCAAGTTCCGTGGTCCACCATAAATAAAGCTGGCCGATACTCTGTCAGGCAACCGAGAGAAGATAACGCTCAGTTCTGTGATTCTCGGACTCTATGCAAATGATGATGCTAATTAGGGGTTCATGACTTCGTGTATCCTCGTGATCGTTCCTCGATAAGCAATGAGGAATTCTAACATTTAAAAACAAAAAGAAAAAAAAAAAATGAATGATAAACCAGCAACGATGACATTTCTCTTTCCGACATTGCCGTCAATCAAGTTCATCCTCCATTCGGGCTTCATTTCAGTCGAGCGCGATGTTGTTCGGAAGCGATTTGTTTGTGGCCGATTGCACTCATGTTGCTAACTTGAGAGACGGCTGTTCACATGCGGAAATAACAAACGTTATCATGGAAGTATGCCGTCGATGACTGAGGTAAAAATGCTGCGGCAGCCGGATCTGGCAATTGGAAGCCTCTCTGCATCTCTGCCTCGACAAATACTGAAGCTCTCTTGTAGCGCTTGTCGAGGTACTTGTTGAAAACTGCGCCATGGTGCTTTCTAGGGTCATCGCAGCATTCAAGCAACAAATTGATCAGCGGTTTGAGTTGGGAGTATGTATAGCCAGAGTAATAGACATGATGTGTAGACTGATTTCGTTAGTAGCTGAATTTGGTATGCCAATATTACAAACTTACCCAAGTACCTTTTCGGAGCATGATACGTGCCAGGCAATGAGAGGCAGCAGCCGTAAAGCTAGGAGGGCTCCCGACGAAACGCTCATCCATCAACGTCACCTCAAGGAAATACTTGGCCAGAGTTCGAGTCTCGAGATCATAGTCATCAGCCTTGCTAATTCGGCGCAGGAAGCTCATAGGGCCAGGCCAACCGAGTTCGAATTGAAGCATGGTAAGCATGAACCGCTCTGCTTTGAGAATTTCATCAATGCTATACCCACCATCGACCATGTACACAATTTCCTGCACAGATGGGCAATTGATCTCTTCGTATTTGGCGGCAATAAAAATGGCGGTGGCGCCAACAAGCTGGAGTTTGCCGAGAGAAACAACTTTGCAGGACAGAAATCGGTCGATGTAGTTGACGCAGAGGAACAGAGTCTCCGGGAGCAGGTTGAATCGAAGATGCACTTGGACAAGCCAGTCCATCAGAACCGAGCGCATGGACCACTGAATTTCGTGTTGATTATCCATGTAATGAGCGTTGGGAAGCATCTTCAACTCCAGTTGTCTCATGTACTCGAAGATCTCGTCTCCATACTCGGCGACCATGCTTGTGTCATAGCTTTCGTCTTCCACATCCTCTGGAGAACGAGTGGCCTCAACTAACTGCTTCGCAGCATTGATTTCTTTACGAGCTCGTGCATTCATCTGTGGGAACAGGACAGCTGTTGTACCGCTGGTGGTGTTTTCCCCCCTAGATCGAAATGATCTAGCTGTGACATACCCTTCTTCATAGTTCTCTTCGTCTTCTTCGTCCCAATACTCTTCTTGCTCCACGGGTCGCTGAACGTATGTACGATGGGGACTCAAAGGTGGTACACCGTCCACAGGGTTGATTAGCTTTGCAACTGGGATCTGTTGTGCTTCTGTCTCCTTCACAGCAGTAGCATTTGAGTTCGATAATACCGGAGCAAGCTGAGAAGACACATTGTCGGTCGCAGGTGGCCGTGAAGAAAGGACATCGGACGCTTTTGCGGCAAAAGCTTCGACTTCCTTTATATCAACGTTAACATTTGGCTCACTGGATAGCGTAGATCCTAGATTGACTTCATCAATGCCTGGCAAACTGGTGTCGGATTGGAGATCTTGAACTTCTTTGACAGGGTCAATCACACGGCGTGACGCTGGTGGAGGGAGACAAGGCTGAGGTTCATTCTCGAGCTTGGAATACCCTATGACCTTTTCTTTCACATCAGTGGCATTGGCATTGTTTGATTCTTGTAATGTAATTTCTGTCTCTTGGACTACACCCAGCCGGCTATCATCTTTGAAGATCGTCGTTTGCCGCTTAGTCAGGGTCTTTCTCGAATTGGCAGCCTGCGGAGGGATCACATTGTTGTCGGCTGGGGGATGGAGGAGGGAGCTTTCAGATGTTGTGTTACTGTGGTTGGCTTTGATGCCCGATGGCCTCTGTGCGGGCTTCAGCAGCGTAATAGCAGACTTTCCGTTTAGAGGGTGGGCAGCCTTGACGGTGGGTTGCAAGCTAGGCTTGGTTTGTAGTGTCGAGTCATCTTTGCTAGGTCTGGTGCCCGGGACAATGTTGCTTAGATCGCCAAAAGGAGTGCGCTTCGCCGCGCCTTTCAGGCCCTGTCCTGCCGCGGACAAAGATGTCAGGGCAGGACTAGATTTATTTCGTTGGTGGATGGTTTTAGTGACATGACTGTCGGGAGGGAGGTTCTCATCATTCTTGCCGACGCGTCCAGGCCGGATCATGCGTTGCGGCTGGAGGAAGAATTTCATTGTTAGTGCCAGTCTACCGAAGGGAGAACGTATAGGGGAGAAAATTTTAGGATCGCCAGGAGCTTTGCGCGTCGACTACCTATGTTGAACGGCGGGGACGAGGACACTTACTCTGGCATCCATGTTGAACAGCCACACCAAGAAGATAGAACGATGTCTCCTGATCGAGTTTGAAAATGTTGGTTAACACCACAGAGGCTGCTGCAGGTCGAGGCGGAGCGCCGCGACGAAGATGCAGGAGAGACAATACGTGATAGGGGTGGAAGCATCAGATGAGGAGATATGAAAAGACGAAGGCAAGGAAGGGGAAGGCCAAACACCAGGCTGTGTACCAATGCAGAAGCTATGCCTGTGGTCGAGTGCACGGCATATTGTGGGCCATAGCAACAAAACACAACATTGAATAGGACGAGGTCCCGATATAAACAGACATGCGGTACAGCACTGGCACTGCTAGTGAAGTTCCCGGCGTCTGCTACTGGCTGCGGCTCTTGCCGCGCTTGGCTTGCTGCCAAGCCCAGCTATCCTCCTTTATTACGACGTCAACAACGCGGTCATTTTGAAAGGCACTACAATGTATTTTATAGTTCCTATCCTCGCAGAAGTGGAGTTTAGCTGAGAAAAAGTATTTGCCTGATGGGAAAATTTATTTCAATTGTACAGGTGTCTTCTTGTAGGTCCCTATGCTAATTGTAGGGCGCTACGGCCCAAAAGCCTGCTATGACGTCAACGCGTCGGGGAATAACACGTGGCCACGTGACTTTATAGGTCCCCAGCATCCTGGCAATTATCCATCATATCATTACTGTCAGGATGGCGGATGATCTAGATGAGCGCGCCGTCACAAGAATCAAAAGGAGACAGTTGGTGCCATAAGCCCGATCGTTTGTCTTGCTTTGCCTTCAAAAGCTTTCTTCAGGGGAATCAACATGGAGGGTACGGCCTGCGACCCGCTCGGGTGTCGCTGGGCGCTTACTCAACCTCAGCAATGTCATAGGACGTCCAACGATCCCGAATCCACCTCGACATGGAGAACGCCTCGGACTTGTATAATACGATTCTGGCTTGCGATCACGCATCTCCTGATCTCATGTCTGATGGGTCGGAGCGATGGTAAAGACGGGGACGCGACACCGTACAGCAGTATCTGCCTCAATGCAGCTGTTGGATCGTTGGTGCAGAACAATACCGAGGACGATCGCACGATCAGGTCTTTCCTTGTTTGCGTATCCGGATGTATCAAAAGCTATCGATGTTCGCGAAGCAAAGGCAAAATAAGTGATGAAGGCAAGTCTATGACCTTTGAAGGCGATATCCCGAGGGCCGGAACTCCCAGCGCAAACTCTAATTCGATGGCTTTCACATCATTTGCACCACATCTGATGGCCCCCATTCACCCGGTGAGCCAAATTGCGCTTACCGGCCGACTCACATCGCGAAATGTCCCAGCGAAAAGGATCAGAACCCCGACCCAAACGGAGCTTACTAGATGGGCCTGAATGGTTGAGATGGTTGCCCATAGAATTGGAATGTGGGGTTGCCCTGTTGGAGGGTCAATGACAGCAACCTGACGTTCATTAATCTCGGCTCGATTTGCGGCGACAACGTGAGTCTTTCTGCGAGTAGCAATGACATCCCGTTCGGGAGCTGCGAATCCATATAAAACAAAATATGGTACTGCACGTGCACCGATGTTTTATGAAGCAGCGAAATTGCGCCGGGTTCGAGCTTGCCGCCATTTCAGACTTGTCGCCAAGGCCCAGCGCCGGTTTACAGTAGAACCGTCAAGTGGAAGCGAGCCTACCTCTACTTGGAAGACTTTGACGCCGCCGTTGCCCGTCGTAGCCGTTGGGAATACTCCATATTCTCCCATGCTTGAGAGAGATTATTGTGGGAGAATTTTGGAGGGCGGGCTGAAGTGCATGGATTGGCGTGAACGGCGATTCGAATTCCCTGCGATTTGTGCAGTTTTGTGGCAGCCAGTGCTCCAGCCCACGGCCGAGTCGTCGAGGATTGGTGGAATGGTTGGATGGCATGCTTGCGTGTCTTGACCACGGCCTCTGAACGGGCACCCAAACGGCAGCCAAAACTTGCTACTCCACCCTTTACGGTTCATACGCGGACGCTTGCTCATCTTCGCCATACAGACGTCGCAAAGTTGCTGCAACTCGGCCACATTTCTTGAACATCAGTGAGGGGTTTGCTACTGATTCCTTTTTAGCACAGCGCATCGCCTGGCCTGGCTCGCAACTGGTGTCCTCACTTTCCCGATGATTCTGACCGGTGCGCACTGCGCAGAACTCAGCACTCAGCACCGCCGCCGCTGACTGCTTCATAATTTTGCACTCGGAATTGATTGCCCTGCTAGCTTTTTGCCCGCCTCAAGGCACCGGCCATGGGGATACTAGCCAACGAGCTGGCCATGCTGCCCACCCGCTTCGGGATTGTCACCTGGTGCGATTGGCCCCGTAGCTGAGTGAACACCCCGTCACCAGATAGCGCTACCAAGTCAAAAATGTGAAGTGACTGCTAGGGTGGTTATCCCTCACCGTTGGGCGAACACATAAGACCTAGAAGTCCATAACTCTTGCCAGTTGCGAGGCTCCTTTGGCGAGTTTTCTTGATTTGTAGGATTTTCTCTTCACAGCCAAAGAACAGAACAGAAATTCCTGATACCCGATTCTGACTTGTTCGGATTTATTTTTTCTACACAGTTCGAAGCCACGTTCTTGTGGTACGAGTACGGACTGGAGTTGGACAAGGCATTCTGGTCAAGTGGGCCTCGTTTCAGCGCCCAAGCCAGGATCGCTTTCGCACCTTGCTTTCTTCACTTGACCTCTTCTCTCCTCCTGTCACTCGTCAACTTGTTCATCAGCTCTTTCAAACCTCTTTCTGCACTGCTCTGGTATCTATCCTCACTCCAGACGAGCCACCTGCTCCGACAGAACCCCCCCCCTTCTCGCCCAAAGGCATCGTCGCAACCTCCAATGCTCTTATCCTCGACGATGCCTGGACGGTAGAGCCGGATGCCCTTCAGACTTTCTGTGCGCCGTCCCTGCTGTATTTGAGTCTCATCCTAAGGCTATCGCAAGTATTCGCTGTCACTGTCGACAACATTTTTTTCAATGTAAGTGCTCAAAATTTGGCAGACAGACTGCCTGCGTTGTCCTCCCAACCGCCTCCCGCCTATTGAGGCCAGCATCATGAACGATCGCTCTCATCACAACCACCAAGTCACCACAAGATGGCACAATCGCTGATCATAGTGTACAGAGTCGAGAATTTCCAGAATTAGACTCGGTCTCCTTGAAAACCACCCCTTTAGTTGAGGCGAATCCCTTGATGACCTTCCAAGGCATTCTAGAAAGGTAAAAGGAGGAGGACATCAATACTTGGTGCACTGGACGGTATGCAGGTTTCTAGCTTGCTCTCGAACGAAGAACGCAAGACTTCGAAAATGCCTCCGGCCAAATCCATCTCTTTCGAGCTTCTCCTGGATGAGGGCTCCAAGACAAGAGCACGAATCCCCCTCAGGGTCGTGTTGAACACCCACGACAGTACTGAGTCTATCATCACCACCGTGAAGAATTTCTATGGCATATACGATGGCAATGGAGTGAGCTTTGAAGATTCATGGGGAAATACGCTCATTGCGTCGTACGACAATCTTGCTCCTGACTCGACTGTCTATGTGCGCATTGTGCCGGTTCCCCAACAGCCTTCAACAGCATATCCACACGGTGCATATGCGAATGAAAATGGCTATGAAACACGACGGCGACCTAGTTTAGGCGACCCCTTCCAAATGCTGCCTCCTCACATGCAGGAACAGTCACAATCGCCGTCTCGACCAGCCTCAAGGTTGGCTCGGAAGAGAAGCATTTCACCAACTCAAGGACGGGGGCGCAGAAGTGTATCGCAACAGAAGGGGGCCTCATTCACAACTGTCAGCCGTGGTTCCAGTGCCAATGGAAGCTATCACGACGACAACGGCTATAGCGATAGCGAAGCTGGGCGCAGTTCGGTTTCAGGGTCCAAGAGAGCCAAAAGCGAGCAATTTGCGAGTTCTGAAATCAGCACTGCGAATGTTTTACAAGATGGCAGACGTGGACAGCCCATCTTCGACAGCTCTGTGCGTTCCCTTTGGCCTCCCCTTCCAAGCACCATGCTGACTTTGCCTAGACTCTCCCTCTTTTCGTTCCCCCTCAAGTTCCTGTGACTGCGTCTCAGTCTTCCATATCTCCTCAGCGACGGTCCCTACTACAGGAGGCGCCGTCGCCATTCCACCCTCCGGCTCAAAAGCTGTATGGAAACCAACAGCACCCAGTCCTATCCCCTCAAAACTACGGAGAGAACCACCATACATATGGGCCTGGCGACCAAGGTGCAGGTGGTGAGATGACAACACCAGTGCCTCAGCATGGTCATCGGCTGCGGGGCAGATCTACGATGCAACAGGGCCACAGTGGTAGACAGGGATACAACGGAAATGGAGTGCTCCCCACTCCCGATCCAACAGTTGCCAGTTGTATCTCAGATGAAGATGTTGCTCGCACTCTGATCGCATTGGGTGATGCCTCAAACTACTCTCATGGACGTACCTCCAATTCTACATTGGATGAGACTTTCAGCGGTGCTGCAGATGCAGCTTCTTCTACCGGTGCGACCAGCGATAGTGATGAATACAGTGATGCAGAAGGAGGTCTTCCGAAATACAGAAAATACCTTGACGATGAGGATGAGGATTATGACCAAGGAAGTCTGGAGCGTGACCACGATAGTCATGATGGGCCTCCCAAAACCAAGAAGATCAAGACCAAAACGCACGATGGCCCAACCAATGGGTATCGACCAAAAACAACTGCATCATTGAAGAATGATAAAGCCTCCAAAATGCGATCGAACACACTCCCAAAGACTGCTAGGCATTTAGCACAGCCGGGCCTGATGAAAGCACCTTCTGCACCGGCATCAACAGGACAAGTCAGGAAGTCATCGGGCTCCAGCCTCCACTTTCAACATCAAATTGCTGCTGATGAGGAAGATCTCTCGTCTAAACCTCGATGCCAACGATGCCGAAAGAGTAAGAAAGGATGCGATCGTCAACGACCCTGCCAACGGTGCAAAGATGCCGGTATTGGTATCGAAGGGTGTATCAGTGAGGACGAAGGAAATGGCCGCAAAGGCCGATATGGCAGACACATGGGTGTTCCGGTCAAGAAAGTTACCGATGAACCAATGCCACACGAAGATTCACCAATGACTACCACAAACATGTCCGCTGACGGCACTGCAGTCCACGGGAGTCCCGATAAAGGCAAAAAGAGGAAGAGGTGAGGGGCGCCAATCTGCCAATGTCACCGTGCAGTTGTGTTAGAACATGGGTTCATACTACCAACGGGGAGTCATGGCCAATGCAATAGAATGGGATATCGGGGGGTGAAGATTGGATCGATGGGGTCGCAAGGCCCCAAGCACGACGAGACTGGCTGACAATGATGAAGGGAAATTTCAGGTTGCTTTGAATTCGTGACTGTCTTACAAGGTTAGCTACACTGATGTGAGAAAGCTGAGCGCGATGGTCAATGATCGATGGTGGCAGTGCAGTGTGGGTTTCTTATGTGTTGTCTTCAATTTGGAACGAAAATGGGCGAATTTTGTGATTAACAAGCAATGCAGGAGAATTATTCTTGGGTTTGGTAGCATTGATGAGTGTACGAAATGAGAAGCCTTTCATTATTTATTCTCAACGGGAATGCCTCTTGCATGGCCACAGACATCGAAGGGTTAAGGCTGAGAAACGAACCGATGTCACGTGAGTACGTGGATCTGCATTTACCCTCCGCGAGAGAGTTTCTGCCCACTCTGTCGCTTTTCTCAATTTAAATTTCTTTCTCTTCCTGTTTAAAGTCCTTGTTCGCAAGACATATTCACTGCCAACCAGTCTTCGTTCACCATCTCGCGCCAACAGGCTTTACCAACGAACGTCCGAGATGATACTTGTTTCGTGACCTTGGCCCATTTCTTTAACCTCTGAGGTTTGTCGAGACAACATTCCCAAAATGCCTGGACAAACACCTCCAACCCCGAAACCATCCACCACTAGATCTCCCACAAATGGTACCAAACCCAGACCGCGAGCAGGAATTCTGCGCAAGACGAAAGCGGAACGCGAGCAATTCGCCAAAGAGGAAGCTGAACGCCAAAGAGAGCGAGCGGCAGAAGAAGCCGGAAATGCTTGTACAAGGGGCGCAAGAACGAGGGCGGGACGAGGAGGAAGGGATGCTGCAGCAGGAGGTCAAAGAGATGAAAGAGCCCGAGAGACACCGATAGGAGCGGGTGGTGTTTTTGGTGCTGGAAGCGGCCTCAAACCTGGCACGAAATCGAAAAATGCTTTACCCGAAGGATATAGTGAGATGCTGGAAGGCCAGCAAGGAGGCCAGCTGGACGATTCCTCTCTGAGAGCCTTGGCCGCAGAGAACGCGGCAGCAGCGGCCGAAGAGGGACTAGGAGGGTCTTCCTCGAGTGGTAGAGCTGGCACAACAAAGAAACAGGAAATAGTCGACATTACTTCGGACGATGAACCGAATGAACCCAAGCGAGACATTGAGAGGATATGGGTCTCAAGCGACGAAGATGACGACGCTATTATGTCGAGAAAAGGAAGAGAAAGAGCTACACAACGTATGCCCAAACCTGGGATGGGTCTTAGGCCGGTTCGTGCCCCTCGCATTGTGAAAGAGGAAGATGCAGAACTGGACACATCTCGCAAGAAAGCCCGAGCGTTTAAGAAAACCGATTCGGAAATTCAAGACCTTGATGAAGACGACATGGACCTCGACGAGCCGGTTTTCCTCAAGGAGCAACCATCAACCTCTGAGATACGTCGGCGGAGTCTCAAGAAACAGACAGACAAGTTCAGAGAAGTCAAATTCCCGACAGAGACAATTGAAGAGCGAGCGGAACGTCTCCGAGTTACGGATGACATGCTCAAGTTACGAGACCTGTTCACACGACCACATTCGAGACGAGGCGCTACTGTCGACGATGACCAGGATAGTGGCAAACCGAATCTCGAAGACGGTAAGATGTTCCTCTTACAGCTGCCACCCCTGACACCTTTCCTCATTGACCCAACCGCTATGGTGGAAGAGCGTGAAGTCAAACAAGAAGGCACAGCCGAAGCCGATACAGATCTCCCTCCCTCCGCAGCTCATACAGGACCAGCACCGCCCCCAGACGGTCAAGCCAAGAAAGACCCTGATGTGCCGGCCCCTTCGAAACCTGCTCTCCAGCTCGACGGACTTCTTACAGCCTCTGAACCCACACGCCTCCCACCCGGCTTCGTCGGCAAACTGCGCGTGCATAAATCGGGCAAAGCCTCGCTCGATTGGGGCGGCACGGATATGGAAGTCCGATATGGATCCGAAGTCGACTTCTTGCAGGATGTGGTCATGGTAAAATCTGGCTTGAAGCGAGAAGTGGAGAATGGAGATGCCGGTTCTGGAAGACCTGACTACGAAGAAGGAAAAGACGACGACGACGACGACGACGATGAGAGTCTAGGAAGAGGAAGGGAGAAAGTCGTCGGCACGAGCTATGCTTTGGGCCAGGTGCGGAAGAAATTGGTCTTGGTACCGGACTGGACCAAACTGTACGATTGATAGATTGATCGATTTGGCTTACTATCTGAGATGGAATCTCAGTGTGTCACGAGGGTGGGAAAAAGTTTCATGCAGTACAATACCGGAAGAGAGATTGGGTTGGTTGACTTGAATTGATAACCCCCAATAGCTGAAATACCCAGTCAGGACGGGGTCAAAGCAGCCCGACTTTGACTTCCAATGATGAATCATGATGGATCTCATATCGTGCTCTACTTTGCTTCTGCAACTGTAACATACGATGAGGGATGCCTTTATTTAAAGAGGCGGCATTGTCCTGTAGACGCTGCGCGAGCAATCGAGACCCGAGTTAGTGTGCATCATCTCAAGCCCTAGCAGTCTTGCCATTGTCATGCTGGAAGTCATCAGTGTTGTCACTAGTTTACAGGGCAGATCTAAACGAGGATCTTCAAAGTGAGCAAGTTGTCATACGAAGACCAGACTGCTACATGTTTATTGAAACATAGGATATAACGCTGACTTGTTATCTTTCGCATCTGCGCATTTGGCCGAACCTTGCGATGCCTGAATGGCAGCTGATTTTCTAGAGCGCATATTATTCCGAACCGCCATCGGCCACATCCAAACGCCAGAACGAACTCGGTGCAGAAATGAAACACCACATAAACCCCAGCCCAATGTTCCGCAGATAGAATTCGCAACTATCTCCTAACCCGTACATACAATCCCACTCATAGGTAACTAAAGCACATACACCCAATCGTGATGGCGAGTACGGGGAGCGTCCCAGCTTTCACGATGCAGGCACTGTTGGCGACAATTTTGGATTGCTCATGAGAGTGTGTGCTGGGTTTCTTCTCTTCTCTCTCCAGGGGGAGCATTTGGTTATCCTCCTCTTCGGAGGTGGCGGGCAATTTGACTTCCTTTGCCAGAGGGACAGAGGACTCTTCCTCATCTTCGGCGGCGGGCCTCTTCACTTTATCCAGCAAGGTTGTGATTTCTGATTCGATATCTTGGGCAACTTTTCGGAGTTTGTCCATCAGCGGTACGGTTGGCTTGGCCTTCTCGGTCTCCTCATTCACCATATAACCTGAATTTGCGACACCATCTCCCAAAGGCGCCTGTGTGGGCAGACTCCTTTTGGTCTTGACCACACCAATCGTTCCCTGGATCGTCCCGAGCCCGATCTCCCCTGCAGTGGCGCTCGGCCATTGATCCGGGACTGGAGCGAACGTTTGCGTGTAGACGACAGGTACTTGCACTGGAGTTCCGTCCTGGTATTCATTTACCATATACGTGGTGATAGGAGAGATTTGGGAGATTTCTGTAGCTGCCGCGGCAGCACCCTGGCCGGTCACTTGACGTTTCAGATCAGGAATGATGTTGGCATCAAGAACGGGGAGAATGTTGACGTCTGCAGTCGGAGAAGGCGTCGGCGACGGGGTGATGGGCGCGAGAGTTGTCAGAGGGGACCAGACATTGGTGTCGAAGTCGGCAGGTATTGGTTGAATGTCGACTGGGATGAAGGCATGGGAGATTGCGAGGAGAGAGAGAAAGACGGCCGTCGAGGTTGAGGAGTACATCGGTGAAGGTTGATGAGGGACTCTGAAGAAGTTAACCACAGTAGATAGAAGCAGAAGTAAAGGAGAGCTGACACGGGAGTACAATCAGCCTAGAGCGTTCTAACGAACATCTAAAGCAACCCCAAGGGAAAGCCTCACTTGTTCCCTACCAGCCCAAAGATTTACTTTGGTAAGGGTAGAGTCTTACCATTGAGAGAGGCAGTTGGAAGTTACATGAGGCGTTCTGGGGCGAAAGATACGATCGCCAGCACTGGGACCGGGGCTCATTCTCCTTGGCAGAGTAACCCAATCCATCCCCCAAATTTACCATCTCACCCGCATTGGTGACAATTGTTGCTCGCCGTGTCCACCGCCTCAGACTGGGATGGTCAGCAGAGAAACAGCCTGTTCGAGGCAGTAATGGTCCGCGTCACAGGTGTTGGGGCGTCACAAACTTTACTTGGCTGATCCGAGTAGGGTCGGGAATCCTCCTTCTCCAGCCCTCTATTCCGGATACCGAGCGCTCCGTAGGGGACTGCTATTCGACTCACCCAACCTACAGAAAACATCTACCCGATTATCTCATCTGCACAATTCCGGAAGACGGACCACGAATACTATCTTGTCCTTCGGCTCGCCGGCATAGCCGTGACTTGAAATAGGAGGACCTTGCTAGCGAAAATCGTATTCGAACTACATACATGTGTTAGGATATCTGATGCATATCGATAATGCATATTACGGACCACTCTACGGAGAACAAACCGTGCTGCACGTCTTAGGAATGTCTGCTCCGGGAACACTAATATTGAGGATAGTATTCAGTCAGCCATCGTCGGCGGAAACAGGGAAACGTCGTGACACGGTATCATCTTATCAGGTCCTCTCATCAGCGTGTTACTATCTATCAACCAGATGGAGTTCATGTCCAATGGACATTTGCAGAAAGGAGGATTTCACCAAGACTTCCCACGCGACATTCTACGTCAAATATGCAGAGCACCTCCGTACGTCATTTCTATCAAAAGCCTAATCTGGACCGGTCGACAGCATGGCCAGCGACAAGACGTCCGGTGACCTCAAGGCTGTGAGGGTGCTCGGACTCTCTTCGTCCGTAGCGCATCTTTCATGCCTGAAGGAACCGAGCGTGTCGGGTGGCAATCGGTTCCGGTAGTCGGAAATTTCCTGCTGAGATAGCATGTGCAAAAGGACCAAGCGAGGTGATCTACTTGCCCAGGGAATGAAAGAAGACAGTAGCAAGTATAAATTGATTGTCCGACCCAGAATTGTCCTCTTGTGGCACTATTTTCTACCCGCTCGAATGAGCCCACCGGATTTCCTAGACTTCAGTGAGAGCGTCATGTCAGTATACCAGTTAGAGCCGGGCAGACAACAGATGCACTTCTACGTCAAGACGAATCGTCTATCGAACCGCTGATCTCTTTGACGAAACTGGCATGAATCCCAGTCAACGCTGCAAATACCGACGACATCTGACACTATGCGATATATGAGACATCGCTCGACTTTTCTTTGTGCGGCCGCTTCGTCCTTCAGTCTACAAGTTATGATTGCGCCCCAATCTGGCGTTGGGTCCAGCACTTTGTCAGAAAATCAAGCTCGATTGACATCAAGTTGCAGAAAGGATCTTGGAAAGAGGCAAAGGCTTATTGAATCCAGACTCCCTCTCGGCTCTCTGAGAAATTCTAGGATTCTTGATAAGTACTGGGTGAAACCATGTTCAGTACTTGATGTTTTCTGGTCACCAAAGCACGTCAGTTAACGTTCTACAGAGAGCATGTTTCAAAACATAACAGATGCAGATGCAGATGCAGTACCATTTACCAGAAGAAAAGCCTTGGTGGATTCACTACCGTCTTCCAGGTCTTGGAGAATCCCCAGGGACTTGTCCGTTTTCAGCACCGTTTCAGGATCGGAGTTCATGATCCTATTCATGTTCTTGATCGACCTCGCCTCGACGTATTTTTGGAATTTTTCCCGACGAATGTTGGCATATAGGTCCAGAATACTCTCGTCCGCTTTTCCTTCATACAGGCCGATCAGGTAGTCTGCCAGGCCGCCAACGACCAGGACTGCAGTCATACAACCGTGGCCACCGAATGGGTTATACACATGAGCAGCATCGGCACCCAGGAGGATTCGGCGACCCTCATTGTATCGATGCAACGATTATGGATGCGGAATTGATTGGTTTGGATGACTTCGTAGTCTCCAGGATCAGGATGCCCAGGCAACATCTTTTTTAAAAACGGTTTCTCGTCGTTGGATATACTCTTCGTTAGTGAGTCCGCCTCTGAACTCCTACGTGACACGCCCAATCCTCCTTTGCCCCATTTGGCGATGAGGCCTCAAAAGTCTGGATCGACCATATAATTGCCATTGTCATAACCATATCTTTCGAACCCGTCGTACCAAACCTGTTATTTATTGTCTGTTGATGTAAATTCGCCCTCCAGGATGGGGGAAGTGATGGACGTTTTGGGCCAGCAAATAATAGTCAAAAGTTGGACCAGGCCAGTCTCTCCCGACACAGTCGGCGGTGAACCTCTTTTTCCCTTTGACTTCCCCTTCTCCGCCAACTTCAACATCGACCTAAGCGCAGTTCTCGTCCTGGTGAGCATCGACTTCTTTATGATTGAACGTGACCTCGACCGGACCTTTGCCTTCCTCTATGCATTGATTGTACATGATCCGAATGGAGAATTATCATGCAGTCAGGGTGATCTTTGACCACGGAAAGGTCGATGCCGGTGAGTATTTCGCCATCATTTACTCGACTCCAGCATATAGAGGGAAAGCTGGCGATGCTCTGCCTTCGAATGTCGTCAAGAATGCCCGCGCCGGGACGCCGTATTGCGTCGCTCGCAGTCTCTCGTCCAATCTGTCCCGTGATTCTAAGACAAGTGAGGTGATGTTGTGTTGGCATAGTAGAAAAGCGGCCGATCCGGTTCCAACGATGATCTCGAGAAAAGGCTTCCTCGGAGTCGTGACCCCATATCTGCGCTTCACAGGTTCTTCAATCTTATATAACTCTCCGTATGTTGCCGGGTTTGTCCAAGATGTTTTCCTTGGAAGATCTGAACATGATAGGGTTTGTGTTTCCTGCGGAAATATCACCGTCTCACTGGTAAGTTTCCTTTTCAGGTTCCTACAGTAGGTACGCTGATGAAGAGTATATTCGGCAATTGCATTACTCGTACTCGGAATAAGCTAGATCTGATCATCAAAAAGCATCTAGTATAGTGACCCTCTTTGTGTGTTTCTATTTAACTCGGTCAAGAGGGCGAAATACTCATTTTCACCAAGAACCATTGCTGTAGACTTGACACGGTCAAGATCTCATCCGGCTTTCTTGTTGACGAGTCATGGCTTCTCTTATATTCTCCGATTCGCAGGGACGGGCAAACGACTCCTGACCTGTGGTTAGCAGGCCGCCAAGGGCAAAGGGGTTTCGCCACAGTAGATCTGGGAGAAGCTTCGGCAGGGGGGAATTGAGCGAATGAAAGCGTCTCTGGCAGAGGTCGAGGTCGACGGCGTGCCTGGATGTTTCACGCGCCGCGTCACTGATGGGGTGGAGAGACAACAGGGGAGGGTTTTGCTGTTGGTGGAGAGAGACAGTGGCAATGAGGAGTGGGCATTGGGGGCAGGAGGGTGACAGATGGTGGGCCACGGTGACGGGTTCTGGCCACCCACAGCAGCCGGCGGTTCCAAGCATAGTAACAACCACGTAACAGGTGTAGTGAGTGTATGGTAGGTTGCCTGCGGCCTGTGCCTGCGCTGCACCTTTCCAACTACTTTTCCACTCATCACCCCATCATCCAAACTTCCATCCTCCATTGAATTCTTTTTGTAATCGTGAATCCTTCCTTTATTTCCCCCTCTTCCTCGTTTACTGCTTTCTTTCTTCCGCATCACTCTCGCTAAAATCTTCGAGGCCTTTCTTTGCTCTCTGGCGGTCGCTCTTCGCTCTTCGTCCTACCCGCCAATTTCCCTTGTCGAATTCCTCCCGCTCGCTCAACCACATTTCCCAGCAAAAAGTCCTGATCCAAGTAGTCGAAAACTTGGCCTGTACACCCAATTGCAGTGTGTCCTACCTTCTGCATCCAAGGTCCTTTTATCCGCCTCGTCGCATATAGTGTCCTCTCGACGTCTTGCGTTTCCGACTGCATACGACCCAGCCCCGGGAAAAACAAAAAAATAAAAATAAAAACACATGGCAGGCCGACTCATGCATTCCATTATCCTTCTGGCCGCTTTGGTCCCTGCGATTCTCGCCGAGGTCACCTGCGGTGGCGGCAAGCTGTGCCCGTCGGACACTCCCTGTTGTTCTCGTATGTTGAGAATGCCGTGAGGTTGACCAGAATCTGAACGAGGCTGATTGCATATAGAATACGGCCAATGCGGTGTCGGCGCCTACTGTCTTGGAGGCTGTGACCCTGCTCATTCTTACGGTCTCGATTCCTGCGTTCCTGCGCCCGTCTGCCAATCAAAGACCTACACTTTCAACAACCTCGACCGTGTCGTCTCCAACACCAAATACCTCGGAGATGCCAGCACCGCTGACTGGGTTTCCTCTGGTCAACCCTTGTCTTACAATGGTCAAGTCCTCCTGACCATGGCAGAGGATACAGTTGGTACATTGTTGGCAAGCACACACTACGTTTGGTATGGAAAGACAAGTGCCAAATTCAGCACTGCCGCTGGTGCTGGTGTGGTGACTGCGTTCATTCTGCTCGGTGACTCCAAGGACGAAATTGATTTCGAATTTGTCGGTGTTGAGTTGGAAAGTGCTCAAACCAACTTCTACTCTCAGGGTGTGACAAACTGTGAGTTATCCTCTTCCCTTGCAATCGAACCAGTGCTCAACTTTTATTTTATCTAGATGACAATGGCGGCAACACGACTGGTCTCTCCGACGTCCACGAGAACATGCACGAGTATGAAATCGACTGGACCCCAGACACCATTACGTGGTCAATCGATGGCAAGCAAGTCCGTACGCTCGACCGCGAATCTACCTGGAACGCTACTGCTAATCGATACTCTTACCCTCAAACACCCTCCCGAGTGCAGCTGTCTCTCTGGCCTGGTGGTCTCCCATCCAATGGCGAAGGTACCATTGAATGGGCCGGTGGTCTTGTGCAATGGGACTCCCCCTACATGACCAACGGATATTATTATGCCGCCTTTGATGAGGTATCCATTGAATGCTACGACCCTCCCACGGGCGCCAATATCAATGGCAGCAAATCCTACATCTACACCAGCACCGACATGACCAACAACACGGTCGAAATCACCGACGAAAATACCGTCCTCAAATCTCTCTTAGGCACCGGTACCAACATGTCTGCCGACTATCCTAGCAGTTCGGCCAGTGCAAGTGGTTCGGCCCAGTCAAGTGACGTTGCGACTGTCCCCGGTCTGACAGGGGCTGGACCTGGTACAGACGGCCAACGTAGTGATAATGAAACCGATAGCAGCGGTAGCGACTCAGGATCCGGAAGCAGCACCGCCAGCAGCACGGGGAGTGCGTCCACCGGCTTTGTACAGGGTGATGGAGGTGATTCCAGTGGCGCTGGTCCAGTTGGTGGTAAAAGTGAATCAGTTCTTCGAGGAAGCTTGTTTGCCGTCGTTGTTGCTCTCGTTGGGCTTTGCGTGTTGTGATCCATGAATTCTAATTTACATTGACGCGGTAACGCTGATGAAGCTCTGGTGTGATTGTGAGGTTGCATTTATGTTCCTCTTTTTTTTTTTTTTTTTTTGCATTGCGATGGATTCGGATGGCACGGAACAGGAATGTGACAAGGTTGTGGTTGCTCCCTAATTTTCGGAATGTTTGAAAAGCGAATTGGTGAAAAAACTCTGTGATGAGGTGATAGGGGAGAATGAAAATGGAAATAATATCCAATCTCCATCTCAAAGAGCATGGTACAGCCATGTAGGATTGCGCTTGGGGTACTAGTGCCGCTCTGAAATTTATGAAATCATTCTTAGCCTCAACGACGCTCGGTTCTTCTCTCTACATCAGCTGTCAGGTCTCAATCGACGGACGAATCGATTCTCTTGCTCGATTTGTCCGAGCTCTTCGCCGTCACTGGGAGAGGAAAGCTTCCTCACCCACCGTATCCTTGCAGAGGGTCCGCCGTCGACAATTCTTGAACCGTGAACCCTAGCATTGTCCAATCTTCAGTCTATGTCCTCGATTATATCCACGTCTTAGTTGCCTTTGTCTACCTTCCGTTTGCCCTCACGATGCGTGCGCCGTCGACAGATCTTCTCCGCGTACTGCGTCTCACAGTTGACCGACCTACAGAACGCCCTGTCCCTCTCTGCACTGCAGCCCGACGGCTCGCAGCTTCGCGAACTCTCACATTCTCTTCTCGCAGCCTTACCACATCCTCGAAACCAAATGTTTCCTCTCCTTCCGCCTCTCCGACACGGTCGAGACCTTCGAATCCCCGTGCCCCTACCACCTACGACCGTGGCCCAGCCTCCCAGGAAGAAACACAAACGGATTTTAGCAAAATGGACATTCTCTCCAACGCCGGCGCCGTAACGCCTGCCACGGCCATAGATGCCTGCTACCCAGACGGCTTTCAGCTGAACAACGGCATTCACACATCCCGCGGCGTAGGCGTGCTCCTTCTCGACGGCGAAACGTTTCTCTGGACACCCTGGACGTCCTCATCCTCAACCACCAAAACAAAGGCAGGAGACGCAAATACAAACATCGGCGGGACAGAAGGACTGCCTGGCTTCAAAAGCCTCCTCGACGCCCGCAGCAGCTTAACCATCCCGCCGTCATCCCTGGGTATTCTGGCCATGGTATACCCAAAACCGGACCTCTTGATCGTCGGTACCGGTCGAGCATTGTGCATGCTCAGCCGCGACACGCGACGATATTTGTCTGAGGATCTCGGTGTCAAAGTTGACGTCATGGACACCGCGAACGCTGCGGCCGCATATAATTTGCTGGCGACGGAGAGGGGGACCGCGGAGGTTGGAGCGTTGATGATTCCCGAGGGATTCAAAGGCTGAGGCTACGTTGTGATGCTTGTGATATTTGGAGATTTAATTCCAGTTACGAGAGAAGACGGTCACGAGAGGAGATGACAGAAGAGGAGAAGGCAAATGAAGAAACCAAAGCAAAGTAGTACAGAGGATATGTCTGGTCATGCTATGGTCTCCATAATTCAGTCCGGATGTGTTTCGAACGCATCGCCAGGAACCAAGATCTTCAGGGTCGAATCTTGTCTCTCTCCTCTGCCAACGGTTGCAAATGTACCACGGAAGATTTCCTTCGTCTTCGAGTTGATTCGTATCTTTCCCGATCTTCATGAACTCATCGTTATGGAGTTCAGGATGGTTATACTAATCGGGCGACAACTTATCTTCGTCAGTGAAATAGCCTGCGAATACTGGTTTCTCTGTCAGTGGTGCCCGTCCGCCGATGATTTATCCGGGAGGTCTAGTGTCAAAAATAATCCCTGACATGCTTCTGTACGACGTCTGATTTGTTCTTGTTGTCAGGAACTATCCGAGACCTTCGTCATCTTTGAGAGCATGTTCCGTGCTGTCCATCATGTCATCCCATCCCCCTTCATCCTCAGAAGGTGACTTTGTTGCGCTCCTGACCAATTTGACGGCGATTCTGGGAGCAGCGAGGAGAAGGTTATCATTACCGCTGTCGAGGAAAATCTGGGGACATGTCTCAAATGTAGAAAGCTCACTAAGCTGAACTTCAACTTCTTTACCAATTCATTATCCGTTGTTCGATATAGGATCGAATGGCGGAGAGTCTGGTGAAGAGAGACGTCCCAAATCACGCTACCGTCAGATCAAACCAACAACAATAGCTCTCTTTCGATAATGTTGACGCCCCCGAATCGTCTCGTTGGACCCTCAGAGTACACCTTTCTGGGCCCGAATTCATGTCTGCCCGGGCTCTATCGAAAGGAGGACCACACTATGCTCCGGGATAATCACTCGCTCTCAAATCTCCTGCAAGATACACAGGATCAGGTCTGACTGGACGTTCACGAATCATGACGATTTCTTTCCGTGGCAGTGCCGTTGGCAAATGTCTTGATGGTCGTGTACGCAAGTTGGGATACCCTTTCGTTTGGCTCGTGATATCGCCGCAATTTCGTCTGTCGGTAAAGTGATAAGTTCATTCCGATGATGGTATAAACAACAGCATACCAAGATAAGTATGAGGACAGACGCAGCGACGGTGACTGGTACCCAGACTTGGAGAGGGCCGTTATCATCCACTTTGATAATTTCGACTGATCGATTTAGCAAAGGGCTGGCTTCGAGTGAAATGTCTGCTGCCTCGATGTGAACAGTCGATGGTAAGAAATCTGATGGGAAACGAGGAATCCAACCTGCAATTCATATTTTGGCCTGCTTTTGGAGGGAGGCAAACTGAATAAGTCTCTCAGGTGACTGATTTGTTCGCAGTGGTTGTAAAACCCAACATTCGAACGATTCATATCGTATAACGTCAAACGCACTCCTTCCTGTTACTTTGTGCACCACCAAACCTTTGCAGCACATCGGAATAAAGACTTTGTTTGCACTCCTGATCTGAATCTGGATCACGGATTGAAAGATTTTCTGCCTATTGGGCCATGATTCTCCCATATCGTGGTTGGATCCAACAAACAATTGCCAAGGACTTCCGGGCCAATACTCATCTTCGGGAGATTCGTCACATGAAATGCAGTCAGTATGGATGCATGGCTCAGTGGCCGATGATTTCGATTTAGCTGACCGTTATCCGCCTGACCTATCTCTTGTCCTCTGGAGAGTTCAAGAAATTGTTGATGTTCGGCTGATTCTGGACAGCATTGTACAACACTTTCAATCCACGTTGATCTCCTTCACCCAGCTCCTCATCATGAAGGACTTGGAATTCGTCGACGTTGGCCATTTTTGAATACTCATCCGAGAAGGTAAGGAAATCCACATCAGCGCCAGTAAAATTTTGTCCCATAACATATGGCCCTCGTTGATCGAACTCATCCTCCAAAAGGTGTCATTCCAGGGTATAGGGTCAGTTGACTCTGGCTCTTTTGTAGTGTTTAGGATAATACTCCTGCTGAATGTCGGACAGATAGGCATGGACAAACGAGGCGCATCAGTCGATTGTGAGATCACACAAACGATCAACTTGAGATATGTCATCCCCGGTGTCACCGTCGTAGCATGGGATTATGCCCGAATTTTGCTGTTCAATTCGATGACGGAAACATTTCCAGATGGGTTCAAGCCGCCCTTGGCCATAAATTTGGGTCTCACATCCTTGGAATACCCATGAAATGCATATCGAACGTCAATGTCTGCAAGACGAAATCGAAATAATTGGGATGCCTCCCGATTCATCGTTACCCCGACCAGGTTGGCCCACTTGATGCGTGGTAGGCGCTTTTGATGATTTCAACCCTTTTTCCTTGGTCTGGAGAGGAGATGACGGCAGAACAACAACATCTGGTGTATCAACTCACCTTTTATGTACCACTCCCCCACATAAAAAGCAGGGATGGCCTTTTTCAACTCGCCGGAATTTGGAACTGAAGTCATAGCATTCGTCTGAGACGGGAAGTGACCAATTGTCGCCATCGAAAACTCCATTGCTCAGCAAAGATCTGGGGTCTGGATGGTTGACAATCCTGGGTCATCGGGATGTTCCATTTTAGAATATGCTGACGATCGGATTTGGCAGGGAATATGCATGCTCAATATCTCCGCGGTCTAGTCTCCATCTAGAGCACGTTGGCAGAGTCAAACCCATCAACAGACCGGCCGAACGAGAGTCACGTTCATTCCTGTGTTAGAGGTCTCACCCACACTGGCGTCCTGAGAGAAGATTGGTTTGCCCGGGATGTCGTCGCACCCATACCATTGTGCTGCACCTTTCGAAATCACCTTGAGAGGCTGCTTCACAATGTTGAAGGGTCATTTCCAGAGGGAGAAATGCGACGTGATGAAAAGAAGACTAATTAGGCGTTTTTATTGAGGCTGAGCACCAGCCTTGTCACCGACCTCAGCCATTGCCCGAATGGTATGGTGCAGAATGTCTAATACCTTGTCAGCAAGTAAGACCAATCACCATGCGCTCTCTCCAATTTTCAGGAGGAGATACCCCGGTGGGTAAATGATAGCTTCTCTAGGATGAGCGAATGAACTGAAATGGAATGTCTATGCTATCTATCTGCACCTTATCGACCCGTCGGAAATTTTGGCAAACTGCACTATGAATCAGTCGTTCCCAACCTTCGCGTCTGGTCCTTCAGTGCGCGAGAAGTCATTGACTCGCTGACGAGCGAACCGATTGTGTGCCGAGGCCGCTTGCAGTCCTAAAGGGGGCGGGGAATTACTTTAGACACGTCGTTACGAAGGAGAGAGGAGAGTGAGGTCACCATCACCGCTAACGATGGACCGGAACAAAAAGGAAAGCAGACGGGAAGAAGCGAGCGGGACGTCCATTTCCAACCTTCCCTGTTTTAGCATCAAATTTGCGACTCCCCATATCGTGAATGGCGGCCATGGCCTTTTTGGTTCAGCTCCGGGATCCCTTTTGGATTTCCCTTCAATCAGTCCGGGGCACCGTCTACTCACGCTAACCAACCCGTCAATAGAGTACATCCCACAATCAACGACTTTTATTCATTTGCAACTGGCAACCAACTTCAGACATCTCGATGACCGAACTACATTAGCCGGCTGACTTCTCGCCATGCCCAAGCTCCACTTCGTCCAGTCTTTACCAGTTGGCTCATCGAAACGCGACAGGGAACTAGAACGCGCAAAAGCCCGCGCACATGCTGCGTCGGTGTCATACCAGAAACACGGTAGCCGAGCCGTCAGAGAAGCCGGTAGGATCCCTCCTCACCACGAGGCTGGGAATTTCACTTCAGACCCTGCCGTAGGATCTAGTGCATTTACATCTCAATATGGACTCCACACCCCCCCCGAGTCCCCGGAGAGACGAGACTCGGATGCCACGGTGGCGCCGCAGATGTGGTCGATTGACGCCATCGTTCACGCGTTTTCAGACGAGATATTGACACCGCCGGAATCAAGTGTCCGGACAGGAGTCATCGATGAAGACCTCGAGGATGTCGACGACATCAACGAAGATTTTTCCTCTCCCTCGAGCGTTTCGCGAAGCATTGTCCGGCATAAAAAGAAAACTCACCAGGTCTTTCGATTAAACAATCCAAAACGACATTCTCCCCCGGGAGGATCATATCTCAATATCAATATCCCACACGACCTACTTGGAACACGAGCCGATCCTTTCAACTGCATCCCATCTCGTGGCTCTGATTGCGTCTCTGCAGTTGTTGACTATCGTATGTGCCAATCCTTCAACCATCTTCCCACTTCTTGCTTTTGATCAGAGATTCCCCATCTGCCTTTCCACTTGACACCCTCAAATCTCTCTCTCTCTCTCTCTGTGACGCAACTCGACATCCAACCATTATGTTACGGATTAAAGTCCCAATCAATTCTGACCTTGGACACAATAACAGACGCCCAAATAATGGCCCCCAACCACGCACCGATCTACAAGATCTTCGATGTCACCAACGTTTACACATCATACTATTTCGAACTTCTCTCACACCCGGATTTCCTCTACACAGGGGTTGCCAGCGTACAGGCCGTCATCGACCACCTTCGACGACCTGGTCAAGGTCCCTCTCAAACAGTGTTACGACATATTGGTTCGGCGATGAAGAATTTGCGCCTGAGGCTTGAAAGGTTACAGCGAGAGCAGAGGGAGATCCAGATCCAGTCAGACAACAGAAATTCTGCAGCAGCGTCGTCGACCGGCGCGGGAAATGAAGAAGGTGGTGAGACTGCCAGGCTGAACGTGAAGACGTCCGCGAATGAAACGCTGCAAGTCGACGATTTAACCATCATCACCGTCCTCTTCCTCGCTGTGGTCACGGTATGTCTATTCTCTTCCAGCCGCTTTCCGTCTCTCCAACATCCCCTACCACACTGTATGCATGGCAGTGACTGATCCGAAGCAAAGAGAGCAATCAACGACATGCCCTCGCACGAGGTCCACAAGCGTAGCATCGCCACCCTGGTCTCTGCACGCGGCGGCCTGGATCGCCTTGTCGGCCACGACGGACTTGCCCGATGTACTTTGATGCAGTAAGTCTACATCCTGTCGATGCTGTCAGGGTCAAATACACACAACTGAATGCTGTATTGATAAACCATGGCACGGAGAAACTTTCAACACCATTCCTGATTCACCATGGCTTTTCTATTCCAAAGTTTTTTCGAAAGAGGCTTATCTGCGCCAAACATTACACATCTTTCGCCATTTCCCACTTTTTCATCCTGCCCGCTGGCCTTTCTTCCCTTCCTATTGTACACAGGTCGTTATAAACATACCAAAATTGGCTAACTACTTTCGAACAGATGGGAATCCTTCTGGGCCCTCAACACAGGCCAGAGCATTTTCCCAGACTCCCGCCCCGCCTACGCGCCAATTTACCCTCTTAATCCCATTCCTTCACCTCTGGTACAAAAGATCTCCCTCCTCCCGCTCGGTTTCCAACGCCTCGCGCACCGGCAACGTCTCGCTCTCGACGTCCTCGACGTCCTCTCCCGCACCGCCGAGGCGCAAATCGAACACGACCTCCACGGTACGATCGTGGAGGACTCAGACGTGTTCCGAAACAAACCGCGACGGTTTTCCGATTTTTGGGAAGCATGTACTTGCCTGGGTGCGCCGGACGAAGTGCGTGTCGATGGTACGCTGGAGCCGAATCTGGAGAAGTTGATTATTCTCGCCGTCCTGCTCTATTGCCTCCACACTTTCTCGCCCATGAGGGCCGTCACAGCCGTCTATAATGGGAGCAGGTTGAAGCTGACCAATGATGCACCGAGGCGGGTGAGGAGGAACGCCGCTGCCGAGAGTGGCTCTCCTCCGATTATGAAGGATGATAGTGAAGTGCAGATGGAGATAGACGAAGAAGACGACGTGCTTCTTTGGATCTATTTCGTCCTGGTGGACTCGTGGCGTGCCGCAAATGACAGTCTACTGCCGCAAGGTCTTGCACTAATGGCGAATATCGACGCCAGGTTTCCAGAACGCATGGCAAATTGGGAGGGTTGCCAAGCCGTTTTGAAGAAGTTCTTCTGGAACGACAAGTTCATCATGCGGTGTAGGGCATTTTGGGCGGTTGGTGCAGCGACGGAGCATGGTCGAGACGACGGGCTGTCAATCTGAAGCGATCGGATAGCCCACTCTGCAAATTCATCGACAATGATCTACCATGTCCTCGGCCAGGAATACTCGAATTCCGAACAATATTCTTGTAAAAACAAGAAGATATATGCAGGGGCGGCGGTAACTGCACCACCATGCACGCCAGATATATGGGGAAGGGGACAAGGAAGACAAAGTCTTCCTCTCTCACCCGGGCACGCATACGTCTAAACAACACTGCAAAACGCATCCGGTGCAATATTATACACGAGACCCTCGCGGTCCAATCAAAAAATTATGTTTGGATAATTGTTGAGAGTTTCGGACTGACAGACAGTGGCGAAATCGCCTTCATTGATGGCGCCACAGGCAAAAGCATCGAGCGCCATGATCGTATTGAAATCGGCCAAGTTGTACGCAGGCGGATTTGCGTCTTGCTGCTGGTTCTGAATCGAGTGTGCAAAAGCCTGTGCAGGGGGTGGAGGCTGCTGTGAAGCGTGAATTTGAGCTTGCGTCGGAGCATGTGCCGTGGGTGTCTCCATTGGGACATAATTGTTTCCGACAACTAGAGGTTTGATCTCCTCTTCCTCATCTACATCCTCTATGCTCACAGTCCGCCCAGAGTTAGGAGATGATGCCAAAGGAAGGCATACTCTCCGTCCTTGCGGCCGTGCATATCCTTGCGAGATCGTCTGTGGGATGTGATTGAACGCCGGCATGTCGCTGTATAGCTCGGGGAAACGCTGAAAGATATCTGGGCCCATTGTCCAGCATTTAATATCGGATAATCGGTGGTCAAACATGGGGGAGATCTTATAGAGACCCGTGTCAATCTCCCGGGTGTAGCAGTCCCGGAACTCATACGGCCAGAGAATCCGAATACTCCTGCAAAATAAATGCCAGAAATCATTCCCGCAATAGTCATGTTCGTGGAAGATGAAACGTTCTCTGATACCCGGCCATGCAAAATAGTCAATCGCGTAGGAGTGCGCGATTCTCTGCGAAGGCCGTCGCATGTACCAGGGAGGGAGGCGGGCGTATCGCTCAGCTGACGATTCCGTATGAAATTGCAACAGCGTGTGCATCGCCCTCATGATTGCCAGCCGCTCAGTGTTGGGGCACATGGAGAACAGTGTCTCGTCGATTCGACGTAGGATCTGCCATGAAGGATGCAAAGGGCCGCGCTTCGCCACTGCATCCCACCCTTCGATAAGCGCACGGACCGGGACGTCGTCAGAAACCGCATCACTTGCGGGTGCAACATCCTCACTCCATTCGAATTTTTCGCTCAACACTTCATTCGCAAATTTCCAGTAGTTCCCTTGCCATACCGGTCGGCGGCCACGGGGACGATTGTGCGAACTATGACACGAGCAGGTATGTCGAGGGATCGCCCAGTTATTGTTGTAGGAGATTTGCTGATGTAAGTCGTTCGCACTTTTGGATTTGACGATGGCCTGATTCCTGCAATTGGGGCTGGCGGCCTCGAGACGCACAACCTCCGGGGCAAATAGCTTGCCTGGCGCTTGCATATGTGGGATGGGCGCGGGAGGGAAGTGGGCCAGCTCGAAGCTGCTGGCCGGATTGCTGTTGTCTGTCTGGGCATCGATAGGCCCTGGCAGGACGGACAGAGATGCACCATCTTGTAAGGACGCGAGACTGGGCTTCCGCTCGGCGTTCGCATCTTCGTAGAATCTATGCGAAACGCTGATATTTTTATCTTGAGGTTGTTCCTCGGTCGGCTTCAAGGGCCTGTGCGTATCCAGAGCCTTTTGAATGTCCTTCAAGGCCTTGGCCATGATATCTCGCTCCGCCTCCGTCTCTTGCAGCTGTTTCATCAATGTAGCGACTTGCCCACTAGCATCTTGCTGCCGAAAATCCTCCACCAGACCTTCTAGATAGGCAATGCGGGACTTGGTCCGTTCGCGGGCTTGACGTTGGCATCGTCGGTCGATTTCTCGCTTCTTCAACCGACGAGAAGAAATACCTTTGGCTTCAGCAGATTCCGCGGAGTCAGTGGGGCTTGGTCGCTGTCCGAGGGATGCAGGATGAGTGGCCATGATTTCGACGATTGGTAAGGTTGAAGCACGCCCAGAAGGGTATGTTCAGTCACAAGATGGCCAAATACATGGTCTGGTAGCAGAGAGACCTCGCCGACGTGCCTGGGGACGTGGTACGTCCTAAGTAGAAGGATCGAAAGTCAGGATAGAAGTGCTGGGGGGGCCATCGGCTAAGTTGGCCATCTGAGCCATCGTCTTGTCGACCCCGGAGATCAAGACAGAAATCAAGCCCCAAACCTACATAGCGAGAGGGTTGCGCGGGGTTGGCAAAACTCTCTGTCCCGACGGCAGAGCGGTCGAATAGAGGCTTAGGCTGTTGGTATACTTTCGAAGCAAAGACCTAATCGAGTTGGTTGGCAGTTGTGGCGGTGGGGGTCGAGGAAGCTAACGAGGCTTCCGCGAAGGCCAAGGTGTAGAGTCACTGCAAGCCCGGCGAATGGGCTCCCGCAGGTGTCGCCATCTCAGGAGGCCTGGTCACTCCCAGCCCTCTCTCGTGACTGTCCCCGTTCTCCTCCCAAAATACGGGATGCTCTCATCAGTCGTCTCCCTCCTCATTGGCCTGTCTCCATACTCCCCCGAAAATGAAAGCTGGCTGACCATTGGCTTTCGGCCGGACGGGGTCTTCCCTTTCTGTGCTTCGCAATGTCTACGCGGATCCGGTTCTGGGTCTCCTGATTTCAGCCTTGCGCCCCTGTCTTCAGCCTTCAGCCTGACCGTCAATTTTATCCAGAAGCTGTACTTTGAAGCAAGGCAGCACGTCAAACAAGAAACTCAATTAGCGAAGGAGGGTGAAGCAGAGGTAAAAACCAGAGGAAAACCTTGAGGAAATAGGGCATCGAGTCTTGTCTCGTGTTGAAAAGTTATATTGATCGGTGAGAGTGAATTAATGACAGGCTCCACTTTGCGTCGGACTACCCTTGCACAGAGCAATTGTCCATATCACCTGGGTGTAATCACAGCTTTGACCTCTTTGCCAATTTGTTCAGCTCAGCATCTTTGGCGCCATGCACGTCTCTGGTGCTTTTTACATATCCTCACTTACCTGAACCATCTCTAACAATCAAGTCCACGGTCTTTTTCCATGGAGCGGAGGCGCCATGGTGTAATTGGTAACACGTCCTCGGCTGGTGGAGCTCCTCATCTGCCTCCTTCATCCCCTGGGTGTTGGTCGACCTATTTGGGACTGGAAGATGTACGTACTCCATTTCTCAGAGGAAGACTCTGGTTCAACTCCAGGTGCTGCTGTCATCTAAACCTTTTTTCATCTTGTAGTCGAAAATATCGGTTTCATTCGTGAGATGTTTGGATTTCGCAGAGGCTGGAAGTTAATGGCAAAACCGGACTCGTGTCCAAAGATTGCGAGGCTTCTATACAAAATTACCAATCATTCATTTTCGTGAAATACTTTGTAGTCCTTCACATATCGTCTCTCTGTACCTTGATAACGAGATTCTTCCAACTTATGCTCCAATTCGAAGACCCGAACAGTGCCGTGTAGTGGTATCCAGATCGCCTTCGACAGGCTCTTAGCCCGGTGACCAGGGCGCTCCGGGCACCACGAAGGTTGCGCAGAACGAAGCTGTCTGAGGCCCGCGAGAGGAAGACCTTGATGCGAATCCAAGTATTGCCCTGTTTTTTAATCCACGAAAGGTCTTTTTTTATTGCTTTTGCTTTTTGAATGACTATTTGTTCCCAGGTGCGTCAGTCACAGGTTTCAATCGAGTCGAGCAAGTTCTTCTGCTTATATCAAGAGGCTTCCCAAAATACTCAGCAATCAAGTATTCAGGCGGTTTAGTGCAGTGGTTTAGCATCTCCTCTCTCCATCTATCTAGCGGCCCAGATTGGCATTGGGAGCTGAGGTGGGCTTCCATAAGATTTCCCAGAGGAAGACCCTGGTTCGAATCCGAGCCCCGCCATTTATACTTGGAGACATGTTCCGAATTCCCTTTTTGGGCCACTTGGTCCTTTGGTCTTTGGGGGTGTCGAATGGGTTTTGGTGCTGGCTTTCCGGCCTCTGCAGGGCAAAGCGTCCATACCGGTAAAAAAGTATCGAAGGCGACTCCTTCAGTCACCATCGAGGCAGTGAGTCTGAGAGAAATGGCGTACCATCGAGCACCCCAATACGTAATTCGATTGCAGGAGACGGTAACAGAAGAAGGGGAAATTGAAGCCAAGAAGGGCCACATCAAAATGTCAAAGCTGAGAACTAACTGGGGAGCAAGAACTGTAGTCATCATGTGTGCCCAACCGATCTAATAAGAATCTCTAGTCAGACGACAAACAAAGATTCAAGTCCAATTCGTGTACAACGAATTCAAGGTGGGTGGGAAGAGAAAAGAGTCGGGAGATTGTGAGGGAGAAAGATGTTTTAAGAAGGCCACGTTGAATTTGCCGAGCCGAAACGGCACTAGCCACCTGGGGATGGGACCACCGATAATCTCTCTTCTCCTTTCCATCCGTTCCGGTCATATAGCAGTTCTGTCCGCATCAATGTCCCGGTATCAATGCTTGCAAGAGACCCCCTTTTGTGACACCTCCTATGCCTTCGTCCTATATGACCGTTGTTTTCCCGAGCCTCTCAGACAAACGACCGCTTTGTCCACAGTAAGCTCCTCGGAATCTTAGGTAGCTTGCTATCCATATCACCACCATGCATCTACCTTGTCACCCCGCTGAGAGCTCCTATTGAGACTGGGTACAGAACATGGAAAATGCTGTCTTCAATAGTGTGGTGGCATCTCAGCGCTTTCTCAGAACTGTCTGCCAACCGTCAGAGTCGGTGCCTTTTCTCCCAAACTTAGGAGCATTGGGATTGTAGGATCGGCCGCTTGATGCTGATTTTCCACTGTCACTGCGATCACGAGGACCGGAGCCTGTGTAAGGGATCTGTGTGATCAGATTCATCGGACGTTCGCATGGGTCGTGGGAGAACCCAATTTGAATATCCTGGTAAGGGCCTCCGTTCCTGGACCGTCGAAGGAAGTCGTCGCGGACTATGCGAGCGATAACCGTTGAAGAAAAGACTACGGTGGCTGAAGCGTTTCATCAGAGATAAAATATAGTCCAACTGGGACCAACTTACCATTTCCCGTGTTGAACAACCACACCAACTCGATGTTGTGACGACCGACCAGTTCGATAAGATCTCTCTTAAAACGCTCTTCACTCATGCCATTGGTGAAGAGCTGTTGACGAGCGAAGGTAAGACGACGTCGCTCGTTTATGGGAGGCGCCATGCGCTGGAGGTTGGCATTCTCTGGATATGCTTCGCCAAACTTGACCTGATTGCCTTGTCCGAATAAACCCAGCCCGCCGTCGCGAAGAGATCGCGAATTGTCATCCACAAGGACCATGGCTGCGCTGGCATGCTGAAAGATGACGCAGACTGCTTCATATTCGCTGACGTAGACCATGGAAAAGATGGCTCCCGAGCTGATTCGTTCGGTCACCATGCTCAACGGCTTATCTTTGGACCATCCATAGATCCAGACACAGCGAAAGTCCTCATCCCGAGCTTGGACCGGCACCTCGTCCTCGGTTATCTGGCGTTTCAACCCATCAGATGGCCCGAATTTGACCAAGCGATTGTTCCTTGGGATGTCCGTCGCGGCCACGGCTGCCCAGGTGGAAGTATGGGGTCTGGCATCCGCAGGGGTGGTGATCCGCGCGTGTGTGATCTGTTGAGTTCTTTCTGCAGGCACGGGCTTCATCTGAAACTTTTCCATCTCCCAAGGCGCTGTAGTGTGGTTGAACGTGTCAAGCATGGAGTGGACGCCGCGTGCGATACCATTCGCTGCTTCATTTTCACCCTCCCCTCGAAGCTACTTGTGATTAGTCCAGCAATCTTGCGCGCGTTGGGAGGAATCCTTACATGCTCCACCACCCGATTCAAGTGGCTTAAAGCTTCTGCCATCACATCGCTGACATGGCGAACGTCGTTCCTGATTGCCATCATGACCTGTATTGATGCCTGATCAGTGATCCAAACTTCCCCTGGCGAAATTCGTGCGGAACGTCTGATCCGATCTGATAGGATGGGGACAGTGCGACGGCCAACGAACCTCGGAGTCTTCGCTGCTACAGTCGCTGTAGATGAGAGAAGGTGGGTAGGTGGGATTGGTGGAGGCGTTGCTGAGGGTGCGGCGAGGAGAAAGTGTGGGTGAGGAGGAGCAGGAGTCGCGTCCGAAGGTCATGGTGCAGATTGAAGGTCAGCAGAGAGGTCCGGCAGACAACGATGAGTGAACACAGGTCTCGTGGAGGCAGTCCGCTTCTGCGGTCACGGTGGAATAGTGAATTCGTGTTGAACAAAGACGTGGAGGAGGACTGCCTGGAACAACCGGACGACGTGTCTGAGAAGAAGTCGCGCCAGAGCAGCAGTTACCCGTGAGCAGCTGGCCGTTTCCCCAAAGTCACCAGATGAGCGATGCCAGATGGATGAGGAATTTCTAGAACCAGAAGACGCAGAGGGAGAATGTTTGCTGTCATCGGTCCCAGTGGGAATTTATCATATTTTATGCTTGCTCGCACCACGCCGCTCCGCTTTGGAAGGAATCCCAATGAGGATGTGGCCATACTGGTGCTCAGAGAGACAACAGCAACATGCAGATGGTCAAACACACGGCAATTCAACGCGTACACCTACACCGTATCTCATGGCCAATGTGACCGGTTGAACTGACCTCCCCCTCCAATCGCCATATGCGAGTCCGGTCAGCGCCAAAATGCTATCCTGCTGCCCAATTCTCGGCCCAAAGCTTGCCTCGCTTCCACAGTCCTGGTGACAGCGTCTCGATTTTCATGAGCGCGACGAAGAAGGTATTTCATACATTCTCCCATCTGACCCCAGACCAAGTACTTGTATGCTCTGGGAACGTCTACATTGGCGTCGTCGGAGTCCAAACGCGTCCTCGCCGTCTGTACCACCGCACAGCTTACATTATCCGCCATCCCCATCAACTGCCCATATGCCATTTCGATTCGTGGCTCGCCCCGACGAGCTTGCTCGTCTCGGATTCGCCCCGCCAGCTTCACCGATTCGGCATTGTGGGTGGCAAGCACGAGACTGACCTGAGGGAATTCCGAAGAAGCGCCGTCGACGGGCCGGAGAATGCCTCCATACTGTCTTTGCATGATGCTCTTCGCAATACTGTTGTAACAGTGGTGGGTTTCTTGAATGGTGGGCCAGAAGAGTTCTCGTGGATCGCTGCCCAAGTATGCCCCTCGAACAAGCTTCACCCCCAGCACGAAGTTTTGTTTTCGGGCCAAGTCGAGATGGCTGGCCAGAATTTGGGGGGTCCTCTTTGCATAAGCTTGGTAGGTACCATAGACCAAAGCCGTGTCTTTGTTGTATCGCTTCGCGAAATCCATGGTCCAATTATCGATACCCTGCTGCAACGAAGCCTGCTCGGCATCAAAGAGAAGCTTCACGTCCTTTTTTTGTGCATGCCGGCAAATCTCATGCACGGCCGCTTCGAGTTCGGGGGGACAGGAATTTGTTGCCTTCAGACGCTGAAGAGCTCGACGCCCTGCGCCGGTGAACTTGAGGGCCACGAAGTCGCCTTTTTGAGCCAGCTCCACCGTTTCAATGGTGTTGTGCTTCCACGTACATATTTCTTCGGAATTCCACTGGGCTTGCTCTGCACTATCCTCAGCTGAAGCCAGTCCCTCAACCTCTTCCTCGGTGAGAACCGCTTCTCTTGCGTGTCCCAGTATCACCCCTTCATACCCGATCCTTTTCAAATCTGTGATGGTGCTCCTGACTTCAGATGGGGTCTCGCCGCCACAAAATTGTGTATAGAAGGTTTTCTTGAGAAGGAAGTGCAGAACCGAATTGTGGTCTGGGTTGAGAAGAGGCAACTTGGTATGGGCGAGGAACGACATCATGGACAGTGAGGGCCGCAGAAGAAACGGAATGGAGGAAATGGACGTGATTGCGTATGAACGAATTACGGTAGATAGAGGTAGGCAGGATAACGGTCTGGACAGAGGCATCTCGGCTGGATAAGGGTCAGTGTCAACGTCGTAGGTCGCAGACGAGATATTTCGGCGCGTATGTGTTTTCCGACATTGATGTATCTCAAGAGGTCGTCTGTGTTCGACGGTCGCGCCTTGATGTATGAAGAATCCGTCGACACACGAAGACAAAAGAAGAAGGGAAGATCTGGGACGGAGGACCAGCCATGATTGGATTCGGAACGCCGGTCTCGTGCACAAAGAAAGGTCCATCTTGGAGGCAGAGATCAATATTTACAGAGGGAATGGAAGGAAAAGAGGTTGATACTCAACTTAACACATGGTTATGGGATGTTGGTGGACCGATAGCGAGGAAGATAGTACTGCCTCAGGGTCATGACGGACAAATGCCCACAAACACGATGATACGTCAGTGCACATCTCCATCGATAAAGCCACGGTTTTTGACGGATAAATTGGGCCGTATCTAAGCGAGAGTCATGTGCCGAGAAGGGTCCCGGATTGTCAACATCTGACAGCGAGTACCATCAATTCCGCAGACGGTGCTGTAGACCGGTTGGGGTGCGTTGTTCACATGTGTTCACGTCGACGCTCGAGTTTTGATGACCGACGAACGCGATCCATATGTGCTCTGGGAAGTATAGCCGAGAAGGCAAATCGAGAGTGAGTTGGTATCGAGAAGGTAGTGTGACCACTCAGTCGCGGGACCAACAGCTATCCTGCCTCAACACGTGGAGAGGAAGTCTGGAACTGAAACTGAATGCTTGAACAACTGAGGTTGGTTCGCGATCCAAAAAAGTTGAAGCATGGATCTGGCTGGGAAGCGCAGTTTCAACTTTTCCGTTGGTTGCTGTGCGACCGGGCGCCTAACCGAATTCGGACACCCGCAACTGAACCTCGTTGATCATTGGCAAATCATGTCCAATCTCACTGCGCTCTCCGAACAACTTGACGGGCCTCGCCCAACTGACCTCGAATTTGCTAGCACTTGTTATTTGTTCAGCATTCAGTTACTCTCTTCCTTTCGTACTCTCGCTGGCCTCACTTTCTCTTCTGATGTATTTTGCCAGTTCTTGAGCTTCATTCTCTGACCAGACACCAGGAAGTAAACAACCGTCATGGCCTCCGATGGCACTTCTTCTATTTCAGTCACTGTTCGAGTCAGACCGTTCACGATTAGAGAAGCGGCCCAATTGACCAAATGTGATGATACGACAATCTTCCTCGGCGATGGCTCCCTTGCAGCGGCCCCTACACCCAAGCTCTTTCAGAAAGGCATCCGTCCAGTAATTAAAGTGGTTGATGACAAGTGCCTGTACGAAGCCTTCCTCCCGTGGAGTCATCCAGCACTAACCATGGAGCTAGAGTATTCGATCCTCCGGAGGACAATCCTGTCCAAAAATTCTCCCGATCCGTTGTGCCCACCGGCAAACGAGTGAAGGATCAAACATTTGGGTTCGATCGGATTTTCGATGAAAATGCGTCACAGGGTGAAGTATACGAGGCCACCACAAAGCCACTGCTGGACAGTGTTTTGGATGGTTATAATGCCACCGTCTTCGCCTATGGCGCGACAGGCTGCGGAAAGACTCACACAATCACGGGAACGGTGCAACAACCTGGCATAATCTTCCTCACCATGCAGGAGCTTTTTGAGAGAGTCTCAGAGCTGGCATCCGAAAAAGTGACAGAGATATCTCTCTCCTACCTCGAGATTTATAACGAAACAATTCGTGATCTACTTATGCCCAGCAGCGTGAAAGGCGGCTTGATGCTGAGGGAAGACGCCAACCAAACTGTTTCGGTCACAGGACTCTCGAGTCACCATCCTCAAAATGTTCAAGAAGTTATGGACATGATCATGAAAGGCAATGAAATGCGAACGATGTCTCCCACAGAAGCCAATGCCACATCGTCCCGGTCTCATGCCGTCCTCCAAATCAATGTGGCCCAGAAAGATAGGAACGCGAGTGTCGAAGAGCCCCACACCATGGCTACGCTGAGCATCATTGATTTGGCTGGTAGTGAACGCGCTAGCGCAACGAAGAATCGAGGGGAGCGTTTGCTCGAGGGTGCCAACATCAACAAATCCCTCTTGGCTCTCGGAAGCTGTATCAATGCCTTGTGTGATCCACGCAAGCGAAACCATGTTCCGTATCGAAACTCCAAACTCACGCGTCTTCTCAAATTTTCTCTCGGCGGCAACTGCAAAACGGTAATGATTGTCTGCGTCAGTCCGTCAAGCGCACATTTCGATGAGACACAAAATACTCTCAGATACGCCAATCGAGCAAAGAACATCCAGACCAAGGTCACTCGCAATGTCTACAATGTCAATCGCCATGTCAAAGACTTTTTGGTCAAGATTGACGAGCAAATGGCGTTGATCAATGAATTGAAAGCTCAACAGAAGGACTATGAAGCGGTGGCGTTCGCCAAATTCCGAAAACAGAATGAGAAGAAAGACAGCATCGCTCGGGAGGGTGTGCAGAGAATCCGAAATGCTTATGACCACTCTGCTGCGGAGAGACAAGAGCGAACCAATAACATGATTAAGCTTAAGCAAATCGGCCGACGTATTGCAATGCTGTCTGCTTGGATGGCCGCTTTCGACAACGTGTGCGACAATTTCGAGGAGGGGGAGGAGCCTCTGAAGAACATGCAAGCGGTGCGAAAATCCGCCCAAGGCATTATGATGGAGTTGGAGAGTGGTCGACATCACTGCCAGCAGAAGGTATTGAAGAATACTTGGGATCGAGCAATGAATACGGCACTGGAGCATTGTTTGCTCCAGCTCAAGGAAGTTGATACTGGTGATATGATTGACTCCGAGACTCTCCGCCGCGAAGTGGAACTCCTCAAGGCAACTGCAGAGAGAGAGACTCTGGCAGCTGTTTCGGATCAAGACAAGTTTGGAGATGCAGCGACGATTCAAGTCTTGCTGCAAGCCCATTTCGGGACAATCTCTGCCATCGAAAGCTTGAATAGAATGAGCGTCGACGAAGCAGTTGAGGCCGCCACTCAAATTTTGGGGAAGATGCTCAACTCGGCCTCCAGTGCGGCCTCCTATGTTGTCAAGCCTGATGGAAGTCTGGCTCCCGTCGAAGCATTCGCACCCACCAAATCAGGAACTCCTAAGAGACGCAAGCAAAATGTGAACAGCTCGATCTTGGAATCGAGCCCCATTCGACCCAAACCCGCAGCTGCCCTGGCTCCTAGCATAACATACTCTCCAGCCAAACCTTCTCCAAGACGACGCGGATTATTAGGCAGCGCGAAGAAAGGTGTTCAAGTCTCTTTCACCCCGAAGAGGAGAAAATCCCCCGTCAAGGGCGCGAAGCGAGCTGTGAGATGGCGAGACGATACTGAAGACGGGACCCTGGCCGAATTTGAAAAGACCCCCCAGAAATTGGCATCTTCCTCGCCAGAAGAGTCCTCCACAGAGATCAGCCTTCCACCACAAGTGTCAGGCCTGACTGCGTCGCTAGCTGAGCTTCGCACTCAATCTCCTGAATCTTCGCCCATTCCTCCAGTTCCGGAGCCTGCACTCGCGGCACCACCTAAGAACAGTCGTTTCCAAGCAGGGTTCCTATCTAAGAAATATGACGGCTCACCATACTCTTCTAGCCTGCTTCCACAAAGGATTAGTCCACTTTCTTCGTCGGATATTGAAGCATCGCCATTAAGGGAGCTTGATCCAAGCAAAGCTGCGAATCGCCGATCTATAACTCCAATGTCGTCGAAGAAATCAGTGGCTGATTGTCCCGATGCTGCCAGCAATTCTTCGGGGACAAACTCCGATACGGAAAACCAGAGCAACCCCGACAAAGAAGATGCGATGAGAATCCGCGACGCAGTTAAGAGATCCAGCTCAATCCGTCGATCTGGAATACATGTCTCCCGAACACAACGCCGTCGATCCCCCACTGCTGCTACAGCCATTGCAGGCTCTCCGCCAAATGAGTCCATGTTCGCTGCCGGCCACGTGAGGAGAATGGTCATGGGCAAGAATGAAAAAGATAATGAATGGAAAGTTGGCGTTTTGAGCCCCCGAGTGCATGGGATTGTCAGTCATGGTAAGAGTGCAGGTATGAGTGGAGGGCGACGAACAACAATGAGTGGATTTGACGTGAGGTCGACACCCAGCACTGGTGACCTCGGGGGCATGAGGTTGAGCTCGATAACTCCATCGCACGCGCACGCTCAATCAGCTTCGAGGGGGAGTTTGATGCCGGGTGGAAAAGCGGTTTGGCGTTGACATGACAAAGAAGGCCCTAAGTTCAAAACTTTAGGATTGTATGTTTGCATTTGCCGGTGTTATTGGTCTCGGTTTAGTGAGGGGAATGGGCACGAGATACTGTTATGGCGTGGAGAGGCCGGATAGGCCAGATAGGATGGAATTAGGGCTTTCATGAGTGAATCCCAAGATCGGAATTCTTGTGTACAAGCCAAATACTTGACATAACATGCGTCAGGGCTATTATGATGAAAATGTCCGAGTCGAGCATTGTAGACGTGTTTGTAATCGATTCGGCTTCATGATTCCAAGAGGTCTGACATGAAGTGAGCCTCGATGAATGATGAGAAGATTTGTGGCAAATTCATTCGCCAGCAGCTTCGCAGGGGACCGTTAAGACAGACCAAGGGAGAGATGTCCGCTGAGCCTCCTTGGATCTCAGCCTCGCCCACGATCACGTGATTCGATAACCTTTCGTGCCGCTTTGACGTTCGGTCAATGCATAGAGAACCTGTAGCTAGTAACGGTCAAAGAATGTTCAAATGAACTCTGAATTGGTGCTTCCGAAAGATGGAATGATGTAAATTTAATAGGGCGCGAGCTGTGAATTGTGAGTCGGAGTGATTAGCCACGCGCTCTCTGCAGGGGCTTGCACTTGGTTTGTTTCGACCAAATCCGTCACTGGGGTCTCGAAACACTATCTTCAAGCAGTACTACGTCCATGTTGAGATATTGACCTGTAGCGTAGCTAGATAGTATTGCCGTGGCGATGCGGTGTGGAGGAAATGCAAGGGGTTAAAACCTGGCCTTGAGCTCAAAGCCATTACGCAGTAGGCCGCTGTTGGACGACCGCCGCTAAGCCGTTCAACAAATGTCTTTTTAGAAGCAAATCTTTGAGTCAATATATGCTGAGAAATGGCCAGTATGTAGTATCCTAGGTGGCTAGGCTGTCTAGGTGGCACAGCCACCTGCTTAGGGCCGAAACGTGAGACAGGGACATTGAGCAGGGCCGGGCCGAATAAATGGAGGCCCGCATCTGCTGAAGCGAGGTCTCGCATCCCAAATATTCGTTCGTTCCTAAATTAGTGGATTGCAAGTTAGCATCTGTGTTCGAGCCCGCCAGAAGAAATCAACCCTCGAATTCAGAGAGTGCGTCGACAACTTTGGCATTGTTGGCTCAGGCTGTAGTCTCTGTGCATGTCTGCGCCTTGTTTGACAAGAAATGAGGCGGCGGAAGCGCTGTGGGAGACTTTGAATTCAGGAGTCGCGGCTGAAAGAACTCCAACCGACAGAGACCTCATCGGAGGTATCATAGTACAAGGTGTTGAAGTCCATGTCCAAACGCAGAGTCCAAAGACGTTCGACGTTCAAGAAGAGAATTTGGAAGAATCGACCATTTATCAATGGCTTGAAAGGGACTCGATACATGAACTGAGACCAGGACACAAAAACAAAAGTCTCCGAATCAAATTGTTGCTGATAGGCCAAGTCTGCGGGCACGATCTACTGAGGCCCATTTCCTGACGCCCAAGCTGTCCGATTCTCGCGTGAAAGCGTCTGCAAACATCTCGGATGCCCCTCCGATCGCGTTGGAACAAATCTCCCAGAGTCAAGACTGGATCCTGGATTTTCCAAAAGACAGGAGGATCCCTCAAAAAGGCATCACCTGCACTGGAGTGACAATGGAGGGTGTTGGTATGATTTTGACAACCAACAGCACCGACAATGTCATTCGCGGCGTGGTGGTCTTTTTCAGCGGCGCTCAAAGAGCACAAGACCGGTTTCTACACCAGCTTAGGAGACTTTGCCAGTTCTGCGAGCTGCCCTCATACCTCCCATTTCTTGCCATCAATGTAGCTTTCGCGAGGTTGCAGAATCAACGGGATTTTGCCCTAGAACAGCTAAGGACAGCGGATCTTCAGCTGCGGAGGTATCCCGATGGGAAAGTTGCGGCACAAATGTATGGAGGTGCGAGAGCAACTACTGGGGTGCTCGAGGATGCACAAGTGTCGGCAAAGGTTCTGCATAGGATGATAGACAAGTGCGTGAGCATGTTGGCTTCGGCAAATCTTCGACACGATCCGGAGCTTCGCAGAAAGGCGAAAGAGTTGAAGAACGTTCTCGTCTACCAAAAACAAGTAGCGCTAGCTATTAATGGAGGAGATGGAGGACCAGGTGAAACAGGTCAACAGGCAACTCGAGACTGTGCTCAGCATTATGGCGCGGGCGCAACAAGAATTAAGTGTTGAAATTGCCCGGAATCAGTCCAAGTTGGCCGAGGAGAATAGGAAAGATCAGACGATCAGCATCGACATTGCAGAGGCCTCGAAAAGGATAGCGGAGGAGACCAAAAGAGATGGGACGTCGATGAAAACATTGGCGGTGGTGACATTGGTGTTCTTGCCAGGAACTACCGTGTCGTCGATATTGGCGATGCCTGTGTTTGACTGGGACGCAAAAGATGGAGCGGTGGTGAATCCTAGGATTTGGGTGTACTTCGCCCTTGCCATACCTCTGACAGTCTTGACCATTACCATCTGGCACCTGTGGCTGATGACACGGAGACGTGCGGTGAAAGATACTGACGCAATCTGATAGAGATATGGTTCTGTGGGAAATGAAGCTGTTCAGCTATGTCACGTGCTGGTCGATTTCTTTCGCATCGCCATGCGAAGAGAGCGTTGAGTTCATGATCTCGCGGGTTTTCCTTGGGAGAGGCTATTTGGATGATAGCCGATCTTGGAGTTTGCCCTAATTTCGGTTAGCAGTCTCCTTCACACTGTTAACCTGATAACGGAATCATGCATGCATACTGGAAAATTGGTGGGTGAGTTTGAACCTAGAAGCGAAGCAGTACGAAAGAAATTGTCATCTTCAGGGTGGGGCCTGGTGTATTCCAGTTTCCGCCCAGCCTTCCTACTGGCCAATTCGGACGCCTAAAAAGAGTATGACGTGATCTATCCGTGGGCCTCATCGCCGCTGCTGCGGGCGAGACGAAGCATGATGGGCCTAGGGTGGGGAAGGGCAAAGGTCGAAGGTCATCACCCACTTGTCGACGAGAATCTTCGACGTCGACATTTTTCCATCATCTTGCTCTCATCCATTGCTGTCGTTGTGTTATAAGCCTCTGCGCATATACCTTTTGTCGCCTGAAACCTTCCCAGACCACCGCCAAACTGCAGCTTAACATCGACATCATCACTTACCTCGCCCTCATCCTCGTCTTCCTGATCACCATGGCCTTCCAAATGCCTTCATTTCTCACGCGCCTTGTTCGACCTTTCGCCAGCTCAGCGTCTATGGCACTTCAGCCCGATGCCCTAGCTGCCATGGAATTTCCCCCCAACGCCCAAAGAGCTATCTTTGCTGGAGGATGCTTCTGGGGACTCGAACAGCTATATCGAGAATATTGGGGCACGAAAGGCCTCCTGGATTGCAGAGTCGGATACACAGGTGGCCATACTAAAGCACCCTCATATGAAGCCGTATGCACGAGTAGAACTGGCCATGCCGAGTCCTTGTTAATCGTCTTTGACCCCGATCGAGTCACCTACCGCCAACTCGTGGAGTTCTTCTTCAGGATGCACGACCCCACCACTTTGAACAGACAGGGTGCAGACACTGGCCCGCAATATCGCTCTGCAATCTTTGCCGAGAACGACGAGCAGCTTCAGATTGCAAACGAAATCAAAGAGAAAGTGGGAGAACAATGGTACAAAGGCAAACCCATCACCACTGAAATCCTTCGCGCCACGCAATGGTATGATGCAGAAATGAGGCATCAGGGATATCTGATCAACAATCCGGGGGGTTACCATTGCCCTGCGCATTTTGTTCGTCCGTTGCCCGAATTGAAATAGATGTGATCGATTCGAGATGAATCCTTGGTCAGGAAGAGGTGGAGCTTATGTTTTACATTGATGTAAATGGGAATCGTCCGGTACAAGTCTTACGTGCATATACGAAATGGTACAATATCACCACAAATATCTTCACCTTTGTCGGAGAGATTGTAGATCAAATCAGAGGATCGTAAGGCCACAACTGGTAGAGGCTGTTGGTGCCTGCTTGAATTGTCCATACCGACGCACCTTACCATACCAAGTGTTGACGATTATTTACCTCAACAAGGTCTTAGTTCAAGGAACCGGGCTGGACATGCGGCAGAATAGTTTAACCGTCAACGGCTCTTGAAGGTTTTGGCCAGGCGGATGGCGGGCGGGTTTAAGCGGACGAGGCTGCGGACGAGGCTGTGGGCCCCATCTCTTATACCCGCCTGCAACTTGGCATTCCATAGCGGAATAGGTATTGCCATTGGCCATTGATGTAGAGGAACTTGGAAATGGTGCCTGCATGATCTTAATCAGCACCTTTGATAAGGTATATAAGTACGAGTGCGTCATGGCTGCTGAAGTGGACATTCTTCGGCCTCGCGAAACCAAACAAATATTTCCCCCTGTCCTTGACAACAACAATATACCAACATCAATTCCAACTACACCGATATCCAATCCATCACAATGTGGCCAGAAGCAGCACTCATCTCCTCCCTCATCCTCGCCACGACTCAACTGATCCCAACAACTCAAGCCTGTGGCCCAGTACCAGTATCCAATAGTTCCTACAACCCCTTCGAATTCCCCAAGTCCTGCGATCCACGCCCCGGCTTCACCGGCTACGGCATCAACCACTTCGGTCTAATCGTCAACGACCTCAACGCCACCATTGACTTCTACACCCAAGCCATTGGTCTGAGCTTGCTCTTCATCTTCACACCCGAAGGAGCGCCATTTTTCAAAATCGCATATATGGGCCACAACAACGACACGGCGAACACAGGCAAACCCTTTGCGACGTGCGAGGAGTTCACGCTGCAGAAGAACGACATCAAGGGCCTCATTGAATTTCTTTATCTCGACAACGCGACGTATACACCGCGGGCATCCACCAAGGTGACGAACACATTCAGCCATATCGGGCTGATTGTGCCGAATGTCACAGAGACGCAGGAGAAGATGAAGAAATTGAAGGTGCCAATCCTCAAGCCCTTGGGCGAACTGCCGGCGACGTCGGGGCCATTAGCGAATGCGTTCGGGTTGGGGAAGCTGTCGACGGGCAACTTCTGTGAGGAGCAGAAGGAGGCGCTGGTCCAGGGGCTGATTCCGAGCGGAACCTTGCAGCATCTCATGGTCACGGATCCGGATGGGAATGTCATCGAGATCCAGCAGTTGATTACGGAGTAGATGGAGGTGGTGATGAGGTGGAAATTTTAGAGCAGACCTGGAGAATGAGGTTGACAGGGAGAAGATGTTGGACGCAATAAAACGTGGGAACTGAATGTGAACATAATTGGGATTGCATTGGCAGTATATCTTGGGGACCAAAATGTCGTCGTGGTCGGCTTTTCCGTGTAAAATATATCTCCTTCCCGGCCCATGCAGAGACGTCGGTGGCTGAGCATAGTCTTGATTCATACACATAATACATACCTGACATTTCTGATCCGTGTTGTGAGTCTCGATCAAAGGCGGAGTCTATGAATGTCCGCGTCGGCAGTGGACAAGGCAATTGCCAATACATGCGAGGAGTCCCCAATTGGGTTTTCGAGGAGACCGCCGTTTCGGAGCATTTTAACCTCTCTCTGAAAAGATTGGGAATCCGCAAATTCATAGTCGACTCGGCATCCTCACTGCGCCATCAAGTCGTATAACTCCCCCATTGAGCATCGGGTTCTCAACGATCTCCTTGACTAGTCGGGCAAATTCGTCTCCACGACCCATCCGTGCGGGATACTGGATCATTTCCGGGTTTATACCAGCGCGTGCTCCGGTGCTCCGTTTCTGTTTCTTCTCCTCGCCCTCTTTCTTAGCAGGCGCATTTGGTTGTTTTTTCTTGGGCGGCATGGTCATTCCGGTTTGGAAAACTCCTGGCGCGATCCCCATGACCCTAATCCCGGCTCTCTGGCCCAATTCCCGAGCCAATGGCAGGACGATACTGCGAACGGCACCTTTACTTGCACTGTAAGCTAATTGGCCAACCTGACCTTCGTATGCGGCGACAGAAGAGACCACAATCACGATGCCGCGCTCTCCGTCGGGGCCGAACGGTTCATTGAGGGCCATGTGCGGGAGCGTTAGGCGGATCAAATCCACCGTGCCTCGAAGATTGATTGCCAGTGTCCGGTCAAAAACAGCCATGTCCATGTACTTGACAGTGTCATGCGTCGCAGAGGGGTCTTGTTTGGGGAGTGACAATGCCGCCGTGCCAATGCCAGCGCAACAAATGGCCCCGGAGAGCGGTTTTGAGGTTGTTTCCTGGATCCACTCTAGTGTATTCTTCAGCCCGGCTCGTAATGATTCAGTGGACGCGACATTGGTCGGGGTGAAGAGTATTTTCGAGGAATCGAGTTGAGAGGAATCGGGGAGAGGATTGAGATCGAGAATCGATACGTTGGCACCGTTTTGTAAGAGGAGGATGGTGGTGGCGAGCCCGAGGCCGCTGGAACCGCCAGAGACAATGAATGTCCGGTCTTTGATTTGCATGGTTCGGTGCTAGAATATCCAAGGATGGAAAAAGAGGGAAGAGAAGAGGGACGACATTGACACCAGCGGCCGGTGACTATAGGGGGACCTACCTCGGCTCGTGAGGAAGGATTTCACGTGCAGTGCCAGGACTTGGGCAGGCCATCCACCAGACGCGACGAACTTTGGAATTGATATACTTGAGGCCGCGTTTCAATAATATCCGGGGCACTGGCGGCCTGAATGGCCTGTTTCTGAGAATATAGTGGTCCCAAAGCGAGGGTGAACCGAACAGAAAGACAGACATCCCGGCAACGGTTGCCGGGAGAATCAATGTGCACGTGACCTGGTTGGGCAGAACGTCGTTATTTCCACCGCCCGGGGCTTTTGGTAAGAATAGCACCGACACTAACGATAACACACCACCGACTGCACCTTGAGCCTGAAACCAAACTGAAAGAAATCATTTGAGGGGTTGACGAGTGGCCACTCCACAAGCGACCATCTGATTCAGCACGCTACGTCCTCACTCGATGTTTTCGATATGCAATCTGATTGACATGATAGATTCACCTGCTCAGCAGAAATCGCCGTCGCTGTCACTGCACAAAAGTTCACCTCGACGATCTCCGCCTTCAATCTCATTTGGCGCAGGCACAGCAGTCGGACTACCAGGCTCAGGACCAGCCCCAGGCTGATCTTGTCCGACCACGTACACACTCAAGCCACAATCCAGAAAAACTCCCTTCGATCTACATCCCTTCCTCTCCTTTCTGACCTCCCAATATCTTTGCGACCTCTACGACACTCCAGTTCATGTGCGCCATATGTCCCAATCCTCTCATCACTCGAAGGCGCCCCATCGGAGCGGGTATAGTTTGCGAAATGGAGGAAGACTCTCACGAGATGGTTCCAGGGTGCGCCGAAAATCCATCAGTGCAAACGATGCCTACCTCCATTCTCTGCGAGTTGCATACCTCGCCTACCTGTTACAGCCTCGTACCACACGGAAGAAGCTCGTTGAGATAAAACCGTCCGTAAATCGCTCAAACACCTCCCACTCGTTCCATGATCTCATGAATGATTTCACCGTCGTCCGAGACTCCAAGAGCACAAGGTTTCCTCATGATTTTGTGAAAGAGCTTGAAAAGAGATTGCAAGGCATCTTGATCGGGCGGGAGAAGCGACCGGAATACCAAGATGCGTTGGTCAAACGAATCTTCGCTATTTTTCTCAATGCCTTGTCGGACCCCTCTTTCAAGAAACGAATGGAGGCAGACCGAAGAGCAGAAGACTTGGTCCTGATATTCTTTTCCAACGCTACCAAAGAGTTACAAAGGGGAAAGCCTCCCGGAGACGACAAAGTCAAGCGCATGGTTGATCGACATGTTGCCCTCTTCGTCCGACTCCTCAGCCTGATCTTGAAAGACCGAGACTGGGCCAAGGACAAACCCGAACTGGCATCGCGGCTACAGACGTTGGAATCGAAACTGCTCAAGGGTGATGAAAATCTAGCCACATCACAGACCAATGGGCAGCTGACGACCGTTGAAGAGGTGGTGCCATTGAGCCACGAAGTCAAAGACATGCCCTTGGTTCAGGTCGTAGGCCGAATCTTTGGCTTGACCAACACCATGATGCAGTCCGATATTACCAAAAACAAACCGGTCTGGACGGAGAAAGCCGCACTTCAGGATTTGAAGACATACCAACAACACCTCAATCTTGGCACCAAGATGACACTGAATGCCAATGACTTTGACACACAAGAAGCGTATGATGCATGGAAGAAGGCTGAGGGGCCTGATCTGTCCCTCCTTATGCTGGCCATTGTGCAATCCAATCCTGAACTGGCAAAGAGTACGCCTGGCGGAAGTCTCCCCCAATTCAACCCTCAGGCTGCGGCCTCTAGTCCGACGGATTCTCATTATGCCGAAGTCTCCAGGGTGCTTTCGCAGCCCGGGGACTCCTCTTCCTACGTTTTGGATCTGCCGGCAGATCTGAGCGCTCTCGAATTGGATTCAGCCGATTCGTCACATGATAACGGGGACGCAGCGCAAATCTACACTTTTATCCCTCCCGATCCCAGAGCCATGTTTCGGTTTATAATGCTTCAAGCTTTTTCTCATGACCTTAACGACAAGACGAATGATGGAGCCAATGGTGGTCCATTGTTCTCCAAGGAAACCACGGAATTGCTCAATGAACTTGCATGGAGATGGCGAATACCCAAATTCACTCGTACTGTGCTGTTTTTGGATGTCGTACGGGAGAAGTTTGTTGAACAAGCCATTGGTTTGGAAATGTTGGACGCAGCTTTCAATTATGTCAAGGAGCCTGTACAAGAAGATTCAAAGAACAAGAGGAGCTCCTCTCTTATTATGAGCTCAGCGTTCTACGACCGATACAATTGGACGTTGGCCGACTTCGCGTTGATGGGTAAAATCCTGGTTGCGTTGAATGAGGCATTGCTCCGAGATCTGTACGAAACAATGATGACTGCATACGCCGACAAAGCTCAATTACCGAAGCTAGGAGTCATCCTGGCAATCTTGGATGAGCACATTCGCAATGACCCGAGCTTTACGCAGAATCCCGAGGAGTTCGAAACCTTCAAAAATGCCGCCATCGATGGCCTGGCGGCCGAAGCTCGCAAGATCTATGACGGCCTTTTGGATAGTGAACTACCTCAAGAAAATGAAAAGTGGGAATTCTACCACATTCAGCAACTGGCGAAGGCTGTGTTGAAGCTAGCAGAAAAGGTGCAAAAGAGGTTCAGAAAGAATCCAGAAATTCTCGGCATTAATCCTCTAATGGTTCTGTTGAATTGCGTCTTGCCGGCCTTTGCAGAGGATTCCAAGGCGATGGTGGAACAAATTTTGAACACCGCCAAGACAAATGGTTTCGAAGTCTCCATTGAAGACGGGTTTGGTCTGTACAAAGAGCTCAGCGAGTTCCGTCGAGTACATGCCGATGCTTTGCCACACGCCCCTTTTCCTTACAAGCTTGAAGATTTACTGGCCGACTTCGTTTGGCGATGGATCAGAATAACCGAAGAACAGGTGATTGGATGGGTCGAAAATGCGGTCAAGCATGATCGGTTTGTGGTCAGAACCCAACATCCCGGCCAAGTTCCTACTGAAGATGAACGTCATTCAACTTCGGTCATCGACATTTACAGTTCTTTCAATCAAGTCATCGACCAAGTGAGTCAACTAAACTGGGATGATGATCTCAGCTACGCCAAATTCATGACGGCTCTTTCCAAAGCCATCGGGCAAGGTGTAGCCCGATATTGCGAGTTACTGGACCAAATGTTCAGCAAGGAGATGGACAGATTGACTCCGGAACAAGAAGCTGCGGCCCACATGACCAGACAGGAAAAGTGGGTTCAACTGGCAAAGGATACTTGGAACAACAAAGAGCGAGTGGAGCCCTTTCAATTCTATCCAGAGTCATTTGTCAAGCTCAACAATATTTCTTTCGCGATCCAACAGTGGGACAAACTCGAGGCAGAGGTGAACGTTGATGCTTGCGCGGAAGTGGTAAAGAAATCCAGCCCACCCGCTGCTCAACGGCCCCGAAAGACGTCCAACTACGTTTTCACCATCAAAGTCGTCGAAGCGGAAGATCTCAAGTCTTGCGATGTCAACGGGTTCAGCGATCCATATGTCGTTCTGACTGATGAATATCAGAAGAGATTGTCCAAGACGAGGATAGTATATCGAAATCTGAATCCGCGATGGGACGAATCCGTGGATATCACGACACAAGGACCGCTCAATCTCATTGCCACCATCTGGGACTGGGATGCAGTGGGAGATCATGATTATGTGGGAAGAACTTCCCTCAAACTGGATCCTTCTCACTTCAGCGACTTTTTGCCTCGGGAATACTGGCTGGACTTGGACACTCAAGGACGACTCCTGGTCCGTGTTAGTATGGAAGGAGAGCGAGATGATATTCAGTTCTACTTTGGCAAGGCCTTCAGAAATCTGCAGCGGACTCAACGTGACATGACAAGGAAAATTACCGACAAACTTTCGGCCTACATCAGTCATTGTCTTTCTCGACGAGCACTCCGATCTTTGCTCAATCGCGGGATATCCATTTCAACCGTGTCATCATACTTTGCGCGAAATCGAGCCTCCACGGCAGCAACGGCAGCTATGCCATCAGATGCTGAGATCGTCAACGCCCTCAAACCCCTTTTTGACTACTTTGATGACAATTTTGCCATTATGCAACAGACACTCACGTCGGAAGCGATGGTGGCAGTGATGACACGAATTTGGAAAGAAGTTCTCGTGACAATCGAAAGCTTGCTGGCGCCACCCTTATCGGACAAGCCATCTCAACAAAAAGCGTTGACTCAGCAAGAGCTCGACGTGGTCTTCAAGTGGCTGCAAAGTCTGTTCGAATTCTTCAATGCCGTGGATGAAGAAACTGGCGAAGCTAACGGGGTGCCGATGAATGTGCTGAAGAATCCCAAATATCACGAATTACAAATGCTCAACTTCTTCTATTTTGAGCCCACAGAAAGTTTGATCCGCGAGTCTGAAAGAATGGCTTCTGCAACAGCTCTAAATCAACAAATGCAACGGTCCCGATTTTCGGCTCCCGCGGATCTTGGTGCTGTTGGTGGAGGGGGGCTTCTCAATCCAGGAACCATGGCCGGTGCCCGACGTGCTAAGAGCATAATGCTTAGTCGGAACCTAGGAACCATGCGAAAAGCCAAAGAAGAAAAATGGAAAGCCGCACAAGCCGAGCCCAATGATGATATGATTTTGCGTATTCTTCGAATGCGACCTGAGGCATCGAGCTATCTGAGAGACAGATCAAGACAAAAGGAACGTCTTGCTGCGGCGGCGGCGGCCGAGATGATTGTTCGACAGAGTCTACTTGCTGGTGGAGGAAGGATGACTGGACCAAGTGTGGTAAGAAGATAGGCTGGCTGGATGGGATTTTCTATCACAACAAGGATTGGGCGGGACGGGATGAGATGAAATTCGGGACCGTTATAACCTATCGGGAACTATTATGGAAATTGATTGTCTTCGGAAATTCCTTTCTATCATGGGTTGTCATCCTGGACGACGATGGGAATAATAACTATCAACTCAATGGGCATCGGGCATGGGTCTGGAATGGAATGGGATCGGGATCGGGTGGTGTGAGAGTTTGAGAGAGCTGAGCCAGGCTATCCCGGAATGATCCTTTTCTAATGCGCATTCTATACCATCGTGTCCTAGCTTAGGGATGAATCGAATCTTTGCCTTTTGATTCTTCGACGCAGTCCTGTTGCTGGGCAGTGAAAGGGAAGCTTTGGGCTGGAGGCCATTAAATAATGGGCGTGAGGGTTTATATTCTCTAACGCCCCAGCCTTGCCAAATTTGAACTCCAACCATCCATCATCACCAACGAAATTCGATAATCCTTGCCTGTGATTTCAACTGTCTTGTCCTAAGCATCTCGAGATGTCCGCCTTGAACATGACCGAAAACCCTTATCCTGATGGGGCAAAGCCTTCATATTCTCAGGGTCAAGGTCGATCCAGAGAAGTTCTCCAGTGAATGGTGCTAAGGCCAGGGGGAGTATCCTCGTTATGCCAGGGTTGAAGTTGGCAGTTGCTGGCTACAAATGTCGCCCAAATAAGATAGGGTTAGCTCGTTAATGAAGGTGGAGACGATGGTATCGGGTTGAGAGTGGTGGATCGATAGTATCTACCCTGGACGGCAACAAGATAGATATATACGAAGTCCGCTCTTGGTCGAGAATCGACGTGATGAAGATGAGGGACAGACAGAAACAAGTTTCACTTCGGGTCACTCCCGTGAAGCCTGGAAGTAAGGTGTGTCGCCGGCAGCCGGCGATAGGCCCGGAATTCTTCAAATGCCAAGATTTAGATGCCAAGACTTGTCGGCATTGGCAATTTTCCACGCCGATGCCGCACATTTTCGATCTTGCTGCAATCTGCGCCTGTCGACGACACTCAACCAAACCACACCAGCGCAACGAGGGATCCAGTCGCTGAAGCACCTATTTTCCTTCTCAATCCAGAGTCTAAGTTCAGCTCCAAACTTCGGCAACCATGGAGAACGAGAAGGGAGAAATCGTCGATCTGTAAGAATGTCCCAAAACTCCAATTCCACCCACCCCAAAAGCGACACGAATATCGATTTTCTCTGGATTTTAGCACGAATGTGGCTGACTTTGTCTCTCTTTCTCTTCAAACAGCTATGTCCCCCGCAAGTGTAGCGCAACCAACCGCATCATCAAAGCCAAGGACCACGCCAGCGTTCAAATCAGCATCGGCAAAGTCGACGAGAACGGTCGCTACACGGGCGAGAACCAAGTCTATGCTCTCTGTGGTTTTGTCCGATCACGCGCCGAGAGTGATGACAGTTTGAACCGACTTGCACAGAAGGATGGATTCTTGAAGAACGTCTGGAGTGCGCAACCGACGAGATGAATGTGGGAGTAAGTGGATGGAGAGATTGGCGTGGCATCAGACACGATCGAAGAGATGAGGTCGAATCCGATGTAAATCAACGATCCCATGATGGAGCGGTAGGCAGAGGCAAAGAATCCGGTGTTTGCTGCGCCACGACAATGTGTCGCTACACCTTTGGCATCAAGGGAAATGGCTGGTCGCATAGGCTGGGTGGGCTGAAATAAAAACACCGCACATCCCAAGGGAAATCCCAAGAAGAAAATTACAGCCAATTCCTTTTCCTCGACGCGAACGCGGTTGTCGTGCTCTTGCAGAATATGAATGTGTCACTCGTATCTGTGCTCTGACTCTCAATCTCGGATAATCACAGCTCTTCAGGAAGCGACTGATGGGTTGACCATCTCTATTTTCGGCTTTGTATGTATGACGGATTTTCTCTACTTCCTCAGTCATTGAGTCCTGGTCTGAGAAAGCCTTGATGTGCCGGTAGAAGAAGAATGACGTGGGATGGGGATGACAGGGCCAGGAAGCCAATGGGTATCATTTCTAGCTTGTTATGTCTAGCACTTTTTCTCTGCTCCCTTGTACTTGTTCGTAGTCTTCATCGATCGTACACTGTGCTCTAATCTTTATCGAGTCTGACAGCCGGATTGGATTCTATGAAGTTGATATCGACCTTGTGGCCGAGAAGTTCACGGATATTGTTCACGCCGTACCTGTTCAGGGTTAATACGTACCAACGAATTGAAGAAGAAGACTCACTTGATCATGGTTGGCCGCTCCAAGCTCAAACCCCAACCGTATATCCGCATGTCCTTGGGCAAACCCATTGGTTCCAACATCTCCGGTCTGAACATTCCGCTATTCCCTATCTCCACCCACTTCTTCAATCCCTCATGATAGCTGAAAATCTCCATGCTAGGCTCAGTATAAGGGTTGTAGGCAGGTTTGAATCTCAAATTCTTGATACCCATCTTGCCAAAGAAGATTTCCATGAATCCGATCAATCCACCAAGGGTCAGTCCCCAATCGGCAATCACGCCCTCAACTTGGTGGAATTCGGCCAGATGAGTGTGATCAACCGTCTCGTTCCGGAAGACGCGATCAATGGAGAAATAGCGAGCTGGTCGAGGATGTAGTGCAAGCTTGTGAAGCATGTATGTCGAAATGGCGGTGGTATGGGTACGAAGTACTAGTCGCAGAGACTCGTCTGCGGACCATGGGTATCTGTAACCTATCGAACCAAACTTTCCCTCCTGGTGCACTGCACGTACGTCGTCCCAATATTGCTGGTAATTCAACGTCTTCTCTTTCGACTTTGTTCGTTTGTGTGCCGGAGGCGGCCCCGGTTTGGTACCTGGGACGGTGGGTTCAGGATCCTCCCGAGGTGGATCGGCCTTGGGGGGATCTGAAATGTAAAAGGTGTCTTGGAGATCACGGGCAGGATGTTGTTGAGGGACGAAGAGAGCGTCGAAATTCCAGAAACCAGTTTCCACATATCGATTGGTGGGCATTTCCTCAAATCCCATCTCGAAGAAGATCTCTCGGAATTCTTGTCGTACTTTGTTGAGAGGATGCAAAGCACCTGATGAGGTAGGGGCGCCTTTGGCCTTGAAGTTGTAAGGTTTCAGTTGTACTGTCTTCCACGCACCCGAAGCGAGCATCTCAACCGTGAGATCTGTCTCCTCTTTCACAAATTCGGTCGCAAATTTGGGGCCTTTGGAGATTTTGAAGGTGACGATCTTCTGATCCACCACGTACTTCCTCTTCTTGAAGTCTGCCACGAGCCTTTGGTTGTCACACGTCTTTGTGGACTGGATCTGTTGTAATTGTTGTTGCACCTCGTCTTGGATTTCATCCGTAGAGGCTCTGAGGACGTCCCCGTCTTTCTTAATCCATTTCATTCTAAAGGCATCTCCCGATCCGAATTTGGCGACATTGGTATCACCAACAACGGTGGGTAAGTCTTTGATTTTCAGTCCCCCCAGCGCCGAACGAACAGCCTCAAAGACTCGAGCGCCATTACTTCCATTCTCTGCAATATCTTGACCCTCTTGGGTGAGAATAAGTTCTAATCGATCAATCTGCTCTGCCTGAATGAAACCCCGAGATCTTAATTTGTCGACTGCGGATTTGACGGCAACGAAGGTGGCATTGGGAAAAACATCGGAAGTGAGGGCTGGGCCATCCGCGGAGGAGAGGACGCTAAGCATCTGCGCCGTCAGATCCTCAGCCATGATTGCGGTTTTCGGAGAAAATCCGCCAACTAAGAATAGTAGGCAATATGCCAGGATATGAAGGAGAGCTGGTTCAATACAAAGTTCTGGTTCTTAGAAGAATGACTCCATGCGTCAAAATGCGGCCGCAGTTTCTTGGCAAGTCGTGATGCAGGCTACGGTTGAGTATTTGCGCCAGAAGATCACAGACTGTGTAATACTGAGATTCTCTTATTCTATTCTTTTCCTCTGTCCTAATTGCCCTTTCTTTCGCTCCAGCCTGACAACCAAAAAGACCAATCATCGAGTGAACATCAGAAAACACAAGTGGTCGAGCTCAAGCTTGATCAGGCTCCGGGGTTTTCTCAACCGCATCAAGAGCCTTCTGGCCGTCTTTCTCTCCAACAGGAACGGCCTTGAGGTCGGTTGTCGGCTCGGTGCCATCCTTCTTCTCCTCGGCGACTTGCTCTTCGTTGTCCTCCGAAGCCTCATCTGTCATCGTATTCTTCTTCCCCACCAAACCCAACTTCTCCATCCGAATCTCCATTGCTCTTCTGTGCGCGTCGAGCCCTTCGCACCTGGCAAGCTCCATGACTGCATATCCCACTTGTCCCACACCCTGCTCAGTAACCTCACTGGAGGTAATATTCTTCATGAAGCTTCCTAGATTGACCCCGCTATATTGCCTGGCGTACCCATAGGTGGGCAAGCTGTGATTCACACCAGCTGAATAGTCACCGACCGATTCGGGCGTCCAGCCACCCAAAAACACGGAGCCCGCGTTCTGAACGTCAGGCAGAGCCGAGCGTGGATTGGCAATTTGGAGAATCAAGTGTTCAGGGGCGTAATAGTTCGACCATTTCAATGCCTCCTTCAGACTGGTGACGCAGATGGTGACGCTGTGTTCAATCGCGCCACGAACGATGTCCACGCGGGGAAGTTCGTGAGCTTGCTTGTGCACTTCATCTTCGATGGCCTGGAGCTGCTTCTCGTTCAAATCAATCGCAACGAGGACCACTTGGCTGTCTGTACCGTGCTCGGCCTGACTGAGAAGGTCACTGGCCACAAACGCCGGATCAGCAGTGTCATCGGCGATCACAAGCACCTCCGAGGGACCGGCCGGCATATCAATGGACACAGACGCGGAGGTGTCGTTGCTGACAATCATTTTGGCAGCAGTGACAAATTGGTTGCCAGGCCCTAGGATTTTGTCTACTTTGCTGACGGACTCAGTGCCGTAGGCCATTGCTGCGATTGCTTGGGCGCCGCCGGCCAAGACGATGGCTTCTGCCCCAACTTTATGGGCAATGTAAACGATTTCTGGGGTGATGGTGCCATCGGATCGAGGCGGTGATGCGAGAACAATTTTCGTGCAACCCGCAGCCATGGCGGGGACACCAAGCATCAGAGCCGTCGAAGGCAACACTGCTGTGCCCCCCGGAATGTAAAGGCCAACCCTTTCAATTGGTCGGGCGAACCGGGAGCAAGTAACCCCGGACATTGTCTCCACGACCAATGGTGCTGACGGTTTCTGAGCGGAGTGGAATTTGAGGATATTATCGTACGACGTATTGATTGCTTTAACAGTCTCTTCCGAAAGTTGCATCAGTGACTTGGGAAAAGGCGCTTTTAGTACAGGAGATTTGAGATTGGTTGCGTTTTCGAATTTATGGGTATATTTCAGAACAGCGGAATCACCATTGCTTCGAACATCTGCGATAATAGGATGGACAAGAGACATGATTTTCTCATTGGACCTTTGCGATGGCCTTTGCAAGGCGGCCGTCAAGACGTCATCTGAGAAGGCCTGTGACGTAGAATATCGTTTCATCTGTATTCGGCCGGACGAAGATAAGCCAGCTGGATCTGAAGGCGATTTCGGGATGGAGGCGGCCCCCTTGGCCCCTTCGTCTTGGTGACGACTGACTCCATTGGCTTCGAGTTGAGTTGGTTTGTTGTCGGGCTTCTCTTCCACGTACTGAGGTTTGGCATCACCTTTCCTTCTCTTGACCTTTAGGCTCTTCAAGTCCAGGTTTCTCTCAATGTCTTCCAGCGTAACATCCGCGGCAATGCATCGAGCAAGAGTAAAATAGAGGAGATCTGCTGCTTCGGAGGCGATGTCTTCTTTGGATGTCGCATCGCAAAGTTCATCTGCTTCCTCCTTGATCTTCGCATTCACCAGTTTCGGATCATTGAAGAGGCGAGCAGTGTACGAACCAGGAGGAGCCTCAATCTTGCGTTCTTGAATTGTCCGTTGTAATCTCGACAGACCGGACATCTTTCCCCAACAGGACATGGTTCCGAGATGACAGAATCCTCTGCCCTTTTGACGCACTCTAAAGACCAGGCAGTCCTTATCACAGTCGAAACCCATACTGATGAGCTCTTGAGTGTCTCCGCTCGTGGCTCCTTTACGCCACAGACCTCTCTTGCGACTTTGGTATACACCAGAACCCGTCTTGAGCGCCTCTGCAATGCTCTCCTTGCTGCTCCAGACCAAGCCGAGCGCAACATCACGCTCGTCAACCACCGTGGTTGCGTAGAGTCCAGTTTTCCGGTCGGCAGTAGCTCCGGCAATCGCCAACTCCACGGCAGGTATTAGCTTCTCATGGCCCTCTTTCGACGCGTCGAACGTCAAGGTCTTCGATGAGACGATCAGCGCATTTCCAGGATATTCATGAAGCAAATTTCTCCCTTCCGTCTCACTGGACACGGCCACAAAGATGGTTTGGTCATGACTGGGTGGGTAGTTATCTAGCTCTTTCAGAACCTCGTCAATGTGGTCGTTGCCTTTATCACCGTCGAACGCCCACTCTGTAGTCTTCCATTTGGGATTGGTTTTGAGAAAAGCATTGAGCTTGGCAATGTCCGTCTTTGGATTGACCAGAGAGATCGTGAGAACAAGTCTGTCCGGGGAGATGGTCGGCTCTTGCGAGAGGGCTTTTAGCTGTTCAAAAGTGACAAAGATCTTAGAGGCACCATTGTTGAGGATGTCGATGACATTATCCCAGCTCTTGAGCTTGCGGACGTCGACATAGATGGCGAGCTTGGAGAAACTCTGGCGCAGGAAATCTAAGTGGGGCTCGAAGTTATCTGGGGTGATTTCAATGAGACAATTGCCAAAGTAGGCGATTTGATCGAGCGTGAGCCCTGTCGGGTTGGGCTCGAGAATGTCGTCTGGGTTGACAGACACTAAGAGGCCTATGCCCATGGTTCGACGGTAGGACCCTGAGGAGCAGGGTGATTGAAGGGATGAGAGAGAAGATGCAAGGAACAAGCAGCAAGGACCTCAACCATTTGAGTCAATGAAGGGGAGCAGAAAAATCACGAAAATCAGCCGAAAGCGGGTGATAAGGATAAGCCCAACACAGCAGGTCTGCCGGACACATATACATACGCCCACCCGTGATCCAATGTTAGGAGTCCCAGGGGGAGGAGGGGGGGATGTTGAGCTATTCGAAGATTATGATGATTATTGACATGTGTCGACTTGCTCGTAATTCCGTCCAATTTTCGCTGCCCAATCGAATTCTGCTAATACAGTCAAAGACTGGATTGAAAAAATATTCAGATTCCATGAATTGAGCTCACAATTGTGAGAATCTTACGAACCATCAGACATATAACAACCCCTCATGCCACTAGCGTGTTTCTGAGGGGTGTACCAAGATATGACGTCTCACACAATTAAGCAGCTTCGATTTCAGTATGCAACTTGACAGGTTGCCCAAGTATTTTTGAGAACGGAGAGGCATTCGTCAAACATAAGTCAATCCACGAAGTCGATGATTGCCTCCTGGATGAACAATTTCAACATTGAAAGGATAACCACGCGCGGACTGAGTTGCGCCGTTTGCAAAACAACCCTTTTCATCGCAAAGAAAGAGGGGCGCCGCACAACCCTCCACCACTAAGACGTCCCGCCTGCTCTCGTCGACCCAAGGTAAGAGCCGCAACATCATCTGCAAAACCTGGTCCAAACACAACAGGAAAAGGCAGCGATATCAGATCGGATCCAAAGACAAACGTCCAAATTCGTACTGATTTTGTTGAAGATGCCTGAGATATTCGATCCAAGCCACCAGCTTTGAGCCCATCCCTCCCAGCGTTTGAGAGATTTGCCGATGTTTTGGCAGTACATTAGATGGGCGAGGCTTGCGTTGTTCAGCGACATTCTCTTGTCAGCTCCTTACCCAACACACCCCTACCTTTCTCGGGGCGCTGGTATGAGATAGGACAATCTTCTTGCGAACGCACCATTTCGGTTCTTCAATTTCAGCCTTGTCAATGACGGAGATGCTGCACTGATTTGTTTTCTCGAATCGAGGACACCGGGCGGATACTGAAAACATGCATCAGACACCTGGACAGACGCTAACTTTCAATCTTGGTCGTCTCGAATTGGGTGAGGCTACTCTCGAAACTCTTGTCCAATACTTGAATGAGATACTTTGAGAGGGTTCCAGAAATCGTCTTAGACTGGCTTTCAAGCAAAGAGACAGACAGACAAAAGTGGCTGCTGGATGCCGTCTGCAGGCTAACTTCACGAGAACTCCTACTGATGAAGTTTACTCTCTGACAGCCATTGAGATTTCAAGTCAGCGGCAAACCTTGGAACTCGACTTCTCGGAATTGATACGAATCGCCGATCTTGCCTCGTGAAATCACAGAGTGCAACGGAGGCAACGTCCAAGTCAAGATCAACACGTCCCAAGACAATCCCAGAAATCGCCTTGAGGCCATTTCAACAAATCCAAGACAGTCTTGAAGAGTCACCTCCTAGCAGAAGCGCGCACCTCAAGACTTAGCCCCAGAGAGTTATTAGACGTGGTCACCTTCCGGACACGTGGCCCATGGGCAAATCGGTGGATGTCTGCGGCTCCAAATTGCCCCCGTGTAGTCGAAGTTGCGAATTCGCTTCTGAGCGTTGTCATTCCTTGGTTGGGAAACAGGTACCGATTAAAAACGCCCGATTGAACACCGGAGTGTGGAGTGGACTCGACGGTGTTTCGGTGTTGGTATTCGGCTGGACAATTGATCCGGGCGTTCACATTTCTGTTCCCACGATCGATCCCTCTGTTCTTTGTTGGCCAGTAATTTCCATCAACAGCGTGGCTTCGATGTTCTCCTGGACATGCATCACAGTCCAAGTGCTTTAGCAATGGCAACACTGAGCCTTGTTCGATGCTTGTTGGGAGCAGGAGGCACGGCCAGTCGTCGAACCGTTGACCAACCGAATCTGCGCTGGCTGGGTATTAACCTTGTTGACGTGCGTCATGTTCGTGGTCGGTAGTGGTGTCCTACTAGAAATGGTCTGTGGCGACGAAAGTGGGGGAGCAACCTTGCTGATGGCAGAGAGGGCTCAGAGGATATATGAAAAAGTATGAAACCAAATGTGCACCTAAAAATTTGAGCATCTTATCATGTAACAACATTTGTGAATCGAACGACTCTTGTTCAGCGTCCAGCAGCCGTTTGGCGATGCGGAATCCGGAAAAACAAAATAACCGAAGGCAGCAACTTTGATGACCATGCGGGGGTGTCCCCCTTGTTTGTACACACTCGCTACTCAGGAGATCTCGATCCTCAGGGTTGCAACAATCGGTGTCTATACCACCTTCTAACCGCGCCGAGAGTCAATGGATTAACACCACCGAATGAAATAAATATCCACGAAGACTGCCGAATTGAATCGCCCATGCTAATATGGAGCATGTTGAGGATCCTGAGAACCATAGCGATGTGAGCGATGAGAACGAAGAGGCCACCCAGAATCAGCAGACCAGTGCTCCAAACGCCAAAAAGATCAGGTCTAGTAGAGCTTGTGTGGCTTGCCGACGGATGAAAACCCGTTGTGAAGTCGATGAGGCTTTGGGAAACGCCTGCAAACTCTGCATCAGAGCCCGGCGCCAATGCATTATGCAAGCGATTCCTCGCCGGAGAAAGCGCAAGACAACGGAAAGGGTGGCAGATCTCGAGCGCAAGATCAATACCCTTACTGCCCTCCTCGCCGCAAACGACTCCAGCGGATCTGGAGATCCATCACCGCCGTCTGCACAAACCGACGGTTCTATTCCGGGTGATCTTGCACCAGGCCCCTCGCAGACTTTGATTGAGGACGCTCTCAACCACGGCCTTCTGGATTGGAAGACGGCGTGTAAAGCTTTTGATCGCTACCGGCGTAAAATGTGTCAATATTTCCCTTTTGTGGTATTTCCACCCACCTCCGACGCTAAGACGGTCAGCGAACAACAGCCTACCCTCTTCTTCGCTATCGTTGCCGCCGCCCTTACCTCGATAAATGCACGTATGGATGGAGGCCTCGGTGACATGCTTACCAAGGATTTAGCCTTGCGGATCATGTACCGCGGCGAAAGATCTCTTGAACTCGTTCAAACTCTGCTGGTTCACATTTCGTTTTATATCAGGGCCAAACACATGCGGGAGTTGAATTTCAACCAACTCGTGCATATCGCCAGCACCATGGCTTTGGACATCGGCCTAGGGAGACGGCCTCACAAGCCCACATCAACCCATCGAACCGAGCCCCATCAGCTCGAATCGCTCGCAGGAAGGAGGGCTTGGTTGGGATGTTACTACATGGCGACAAGGTCCGTTCCATGCAGGGCCTCTTCGCGTGACGACTAATGAGCCTTCTTGCAGTGTATCCATGTCCCTTCGTCATCCTGCCTTCCTCCGCTGGTCTGTATACGTCGAAGAATGTCTCGATGTTCTTTCATCTGAACCGCCGGCGCTACCCAGCGATGTATGGCTATGCGATTTGATTCGTATCCAACATATCGCAGAAGATGCTTCAATTGTCTTCTCCATGGATGACCCCGGCTCGATTGTGACCCTTCGAGATGTCAAGACCCAATATCAGATTGGGAGTTTCCGTCACCGTTTGGAACATTGGCGTCGATATGCTAAAACAGACCTGACACAACGTGAGTTCATTTTGCTTTTCCCGAAATTGGACTGACCGTGGAGGCTGACCGGATTTCTTTGATAAGCCTATGTTCGTCATGTCGAGGCTAGTGCAGACCTCTTCATCCACGAGATAGCGTTGCATTCAGAACACAACATAGACGAACTCCGTGCACCCATTCGTCCCGTTGCAGTGAAACCGGGAGGGGTGGAAGTCATTACCTCCTCCCTCAACGATTTACACTTTCTGCCGGCCAGAATCGAATCACTCTTTGCTTGTCTCTCTGCAATTCACAAGGTCTTCGATGCCATGCTCTCCATGGAATTCGCCACCTTGTGCACCTTGCCTAACCTATTCTTCGTTCGCACCGGCTATGCGGCGCGAGCCCTTCGAAAGCTGCTGAGCATATGTGAAACTCAAACGCTCGTCAAGGGACAAATCCCCATCGATATCAAAGACCTGAAGTTTGAAGATTACATGGATTCTCTGATTGCGTTGCTCTCCAAGATCCACGAAGCAAACCACTCTCAAGTCGCGCGGGCATTTGGTATGGTCTTGAAACAGATCAGAGCTCAGGACACGGATCCTTCGACGATCGTCTGTGGACATCCCCAACAGAATCCCGACGTCGACACGAGACAACCCGAAAGTCTTGCGGCACCTCCGTTACTTGCAACAGGCCAATCTCATCCTCCCCCCACCCACGGGGAGCAAATATATATGCCGCCCAGCGATCTCAATAGTTTCTCCATCGATCTTACCAGCAATGCCTCCAGTTCCAGGCAGCAGCAACACCTAGATGCCCCGCTGGCACCTAATCTTCAATCAACTGTTCCCCCATTCTTACAACACGACATGAGTGATTCCCTAATGAGCGACATCGACATTCTACAGTGGTTCGAACAGGATTTCCAATTTGATGACCTTGAAATGTACCAACAAAATGACGATCTAGGTTCACGGACTCGATCAGCTCCAGATGTGGGTGGATGGCAACAAAAGTAATCATCTGCTCTGTTTTATATTTGCAAGAGAAAGAGAAACATCTTCACTCAAAATCTTCAAAATTTTGATCACCAAAATGTTTCCAATGACCAGGTTGGGATGAAATATCCAGATATTAATGAATGACTACTTTTGTTTCATTAGAAGGAGACAAGATTGGATTTTACGGGCCCGTTCGGCCTCGCACCCTGCGCCACGACACAAATCTCTTATTCATCATAGCTGCCGCCACTTATCGGGAAAGTCCTGGTAGTGTTTACCGTGGTAAGCGACAATGTCTCGCCCCGAGGGAGCCTTGGTTATAGCATCGGCCGAATGTCAACGGTCCAAGGCAAGAGCGAGGATATGGTCCGAATGGAGCCGATCATGTCAAAATCTCTTACAGATATTCTCGCCCAGATGGAGGCCGGAGAAATGAAGCCAGTAGAGATCAACGTTGTTTAGTTGGTGCTGGCAATGCTTTCACGGTCTCCGACTCTAACTCACACGCCGTGGTAATGGTGGACTCGGAGCGCAGAATTCACCATGTCAAAGTGTTTCCCTACCGTGCAAAGACGAAATGTATCAGACAGAGATCCTCACTCGTGGACTTCTCTTGTTTTCCCTTGCGTTAGAACATTTCATCGTGACGCAACGAAGGAGTGAAGTGGTCTGACAACAGTGGACTCGTGTTGAATGAGGAGGAATGAATAAGGACCGGAACTATATGGGCGCTTCGTGGAGAATCCTTGTCGTCGGCGCCTTCCGGCTTTCAACCCTACGAATAGGGACGCTTCGGAAGGAATCCTTAAAGGCATCAGGGTCGAGACCAACTGGAAATATTCACGGCGGCGAGTAAATGTTGGAAGTTTGAGTTTCGACCATGACTGGATTTGGGAATCTGGGGCGGCATGTTCGTTCTAGACTGCAAGGAACTTTGGAGTCAAAATGTGCAGACACGGCCACGAAAACCTGGTACCCGCGAAAGTCGTGATCTTGAAAATTTGGTTCATGGGTGAGGAAGGAGATATGTAGTTGAATTGAGTTGAGCTGCAGCAATAGTATGTGGGAAACAGAATTGAACAGATCGTTCAACATCCAACTCAACTTGTCCGGCCCCAATTCGGAAGTAAGAGCCTTGGCTGGAACCCGCCTCGGGCCACGGGGAAGAGACGGGATGATCTCGACCGGCCGGGGCAACTCTTATGTTCCCGATCCGGTCGGAGTCCTTTCATATGTATGATCGTCCTGGCGTTTCGTGTTTTTAGAGATGATCTTTTCATCAAACGGACAGGTGTGAAACGGCGGTGAGGTATCACCACTCGACCACCTGCATGGGCCACGGAGAAGAAATAAAAGCTGAAAGCCCCTCCAAGAATGGGCGTTGTCACAACCAATGATTTGCACACAAGGTCAGATACGTACTGTCGGAGCCGACCACACAAACGAGGAGTCAGATCAGAAACGAGGCTAAAGCAAGGAGTACAGATCTTATCAACAATGGGCAAGATTGGTGTGCATGAAGCAATTAGCAAGAAGATCATTGGAGACAATTTGTAGACAGTGTGAGGGCCAGGTGTCAACAACCAAGTGTCCCGCAGTAGGTATTCAGTACTTGCCCCACTAGATCCCTGATCTCATCATTTTCTAGCGCCTTTTTGAAGGACGAGGTGCTGCGGACGCAGACGTACACTGCGCACAAGCGTCAGGTCCCATTTCCACTTCCATTTCCATTCCCGTTCCCATTCCTCCGAAATCCGTTCCATTTCATTCTGAAAGAACACAAATCCTCATTCCGAGGATCTTGCTGTCTGCTTTGACAGAGGCGTCTCACAACACAAGGGCGCGGACTGCTCAGCCATTCCCTTCCCAACGACAAAGTGAACATGACTTAGTTATAACTCCATTCGTACAATCAAGTAATTCCTCGCATGAACATCCCAGAGTGGTTAACTGTGTTACCTCTGCGCAAGTCGTAGTTGGCGAACATAAAGAAACCCCGACGTCGGTGGTGGCGGTATAAATCGAAAGAAAAAAAAAAAAAATTTTTCGTAATTGATGGTAACACACATCATCGGCCTCGTATAATATGGCAGTCCCCAGCAGTGGGATGGGTAGAAAGTAAAGCCGGAAAAGGAGAAAGAAATAAATGTTTGTCGAATGGTCCGTCAAGATAAGAGATCCATGTCCAAAGAACCAACGTTGATCGGTTTAGTAGCCCAACTTCAAGAATCGGTGTTCGGGCTGTGCGGCGTTGACTCGAACATTGACGGCCTCGGTGGGTGACTCGACAATAGGATCGACAGTCTCGGATGGGAGGACAGGTTCTTCAGCGGCATCGTTCGAGTCGGCGGTTGCGGTGGAGCTGGAACGACGGGTCTTCTGGAGTGCGGGAATGACAGACACATCATTGGCGGCATTGTCGAGGGAAGAGATGACAGCCACACGGTGGGCGGCCGGGATGAGAGGGAGGAAGTTGTTGGTTGAGCTGGACATTTTCGCTTGCCTTGGAGCTGGTAATTGGTACGAAGTGGTAACGAGGGAAAGCTGGGGAGTGAAGTCGGAATTCTACGTGGAGAGACGGTTGAGGAGGAGGAGAGGAAGTAGTAAAAAAGATCTGATGGTCCGGAGGCACAGAAAAAAGTCCTCGAATGGTGCTTTATAAGGATCCCTCGTCTTCAAATGACGCAAGGGCCAGCTGATTATTGATGAGATGGGATGTTGGCGTTGGCTCGGCGATGCGGAAGTCACGGGGTCGGATCTAAAGTCTGCCCTGGACTGATGTTTTCTGCGGCTTTTGTGACCCTTATGACGGACGGCAGAGAAATTGGAAGAAATTGTAAGGCAGATGTAATCCAGAACTTTCGGGCGGGGAAAGGGAAGTGAGGGCTGGAGGTTTGGGTCGACCTGGGAACGAGAACTCGGGGGGTCTCGTTTGGGGTCTTGGGTAGTTCTTATAGAATTCTGCCGTGATCCATTCCACTTTGCGATGCCGATGAACTAGATCGGAGAACACGAGTCAACATCATTCGGTCCCGTAAGCGTCCCGGCTTGCCATGATTTTTGAGAAGTCGAGATGTATAGAGGACGAATTGAATCCTTGCCAATCACGGACAAAACCGGTAAACATGAATGGTGGTTCTTGAATATGGTTTGGCGAGGCAAGCATGGTCGAAAGTGGCCATGTTGGAGATGAAAAGACGTCACTGGTGGGATACCAGGAAGACTGGGAGAGGTAAGCCGGCCTAGGCCGTGACTAACCTCGGCTAGGGTGGTATGATTATCATGGCACCGGAATTGAATTTTCTTCGTCGATAGTGATGCACAGACCTGGCAGAATGGCAGCCCTGAGCTCTGGGACTTGGAGTATGCCGGCTGTCACGGTTGGCTGTTTGTGAATCTGTTGATAATAGAACTTTGTAAGCTTAGCGACAAGCATGTGCTTTCTCGAGTAGACTGTCGAACACGTGGCATGGGCCAGAAGGCAGCCTGGCTTATGGCTCCCACTTTGGCATTCTGCACCATCAAGCTGGGGATACGAGAACCAAGGCGTGCCAATTACCTTGAGATGTGTATTGGGCGAGACACAGAGCACGGAAAGGAGCGGAAGAGGACTGGACCAAAACTCTTTCGCAGCACGCTTGGTGAGGTCTCGAGTTTCGGGTGCCTGATGCCTTTCGCTATTAGATAGCAGTCCTGAATCCTCCTCAACACGGACGTGTGTGTGCTCGAGTGTCCTTCGGTCCGAGTGTGGATCTGTGGTTCTTGTACCGAGGCTTCTGGAACCCGGAGTCGAAGAGACCGGGGAACATGCTTACCTGAGAAGAATGGGACTAGAAGAATGCTTTCAAAGCACTTGCGGCTCTGTCTACAACCAAGGATAACTTGCCTTTATACACGAGGATGGGATGCCTGCATGAAAGATGATAAGAGAAAAAGGAAAAAATGGCCTCCTTGTCTCTGGCATTCATTTCGCAAAATTCAGGTTGAGCCCCTAAAGATCTGTGGGCTTGGCAGTGATGCGGCGCTAGTCCCAATACGATCGTCCACAAAGCTTGGCATTCCTCTCTCAACATTTCGGCTGAGATTCCCATTTTCTCTCTGAACACAACTCAATCTCCGGTTTCAAATCTCTCTAACTCTGTCTCCATTGCATTCAAGCAAAATAGCTAGACGGAGAGCAGGGACAAACAGGGACCTACAGGGACCTGGACGAAGACTTCCACTCCATTTGAAGCAGCTAACCCCCATACAACCCTCATCGATTTCGATATCCACGTGTTTACTCACGCGACACTTGTTGAGTCCTCAATCCTTCTATCTGATGGTCGTTACGCTGCATACCCCTGAGTCTACCTTTGCAGGTCAAGCCATAGGCGGATATTCGGATATTTGTCCGAACGAAGCTAAGATAATGCGACCGCTGTGACAGCCTGTGAACCCCATGGCCTGGTTTGGTGAATCCTCCTTGAAAATGGCACTATCGATTCTGCAATGCCGCCAAGTTGAACATAAATTGAATTCCATCGATCTAATTCCCATTCTCTGATTCCAGCAATACTACCGGTCGTCTGAAGTGCATCTGATCCGTCGATCTGAGTTTCCGGCTGCCTACGGTCCTCGTCGTACAGCCATGATTGCAAGGGTTGCCACATAGCTTTCTACGAGACTTTCTCCTGAGAAGCGCCACTTGCTGCCATGCGCAGACTGGGGGAGGGGGCGTGTTTGCATATCCGGACCGTGACGATCCTGGCATACCTCCAAGCAGAGAATCAACAAGATTGGACGCTCCTACACAGCCCGGCCAAATGTGCATAGGCCGCACATCAAACGGCAAACCCGTGATTATTTGGTTGGTGCTTTACTTAACGGGCAGCACACCATCTTTCAAAGCCACTGGCCTATCCAATCCATTCAAATAGGGCCAGTTTGTCACGAAACCGGAGATCGGACGTAAGGATCGGCCCTTCTGCGTGTCTGTCCTCATGATTCATCAATGCGAGCTCGTCGAGATACAGGCGCACCCTCCGTATTGGGATAGAACGATGATTCTAGTGGCGTGATGACGAGGTGTCTGCTGCGCTTCAATCGCCAAATATCAAGGTTAGCTGCGAGCTACCTGGGGGCTTTCGACCATTTCACCCAACACCGGTCATTCAATCCAAAAGCTCCGCATGAACCGAATCAATCGTGATGGGGTTGAGTCCTGACAACCCCTCCCAGTTGCCTAGACGAAAGCTACCCGTTCAGAAAGCGACCTTCCAACGTCAACGTTGCTCATAAAAGAGCTGTACGCCGGTCTGCATCCTCTCTCGCACAACCCGATCCCTGTCAGCCTTCAACTACTTCTGCATGGATATTTTCGCTTTTTCCCACGATTTATTGCCTCCCACAAATAACCACACCTTCCCAGCCTGAGCTGTGGCTTAAGAGTTCGAACGGCACCAAGTGCGCTGCGGCAGTTGTTTTCTTCTCCATGTGTACGATCATAACATATTGGTACCCCGACTGCATCGGTCGAAATGGAGGGTGCCCAAAAGTTGAAACCAGCACCTGCTCCAAACGAGAACAACCCAACCACATGCCTGATAAGAAGGAAATCGAAGTGAGGTTTGTGAGATGTGAAGACCATGGCGAGGTCACGTCGAAGTCGTGTAAGCTACCCTTCACGAATCAGGCATCCACCTTGACTTCATGGGTTGACCGTCCTTAGCGCCCCAAATCACGAGTACCTCTTCAGAGCAGTGTTGAAAGAGACTTTACTTGCTTGGACTCGCATATTTTGGAACCCCGATTTTGGCCGGCTTGGGCGGGCTTCGTTGAACTGTCTGGGTAGTGGCCCTTAGTGCACCAACTTCACATTGATCGCGAGACAATATTCTTGAATATGATGCTTTCGGGTCGACTTACGAGACCTTTCGAGCGTTGTATTGGCTCAAAACCACATTTCTCTCATGAGGATTTGGCGTAGATGAGGCTGAAACTGGGACATGCGAGGATGTACCTCTAATACTTGCCAGTTAGTGATAAGTACCTGGGAAATAGGTACATGTACGCGAGGTGGGTGACCTTTCAGTTTCGATGCCAAGGTTTGGACAAACTCGCTCGCCGCCCTGTGGTCCATCTCGGCCACCTAAAGAAGTTCTGGGGGTTGATCGCCTGGCCAGATGGACTGTGCCCCCCCTACAACGGACTTCCTGCTTCCGCTCGCTGGAGGCTCTTAAAGGCAAACCAGATGCTCCAACATCTAATCCACTTTACACACTATTATCTCACTGCGATCTACCTCTTAGCATGTCCAAAAGTTTCCTTCCTTTATTCAATCATGCCTGCATCTGATGCCAGAGGGTGCAACTCATCGGCATCAAGAAAGAGAGCTCGAATGTCTGCTGAATTCGGCACCTGATCATTATCTGTTCGACGTCGCTGCCGTCATTGATGCCCGCCAGCGTAGTACAAAAGGGCCAGAATATGGAGCCAACTAAGGTCGCTACTTCCGCCGGGTTGCCTGTGAGCATCTTGTCCCCGCTTGGAGCGGCCGGCACCTTTCTGCTCTGATGGGGCGCCGATCAAACTACCTCCGTGAGACGACAAAAAATTCCCCTGAGCGTTATCAAACCAAAAGGAGACGTGAAGATCAAGCGAAGGCTTCGAGAATACTATACGGTGGTTAAAAGCATAGGAGGTTGACATGGACTTCTCAATTAACATCAGTCCGCATTTGGAAGGCTGAATACGATCCAATCCTAGACAGAGCTACACATATTGTCCCCTGTCTCATGTGGCCGCCAGCAGACCATCCATTATTTATCTTTCAGACATATCTCTTTATATGATGCCAATGCCTTTGCGCCTTGCAATTGGCGCTTTATGTTGATGGAAACGATCTTGGTATGAATTCAAGCTCTTATTTCTGCGCTACCAATTCTGCAACACCTGTGTCCGAGAAATGGACCCATCATCCTTGACAGGGGCTATCACCTCCGCCGAACCGCAGTCTAGAAGCAAATGGTCCTGTCCTACATGCAAGGCTGCGGTGGCGTATGTCGCCGGATTCTCTGCGCCCATGAACTTACCGGGTGAGGAGAGTGTCAAGGTCAGGGTGCCGGTCACTGTGTGGGAGATCAAGGATGGCCGGGTTACGTTCAAGAGTATTCAGCAGTCGAGGATCTGAGGAAGCTCTAATGCAATCTCAGGATCTATTCCATCGAGGATTCAATTCTCTCTTTGTTATTTCAGTCCGACAGCTGAACCTCCCTTATTTCTGCCATTGATCCTTATAGTCCGCAGAGCGATCTCTCCAGTTCCCTAGCCTGTAACCTTGTTCAGATTACGTCTGACAAGCGAGTTATCTCCCCGGTGGTTTGCAAAGCCGTACGGTTTGGTTGAGCGCCCACATGAGCTCCGAGCCGATTCCACATGGCTTGTCCTACCAGTGGTAATTTCTGAATGTTTGCGACGTCATACCAGGAAAGTCCAGTAACTAGGGAAGACGAACTCTTCCTCGAAGATCTTTCTGACCTGTTCGAGGACGAATTTTTCTACTTTTCCCACATTTTTCAGAGCTTGTTTACCATCTTCTTGTCGTCCAATCTCACTTTCCACGTGGATTTCTCGCAACAAGCCCAGCAATGTAGATCTCGAAGCATCTATGCTACCCTTCTCTCCGGTTGGGCCAACTGAGTCGGTGTCTCCTACTAGAGCAGAGGCATCTTCAGGATCCAAGAAACAGAAGTGCACCTTCCTTTTGATCCATGCCACTATCGCAACGCCGTCAAAGGTCATGCCGGTGATGGCCAACCTAAGAGGGATACCAACAAAACTTGGCATGGGGTAATCGAGGAGAATGTCGGCCGTGAGGGTCATCCGCACGTCCCCAGAATATTTCACCCTTGCGACCACCTGAAGGTCTGATGGATTTCTGCTTTGAAGCCTCAACGGAGATAGTGGAGTCATCACCTCAACAGCAGGACCGTCTCCACCATTTTCGGGATAGGAGCTCTGCGGCAGCCTAGGTGATGATAGTCCAGAATCGGATTCGTGTGGAGATGAAATGCTGTTTGCGGTGGAAGGCCTGGTGGAAGGGTCATCATGACCGGCAGCTTCCCGAACCAATTGCCGCGTTTGTATTGGTGTCGATGGAGCTGCGTGGTCCGGTGTCATAAATGAGTGCGCCACATTGTGAGACCACCGCCGGGGACTGAAAGGAGTGCCGCTTGCAACTGCCGCGAGCGGAGTCTGAGTTCCAGAAAGGCCACCGCCGGGAAAGTGAAGGTAGCTGAGATTGGAGGTGCCTCCTGGTATTCCAGGGGTGGCACTTCGAGGGAATGGGTCGGCGAGAGGGTTAGCGCTTGTGCTAAGAAACTCTTTGGTAGATGTGGGAATCTGTCCATCAGAACGGTCGGGACCCGTGAGTATATTGGATAATTGCGCCCCATGTGATGGCTGGTAAGAAGAAGGGAATGCTGGGTTTGAGTGATGATAGTTGGCCGGTTGCATAGCTCCGCTTGCTGAATCCGGGGCAGGTACGGTGGAATGTTCACGAGCGCCGTCTCCGTCCTCGTCGTCGTAGAAGTCAGGCAAGGGGTCGCAAATATCTTTGATCTCGATCTCCGGAGCTGTTCTTCCGAATTCAAACGAATGGACATAGACCGCATTGATGAAGCGAGGGAGTGGGATCTGCTGGAATTTCTGGTGGACGAAGGCTCGAACCTTCTCAGCAAGGGCGACGCCATCCGGGCCTGAAGTGATGGCTTCCCATCCAATATCGACCGACATCTTGTGGCATAGTTGTCGAAGGAGGAGTTACTAGATGAATGTAAGTGATAAGAGACAGAGGAGAGGGAATTGGTCAAGTAGAGTACGAGCGGTTGCTCTTCAAATTACCACTTTTTGCTCGAGAATCCTCGTCGCACTTCAACTACACGCAGGGTCGGCCTTCACGTGGTACCACGTGATGGCATCACGTGCACTGGCTATTACAAGCACTTAATAAATCAACGCAAGTTTTCTGGTTTGGAGTTCCATACTAGATCAGCCAAACTTGGAATCTCTCAGCTTTGACAGAAGTTTCTGCAGGACGTTCTGTGTTGTGACCACTGGAGCAGGTGGCCACGTCACGAGTTACGTGATGTCTGCCGAACTACCTAATAGGAATATCCAGAACTGCAGGGCTTGATTTTCAGCCCAGGAATCAGGCGACTTATGAAATCCTGATCGTCCGCGCCGCCCTTTGGAGCCTTTCGTCAGGTACGCAACCAATGAATGGAAACCAGACCCTGTCAAACGTGCCGCGCCAAACCCCGGTGCGTGCCCACGTCCCTTAATTGTACAGGGTTTTGAGGTGATGGCACAGACACCAACCTCTGAAACAGAAGCTATTCTCGCCAACATGTTTGGAAACCAGCAAATTAGGATCAGAAGACCGCAAGGCATGATGAGTTTCTTTCACTGACCAAATGCAGATGACGTCGAAAATATCCTTATCCTGGCAGAGGAGAACTTAAAATTCCAGGTCAGTGTCTCAAATCCCACTTGTCCGTTGATGAAAAAGTTCAGCACTAGATCATTGAATAGCTCCTCTTTTGGATACCTGCGAATTTATTTCATTATGAAGCGCCTGGTCCGGATCTTCCAACGCGGAAAAACCGGCAAGACTTCATCTTCCACTCCTACCCATTCTCCCGCGTCTCAACAAACGGCGGCACCCCAACCTACAGCCATGGGCACCACACTGAACATCGCATTGCAAAACCAAACCACATCACGGATCGCTTATGCCTACATCACGGGGAGAGCCATCGATAACAACAATGCGCTGTTTCTCCTGCTGGCGGACGGGAAGACCCCATTTTATCCCACTTCTCCAAGTGCCATCGGCTCCCAAATCCCGCAAAACTGTGCCATTCCCTTGGGCGCTCCAGGAAATAGCGTCACCGTGACGGTGCCTCACATTGCTGGTGGCCGAATCTGGTTCTCGATTGATTCGCCCTTGACGTTTCTCCTCAACCCAGGACCTGCATTGGTGGAACCATCGGTGACCAACTATTCCGACCCCAATATCAATATCAACTGGGCCTTTGCTGAATTCACGTTCAATAGTGATCAATTATATGCAAACATAAGTTATGTCGACTTTGTCGGCCTCCCCGTTGCGCTGACACTGACAACACTCGGCGGCGCAACCCAACATGTCTCCGGCATGCCCCCCAACGGACTTGATCAAGTTTGCAACGGTCTACTGGCCCAACATGCTGCAGACGGCCAAGGCTGGGATCAGCTGATAGTATCACACAATGGCCGCAATCTGCGTGCCCTTTCACCGAATCAAGGCATGGTCACAAACCCGACCCTCTTTGCGAATTACTACGACGACTACGTGAACAAAGTCTGGGCCAAATACTCCTCTCAGTCAATGTCAATTGACACACAGGCGTCTTTTGGCACTGTATCGGCCCAAGTTGCCTCGGGCACCCTCTCATTTGGCGGATCGCAATTCACCAAACCCTCTACGCGCGACATCTTCTCCTGTTCCACCGGCCCCTTCGCTACTGGAGCAAATGCAGAAACCAACACCATTATCCCCCGGCTCGCCGCAGCTTTCAACCGATCAACCTTGGTCGTGGCGGATTCTTTCCCTGCAGATAAGAGCCTTTATTACAAAGACCCCATTACGAACCATTATTCTCGGATCGTGCATCAGGCCAACCTGGACGGCAAAGGATATGCTTTTCCCTATGACGATGTTCAACCCAGTGGTGGACCAGATCAAAGCGGAGAGGTCCATGCAGGAGATCCAAAGCTGTTCACCGTCACTGTGGGCGGAGGAAATGCGAGTGTGAGTCCGCCCAAGGATGAGCTTTGAGATCAAGTCTCAGAGTTGAGAACACTGGCGTCAGCGGCGTGCATCGCTTCATAGGGTGGTTAACGCTCTCGCGTGCTTGTCGGATGATCTTCTGGTGGAAAGAGTGGATAGTGAGCTGAGATATCATGTCACCTGCAGCTCCGCGTTTGGGCCCTTTCTGGATAAATTGATCAGGGGCCCTGAGATAATGAGGCAACGATATTTATGATAGAAATCCGAAATGAGAACTCAATACCCGCTACGACGTTTATCCATTGATCGCGAATCGCTGTTACGTCTCCCTCCAGTTCAGCTCACCTTGCTGAGCATCTCGGATCCTTTTCTCGCCGGAACTCATCCCCTTTGCCGCCATATGCAGGGCCTCGTTACCCTTTCCACCGCTCTGACACGATATCCCATCCTCACTTTCCGAGACATCTAGTTATTAAATCTCGCACAATCATCGCACCTGACCTTCGGAAATTTCATATCCAACTGAAATGATACCATCATCCGTCCCAAATTCCAATTCCCCACGACTAATCGCCTTCTCAAATTGCACAAAAAAAGGGCACGAAGACGTCACCACTTTTCAGCCTCTTTCTCAATATCCTCTTCACCGCTATAACTGGACTGCGAACTCCTCGTCCGTGACCTCCTCCGCGATCTCCGCGATGTCCTTGTAGCTAACACCGTCACCGACGATGTACGTGTCGCTATTCCTCTTTGGCACGTCGAGTGCTTTGACCACGTGTGCCGCGGCATCTTGCATGCGGGTGAAGCAACTTTTCCCGCACCGTCAACAGCAAGCCGGGCGCTGCGCATGCCGATGTTCCACCGTGAACGGCGGCCTGTCGTAAACAGACGTCGCTTCATCGGCGTCCTTAACCGCGCTGGGTCACGACTTATTAGTCCAGACGCCGTTCTGGAACCGAGTGCATTCCAGGCGGGGCTTGGGACGTGCCTCCTCCCACACCACGGACCTCATGCCGTAATATTTGACAGTGCCGTAGAAGATGACGGGCCATTCGGAGGGCACGAAGCGTTTGACGCCCGCTTCCTCCGCGGCAACAACGAGAGCCTTTTGGAATGAGACGAGCGTCTCGGCGTCGGCCCCAGATGCAGATGAGGAGCACATCGACGCCCTGAAGCGCGGTGACAAGGGAGGTGTGATCGGAGTAGTGATGATATGGACCGGAATGTCTTGAATTAGTGGGATGAGCTAAGATAGGTTGAAGGGGAATACAGGGTCACTAGATGAGACCGTCTAGGAGCTCAGGGCTCGCAAGGATGACATGACATATTTCTCGCATTGTAGACAAAGCTGTGTCAAACCGTCACTGCCAGTTTTCAACTACTTGCGCAGCTCTGGGATTCCATTCTCCTTTCTGGAGTCACTTCAGCCTGTCGTCTGGTATATGCTATGAAAAGGTGTTCATCACTCTTAGCAGCTAGAGAATCTCTGCTTGTTGCGTTCTTTTCGTTGCTTACCAGTTAATCAAGTGCCTCTGATGGTGGAAAACGAACCTTATGACCAAAGCCTGACGCAAGGACGCCAACTGTTATCCTGGCCTTTTTATCTCCGAAGTCAGAAAGTCAAAGAGAACGTGCAGACCCGGGGATGGAGGGTGAATCCTGGGGAAGGTTCAAACCGAAGTACTGAGACAGAATATCCTGACACGGAAGGTGTTTGACCCTTTCACGCCTTGTCTAGCCCATCCCGGGTACCCCCAATGGACCATTCAGAACTATGGAGCCCTTAGAGGAGGATTGGAAGGACCTTACCGCCGTCAATCGTTATACGTCTTCCGAGATGTGGGAATTACAAAGGCTGGAGCAACCTAGATCCGAGAACCGACTACCGACTTCGCTTATATTCATCTCGTGGAAACCATTGAGGCAAACACCAGTCTGAGGGAAGCATATGACAATCCTCCTCTCACATACTTCTTATTGAGCTTGTGCCTTGCCTTGGTGCAATATACTCAAAACATCTGGTCAGCATGGGTACAATTCTGAAGCGGAAAAGGAAGACTGAGTCTTCGGATCGGAGCGGGTGACGAAGCAACGAGTGTGTCTTCCATATATTTACAAGATCGAAACCAAGCAGGAAGCAACGAAACTGTATCGCTCAGAAAGCATACCGACAAAGACAGATGATTTGTCCCAGAGGACATGAAAAGAAGCTGGAGAGCACATCAAAATCAGACGATGATCGATTGAAAGAACTAGAAGATAGCAACAGGAACTACCGCAACCAAAATACTCGAGGCAATTCTGCCCAGGAATAGGATTGAAACCACTGTCTCCAGATCCGCGTCGTTGGCTTCCATCTGAACCAGCGAGACGGGGAGAATGTCTGCTGTGAGGGTCGTGAGGAACTAGATCGTTGCACCCTGCCCTTTGTTGCGTTGGTGGTTTGATGTCAGAGCGCCAGAGAAGATACAGAGTAGCCGGCTGCTAATCGCCATTCAGAGAAAATTTGTGCAGCTGAAGTTTAAAGGATATGAAGAAATTGAGGGTACCCAAACATTGGACGTATATGGCTAGGGTTGAGGATGGGGTGACTCCAGATTAGCTGGAGCTCTGGTTAGGGACGGGTATAAAATATCATATGGACTGGAAGGACAGGTTATGGGAATCCTGGAGGTTGACTTGAGCTCCTATTCAATGACAAAGACGAAGAGACTTTCATGATGTTGTGAACAAGATTGACAATGGGATAAATGGGGAGCCTTCGCGGCTTAAGTCCTCTCATGAATGTCATTTACCCAAGAACGGTGGCGACCGCAGCATCTCAACGAAGGAGGTGCGTATGGCTCGTACGGTGCCTGTTTTCTAACTTGTGATTGATGGAGACAGTATTGATCAGCTAGATCGACAATGCAGGCAAGGTCAGCCCTAGTCATTAGATGGAAAGGGGACGTCAGCTACAGTCAAGCTGCATATTATTTTGGCGTTCAACGCTATCAAAGATACATGCATTCGTGTCCGGTTCCGCGGGCCAATTGAAACTTGACGCTCTCTTGGTTACGACTACATCTCTGTCCTCATTCACTCTATACATTGGTCACAGCCTCGTGTCAAGTACAGGAGGCGACCAGGATTCTCATATCTAGTTCTTGGCACCATGGATGAATACACGCTCCTCGATGGGTTTGAATGATTTTTCGTAGGGTGTGCCAGCAGGCTTGCCGAAGACGAGTTGAGCCTTCAAGCTCCAGTTTTCCGGGACCTTCCAGGTTGAAGAGATTTGTTGGTCGATCAAGGGGTTGTAATGTTGAAGGTTGGCGCCGAAGCCTTCTTGTTCGAGAGCGGTCCACACTATTATTGCAGAAGAATTAGTCATCATCTTCACCAGAAATTGAGAGGGGAACTGGATAACGAATAAGTCGCAGATGGGGATTCTTACAAACAAATTGGTGCATGGCACTGGTATGCTCACTCCATTGAGGAAACTTGTCCGCATACAATGGGTAAGTCTCTTGTAGCTTGGCGATATCTTTGGGTTCTTCGTAAAATAAAATGGTGCCGTAACCAGCTTTGAAACCATCGAGCCTCTTCTCTGACGTAGGCCATGCGTCGGCAGGCGCGACGGCCTTGACGGCCGGCTTGACGATATCGCCCCAGAGTTTTTGATGTTGGTCACCGAGGAGAACAACCACGCGCGTGGATTGAGAGTTGAAAGAGCTTGGTACGTTGAGGATGGCTGTCTTCACAATTTCGTGGATCTTGGAGTCCGGGATGGGAGACTCAGCCGACAGAGCGTAGTACGTGCGGCGAGCCTTGACGGCATCGAAGAATGCAGCGGACGACATTTTGGACGTAGACGAGCTGAACTGTCGAGCTGGCGGTATTGTTGTAAAACTGGGGACTGATTGGTTGAATGTATGTCTGGACGACGAAAGAGATATCGAAACCACCCGAGGAGATCGGATGGTTAAATATCTTAGTGCTTGCGATGGGGTGGGAAGATGCATATTTCGATCGCTTCCAGGTTCTAACCAAATGTTTCAAATCATCGAGACCCAAGACCCAAGACCCAGACACGGCGCAATTGCAGGAAGGTAGCACGCAAAATGTTGAACGAGGCTGGAAGAAATTCCGCCCTGTATCACTGGAACCCAGGGTCCTCTTATTGATGATGCTGTAAGCAAGGATGGCGTGAGGACTCGTAGCTCTTTCGGGCCCCTTTTCTTGAGCCCCCGCAAGCCCAATGGTCTTCGATGGGATGCCACGCCACGGGGCCTGTGATTGACTCGGAAGCCACAATGTGGAGCTGTTGATGGTGGGATCCTAATGGCTTTTCGGCAGTTGGCCTGAATGGCTTTGTCATCGAACCGCGGTACGAGGACTCTCGTTCGAGTAGGGACTCCATTCCTTCGTGAAAAACCGATGGTGTGCTTGACAGACCGACAAACTTGGAAAAAGATTCGATCGGGGGTTTATCGTACAACACGATGATCTCGTGATTTTCAATGACGACAGGATACATTTCGCATGGAGATGGCATTTTATGGATTTGAACTGATGAGCAGTCGAGGTCTGAGGCTGCCGGTGCTATGATTTGTCGATCTGGTACACTTGGTGAAGAACTGGAGGCCCACCTAAAGGAAAAAAAAAGCATTCGAGAAGGTTCGGCACAAGACACCGGTCGAAAAGAATGTCGGTCTTGATCAACAGTTCGTTCCTTTGTGTCTTGCCTACCACCCGACCAAAAAAAGCCGAATGAATTGCCCCTTTACCTAGATATCCTTTCCAATATCAATGATCTCATTGGGAACTAAGGAAAGGAAAGAGACACACTCTTTCGATGAGCAAACCATTCTACTCCATCTCTTCTATTCTGTCACATTCCTTGGATAGACTCTATGGCATCTTTCTGCTAAGATCAATCAAGTGTGATTCATGCGAAGACACCAAAGACGGCGCCTATAAAACGGCCACGATTGTTCAAAGTATCAACAGGCCTCAATGATGCCTAGAAAGGGAGGAAGGGGGTTCGTTGAACCACCCAGTACGCATAGTATAGCATGCTCACTGAGTCCCTGGGAATACCGGCCGAGCTGCTCGTCAACACAGCAACGCCATGGTCACCGACGGCAAGGTACGCACGGTTGCTGATGACACCCGAGAAAACCAAAACGTGCAGAGTCGCAGAGTTCTTCCTGCGAACTCCCTTTTGGCCCAAATAATGAAGGAAGCGAAGGCGACTACTCCTGAGCCACAGACCATATTGATCCACAGGATACCAATGAGTCTTTTTGCTCTATTTAAAAGCTATTGGCATGTTCCTAAAAGGTTGGTCTCAATCAGAATGATGCAGACATGCTTGACATCTGGGCAATCGTATAGATTGAAGCGAACAATACGCTATACAATATTGTGGCCCACAGCATCGTGGCACGTATCAGCCCTTTCTGCTTCTTGAGAGACGGTGTACGTTCAGGGCGTCCACCATTGGGCTGAAAATAACCTGCATTGTCGCAAGGACTACCAAAACATGAGATTCTTTAACCCGGGAGAGTACCAAGACAACAATGGTGATGGAGAGAGTGGAGATGACCACTGCGCCCACGTTTAAAAGGTCCTTGTTCAGCGCATCCAGGGCAGTAAAGGGTGGCGGCCACAATAATGACACAGAATATTGTAGCAGGTCAGGATATGCGATGTCGCGCCGAGGATACCATATGGTAAGCTGTATTGGTCAAATTCGCCCTCCAGCTCTTTGTCATCTGCGTCCAGGGGGTAGAACTGTCCCGGCGGCGTAGGTGTGCATGATATGGAGGAGGACGGGAAGGAGTATGCTCCAAGTCCGGAGTCCAAGGTGATTGTTGATTCTCGTCTGGCGTAATCGGCAGACTAGCTGATATGATGATTTGCAAGTAATCAAGAGGCAAAGCCCCCCCGGAACTAGTGGGGCTGGGTTCGTGTCAAGGCATCTCGCGCATTTCGACGCTTTTATATCGTTAACAGCACTGCTCATTGACGTATGACCTGTATAGGGGGTCTAAGAAGATTGTCAACGCATGGGACTTGGAGTCTGCCTCTCAGCCCCTGGGCTTCGTTTCGGACCTCAATCTTTCCTCCATCGTGGTGCTCAGCAATGACCTGTAACCATTGAAACGGCCAAGATAGCCGCGCTGGCTAAGGCGCCCCAAATTTTGGTATGAATACGTCTCATGCACCATATCCCTTCAACGACTGAGAGGCTTCGTTAGTACTTGGGGAATAAAGGATAAGGCTGATGGTATAGACTTGCAAAAAAGGCCTTGCAGCTATGAAACTTCAGTCTCCGACCTGAACCTTTGCACTATCGCGAATTGGACCGGCATCCATCGGCGAGCTGTTTAAGATTGTGACACACTCGGAGCGGATTTCAAAAATGTCCACGCACAGGAGCACTCTTGGAAGACATATGAATCGTCATTGTCGTCAGCCAAATAAAGAAGAGCTGTGGAATTGAAACTCCCCTGTTGGCTACAATGGATTTGTACCTCGAATGCTCATAATTGAGGAGGGTTTTGGCCCTGACCATCATGCCCGTATACGTACGTTGAACACACTGATCAAGTGGATAACCTGAATCGTCTGGTCGACACGTTCCTTATATGTCAATTCAAGAGTACTTTAAGTGATACACGCCTGTGAAATCGACGGTCAGGCTGAAGAGGCTGAAGGGCTCTAATTTTATCGGCCCCGTACCAGTGACCATCCAGGTTAGCCTCGACGCCTTATGCAAGCCCAGCGAGGCAGAGTTAGCGGCTAGTCTAGAAGAACCTTCGCGTAAAGGTAAAGTAGTGCCATCCCCCCGCCGCCGCAGCCTCACCAACCCATCCTCCTTTTCAAAGCCATGAGGCTCATCCATACAACGACTCTGGATTTCCATGAGTTCTTTTCAGATATTCCCGAGTATGCGATCCTCTCACATACGTGGGGTGAAGACGAGGTATCATTCCAAAACATGTCTTCGCCTGATCGGTCACAGAAGAAAGGCTACTCTAAGATCGTGCAGACCTGCGATCTCGCCTGTCAAAATGGCATAGAATATGCATGGGTCGACACCTGTTGTATTAACAAAACGAGCAGTGCAGAGCTCACGGAATCGATCAATTCAATGTTCCAATGGTATCAGGACGCCGTCGTGTGCTATGCTTTCTTGGATGACCTCTCGCCCCAGGTTACTGTAGAACAGGGATTGTCCAGTTGTCGCTGGTTGACTCGAGGATGGACCTTGCAAGAATTATTAGCTCCGAAAAGCCTTATCTTCTTCGATTCGGAGCGAAACAAACGAGGGACAAAGCTCGAGTATGCAGACATTATCTCCAAAGCGACTGGAATTCCGAAAGATGTGATCCTCGGAGAAACGCCACTTACAGACTGTTCTGTAGCTCAGAAGATGTCGTGGGCTGCCTCCAGGAAAACCACTCGTTCGGAAGATGGAGCATATTGCCTACTGGGAATATTCGACGTCAACATGCCCTTGATCTACGGCGAGGGTCGCAAAGCCTTCCGTCGACTGCAAGAAGAGATTATCAAGCATAGGAGCGACTTGACAGTGTTGGCCTGGGATTGCAAGCCAAACGAAGGCAAAGCTGTTCGCCTGTTTGCCAAATCTGCTAGCGCTTTCGCCAATAGCTCTCACATTCAACCATTTTCCGACGACTTCGAGAACTTCTCTGTCACCAACAAAGGCCTATTGGTATCTGGCAGCGTTCCAATGAGAATCGCTTCTGTCACCAAACCCGACGGCACTCAAAGTCTCCGATATGTTCTCCTCCTTGGATTCGATGCTTCTTGCAATTCCCCAACAAGTAGAGGCATATTCCTGCGCAAGGTGAGCCCTGGTCTCTTTTACCGAGATGCCAAGTTTCCACTGGCGAATTTCAACCTTGAAGAAATCCAACGACTGCGAAAGATATTTGTTATCAACTACTATATCTTCATTGACGGGGATATAATACGCCGAAACTCCTTTTACATCTTTCGACGTGAGACAATTCATGTTCCGGCTGCGGATAATTTCCAGCTCATCGACGCGGTACCCGAATCCTTGTGGGATCATTCGGACCAGGTATTTCTTAGACCTGCTCCCTACAAATTTTCCGCATATCCGATGGTACTGGCAATGCTGTTCCAAGGATCTATAGAAGGCCAAATTATCCATATCGTTGTTCTTTGTGACTATGATCGGAGAGATGCTCCCAAATGCAAGATATTCAATAGGGCTGCGCATCATCGACAAGCGGCCGTGATCTTTACAGGAAGACAGAAAACCGAGTCCATTCTTTGGGCAGATTTCAGACTCCAATTTCCGGAACTTTCGAACCTCACACATACTACGGTGATAAGTGTGGGGAACCAGATCAGAAGAGTGTCTGTGGCTTTGGAAAAAGGATCGATGGAGACGCTACCGAGAAACAAGCAGTGCTTTCGTGTGAAGGTCAATGTCGACAATCTTCCCACGTAATAGGACGAAAACGGACTCTGGAATATGGACATAAAGGTATACAAAGAGCATGGACCTACCAAAACAATGGAGATACCATGATGGTGGACGTACCAAGATAGTGGACACATTCGGGGACACACAAACCCGTGTCTCGGTTAAAAATAATGTCCGAAGAAAATGACCGATGACTGGAAGCCTCGAGCGCTGTGAAATTCCACTTCTCTTGCGGCACAGCTGTTCGTCGTGATAGTGAGGCAATCCAAACAGTCCCAATCCCATGGCATACTTCTCCTCAACTCGGTGCCTACTGACCCCGACCTCCCTCTCAGGCCGGTCACCCCAGATTTTCTCCATGTCTCCTAGTCCCAGCCTTCTCCACAGTTTCCACACTCATGCCCCACGCTAACCTTTATCTGTGCGGAATTCCCCCCTTTTTCCCGGCCAGATTATTCGATACCCATCAGAGCTCACCGAATGGGCGGTCAAACACATGAACATATGAAATCAGGTCCAAAGGCGAATCCTAGAAACAGTGGAAGCCATTCACGAATCTCTCTGACAAGAGTCAGGATGAGTACCACTGTAGACCAGCCAAGTAAAGCAAGCATGGCCGCCCACGAGATCGAACATACCGACGTTGATCATAACCCTCATCATCAACATCGTCAGAATAACATCTCAGCGCTGGATCTGGAAGATGACCCTCACCGCGCTGCCCTGGAAGACAACCCCGACAAAGCTGAGATTCCATCCTGGTCCACTCTGCTTGCTGTACTGGTAAGTAAACAATAAAGACCACTTCATCTCCCTCTCCTGCTCTTCCTTCCATCAAAGAAGAAACAAACCCAAACCTAACGAAATGCTGTGTATCATGTCAAGTTCCTCGGCCTCTCCTTCGTCGCCCCCGTCAGTATCGGCTTCACCATGACCGCCAGCGTGATCGTGCCCATCGGCACAGCGCTAGGCGACGTGACCAACATCACTTGGATCGTCGGGTCGTGGTCGGTCGCGAGCTCGGTGTTTTTCTCACTCGCAGGCAGTCTAAGCGATGTCTTTGGACGGAGGTGGCTGATCATTGCCGGAAACGGTGTCAATCTGGTGGGAGCGGTACGTATTGTCTTACCACTAGCTAATTCTATCCATGTCATATCATCATATCGCAGGGAAACACAACGACGCAGTGCTAACTTCTTTTTTTCCTTGGCAGAGCAGATTGCAGGAGCAACTGCTCAATCCGTCGAGGCCGTGATTGGGGGAATGACCCTGCTCGGAGCAGGGTGTGGGTTGATATTTGTCGCCTACGCAGGGATCCCAGAGTTGTTGCCGAATAAATGGCGGTATGTCCAGTCCAAAATCCCGAAAATCCACTCCCTTGATCATGGCCCTGCGTTTGTACTTGTGTTTGACGCTGACTTTGATATCGTATCCCACCAGGGGCATCGGCCTGGGCTTCACCGAATTCTGCATTCTGCTCCCCTTCGCCGGTCTCGCCGTATTATTAGGAAACCTGCTAACCGCCAACGCCTCATGGCGCTGGATTTTCTACCTAGCCATCATCTACAGCGGGGTCAGCCTCGTGGGCGTAACTGCATTCTACTTCCCCCCTTCCCGGCCACAGGCAGACTACGAGAAATCCCGCTGGCAAGAGGTTAGAGAACTCGACTATATCGGCATCACACTATACACGGGCGGGCTCACTACATTGCTAATTGGGCTCACTTGGGCCGGCACCACCGCGCATCCGTGGGCATCAGTCAGTGTGATTGCGCCGATTGTCATTGGCGTCGTGACGCTGGCAGCATGTTTCGTCTACGACTTCTTCGTCCCTAAGAACCCGTTCTTCCCACTGCGGCTCTTTCGGCAAGTTCGTGAGTTCACGCTGTTGCTCTCCTTCGTCTTCGTCGCTGGCATGGTGTATTTCACGATGGCTGCGCTGTTGCCGTTGGGAGCGTTGTACATGATTACCAAAGACCCCGTGGAGATTGGCGTCATTTCGATTCCGGGCGGTCTGTCGCAGGTCCTTGGTGGCTTCGTTATCCCTGCGCTGGTGCACAAGTTTAAACATATTAAGATCCAGATCCTCGTGGCGCTGGTGATCCAGACGGCCTTCACGGCGTGCTATTCGACCGTGATCCCGACGAATAAAGCTGGTTGGATGGCGTTGCAGTTCTTCGCACAGGCTTGTTTTCCCTGCGTTACGGTACTGTGCTACGTCACTGCCGGGTTGCACGTTAGACAGCGCGATCTGGGAATCGCGTCTGGACTGATCGGTACGTTTCGATCAGCGGGCGGTTCGGTGGGCAACGCGGTCTTCAACACCATTCTCAACAGCTACATCTCGTCGCGCCTGGGGCCGAGCATCGCAGCTGCGGCAGTCGCGGCGGGGTATCCCAGTGACGGCCTCGACCAGCTCATTCCCGCTGTTATTGCAACGGGGTCCGGTGTTCCCGAGCAATTCGTCGGGTTGAACCCGCCTGTGAGTGCAGCGGTGCAAGCAGCGTCGGCGGAAGCTTTCAGAGATACCTACGCTTACGGTTTTAGGAGGATGTTTTGGTGCACGATCCCCTTCGGCGCTGTGGCTGTGTTTGCGGCGTGTTGGATCAAGGATCCTAGTCGATACTTGACGAACCATGTTGCTGTGCACATGGAGAGAGAGGTGGTTGGCGGTACCAGCACCAGTGTGGCTACGAAGGGGTCAGTGGCTATGAGCGTGAATACCCCGAGTGAAGGGGAGAAGAATGTGGAAGTTTAATGGACCAGGAAGTCGTGAGTTGGATGAGAATAAATAGGTCAGCAGAAGGATGTCAGCTCCCATTTGAGGCGCTGCAACTTAATAGATCTCGAGCAGGCATTCATCGAAATGCAATGAATGTACCAATTTCAAGCGTCGTTGACAATGCAAGAGAATCCCCGGAAACGAAAATGTGTCTTGACCGATAGACAGCACCATGCATTATCACATCAAGTATATTTTATAGCGAGAGTTCCAGCCTAACTCGCAAGTTTCAAGGCCCTGAACACCACTTCTCTGAGCAAACCTTCGCCAGCGTGACTCTTCCCATCAAATTCTTTTGCACGCCAGATGACAATGCCATCTGGCCTCACCAGTACGGCTCCCGAAGGTCCCACGCCACGAACAGAAGCCCACTTGCCGTCCATGTCGCGCCAGCTTGTGCCATTTTGCGTTTTCTCGTTCGCATCCGAAATCCCAATTAGGGCGACGAATCCCTCTAGGCCTGAGACCGCGGACGTCCATAGTTCGGGCCGTGACGTAATCAGGATGAATCCGTCGTACTTTACCAGGTCTCGCGTGGACAATCTCTCTGAGTCCCTCTCCAACCAGGCATGCGGAAGATGATGACCAGGAATAGTCGAGGGGTGATACCTTAATATATCTAGTTCGCCCTTTGCGTTGAGCTGGCCATCATGACTCGTTTCCTTGCCCTCACCATCAACGTCCAACTCAGGGTAGAACCAGCCAATTTCGGCTCCCAGGGCGTGGAACTCGTCGTCTAAGATCTTCTGAGCACGATCAACAGCTTCACGCCGCGAGGCATCTAGAGATGTCTCTGAGGCACCAAGGAAAGAATCCATCGCGGCGACATTTTCGTCCTCCGTATTTTCCGGTGAAAGGCCCAAAGCTCTATCCATGACGAGCGAGTGGGCTTTGAGGTTATGTAAAGATGTAGTTCCAACACGCTGCCCTATGGGACGCCGCTCGGTGTCGTAGGTATCAAGTAGGTCGTCAAAGTTTACCTTTTCTGGCGAAATCAAGGGAAGTCCGTTGATGGCGAGATTCAGCTTCCAGACAAGATTATAAACGTCTTGGATGCCAGTATTGAGACCTAGTGCTCCCCATGGGGGGATTCGATGCGCGGCATCTCCGACGAGGAATACTCGACCCGTGGACTTCTTACTCCGATACTGCTGAGCGTATAGAGCATTCACGTACCAATGACTGATTGATAAAAGTTCGACTTTCAAATCGGGAATCTGCAAGGTATTGTGCATGCGTTGTAACATTGCCGACTCGTCGAATCGTTTGGGGTCGTTTGGATTCAGTCCACATGCAAAGAGCCATTCTTCACTATCTGGCGAAATCGGATACGGGCCCAAGTGGTACAGATATCCGGTGCCAATGCTTCCTCCCAGTTTTGGATTGATGAACCAAGTAATGAAATTCCGAATGTCGGGATGGTGGAGAGATATCGGAGCCCGAACGTGCGCAGATACCATATCGACGATATCTCGTTCGCCTTCCCATTTGATGCCGAGATCTTCAGTCAAGGCTCGTCCGCCATCGGCTCCTATACAGTATCTCGCTTTGACTTCCTCCGGTATTTGGCCTTTTCGTTGGAATGTGAGGACGACGTGATCATCAGCCTCTTCGACTTTGGTTACTTCCGTGCTGTAAAAGATAGTTCGGGGGTTGAGCTCTAGGGCTCTTTTCTGAAGAATTGGCTCCAATCGAATCTGTGGTAGTATCGAGTACGAACAAGGAGATACTTCCTCGTACTCTTTCCGGTAAATGCCACCACCCCAAGCATTGCGTCGGACAATTTCTTTGCCGTACGGGCCAAAGCTAGTATACCAGGCTGTTTGACCGTCTATTGCTTTGGGCGCTCTGTGCCTAACGATATCCTTCTCAATTCCCATATGCCGATAGATTTCCACTGTCCGGTGGTTGTAACCACATGCCTTTGGATGTATCGAAGTAGAGGGATACCGCTCAAAAAGAACATGTGGGATTTTGCACAATGACAGTAATATGGAAGAGGCCAAACCGGTCGGTCCTCCTCCAATAATGGCAACTGGTTGGATTTTGGACGCCATTAGATCAAAGAACTCGCGGTCACACATGGACCAAATTCTTCGTCTCGTAGATTAGACCTTTGCCCTCACTCTTGAGCCCGCCGAGTGCCTTTGAGAAATATATCATGTAACCCAAACTGCTTATAATGGCCAAGGGAACGCCTGAAAGGGTTTTCCAAAAGTAGCTTGACAATCACGTCCCGCTCTCCAAATGCAGCTTGGCACCCACTTTTTCAGTCTGGTGGTAAGTTCTGTCAACTTGCCAGCCCACGTCAAACGATCAAAAAAGTACTGACAAGTCCGCTGGTATCTTCATGATAGACCTGATTGGAGTCCCACGTCGCCTTTGAGGTGGTTAGAAAATCTCCACAAGAACCGTGCCCCACGATTATGGTCTTCACCGGGGAAGGATTGCGGGGCACGTGGAGGCGTGAAGAGCAGCTGAATCGCAACGATTTTGGCTCTCGGAGATTGATTAATGGGCGAGGGAGGGAGACACGCAATGGGACGCTTGTGTCTCCGAGGTTTAGAAATCCGGTCAGTTAGTCAAATTGATAACTCTATTGAGATCCAGGAGTCAAGGGCAAATATTTAACGAGTCTCTGCTAGGCTGACTCATGTCAAGCCACTAATCCAAGTGGATAGAATGGCAAGCATATCACTGGAGATCCCCCATTGCGAAGAAATCATTTGTAGAATCATTTGAAGAGTGAGAAGTGAATATCGAAGATTGCGCGTTTTGGTTCCTGCACCATTGAGGTAGTCCCCCGTGACAAATCGGTAGCTGTCGGAATTTTCCGGGCTTTTGCGACCGTAGTCGTTGGTTGAATGATGCTGACTTGTACCTTGACCCCAAGCTGCGTCCCAGTCGGGACGTTCGGGTGTCGTGACTGTCGTCTGGCCATATTTCGAGTACGCAAAAAAGATAGTGGCTGCAGCAAAAACTGATGCGGGCAGATGTGGAGGATATGCACGACCAAGTGTCATTAGCTCAGCGAGATCTTGAATAGCCACCGCATGGAGTAGAGCTCTTCGAGCTTCTGGAGTATTTGCCCAGTTATTCAAATCGATCGGATCGGGTGAGCGACGTCCCGCCGCAAAGAGATTTTGGCTCATGCCAAAATTCATGCAAAGTCGTTGACACAGGATCACAGTATCCGTAGCCAAATCAAGGCAGAACGTATGCCATCGTAACAAGAGTTCCTTGGTTTCCGCCATCACGGTGATCGGCGTTAAATATGTTCTTCGTAGGCGTAGAGCCGCATCGCGGATTTGAGAAATCGGTGGAATTCCCAAAGCTGAGCCATTCGCGTCTCCGTGCTCGGAAAGAATGGCCTGAAAGCCCTCGAGGATCACAAGAACCGAGAGCGGTGAGTCGCACGGGATGGGGAAAGAATTTGGATGGAAAATAGATAGAAACACTTCTCTGAAGGTATAGGGAGTTTCTCGAACTTGTCTCATTTCGTCAATCCAATCCTCGACGGTTCGGGCTTGAAAGACTGTATCTTTACTCGCAAATTTCAGCGGGTTGGTGACATGTTTGCCCACGGGGCCCGCTCCAGCGTATCTCGCCAGCTGAGAGTCAATGATGTAGAGGCCAAGGACAGTTCTCCTTTGGATCTCTCTAGCCACCCAGTCTTTCCACTTTTCATGTTTCTCCTCGTCACCGGCTGAATCGTCAGGTAGTTCGTGCAAAGCGAAATCGGGTAGGTCGAACATGCCGAACTGACGAGCCCAAGAGAAGGCGAGACCGTGTAGTGTTTGACAAAGAGTGCGTAATCGTCCGGATCGAGATAGCATGGCATAAGTCTGGCCTAGTAGTGCGGTAGTGACAATTTGTGCTGCTTGAGATCTGAATGCTGCAATCTTTCCTTCGAACACATCACCCCAAGATGTGGCTGCAGCAGTCTGCGCAAGGCGCCACAAGAACTCGCCTTTGGCAACCGCATCGCTCGAACCAAAGAATAGAGAGCCAATTGATACCATGTTGAGAAGGAGAAACGGGCCACAATCCTTGAGATCAAATGTCGCCTCATGAAGAATCGGAAAGGTAGGATTGAAATGGGTGAAAAACTGATGTAAGCAGGCATCCAGAAAGTCTGATGTGATGCCACGGGCATTTATTTCTCTTGTAACATTTGAAGACTATGGCCAGTTAGCATCCCCTGATCCTAAGGAGATTCCAGACCGAGGCGTACCATGTCGGTGATCAAGGCCCCGACCTGTTGCACCGCTTGAGGGCTTCCGTCATCGAGACTCTGCAAAGGTTGGCTGCCACCACGAAAATTGCCCGAGTTCCTATTACCAGGCAGAGAATCTGTAGAAACGTCTGTTGGCAACGATGTCGGCCAGCCAGGCGGTGTCGACAGAAGATATTGAAAGAAATCTTCCGTTTCATTGAAGTATGGGGCACCATTGAAACCGACGGCCGCCACGTCCGGATTGTTAGCAGAGGGATTTCTCTCGACTGGTTGTTGCACATTGACGTCTTGTGCCATGGCATTCAGGCCATCATTCAAATCTGTCGATTGTGGCGCATTTTGCCGGGATTCCAGGGCAGAGAACTTCATTTGCTGAGAAGATGCATCTCGAATTTTGGGGGCATGGACGCGTTCATGCCGGAGCAAACTGTCATGTCGAGCGAAGGTTCTGCCACACTGCGCGCAGACGAAAGGGCGATGCCCGGTGTGTGTCCTCTCATGTCGCACAAGATGTTCTTTCTTCTGATATGTATTTGGACAATATTGACATTGAAGTTGACGCCTTCTTTTTGGTGTGGGTATTGTGGGCCAGGTGTATTGCTTGGGGCTTCCATTGCTGGAGTCCATCTTAGGAGCTAAGAATTTGAAGCCATATGAAGAGATGTATAAATTGTTTGGCGAGAAAAATCACGTTGTAGTCGAGGGACAGGGCCAGCGAGAATAAAGTTTGGTTGAGGGGTTGAGACAGATCCTTTAAAGGCTTGAACGGGAGGATCGAGACCGAGACGAGATTGAATGGGAGAAAGGCCGGAGCCCGGGGGAAGATTGGGGGAAGGGGGTTAGCTTTCTACAGAACCCACGTGATGGAACATATCTTGTTTTGCGCTAGCCGAATATGGCATGAATCTCAGCCTTGTCACAAAACTCCACTTCTAACAATCTCTGGCCCTTACAGGCTGCGATCTCTATTGCACCATGAACGAAACAGCACTCTACTCAAGCCAACATATCAGATCAGGTCGCGATATATGCAATGGAGGACAACAACCCAGCAATATCTGCTCTCCTCCAACTAATCGAAGACTACCACGCTTTCAACCCTGGGGGTGTCCCAATATACCCCTACCCCACAGCCCTAGACTTCAGCAAACAAGTGTCCCGAGGGCGACCTTGCATATACCAACTTCAACGACCACAGTCCCAACAAAGAACCCACTCCGACCTTACTGAACGGTCAAAACACTCTGAACCAAATCCAGAGTTGACGTATCTACTTTTATGCGCAGCTTTCTCATGGACAAAACAAAGTCTCTGCGACAGGGTAAAGGATGACGTCGAAGTCGCCGTAACTCCGGACGGGCGGGCAGATTCTCTGTATACGTACCCTGACAAATCCAATAGTGGCGAAGGAGAAGATCATGAACTGGAACAAGTTTTCGTGCAGCCGGCAACAACGACCATGTCCCTGTCCACACTACTAGATAAGTTGTGCCCATCATCCCCGGACACTCAATCTGCCGATTCCACCAAGTCCCAACACGGTGAGCCGGTCTACTATCTCCAATCGCAAGACAGTAATTTAACCAGCACTACATTATCGCCGTTATTGCGCGATGTGCCAGAAACCATTCCTTTCGCCGACGCCGTGCTGGGCAAACCCGAGGCAATCAACATCTGGATCGGCAATGGGGCCAGCGTGACGAGCACGCATCGCGATCCGTATGAGAATCTATACCTGGTACTAAAAGGGCGGAAGACGTTCAGACTGTGGGCGCCGCCTGAGGAGATTTGTTTGCATGGTGGGTACCGACCGTTCTTCCTGCGAGATGTTCAGTGATTATTGACCTCTCTGCCAACCTTCAGCCAAAATGGTCCGTACCGCACACCACGTCCATGACACCACCACATCGCCTGCAACATTCAGAATCGTCCTCGACAACAACGATCCCGACAGGGAGACGGAAAACCGCATCCCCTGGATCCCCATTGACCCTCTCAATCCTCCATCTCCATCGGAGATTTCATCCAAGTACCCTTATTATCAATATTCCCATCCCCTGGCAGTAACGATATCTGAAGGAGAGATGCTCTACCTACCATCAGGATGGTTTCACCATGTGACACAGGAATGTGGTGTTTGGGATAATGGGGACGTGGCGCCTTGTATAGCTGTAAATTATTGGTTCGACATGGACTATGAGGGCGAGAAATACGTCATGAGGGAAATGCTGGGACGTTTAGTTGGGGCAATGAGAAGGGACAAAGGGTAGGAAATGAACCACAAATGAAGACACGTCTTCGGTTGGAATGAGACGCTTCTCTATTCTAGCTCAGTGTTGTGGGGGACGGAGGCCATTCCGTAAAGATCGTTTCTCTCACAGCTTTGCCGTCTTTCATCCTTGTTTGCTTTGGCAAATCGATACTGTATCAGGCATCTCGTAAGTCGTTGTTGCGTTCATCATGTCATCAAATGCAATCGTGGTCGCTTGTCATGACGTGTCTCCATTTACATGGCCTCGATCTTCTTCAAGATCTCAGGGAACTCCTTCCAGTCGTACATGACTGCCTTAGCATTGCATTGCTCAGTCAGAAGTTTGGCCATTTGCTCCATCTTCTCCTTGCCCTCTTCAATGCCGTAGACGCCGACGTAGGCGATGAGAGGAATACCAGCTCGCATGGCAGCAGTAGCACCGCTCTTGCTGTCCTCAACAGTGATACATTCCTCTGGCTTGACACCCAATTGTTCACAGGCGTACAGGTAGATCTTGGGGTCTGGCTTGCTGGATGGTGGATTCAGAGAAGTCGCAGCGCTATAGACATGCTGGTTGGGAAAGTACTTGTCGATGCCAACTTTCTCCAAAGAAGCAACGACCCGAGGCTTGGCAGAGGTGCTGACGACGGACATGGGGTATCCGGCTTGATACAAGCGTTCTATCTCTTCAGGGGCGCCTGGGCATGGCTGGGCCTTTGCGGTGAGCTTTTTGATGACTTCGCCGAGCTCGCTGTTGACGTATTCCTCTAACTGCTCTGGGGGCATTGTGAAGTTGTGTTTCTTCTGAAGGCCGATCATCATGCCACGGAAGTTCTGTCCAACAAAGTCCTCGAGGAGAGAATCGACAGTGTAGCGGTGGGGAATGTTGTACTTCTCAAGGAGTTCATTGGTGAGATCGGCGCAGGCCTCGAACGCAAGACGTTCCGAGAGGACAAGAGTGTTGTCGCAGTCAAGAAGGATGTACTTGACCTGCAAGAGACACATGATGTTAGTATCATCGTCTGTCACGTTGGGATGCTTGAGTAGATGAGCGGTCAGGTGGGGGGCACTGTTGAGCGTTGATGAATGGTGAGGGGCAGGTTGAGGTGCAGTGTAAACAGTGGGTGAACAGACTTTGGGCATTTTGACGGCGGTGATGCAGTTTGCCTGGAAGATAAAGAGAGTGTAAAGTAATGAATTTGGGTGATTCTATAACACTTGTCGCAGCAAGAAGGGAAACGAAGTGGAATGAAGCTGTAGAGGAAAAATGTTGTGTGGTTGGGACGAGAATGGACAGTTGAAGGAAACAATAATTCTTGGAGGGGAAACCCGGGAAGGAACCACCGAACAAATTTCGGCTTCAAGGTGCCTGGTTCGAGGTGTCTAAAGTACCTGAAGTACCTCGCCACAGAGAAACTGAGCAAATGATACCTGTACGTCGTGCTTCCCTATCGTGGGCCTCTACAGCGCATCAACATCGGGCTCCTCCCCACGTGAAATCCAGCGGTGTACACAATAGAGGTACAGTCAGTCCTTTGGTCCTTTCGCGCTACTGTTTCCCTTCACAGAGCTTCACCGACTCCCAGGATGTCTCGTGGGGTGCTTAGACATCCAGATATCGTCCAACTGGTCCCATCTGTAAAAAACCCCCTTGCTTCAGATCATCTCGGATCCAAATTTAGCCCTCTCGCTCTCATAGGCCTCACTTGCCCTATCTCCTGAACTATCCGTTCAATTAGCGGATATGCTCAAATTAGGAATCCGTTCCTGTTTCCATCCCACACACGAAGTCCGTCAGGTGGCATGAAAATAAGAGGACTTTTCCACCGTTGAACCCGCGATGTCTTGTCCGCTCGGACATGCAGATATCCTTCGCACTAGATTCATCTGGGGGAAAGTCTCGACAGGGCTCTTCTGTGTGTCTTCTCGGTGAGACCACAGCGCATCGAGGGGCGTTATCTGATGTCGGTAGTATTGCCATGCATCAACATTCGCTGTCATCATCAATAACCCCTTCGCCCACCTCTTCCACCTCGATAGTCTGCGGGATCCGGTAGTCTCTCCCCCCTCCTCCACTCGCCACGCGGAATACTCCCCGAGCTGCCAAAATCACCTCCTCTTGGTCCGTAACCATTGAAACTCCCCCTGCTACCCAATCCATATCCCCCTCCTCGTACTCGTCCATAGCCATTTTCTCTCCCTGGTCCTCTGGAACTGACACTGCCTCTGCCCACTGTGCTGCCGTCGCTCAAGGGAGGAAAGACTGCACAGTCGATGAAGTCACCGATGACGAACCGAGCATCCTCGAGAGTTTTATCTGCGTCGTCTCCTTCTAATCGGATCCCACCATTTCCGTCTCCATTGGGGAAATCCGGGGCCGAGACGACAACACTCCCCATCTCTTTACTTAGATATCTTCCCCTGCCTTCTGTTTCCAATCTCCCTCCTGCGCCCCGACTGGCATGGACATCAGGATAGACCAACCTGAAGCTCAACCTCGTTCCAACGCTGGGATCTGGCAGGATTTGAGGCAGGGCCTGCGTTAACAAATGTGCCAGCTCCCGAAGTGTACAGCTCATCCATGTGTATATCTGTAAGTGTGCAGGGAGGTGAGGATGCGGATTGGAAGGAGTTGGGGTCGGAAAATCCGTTAGATTGTGGAAAGAGGAGGATTTGTAGCAAAAATTCAAGAGGAAGGGCGTCGTAGTTTGGCGGTCGATTGAAGACTTCAAAGGAGGAGAGGGTGAGCGAGACATGATTAACTATGTACAGTGTCGTACGCAAAGAAAGGCGACAGAAAGCGAAAGATCAGTCTTCCGTCTGGAAGGGTCAGCCGAGGGTTTGAGCAATGGTCGCGATAGCGGTCGAAATTGACATGCTGGTAGCGAGCGTGCGAGGTCAAGGGAGGATATATGTACGTCTTGGTAGGTTATTATCTGTTCACAGCAATAAGTCGATCTCCCTGCCTCGGCAACGTAGGATTTCGCTCGGCTGACTTCCCAAGAAAGGAGACTTGTCGCTCGTTGTTGCTTACCTAATATCCAGCCTCATCTCTTGACCTCATCCCAAATAGCAGGCCCAAGCAGATACATCCACTGCAAAGCCATAAACAAGAGGATCTATATACCAATTTGGCTCATACTGCCACGAATAGACCGTATAAGAATTCATTCCCGATGTAACAAGCAGGACACACACTCGACAATAGTGCCTTCATCCAGCCTCGTTGAAATATTCTAGCAAGAGAAAATACTCACGACCAAATGAAGACAACCACAGCCAGTATGACAATTACAGGGAGCATCTGCAAGCTGAATAGCCTCTTGTCTCTCAAGCTCGCAGCATTACCACTGGACACGGACCCATAGTGGTTGATGACAATGTTATTTGTCTTATCCACCTCTGTGTTCGAATCCTCATTGATATGATTTCCACCGCCACCGCTGTCATTGCCGCTGCCAGTATCACCACCATCATTGGAGGACTGAGAGATCGATATTTGACTATTCTGAAACTGCGTATTTGGGCCAAGGATCATGTAGCCTTGCATTGCATTACAGGCAAGCTCGGTATATTGTGTCGCATAATTCTAGATCCGTGGAAAAACAGTATGGTTCGAGTATGTTGGTGCTGATCGAGTCGGAAATATCAGCCTTACATGTTCTGCGTAGCTTGTACGTATTGAGTGAGAGCCGGACCACACGCTGGTCAAAATATCTTCCTCGTTTGTAAAGACGACTCCGCTTCAAATTGACATCATAAATCACTGTGCCATATGATTGGGTGTTGTTTGGCAGGGGGGAGGATGAACAATTAAGAGGACTAATGAGTACAGACACGAGACCTAGTGTGGGTGCAGTGATTCGTGTAAACAAGACACCACATCTAGGCAACCTAGAGCAGGAGACACAGTCGAGAAACCGAAAGAATCGTGAACATCCGTCATACAGAATCGACGGTTTGTATTTATCCAAAATCATGGCCTTCGTGACGCATTCATTTCTTTCCTTTCTTTCCTTTAGGCTTTAGTTCTTCAGTAGGACCCAGAATTGCATCAAAGGTTATATTCGGGTTGAAGGCTGAATTAGGTCGGGATGCACGTTGAGGAGGCGGTGCATCCATGGCTTCGAGTCCAAGATTCATTGAAGTTCTGTCTCTGCCAGCATTGCGCCCGTCATTAGAGATAGCAGGAGAGATCGGTCTCATCTGTGGCGAGGACACAGGGCTCAAATAGGGTGATTGTTGAGGACTGAGGTATGGTGAATGAGCGCTGATTCGGTTTGGTGGTTGAAGAGCAGTGCCATCTGCATGCTGAGTGGTTCCCATGAGACTGTCTTCTGAAGATTGTGTCCACTTCGTGGCTTCCGTCCAACAATGGCTGCGTCGGTAAATCCCTTCGACGCTGTGATCGATCAGGTCAGCAGGAAGGCTAACAATGCCGCCGCCACTGGCGACATTGTACCAGGCTCGTGATACTGATTGATCTTCCTTCATCCATGGTCGACCACCCCTTGGTGCGACGCACAGAAAGTATTCAACTCCTTCGGTGTGTTTGAGATCCCTTGCATCCACAACCGTCATTGGTAGGGCCTGCAAAACGGCATATATGAAAAGCCACTGTCCACATCTCGCATCGACGACTTGATCAAGAGTCTTTCCGTGACCGAGACGGCGTTCGTAGTTGAAGAAATCCTGGACCCACGTACTGGCGTTGATGGACTCACGGTTGTAAGACCCAAGCAGTACTTCGTTCACCTCATTCTCTTTCAGTTTCTTGGTCTGTAACGCCGACTTGTCCGAGACTACAACGTGCCTGCGATTAAAACTGTGCGAGAATTGAGGAATCAACGGTGTGTCGAATGGTATGGGCGGGATGACTGGAGGAGTTGCTCGATCATACTCGCTTTCCACACGTCGGATGGCATGTTGAATAGTTTCGTTCTGGTCGCTTGACTCGACATCTTCGTCCACGGGAGGCATGTCGACCGTTCGCGTTGTTAATGAAGATCGGTCAACAAGTATGTCGTACAAGTCCGTGAAATCTTTGTATAGTTCTTGAAGGAGCACTCGGTTCAGGCCGCTCTCTTCAAAATTGTTCTTTTTCGAAGATGCTTTTGGCGGCCATGCTCCATACTTCCGACGATAGTAGGCCAACGTGAAGCGTCGAAAATCCAAAAAGCCGGCTTTCCATTCCTTGAAGCGAACGAGCTTGGCTTCGGTCGATGTTTGGGAATTGGCAATACCCGCAAACATGGAAGGGAAGTCGAAGTCCTCAAGCTTTCCTCTGACGGCCAATAATCTTTGCTCAATGTCGAGATGTGCACGTTCCAGCCGACTGATAGTGATCGGGGACATCCTTTCGTATTTGGGACTTTTGATAGACTTAATATCTGCAAGCCGACCGACAGCATGCGTGAACCCTTCGTTGTAAAGCGGCCAGGACCTTAGATGCTCACCCAGAACAATGGCTTCGATTGTCTTTTCTCGGCTCGATCGTACATCTGCGAGTCTCAACTCGTCGCAGTATCGGGAGAAACTGTTAAAGGGCACATCTCCGAATGTGGAGCCGTCGGAGTTGCTGAAGCAGAATCTTTTGAGGATAGTACTGATACCCATAAAGATCGCGAAAAGAGTAACTTGTCTGGGAGTTGCTACAAGCGCACCGCCGGCAAGAAAGGCCAAAAAGTTGCGGTACAGAACAATCAGCTCGAAATCATCTCCTTGGGGCTCAGAGCCGGGTTGTGATAGATCTCCTTCGAATCCCATGGGAAGATACACGTGCCTTTCCTGATTGACAGCGGTGACGATATTTGGTACGGAGAAGGTCATGGAGGAACGGTAGGTAGAGCTTTGCGGCGACGGCAGACGTATCTGCCGAGGAGCCATGGACATTTCTGAAAAAGGAGATTGAATCTGCTCCGGATCGCCATGTCTATCCACAGGTGAGGTTGGAGACTGTAATCGAAGGTTGACAAGAGATTTGGAGTCCATGAGAAGTGAGGAGTCAATCTTGAAGCAGGGTCCTCGGCCTGAAGATGGGGGATATAGGTAGAGAACGGTGTCTCCGTGATCATTCCAAAGTTCGGGTACCTAAACAACAATCAGCATGATCATAAATCAAATGCCCGAATTGATATTCACCTTTTCACCTCTTAGCAGTGGCGTCAAATCGTACGCCACGTACTCCCGGAGTCCAGCAATCCAAGCCTTCTGGTGCGAATGCCCGTCCTCAAACTCATGCTTGTCTGATTTCCCTGCCAACCAACTCTTTTTCTTGGTTATCTTCGCGGATGTAGGCGTTGCAGGTTGCCCCGTAGAAGTGGCTGCGCCTGGGGGTATCAACGAATTCGGCGTCTGAGGCCGACTCCTGCTCCCATCCCGACTTTGAACCTGACTCTGCGGGCTACTCGCTCTGCTCCCAGGTCGGCTGTCTGTTCCCCGGTGACTGCTGGGAGGTCGAACAAACCCGGATTCGGAGAGAAGCGGAGGAGGGGCAAGACGAGGAAGATTTTCAACGGGATCGACCTCGGAGGACGAGGTAACTCGGTATTTGTACGATTTCCGAGAGGTAGGACTGATCGCGTGATTGGGAGACGGCGGATAGTTGGGAGAGAGCGCAGTGGTAGATTGTGGTGCTTCGTTATCATCCCTTGAAAGGGAGAATAGCGAAGACAGTCTCTTTGCCATGTTTGTGTGAAGTCCTAGACAGACAACAAATGTCTAAGAAGATGACTTGTGTTTTCGGCCATATGCCAGTGTAATGTTCGGCTAGGGGCAAGCGAAAGCCACAACCCTTCACCTGAGGCCGTGACGGTAGTCCGAATGGTGGTATTCGCTACGCGCAGCTCACGTTGCTGCAGTGTCACCATGGTCGTGAGAAAGAATGGGAGTACAGGAAGGAATTTTAACGAGAGGCACAAGAATCAGCTCATGCCTGGCGGAGAAGGGACTTGCAGGTACAGAAGGGTGCTGAATCGAGGTGTGTCGAATCCGCCATCGAGCCGCCTTGCCGGGGTGGATGACGTACTGCCTGATGAGTCTAGAGATGGTCTAAAAGAGCGATGTGGGCATGAAGAATGGGCCGCATTCTGGAACGCACGGAACGGGGGGAGTAAATCGGTGGAATCACAAAGCCACTAAATTGAATTTCCGGGGATGCGCCAGAAACCTCCCGTCCAACAAAATTCCTCTCCCATCGGCCCTCGATGTCGCTAATTCCAGGGACACTCAAAAGTCGCCGACGCCTATAACGCAGCTAAGGACCGCCTGCCCCTCTCCGCAACACTCTTATTCAAGACACATTACGACAGCATCCGAAGCCAAAGCCTATTTTGTCCGCTGACATATGGACAGAGCGGTTCTATATTAGACAGCTTCACTCACCGTCAACGTCATCTTTGTCGTCGTGTCTTCGAGCTCCACCGCTAATTCGTGTCGAGTATGACACTCCGGGTCGGCACCCGAACGAACAATGTGAATACCTCTGCAAGCAAAAAGAGGCCCATCAATTTACTCAAGGGATGGCCAAATCCGAGCCTTCTGCCCCCATGCCAACTCGAAGATGCGTCTACTCATATTCTCTCCGATCCTAGGAATAAAGATGTATTATTCTACGGACCAGATGAAGGTTATCAGCCATTGAGGGGAGAAATCGCCAAATGGCTCAATGATTTCTACCAACCCAGAGAGCCGATTTCATGTGGAAGAATATGTATCAGTGGCGGTGCCAGCCAGAATCTGGCCTGCATCTTGCAGACGTTTACTGACCCCATTTTTACCCGGAATATCTGGATGGTCGCTCCCACATACTATCTGGCTTGTAGGATCTTTGCAGACTCCGGCTTCGATGAACGGATGAGGGCTGTCCCCGAAGATGCGGAAGGGATTGACCTTGCATATCTTGAACATGGCCTTCGAGAAAGTGAGCAGCGAGCATTGGCAGAGAACAACACATCTCCGCGCATCAAACTCCCAAAGCCGTGGAGGAAGATATACAAACATGTCATCTATGCGGTACCCACGTTTGCCAACCCGTCAGGCCGGATCATGAGCCTGGGTCACCGACAAGACCTGGTGAGACTCGCGAGAAAATACGATGCCTTGATCGTAACGGATGATGTATATGACATGCTTCAATGGCCTTCGGATCCCAACGCAGGCACTCGCAAAATGGACAGGGCGGTACTTCCACGAATAGTTGACGTGGACCGGGAGCTTGACGGTGGCCCGGTGGATGCATATGGGAATGCGGTCAGTAATGGCAGTTTCAGCAAGATTGTAGGACCAGGCGTTCGAACTGGATGGGCTGAAGGTAGTGAAGCACTGGCCTATGGTATCTCACAAACAGGATCAAGCCGATCCGGAGGTTGTCCTTCGCAGCTCGTTGCCTCGTTCATCTATCAGATGCTATCTACAGGGGTCTTGCAGAAACACATTTTCCAAGAACTTCAGCCGGCATACGCTCGACGATATCACCGGATAATGAAAGCCGTGGTGCGGGAGTTATTACCCTTGGGTTTGACAATGCCTCAGGCCGACCAAGACGTTGCCGGAGGTTATTTCATCTGGTTGACATTGCCAAAGCCACTGAATTCATCTGAGATATATAACAGGGCATTGGAAGAAGAAAACTTGACGATTATTGCCGGACCAAAATTCAGGGTCGATGGTGATGGGCAGAACACAGCAACGAGGTTTAACAGAGACTTTCGGCTTTGCTATGCTTGGGATGAGGTGGATATGCTTGAGGAGGGAGTGGTTCGATTAGCTCGGGTAATAGAAAGGGAGATGAACACATCAGATGAGAGATGAAAATGAAATGTGATGTTGATGAATGACCCCCAATCTGGCCCGGCGCATGGTCAGCCACCGCGCCCTGCTCACGGCCACCAAAGGTTTATTACGGCCCTCCTTGTCAAACAGAGCGAGTTTCGGAGTGTTTCATTGCTTGCCGCGCACACCAATCGGCAGCACCACAGCTGTCCTGCCAAGTCGAGTTTTGAACTTCCTCTGCCTCTTCCTCTTCTTGTTTCTTCACGTTTTCGCCATCTTCCCGAGTCGATGAGCTGATGAGTGGAGAGCAAGAAAAGTGCGGATTAAGGAGCTCTTCTGAGGATGCCACCCATCGAATCAGGGGCTATAGGATGCTCCAGACTGCCTGACCCTGGGCTCTCGCCACACGGATGTTCCCTTAACGGGCAGACACGAGAGTTCAGAGCTGCTGAACCAGGAGAGATCGCCGAGAGAGCACAATCAGAGACAACGACTCATTTTCATTGTCCAAAACCATTGTTTCTTTGGAGGGAAGTAAGAATCCACAAGCAAGGGTTCTGGGTGCTTCGAAGTGCAAGATTAAAATTGAGAGAAGAAGAAATGCAGTGTAAGTACGTACAACTGCCTCCGGTGCAATTGCGTGAAGATTGTCAAACAGACGAACAGCAAACCGCGCAGCTGGCAAAGCCTAGAACTCACAGAGCTGCGACAACATCCATTCTCTTTATTACGTTGGCATATTTCCACTTCGTCTTTCTCTTCAATTACTGACTGCTTGTTCTTTCTGTCTGCCTCTTCGTTGTCCCCTCGATTTCTTCCATTCATTCGCTTTTGATCGAAAGGTTCAGAGACCTTCACATTCATTTGTTTGAGCAGTTCACCTCCAAGTCATTCACTCGCCGCCCGAGAGACTGCCACCACTTGCTCTATTTCGCGCTCATCGTCTGTCGCGACCGCGCCTGCGATTGTCGCATGACTGAGATTCATCATTCCTCTCGTATCACTTGCACAATTTCCCCCTACCTTTCCCTCTCTTGCTTCAATAATTGTCTATTTCGATGGTCGGTTGGATTGTCGGCTGGGCAGTGACGGGTTTTTTTTTTTTAACGAGGAACGCATCTACTACCTCAACATCGTCATTCTTCCCACCACGCACCCTTTTGTAAAAAGTTCGTCCTTATTGTCGCACTTGTTTGGCACTGGTGCTGGTCACCTCAACTACTATTAATCTATACACAACAGCTCTCCTGCAGGCCCAGTGCTCCTCTTCGTGCCTGCTTTGATCACAATGTGGTTCTATTACCTCCTCTTCCTGCTGCCATGGCTTGCTGGCGCTGTTCCTAAACCCCCGGCGCCATCGGTCGCACCGCGACAGGTAACTTCTTCCTACTGGTTCGCGCAGATTCAACGACAAGGAACAGTCGCGTTTGGCTCAAATCCCAGCTACAAGATCTTCCGCAATGTCATGGATTATGGTGCTGTTGGTGAGCAAGATCCTTACCCATCGTCCGGTATGATATTGACTGCTCCAGGGGATGGCATAACCGATGATACTGTCGCCATCAACAACGCCATTTCTGATGGGGCTCGGTGTGGAGTCGGTTGTGACAGTTCGACTACCCTCCCAGCAATCATCTATTTCCCGCCAGGCAAATACGCTGTCTCGGCTCCCATCATTCAGTATTACTACACTCAATTTGTCGGCGACGCTACCAATGTCCCAACTATCCTGGCCATGCCAAGTTTTGAGGGGATAGCCGTTCTCGATACCGATCCATATATCCCTGGAGCCAACGGGGCCCAGTGGTACACCAATCAAAATAACTTCTACCGCCAGATGCGTAACTTGATCGTCGACATTACCCAAATGCCTGAAGACAAAGGTGCAGGAATCCACTGGCAAGTGGCACAAGCTACCAGTCTGCAGAATATTGTGTTCAACATGCGGCCCAAAAGCCCGACCAACAGACAGCAGGGCATCTTTATGGATAATGGCTCTGGGGGCCTCATGTGTGACCTGACGTTCAATGGAGGCAACTACGGGGCATTCTTGGGCAACCAACAATTCACCACCAGAAACCTGACCTTCAATGGGTGCAACACGGCTATTTTTATGAATTGGAATTGGTTGTGGACCTTTAAATCTCTCCATATCGATCAATGTGATATCGGCATCGACATGTCTAACTTGGCAAATTCCGCAAACCAAACGGTGGGGTCAGTCATTGTGCTTGACAGCGCAATGACGAACACTCGTGTTGGGATCCGGACTTCTTACAATCAAACAAGCCAACCCACAACGGGAGGGACATTGGGCCTGCAGAATGTGGATTTCACCAGCACTCAGATTGGCGTCGTTGGTGCCAACGGGGTTGATCAGATTCTCGGAGGCGGCATGATGGTCGAATCTTGGGGACAAGGTGATATCTACCATCCAGCAGGGCCAGCACGGCGTTTGAAACGGGCACCTCAGGCTGAGCCACCTTCGTCATCTCAACAATCCTCCGTCCCTACCGCCGCAACCACCATCACGGTTTCTCCGGTGCCGGCCATCTCTGATTCTCCCTTGACAACGGAAACAGTCACAGTCTCCCCGATTCCGTCACTAAACGCCGGCACTCGGTCTCCTGGGTTTTCCGACACCACATCAGAGCGCAACCCTACATCTACGGCGGCGTCCACTGCTTCGACTCCTGGCCTATGTTCAGCATCCCCCATCGCCCTACAGTCGGCTCGCGTTCAGCAAGTGTTGACGGCACCAACTATGCCTGCATCACTCATGAACGGCAATGCTGTATTCGAGCGATCCAAGCCACAATACGAGAATATCCCTGTCTCGTCATTTGTCAGTGTCAAGTCAGCCGGGGCCCGAGGAGATGGTGTCACGGATGATACCGCCTCCATTCAAAGTATCTTCGACAATGCCACCACAGATCAGATCGTTTACTTTGACCACGGCGCCTATGTGGTGACAGATACGGTGAAAGTCCCCAAGAATATCAAAATCACCGGAGAGATCTGGCCTTTGATCATGGCCCAGGGTAATGCGTTCACCGATCTGGCCAATCCGAAGCCGGTCTTCCAGGTCGGAGTTCCCGGTGATAGTGGCTCGGTGGAAATTACCGACCTCATCTTCGAGACCATGGGGCCTCTTCCCGGTGCCATTATGATGGAATGGAATGTTGCCGAGACATCTCAAGGTTCTTGCGGCATGTGGGATGTTCATTTCCGCATCGGTGGAACCGCCGGAACTCAGCTACAACAAGACACGTGCCAGGCCAACGTAACCGGGTCTTTTGAATTCAAGCCTCAATGCGCAGGTTCCTTTTTGATGATGCACATTACCCAGCAAGCCTCCGTATATCTGGAGAATTGTTGGTTTTGGGTCGCTGACCACGAACTTGACCTCCCTCCGCACAATCAAATCAATATCTACAATGGTCGTGGTTTGTTGGTTGAGAGTCAAGGACCAGTCTGGCTGTGGGGAACCTCATCGGAACACAGCCAACTCTACAACTACCAGTTCTCCAATGCAAAGGACGTGTTTATGGGAGCCATTCAAACCGAAACTGCTTACATGCAGGCCACCCCGAATGCACTGAGTGGAGGATTCCCACCCAATCCGGCTTTCTCAGATCCCGACTTTGCGGACTGCACGACTGACTCATGCAAGAAGACGTGGGGATTGCGCATTCTTGACTCAAGCGAAATCTACATGTACGGTGGGGGACTTTACAGCTTCTTTGACAACTACATTCAGACTTGTCTGGACACGGAATCTTGTCAGGAGAACATGGTTGATATCCAGTGCTCATCGAACGTGAGCCTATTTGGCCTCACAACCAAAGCATCAACAAACATGGTCAACGTCGATGGCACCCCACAGGCTTTTCAGCAAGATCATACCAATCTGTTCGGCCAAACACTACTCTCGTTCCAAACTTGAGGAATCGCTGACCAAGTGGGACCCCAATCTGAGGGAGCTGCCTGAAACCCGTCCTGGTGGGAAAGCGAAAAGCGTATGACGACCTTGAATTTTCTTCGGCATATATGGTTAGAATCTTCGAGTTCGGCGGGATTGAACTATCATATAGTCTCCAGCATACATACTTTGGTGATAATTTCAAACTCCATAACAGTTAGCTGGAATCACAGGTGCATAATGATACCCACACAGTCTACGATCGACTGTTTGTTTGCTGGTGCTCTACTGGTTTTGACTTGGCCTATTACACCTTCTCCGCCAGTGTCCTCGACGGAACGTGGGTGGTACATCGGTGTAAGGCATCATTTCTGAAGCTACAGCACTCAACTGGGTCCGCTCAACATGCGTGAATGCCTTTTGAAAGACGTTCACCAGGGAATGCATCTATCAGCGCCTCAACGTCGGTCTGGCCAATCGTCATTCCTTGATCCGTACGAGAAGCCATATCAGAGAGCATAAAACCACGAAGCTTCAATTCCTCTCTCGGATCAACGACGTGCCAATATGAAGCAAAAGGCATCCCGGGGATGCGTATACGAGGCTTCCATCCAGTGTGGATAGCACCCGAGATCACCATCACGCTGTTGATCAGAACGGACCATTGGCCGACACTCCTGAACGATTCACCCCATGGAAAGTTGCGTATTCGAACCTTCAGCTCGAATATTGATATGGTTAATAGGCATATTAGAACAATCGCCCCCGCTCCATACATAAATCCCTTTCCAGACTTTAATTCCTTGTGGAAATTCATATAAGTCAAACATAAAATGGTTTGCAGAGTGGGAATCAGCACAGCAAATAGCGATACAAAGCATTCCACAAGGGCACCTGCGTGTGCTTTGTCCGATTCGAATGTTGCTCGCGAGGCTTGGTTCAAAGCAAGGATAGACACAGGCAAAGTTGGCAAGTTCGAGGTCTCTCGGCTGTGCCAGAATTGCTCCAGAGTTTACTGCAATACACGGCTCGATGCCGGAATGGCTTCACAAGCTGATTTGTGAATCAACTATCGGCCTCTAACCCTGCCTCAACACAGAGAGGGATCCAAGAGCTCCATCAACATCTGGATGGAGATGGCTTTCCGACGCACTCTTCGAATTGCATGCAGTCTTGCTCAATCTCTATGACATTATCGAGTCCGGACGTCAAGACGAGATAAATCCCGTCGGTGATAAACCTATTATTAGTTCCAGCAAAATTAGTGTACCATTTCACACAAAAACCGTGCAGGGCTTCTGTTATCGCCTTCGTTTTCGAGTTGGCATCAGGATGTATTCTGCCTTGTGCTTATGCAGCCTGGGCTCCGGTATGGGGAGGTTGGGAGTCGCTCTAAATTTGCTACCCAAAAAAAAAAAAAAAAAATTGACAAATGCTTCGTCGAGAAGTTTGTATGACCAGCGGTTTGGCCAATGGGATGCCCTCTTCTGTACTTCCTTTCACCTCTGGTGCATCATTTATCCGATCCGAAAGTGAAAGGAGAATCTGGGGAAAGCGTCTATCCACCCAGTTGGATCCAAACACATGATCCGTCAATAAGTGGCCAGTGGGCGGGGCAAATTGAGCTGCGCCCGGGTGAAATCCGAATCCATGTGAAAGCAAAAATGTCCCCAATCTCGCTCCCTCCTTTGGTTTCTCAACATCGGAATACATTGTATCAGTTTAGATTTGAAATATCCTTTTCCCTCTTCTCCATTCCCCCAGGATAGAGTCCCAATGCTCCTCAACCATGACCCTCAGACACCCTGAGCGTCTCGGACCAGACGGTGACAATGAGAGTGATACATCATCTGAAGGGCGTGATGACGTCCGTGTCACCGTCCACGCCAACCTCGATCGCGTCTCTCGCAACTCCGTGTCCTCTCTACTACCGAAGAAAGCCGCAGGCGACGAAAACAACATCGTTCATCCTGGCTCTACCGACTTTGGCCCCAAAACATTGACACAATATTTGCGGTCTGAGATTGATAAGTTGAAAATTGCTCTGGTAGTCGGAAAGGGCAAAGGAAAAGAAAAGAGATCTGTACTGCTAGATGGTCCAGTCCATGAATATGCGTCGTTGCCGTATCACAATGCCCATCCGAGCTTGATGTCCGAAACAGACGAGGCTGAGGGTGCCCCGAGTATACGCAGCTCACGGAGTGTTTTCCCCTCCATTGTCGGCCTACGATGTGCGGGAGCAACCACAAGTGAGCATCAAGTTATGGTGTCTCAGCCAGAATCCTGTATGCCGGAAAATGATATTGGACACCTTCCTGGAGAGGGACCCGATCCACCACTATTCACGACTCTTTCTGATCGCTCCAACTCCCACAATACTGAGAATCAACAAATTTCTAACCCGTCCACAGTGCTGAGTTCCACGAGACGTCGATCGCAACGTCTGGCACAAAAAGAACTTGCTGCGCAAGGTCTAGGGCAAGATGAAGATGCCGCTACTCATCCTCGAGCAGGATCTCACTCATTTCCGCCGATGACACCATTGCAATCTCTTCCACTCAGCGACTCATACAGTCTCCCATCAGCCAGTCTCGATGCACACGACGACTCTTCGAAGGCTCAATTACCAAACCCCGCCCATACCATCTCGCAACTTGGCAGTCCCAGCTCATCCCGGATAACCAACTTCGAAGAACATACCAAGAACAAGAGAAAGGTTGTTCGAGACATGACTGCAAGATCACCTGAACCTCTAGAGAATACATCCGGTCCATCACGTACGAAAGTACCTCCGAGAAAGAAGGCCCCTCGTTTCAAGGGTGGAACTCCGTCCACCGATCAAGCGGCGGCAAGTTCCTCTATTTCCGCCCTCAGTCGGCTTTTCCGGTCATCTCTGTCCCCGCAGGATGGCGATTTCCCAGACAAGAGCACACATCGCTCGTTCATCACAGAAAGCACTTCCATGAGGCCTCCTCGTCTCTTTGCGTCGGAGCGAAAAAACATCTCCGTGGACCCTGGACGAGGCAGTTCCTCTACTGAACTTGCAACCGAAGGAGAAGCTTCTCATTCGCTCGATGGTAACGTTTCGGACGTGCAGCTCTCATTGAATGCGCCGTTGGCTGACTCCAAATCAACGTGCCGTAATTCGTCCGGTGAAGTCGAGAAGCAGCACAGCTTGGCTCCTCCTTTTCATTATGGTGAAGTCGTCCCCGAGCTTATCCCTGAAAGCGTCAAAAAGGACTTCCTTAATGCGGCACAACGACACCGCTCAAATCAGGGCACTGCATCGGAACAAAACGCCAAAGCGAAAGAATTGGATAAGATGTTTAGAGTGCAAGGAAGTGAGTCAAAGGCAGGCGAGGACTCCTTAAAATCGACGGTCAAACCTTTTCCTCGCACCTGGAGAGTCTCTCAACCTCCTTGTCTGCGTCCTCACAATCCGAGATCTATTTCATCCAAGGCTCGGCCGTCAACGAGCGTCCCGCCTACCGGGTTGCAAGATTTCGGCGTGGATCTTTGGATGAATATTGCCAGTTTTCTTTCCACCCAGGATCTCAAGATCCTCCGTCTCGTGAATCGCGCACTTGCGCAGTACCTGACTCCAATTCAGTATCGAAATGTGGTGATAAACTTTGGCAGATCGTTCTTCGACATCTCTGGTGGCGACTGGGACGGCAAATCCGGTTGGCTTCCTTCAAACTCCATGTTTCAAAAATACGGAGAGAATATCAATCAATTTGGCATCTCGTTCGAATATGATTTGCACGGACTCACCTATGCCAAACCGAAAGTCATTGAAAAGGAACAGGTTGCGTGGTTTGGAAAATTCACCTGGCCAACAGAACAATACCCACGATATCCAGCACTACAGGCAATTGAAGACCTGGTTGATCACAATCGTCCATTACTAAAGGAAGCATTCAAACGTGTCACCAAAGCTTCAGAACTTGGCTTGTGTATTGACAGTGGTCATGGCTGGCTTGAAGGTCCTGACATTTCCGATATGGCTCTGTTCAATCGACGGTTGAATAACGGAAGCAGAGTTTTCGGCAAAACTTTTGATTCCGAAGATGTCTGGGCAAGTTTTGCTCGCAATGAATACTTCAAATGGGCTCAGCAAAATACGATCAATGAAACCATTAAACATGTGATGGAGACTCGATCACCCACACAAGAGTGTGCGGCAAAGGAGATCAAGTTTTTGGACAACCTCAAAATCCGCGACATCGAAAGCTTCAAGTCACAAGTTGCTCAATATGATTTTGATCCAGAATCTCACGTTGGTGGAACGCCCAGCAACACTGGACAGGACATGCATGGAAACCCGCTGGCACACGTCGCCGTCTTGATGCAAGCGAATCCCCCCACTATTCGCCAACGTCGCATTGCAGGAAATCGTCCGAGCTCGACCAAGAAACAGCTTCAATGGCCATTAATCTTCAATGGTTACAATCTCGCCGCAGAGACTGGAGGTCATTGCAACTTCATTCAAGCCAAGGTTGCCAATCCCACGTCAGCTCCGTTATTGCCTGGCTCGCTTACTGAAGCCCAAGCTCAGTGGTTGATGGAAACGGTCTGGGCACAGCGTGCCTTTCTCTCGGCGTACACCACCGCCGTCATTACCAACCGGCAAAATTTTAAGACCATTCATACGCTTCGAATCAGCAAATTGTCATCTGGCCTCCTTCCGTCCTTGGAACAGCGCGAATTCTGGAGCTCCCTACCAGGTTTGAAGAAGTTGGAGATCTTCATCAGCCCAGACTGGCGTCAAGAACATATCACCGGTGATCGATCCTACGCAGTAAACATGCCTATCCCACCGGCGAAGGCTGCTCAGAAATTCACGGAATTCTTGCGATTGTATGTCGTAAAGATCGAGAGCCTTCACAGCTTGGCCATCGGCTATGTCGGTGGTGGGGAACATGGCGTCGGGATTTTTGCACGGAATCAACACGTCTTGCCTGCGCCTATTATTGAGGATCCGAGTGACTGGCTTCATGAGACCCGAGATGGGAGATCCCCGGCGTATATGACGAAATTCGACCATATCCGGGATCTCAGATTCGAAAATTGCTGGTTCAGTCCGTGGATGCTGCTGGATTTCATGAAGAAAAGTCGAGATACGAGTCTTCATTCACTCACTCTCGAATCTGTGAGCATGCTCACTTGTCATGACGCCAGTATCGAACAGCCCTTGACGACTTCTTCGAGCAATCTTCACTGTCACTTCGCTGAAGATGAATGGTATCGAGAAATTCTCCCAAGCAGTGCCGCTTGGGTTCGAGTCTTGGACGCAATTACTCCAAGTATGACCCTCCTTGAGGCCCAATGTCTCAAAGGTTATATTTCCAGAGGTATTCGGCCCTCTCTGAAAGGTTTCCGAGGTCACATTCAAAAGATCACTCTCAACAGCTGTGGTTACGTCAAGATTTCTCTCCCCAAGAACGCCACCGCTGGATTCAATCAAAATTCGGCGGTCACTCATCTCTTCACGCCTATGGATAGTGGGATCCGCATACGCAAAGAGCGATTCACTAGACCCTTGGTCAATGAGAACCAGGACCTAGGTGGTGGCGGCTATCGGCCTCGTCATCAACGTAACACGGATGATGCTGAGTGTTCCAAGCGTGTCATGATGAACACATCTTCTCCCAGCGGTGAGGTATACCCGTGGTTGGGAACTTTGACACAATGTATCCATCCAATCGAAAAGCGTATCTTGGAACAGGCCTGGCGCATGAAGTTTGGATGGGGAGACAGTTTGGATCGATGGGCTGCTGTCGAAGATGGATTCTATGAAGGCGGCACTGGTCGATTCAGTGGTGTCCTTCACAAGGACCTCGGCTTCGAAGATGATGATACTAATGATGATTAGCAAGCGACTGGTGCATGTTTGAACCTCCTTTCGGCTTGATTGGAGAATCCTGGGATTGGCAGAGCGACAATCGCCAAGGACATTTCGTGTTCGGGCAGAATTGGTGCAGAAACCTTCTGGATGAGTCTCACTTACTACAACGACCGAAACGATGCTTCATGCGATATCGAACGAATCTTGTTTTCCCTCGAACTTTCTCCTAACTCGCTCCAAGTTCTTGGCAGAAACTTGAAATTTGGTCGGGAACTTAGTTATTGGAAAGCAATCAAGACTACGAAGAAGGGAAAAAAAGTGTTTACTATCAATGAACTGATGAACCGATGATGAATTGCTGAATTCCATATCTCAGTCCCCTTATTTACCAGTATTCCGACTCGTCGAGTCAACTCGCTGCCGACTTGCAAGCTAGAGACTCGGCCGTTAAGCGAGCCAACCAGGGCAAAATATTTGGGAATTGTCGGATTATAGATTTTCCGGATTACGGGTGCTATGTGGAGGCATGTATTTGCTAGTCACGTGAGCCAGAATTTATCAACACCAAAGATTCCTGGATTCCTATACCAAACGAGCGACGACGAGGTCAGGATAAATCGGCGGGTGGCAAGATTGAGCCGATATTGGTGCCCGCATACCACCCCTCTGACACCCAGGGCCGTTGAACTCGCAAGTTGACTCGCGAGTCGACTCGTGACTCGACAACCCGGAACACTGCTTATTACTTCGCTTCCTGAAGAAAGAATATGCTTCCTGTACCCATCATTTGTCTTCTTCGGTAATTGATGGATCCAAGGAGCCCCCGGAATGGAGTGTGATGGAAGAAAACTTCCTTGCTTTGTCCTCCGCAGGTTGACGGAGAAGTCTGCCACAAACGTCGACGATTTGATGGGCAAATATTGAAAAAAACCACTTTTATTGGGGGCGCCTTTCCTGAGACCCGCCCATTTTCGCCCGATGGGTCCACTAACAAGGGCCGTGGCCCAATGTCGGCCGAATTTTTCGGCCGATCACAACTAATGTCTTGTGTTGCGCAATATCTCATCTGGAGAGCTCCATCTTCCTGCAACAGGTCCTGCTATCTAGCATCTCTATATATTTGTCCAATGAGTTGTCGAAATAGGCACACGCAGGCACGAGAAGGTACCAGCAGGCTGAAGACCCACTTTACACAACGATACAGTCACGTGGCCTGGACACCTTGATAGTACCGACGACAAGATTCAATGACAGCTCGATGACAACTTTGTATCCAGGTAGGGGTTCTTTTTTTTTCTGTCGAGATGGACGGTGAGTGTAGTATTTGAAGGAAGTAACGGGCTTGATACAGGGCAAGATGATTACGAAGATAAAAATCATATTGAACGCAGACAATCCGCAAGCGGAGATGCACCGTATTTGGTCCCCATCGAACCCTTTTCGTGCACTCGAATTCGCAAAATACGGCCGCTGTCTCCTCATCGGCGGCCTAAATCAATACAGAACTGGAACTGGAGATAAGTTGCAAATGTCCCCTTTCCATATCCACTTCTGTGATCTTGCGATGCGATCGGCCGATAGCGATTCCCCTTCCGGTTCGGCTCGTGGGGTGATCTGGAATTATCTCACGGAGGTAAGGCGTCTCGCATATTCATGCTGCTTGCCCAAACAAAAGTTTGCTAATTTCGCAAGTTTCGCAATGAGCCATCCGATGAAAGTCGAGGAGGATGTTTTGCCAGGGCCATGTGCTGAGAAATCAGGACCGTATCAACGAAAACCTCTTCCGAAATCAGGTTTTGCAACTTGAACGAAACAGCTTTCACCAATCATAATAGCCTATCCAAGGAGATTACGGAGAACGATAGTATCATCAGAACTTCGAATCGGTGAAACAACTTAGTTACCATTCTAACGATGGCTCAAAGTCATCTAAACCCGAAAACACCATGTAGGAGAAAGGAATATAAACGAGATGCTGCCATTGTATGCAGAAACTGTCGAAAACCTTGGAACACTGTCAGGAATCTGTCACATTTGTCCTAATCTGTATCAGCATCCCCAAGTCTGAAATCACACCTTTCCAAGTCAGTTCCTAACTTTTCGATCACAATGTCAACAAGTTACAAATTCCAGGGCTGGATGGGCCTCGATCCTGAGTCTGCCAACGGCAAGATGGTCTGGAGAGAATTCGAACCAAAGCCGTTCGAAGATACCGACGTCGATATCAGGATAACGCACTGCGGGATCTGTGGGACGGACATTCACACCTTACGCTCTGGCTGGGATCCTGCCGACTATCCGGTCTGCGTCGGACACGAGATAGTTGGCCACGCAGTCCGAGTCGGGCCAAGGGTCAAGGATATCAAAGTCGGCGACAGAGTCGGTGTCGGTGCACAATGTGGCGCTTGTACGAACCAACGCGGCGATTGTGGAATCTGCGCTGATGGGCTTGAACAATATTGTCCCCAGTTAGTCGTCACTTACGACCACAAATGGCCTGACGGGAGCAAAACATACGGCGGATATGGAGATTACTGGCGGGGGGATTCAAACTTTGTCATGAAGATCCCTGATGGCATTCCGTCGGACGAAGCGGCGCCCATGTTATGTGGAGGCATCACTGCTTTCAGTCCTCTGACGCAACATGGCGCCGGACCCGGCAAGAGGGTAGGAATCATCGGCATCGGTGGATTAGGACATTTTGGAATCATGGGAGCCAAAGCTCTGGGCTGCACGCAAGTCGTGGCTATTTCTCGGACGTCGTCAAAAAGGAAAGACGCGTTCAAGATGGGAGCCACAGAGTACATTGCGACAGATGAGGATAAGGACTGGGCCAAGAAGCACGAAGATACTCTTGATATCATTGTATCCACAGGTAAGCCGGCAGGCCACATCAAGAAGCGCAGAACTGTCATTAACGAATTGATATTCAGTGTCGTCGGACAAAATGCCTCTTCGGGATTATCTCTCCCTGCTGAGATTCGATGGTAAATTTGTCCAGGTAGGCGCTCCTGAAGATATGATGCCTCCGTTCAACATATTTAGCCTTCTCTGGAAGAGAATCAGCATTTGGGGTAGCTTGATCGGCTCTCCTCAAGATATCAGAGACATGATGCAGTTGTTCGCAGAGAAGGGGGTTCACACTTGGAACAACAACGTTCCGATGTCTGAGGCGAACAAGGCCATCGTCAACATGGAGGCCGGCCATGCCAGATATCGCTATGTTCTCGTTAACGAGAAGCATTTGTAGAAATTGGCCATGTGTTAGAATCAAAATTTGAGTCTTTCACATCGTAAAGAAAAGAACATGCTCCTATAATTTTCTCACCGATTCATCTCCTCCCATCATCTCTGGCAAGGTAGCAGCGTTGACGGACACCGTTTAGATAGGTATATAGATGGGCTCTATCCTGCATTCATTTGGAGAGCCAGCGCACTCTTTCAATTCAAGCTGCACAGGATTTTTGACACAACTTTGTTGTCCTCGGTCCTATCTTTGACTCACTCAGCCTTCTTGATCCCTTGAAGATATTTATCAAACCTCGATGCCAACCCTGATGACCTTTCTGAGGGTCTCGTAGTTCAAGGTCTTCTGCCAGTCGGGATTACGTTTCTGATCTGCCTTCTGTTCATCTCACATTCTGATAGATCATTGATATGGATCACCAAGTCCTCGAAGTCCGTGTCCATCAATAGACTAGCAGCTGACCTCACAATAGCATCTTTTGAGGACCTTCTCTCTGACACTAATGGGTTTACTGTGTTCCTGGCGGACTTGAAGCGGGGGTAATTTGTTTTTGGACTTTAAGGGATGGCAGACTTCCCGAGCAGCATCCTAGCTTCTACGGCGGAAACGATGCGATGGGAAGTACAAAATGTCGCCCGGCTTGAAGAGATGTTTCAGGAATCGTGGGGAAACGTGTCCTTTTCGGAAAATCTTTTGCACTTCCACGTATTCGTCGCCAAATCCATTCTTGACATACTCAACGAATAGTTTCTATGGGCCATGTATGTCAGCCGGAAAGCGTTTCGACCCCTGCGATGAAACCCTCTTGGTGATCGAAATATTGGAAGATGGGGGAGGTGATGAAGGTGAATCATGAAGGTGCACAGCGGACTAGCACTGTTTCAGGCTACAGCAGTGGACACGAATGATCGCATTGGACAAGACCGCGGTGTACAGAAACTAAGCACAAGCCGTCACATGGGTTCAGCCTCAGCCTGATTAAATATTTCTCGACCTCATGGCATTCGTCCGTCTTAAATTGCGAACTGAAATTCATGTCGAACTCGTTACACCGCGATACCCCGAATCGAGAGCGCTACTGTTACGTTGATGGGCTTCGACCCTCATTGACAGCGAGCCTTAGTTCTAGCCTCCTTTGAATGCTGACTATGTCGACACCTAGCCCGCCTCGAAATCGGCGAGGGTTTAAAGTGGCAGTTATATGCGCCTTGCCATTGGAAGCTGAAAGTGTACGATCCGTGTTCGATATATGTTGGGAGGACGAAGACAAACAATATGGCAAAAGAGAAGGAGATTCAAACACATACACGACTGGGGTGATCGGGAAGCATAATGTGGTTCTGGCTTATATGCCAGGCACGGGCAACATCAACGCCTCGGCTGTAGCCGCGGGTCTACGGTCGAGTTTTCCCGGTGTTCAGCTTGCGTTGGTGGTGGGTATTTGTGGCGTTGTACCCATTCACCCCAAGACACAGGAAGAGATTGTCTTAGGGGACATTGTCATCAGCACGGCTATGATTCAGTATGACTTTGGCAGACAATACCCCACCGGATTCCAGAGAATGAGGGAGATTGAAGATAGCCTGGGGAGAGCGAGCCCAGAGATCCGATCATTTCTCAACATGTTGCAGGTGCGCCAAAATCGCCAGAGGTTGACCAGGCATCTCGTCCAGCTTCTGCAATCGGAGAATTTCCAGAGAGAGGTCCCTGCTGCCAAGTATCCTGGTGCGATTCGAGACCGGCTTTACGATGCCTCTTACGTTCATCAACACCGTCCTCGTGTGAGTTGCGACAAGTGCCATGACAACCTCGAGACGTGCCCGAAGAGCTGCGATGAAGTCGGGTGCGAAGAAGAAAACCTCATCTTTCGCAATCGGCATAGCTTCCCTAAGACGGAAAGCCTAGCAGTGCACCCAGATGATGCGCCCTTCGTCCACTTTGGGCGATTTGCGTCCGCGAATACGGTGATGAAATCCGGTTGCGATCGCGATCGGGTGGCACAACTGGATGAATTGATTGCATTTGAAATGGAAGGCGCCGGGGTGTGGGATCAACATCCCACTATCGTGATCAAGGCAGCCTGTGATTATGCCGATAGTCATAAAAATGATGATTGGCAAGCTTACGCTGCGGCAACAGCTGCGGCTTGTTTAAAAGGATTCTTGCAGCAGTGGATTATACCAGATCAGTCGGAAGACGGCGGTTAGATATTTCTATCTTCAACCTCAGTTCATGGCAATAGCAACTGATAAATTTCTTTTCAGATGAATTGCCCAGCACGATATGGCACGTGCCCTTTGACCGATTGTCGGGATTTGTTGGCCGCACAGAAGAGCTTGATCGTCTCAAACGGCAGATATTCGAAACCAACAGTCGACGAGTCGTGTCTATTCTGGGCTTAGGAGGCATTGGCAAAAGTCGTCTCGCACTGGAGTTTGTCTACTGCATCAAGTCGGACCACCCAGCACATTCGATTTTTTGGGTGGATGCCGCCGAGCAGCTTACGTTTGAAAAGGATGTGCTCGAAATAGGAAAGAAACTCAGAATTCCAGGGATTGAAGACGAGAAAGCAGATATTAAGAGCCTCTTCAAGCAGAAGCTAAGTCAGCCGACGGAAAAATGGCTCTTAGTACTCGACAATGCCGACGACGAAGCGCTATGGGGAAGGCAAGCGGATTCAAGTCTGGAGACATCGACACTAGTCCAGTACTTACCGACCACGACAAATGGCTCCATTATCATCACAACCCGCACACCACACGTTGCGAATTTTCTCGCGGGAAAAGAGGTGATTGAACTGAGCGAGATGTCGCCGAACCAAAGCGTCGAAATGTTCACTAAAGCCCTCAGAAAACCAGATCTCGCAATGGATAATGCTGCAACGTTGACCTTAGTGGAGAAGCTAGCTTACCTCCCCCTCGCTATTATTCAGGCTGCATCATTTATCAACATGACTCAACGACCCGTGCAGACGTATCTTAAGCTTCTAGACCAGCCTGAGGAAGAAGTGATCAAACTTTTAAGCGAAGACTTTGGGGATCCGACCCGATATCCTAATGCGAAAAACCCGGTTGCAATGACTTGGCTGGTCTCTTTTGACCACATCTGCAAGCACCATCAGCTCGCGGCAACGTTCCTGTCGTCCATGGCATGCTTTCATGAGAAGAACATTCCACGATCGCTGCTGCCAGCAGCTAAGTCGGAGTTGGAGACTATTAAGGCCGTTGCCGTCTTGACTGGATATTCGTTTGTTAGAAGACTAACAGAGAGCAACGACATGACAGATGGCGAGGAATTCTATGACCTTCATAGGCTGGTGCAGCTGGCTGCTCGGAAATGGCTGAAGGTAGAAGGTTCGCTCTTTAATTGGACGAAAGCCTGCCTCATGCGAGTGGCCGAACTATTCCCGACGCGTGACCATAAGCACAAAGGGACCTGGACAATTTATCTACCGCACGCTCAGCGACTTTGTGAAGATAGAGAGGTTCAAGATCTTCCTGAGCGGTACCGACTACTCGAAAAGATGGGTCTATGTTTCGTTGTCGATGGGAAGTATAATGAAGCTGTGAAAGCACATACCACAGTAGTACAGTGGAGGGAAAATAGTCTCGAGACTGCAAGAGAACAGATCCTGGAGGCGTACAATAACCTTGGAGAGGCATTCAATTGGAAGGGTGATCTCTCTGCCGCGGAGGTTTACCTTCAAAAGGCTCTTAAAGGACAGAAGGAAACTCTTGGTGTGGAGCATCTCTCGACGCTGACCAGTATGACTAACCTGGCGTCGACATACCGGAATCAAGGTCGATGGAAAGAGGCGGAAGGGCTGAATGTGCAGGTGATGGAGACGAGGAAGAGGGTGCTTGGGGCGGAACATCCTGACACGCTGACCAGTATGGCTAACCTGGCGTCGACATACTGGAATCAAGGTCGATGGAAAGAGGCGGAAGGGCTGGAGGTGCAGGTGATGGAG